>NC_060120.1:119873519-120498519 GCF_021461395.2 Schistocerca americana | reverse complement strand
TCATTGCTTGTACAGCCCTCTCGCAGTGTCCGGAGCAAGTATGGTGGGTCTGACACACCGGTGTCAATGTGTTCTTTTTTCCATTTCCAGGAGTGTAGTTTGGTCTTTTTCAGTTGCCTTTATTCTGTTCCTGCACAGTGTCAACATGTTTATTATCGAACTTTGCATTATTTAATGTTAGAAGTTGGCAAATGCCTTTCCTTTAACGATCTTCTTACCCCCTCCCCCCTTCCACGACGGAATTTGTGGAGTCCAGCTGTCCCCATCCATGTGAAAGTGTGCGAACGGTTTCTGTAACCGAGGCGGAACGTGGGTACCAGTCCGGCATCCACCTAGCGGGATGTGGGAAAAGCGCCTGAAAGACACAACCAGGTTGATTCTATCTGTGGCCGGTGCGCCTGTCCCATTTCGGAAGCAGCGTGCTAACACGCAGGGCTATCCGGGCGGGAAGCAAAGTATCTTTTGATGATAGTACGGAAATGCAGCACTACCTTCTTCCACCTGGTGTACTGATCCCTAGTCCTCTTTAAGTGTGGATAAATGCAAGAGAATTCGCATAACAAAGATAAAGAGCGTGGCAGTGTCCGACATTAACATTAGTGGGGCCCGTCAGGTCATTTAAATGTCTATCGGTTAATACTTCGCTAAGCGATATGAGATAGAACGGACGCGTGAAATCAGTAGTAGGGAAAGACTGTTTTGGGGTGGGGCGGGGAGTTGGAGAAAGTGCAGTGAATTCCCAGGTGAGTACAGTCCATATTCATGTGTTATAGGGATGATCAAGGAACTTAAATTGGAAACTATAGAAGGAAGATGTGCTTACAGTTCTCTAAGGGATTGTTGTTGTTGTCTTCAATCCGAAAGCTGGTTTGATGCAGCTCTCCATGCTACTGTATCCTGTGGGAGCAACTTCATCTCCGGATAACTGCTGTAACCTGCATCATCCTGAATCTGCTTACTGTATTCATCTCTGTCTCCATCCTTTATTTTTACCCCCGAAACTTCCCCCCCATAACTAACTTTGTGATCCCTTGATGTCTCAGAATGAATCCTATCAACCGATCTCTTCTTCTAGTCAGGTTGTGCCACAAATTTGTTTTCCCAGCAAAGTATCTTTTGATGATAGTACGGAAATGCAGCACTACCTTCTTCCACCTGGTGTACTGATCCCTAGTCCTCTTTAAGTGTGGATAAATGCAAGAGAATTCGCATAACAAAGATAAAGAGCGTGGCAGTGTCCGACATTAACATTAGTGGGGCCCGTCAGGTCATTTAAATGTCTATCGGTTAATACTTCGCTAAGCGATATGAGATAGAACGGACGCGTGAAATCAGTAGTAGGGAAAGACTGTTTTGGGGTGGGGCGGGGAGTTGGAGAAAGTGCAGTGAATTCCCAGGTGAGTACAGTCCATATTCATGTGTTATAGGGATGATCAAGGAACTTAAATTGGAAACTATAGAAGGAAGATGTGCTTACAGTTCTCTAAGGGATTGTTGTTGTTGTCTTCAATCCGAAAGCTGGTTTGATGCAGCTCTCCATGCTACTGTATCCTGTGGGAGCAACTTCATCTCCGGATAACTGCTGTAACCTGCATCATCCTGAATCTGCTTACTGTATTCATCTCTGTCTCCATCCTTTATTTTTACCCCCGAAACTTCCCCCCCATAACTAACTTTGTGATCCCTTGATGTCTCAGAATGAATCCTATCAACCGATCTCTTCTTCTAGTCAGGTTGTGCCACAAATTTGTTTTCCCAGTTCTGTTCAGTACCTTCTCATTAATGACATGATCTACTCATCTAATCTTCAACATTCTTCTGTAGCACCACATTTCGAAAGATTCTATTCTCTCCCTGTCTGAACTAGCTATCGTCCATAATTCACTTCGTGCACGACTACACTCCAGACAAATACCTTCAGAAAATACTTCCTAAAATTTAAATCTACATTAGATGTTAACAAATTAGTCTTCTTCAGAAACGCTTTTCTTGCCATTGCCATCTATATTTTATATCCTCTGTACTTCGGCCATTATCAGTTATTTTGCTACCCAAATAACAAAACTCATCTACTCTACGTATCTAGTTTCCTAGTCTAAACCCCTTAGCATCTTCTTATTTAATTCAACTACATTCCATATGCTTGTTTTGCTTTTGTAGTTCTTCATTTTATTTGCTCCTTTCAGGACACTGTCCATTCCGTTCAACTGCTCTTCCAAACCTTTGTTGTCTGTCAGAATTACAATATTATCGGCAAACCTCAAAGTTTTTATTTCTTCTCCCTGGATTTTAATTCCTTCCCTGAATTTTTCTCAGTTTTCCTTTACTGCTCGCTCAATGTACAGATTGAATTACATCGGGGATAGGCTACAACCCTGTCTCACTACTCCTCAACCATTGCTTCCCTTTCCTGCCCCTCGACTCTATTTTACACCTGCTACCTTCAGAATTTCAAAGAAAGTATTTCGAGTCAACATTATCAAAAGCTTTCTCTAAGCCTACAAATGCTGTAAACGTATATTTGCCTTTCCTTAGCCCATCTTCTAAGAAGTTGTACTGTCAGTATTGCCTCGCGTGTTCCTACATTTCTCCGGAATCCAAACTGCTCCCGCCCGAGGTCAGCTTCTTCCAATTTTTTTCATTCTTGCGTAAAGAATTCGTGTTAGTATTTTCCACCCATGACTTATTAAACTAACAGTTCGGTAATGTTCACACTGTCAGCACCTGCTTTCTTTGGAATTAGAATTATTACATTCTTCTTTAAATCTGAGGGTATTTCGCCTGTCTCATAGATCTTGCAAACAAGACGGAAGGATTTTGTCATGGCTAGCTCTCCCACGGCAGTCAGTAATTCTGACGTAATATCGTAGAATCCCGGGACCTTGCTTCGACTTAGGTCTTCCTGTGCTCTGCCAAGTTATTCTCGCAGTATCATGTCTCCCATATCATCATCATCATCATCATCATCCATCATCATTCATCATCATCCATCATCATCCATCATCATTCATCATCATTCATCATCATTCATCATCATTCATCATCATTCATCATCATTCATCATCATTCATCATCATCTACGTCCTCTTCTATTTCTATATTATTGCCTTCAAGTTCGCCTCCCTTGTATACACCCTCTATTTACTCCCTCCAATTTTCAGCTTTCCCTTCTTTACTTAGGACTGGTTTTCTACCCGAGTTCTTGATCTTCATACAACTGGTTCTCTTTTCACCAAAGGCCTCTTAATTTTTCTCTTGGCGGTATCGAACTTCTCCAAGTGAAATAAGCTTCTAAGTCCTTACATTTCTCCTCTAGCCATTCCTTCTTAGCCATTTTACACTTCCTGTCAGCGTTTTTATTTCCTTCCGCCTGCTTCATTTGCTGCATTTTCATATTTTCTCCTTCAATAGGCCTTGTGTTATCCAAGGATTTCTGTTAGGCCTTGCTTTTATACCTATTTGATCCTCTGCTGCCTTCAACTGTTTAGTCTCCTAAAGCTATCCAATCATCTTCTACTGTATTCCTTTCCCCTGTTCAACTCAACTGTTGCCTGATGCTCCCTCTGAAATTCTCAGCAACCTCTGGTTCTTCGAAATTATCCAGGTTCCAGGTCCCATGTCCCTATGGGATGGACTTAGAGAAAGAGTATTCGAGCCAGACGATGCAACAATTTTATTGCCTACATCATACCTTGTGCAGCGATCATAAGAGGTTAGGGCGCGTAGTCATTTTTTCCTCGCTCGACACGCAAATTTAACAGAATGCAATCCGATATTAGCCACAACCCCCCTCCCACACACCATCCTCAGCATTAGCCTCTAACTAAACTTTGGAATCAAAATTTTCTTTGAACATTTTCATTTTTAAGATTACAAAAGCTAAATAATATTGGTTCTGTAAGTGTTTTATTAAACAGCGAAGTAATAAGTTAATGAGATGAATCGTACAGCTTATTTCCAACAGCCTTTTTTTTTAGAATGATGAAACAATTCTCTGTGCGTCGTGAGTGCCACCTCCAGTTTCTTCTCAGGGAAGAATGCTAACTATCCACACTGAGGATAGATACTTGTTATAGCAGATGCTTCCTCACCAACACTCCTCTGCCTACCGACCCTTTCTTCACCCATACTCTGCACTCCCATTAAAAATTGACCAAATTAAAAGTGTGCACAACATTTAGGCCCACTGTTTGTAAATCGCTTGGTACCTCAACTCCTTACTTCTGAACTGGCAGAAGCTTTTCAATGGCAGGCTGTCAGTGATGTGTGTCTAACCACTGCCAATAACAATAATTAGTGTGGACCCTACTGCTAGTGTTAATAGCCATTACATAGCTACAACTGAGTTGTGCTGTCAATGTCTACTAGTTCATTTATTGCTATGAAATGAACATTTAAGCCATTTCGGACCTATTGGAAGTACTATCTACAACACACAGAAGGAATTTTCATGATTGCAAGCATTGTGATCTATATGTCTATGTATGTAGCAGGTGAACTGTGTGAGGAAGATAATGTTCACACACTCGTTTCACAGTGTGTAGCTTCCACCACATTGTACCATGCATTAAGTCTAGTATTTGAAAATAAGAACGTAATTATCGGTAATTTATGTAATCTGTATTACAGTATTGGCTTAGTGGCTCATAAACAGTTTTTCATACATTTAAAAAGGTACAAAATAAGTTGTAACCGCTATTCTTATTTTCGATAAGGAACCGTGTAGAAAACAGACTTGTTGGAACAAACTGAATTATGAGATTTGCGCGCAATATTTCGACTACTGCATTTGCTGTCCTTTACGGGTGCGCGCTGTATGGGACACAACCGAACTGTGAGCCACTAACGGTAGCAAAACCTAAAGCGAGTGACTACGGCAGTTGCCAAAATATTGTGCAGAATAATACGCTGTTTACTGTAAATCTTTAGACCTAGCCATGAGAAAACTAATTCACAGGCAAAATATCTTCAGACTTCAAGAAAGAATGTAAAAATTATTATACGGAAGAAGAGCGGTGTTTATAGACGTGAATATTACCAAACAATCTATTTAAAAAGTCATGGCGGCAAAATACCGACACGAATTATTTACAGAAAAACTGGTAGAAGCCGACTTCGGGGAAGATTGGTTTGGGTTCCGAAGAAATAAAGGAAGACCCGAGGCGAGTCGCACCCCACGACTTAACGTGGAAGACAAGTTAAAGAAACCAAGCTGACGTTTATAACATTTGTTGTTTAGAGAAAGCTTTTGACAATGTTGAGTGGAATATAGTATTTGAAATTCTGAGGTAGCAGAAATTAAATACAGTGAGAGAAATGTTATGTTATCTACAACTTATACAGAAACCTCACTACAGTCCTAAGAGTCGAGGAAGATGAAAGAGAGGTGGTGGTTGAGAAATGAATGAGACAGATGGTATTCCCTCTGTAAATCGAGCAAGCTATAAAGGAAACCACGGAGAAATTTGGAAAGATAATTACAGTTCAGGGAGAGGAAATAAAAACTGATGTTTGTTACGACATCGTAATTCTCGCAGAAACGGCAACAGACTTGTAAAAGCACTTAAACGGAATGGATAATGTTTTGAAAACGTTAAAAAATGAAAACCAACAAAAATAAAACAAGTAAAATAGAATGTAGTCTAATTAAATCTGGCAATGCTCAGATAAGTAGATTACAAAATGGGACACACGTAGTAGAGCGGTTGTTTTGGGTCTACAGAAGCGTCCGATCCCACGCGTCGGCTTTGACCCGTGACGTAAGGGTTTTGTGTGTGACGTCATGACGGCGCGGAGTTTGGTTTGAGTGTGGCTGTCTCCAGTTCTATTTTATCTTATTTTATTTACTTTTCTGATCTGTTCGTTCTATCTCGTGAGATTTTTTTAAAATTTAAAAACACTTATTACTTATTTTAATTATCTGTTTCCTCGAATTTCTGTTTTAGTTTATTATATTTATCTTTCTGATCTGTTCGTTCTATCCCGTGAGATTTTTTTTTTTAAAGACAAAAAACACTAATCAGCTACTGAAGCATCTTTATATTCTATGGGTTGCAGGGGTTACGACCCCTGGGGAGGTGGGTAGGTATTCATGCATGGCTGTCTTCACTTACGTTGTAGCTACGCAAGGCGTCTAAATTTGTTTATATTTAGTTTGCCCCCCACCCAAAACACCCCATTTCCCGCGCTCGTCCCGTTAGTGTCATTAGGCTTCTTGTGGAAAGTGTGTGTGTTTGTTTTTGTTTCCGCCATATTTGTGACGTCATGGGTCAAAGCAGACGGGTGGGATCGGACGCTTCCGTATTTCCCGGTTTTGCTGTATGCACTGCAAAATAATTGACGACCGAAGAAGGAAAAGCGTTTCTGACAATGAGGAATCTTAACACAAATATAAATTCAGATGTCGGGGAGTTTCCTTCAGAATGTATTTGTCTGGAGTGCATAGCCTAGTTCGGAAAAGAAACTTGGTAAGTAGCTCAGCCAAGGAGAGAAGCTTTCGAAGTGTGCTGTTACAGAAGAATGCTGAAGATTAAATTGGTAGATCGAGTAAGTATGAGGAGATGCTTAATCGAAAGAAATTTACGGCCCAACTTAATCAAAAGAAGGTATCGACTGATTGGACACATCCTGAAGCATGAAGTAGCAGTCAGTTCTGTAATGGACGAAGAGTGTGTGTGTGTGTGTGTGTGTGTGTGTGTGTGTGTGTGTGTGTGTGTGTGTGTGTGTGTGTGTGTGTGTGTGTTGGGGGGGGGGGGGGGGAGCAAAAATTTTATAGGGAGACCAAACCTAAGCAGGCTCAAATGGATGTAGACTGTGGTAGTACGTGGAGATGAAGAGACTTGCACGGGATAGACTAGCGCAGAGAGTTGCATCGAACAAGTATTCGGACTGGATAGGACGAAAACATCCAAAATCTAAACGACTGGAAACCATGTTTGAAAGATCACATCGAAAGTGTGAAATTCTAGGTTAAAGTGCGTTTAGGCTTCCGCGAATGCCGAGTGATTTCGAATACGTCCTGTGTTAGAAAACTCTATAGCCTTCGAGGCAGAGCAACATACATAGCAAGAAGTCCCTGGCTTACAAGATAACCCTGTCAGGCCAAGGGACGCGAGCAAACCGTTGTATGTCTGTACTGCACGGTAAATAATGCCAAAGGAAACACAAACACTACAGACATATCCGTAGGAATTTCGTATCTGCATTTTCCACAACGTCGATTACGAAGCTTCGAAACTTCTTGTTTGTAGTCTTCGTTAAAGTTGCAACGTCTGAGATCTTGCATGGACCAGTTTACGGCGTTAAAGAAAAGTATTTTGGTAACATCTTTTTGTGTGTCAAGGACTTCTGAGAAAATCCTTTCACCGAACCTGCTGCGTTAAATATGACTACAAAATTACGAAATTACAAACTAAAAACATTATTTCGATGTGGATGATGAAACATTCAGATCGCCAAAGTATGCTTGCTATTTAAAAGCCTATGTGCTAACTGTGTTACGAATAGTAGAAGCTATCCGATTGGCCGTGGTGTAATTCGGCTTAATTTATTGAAGAAATAATAGAAATCTTCGTACATAACTTTTGAACAGCTTGAACTTTTATAGTTACCGAAGTTTCCGGCTAAACATCGATGACGTTTTCGACTACGAAATAGGAGAAAGACTTGCTAGTGTCGAAATGCTACCACGTTCACTTGGTGTTACTACACTGGTTTCATCCCGCGGTATGCGGCTAAAAATCAACTGTTTTAAGTAGACTAACTCATAGGAAGAATTCTGAAAATGCTTCTGGTACCCACATATGCTGCGAACAGTACTTTTAGTCCTGCCATTTTTAATATAAATTATCAGCGACATTTACCACATACGACTGAAGACTTTTAGAATATCTAAGTGCTTAATATATCACGGATTTGTTTAGTAAATACGTCAACATTACTGGAGCAGTCTAAAATTCCCGTATGTGTACAGCGGGTGGGGGATGAGGTGTACTGAATTCTATCTGCGCCCTGGGGGCAATGGACACACCACCCGTGAACATATTGTGAAGAGCCAGGTACAAAATTATGGCTACAAGTGCGCGCGGGAAATATTTTTTCACCTTCCAAGAGAATGTACTATTAGTTTTTCTCCGTAAACAGTACTGCGGCTAGTGTTACGCAAATACAGACGTTGACAATACACAGTAACATTAACTGAAACGCATACCCTCACAGCTCTGGTTTAGGAACAAATTTCGCGGCACGAGAAGGTTACTACTACGAATTTTTTCCTCCCTTACAATAACGTTTACTAAATTTGGTACTTGACATGCGCTTCATGTAAAAGCTGAAAATGTTAAAAATACCTAACTTGATACTTCAAATAACTCGCTTGTCGCATGGGCAGTACTACAGTAAAATGACTGACAGAAATTAACTTTTGTTGACAATGTCAGACCAAAAGTATGTAGAAATTCAGATAAATCCAGAAAAAATAATAACGCTAATAACATGCAATTCTTTATTGATACTGTAGTTCCCATGGCCAAATTTAAAGCTTAAGCTATAGTGTGTCACGAAGTCCCCCTTCTGGATAAAGAAATTCTCATTTTTCCCGTTCGATTGATGTTCAAAGACAAGCTGAGAGTCACTAGCATTTACAGAGGCCTGCGTTGGAGTGAAATATCTTACAGTCGATCAGTTCATATTCTAGTGTTATACTTGGCCGGTATGCCGTTTACTATAGGTGGTAATATTGTCTTTACTACCTCCAATTAGATTCTTTTGACGTGGGGTCAATAACGAAACAAATCGTCCGAAAAATATCTGACATTCAGTTCTGCTAAACCCGACAGCTCGATGGATAACAAATCAGTTCTTACATTACATGTACATGACAGATCGCCCACGCAAATGCGTTTGACGACAACCAGATTATGGATAGAATACTAATTAATTCAAACCTAAATTACGTTGGATGAACCTATCAAATGCTCAGTAAAAAGAAAAAGTTACGTTCTAGGAATCAGTAACGTGTATTCAAAGCTCTTGACAGCTCCTAATGTTTGTTCGGGCTACACCGATGCGTTTTCAATTAGGTGCGCCAGTGTAGCATAAATATAGGAACTGCAGAGTTAACATTCTCCACTTTAAACAGCTACAACATTCATATAAAACCTATGTATATCTATCGCAATTAATAGCCTTTTTAAATTCATTTTCATCATTAGCGATGGCATGCTACACTTGGTACAGGAAATAATTTTTTCCTCCGCACACATTTGTGCTATACCGATAAATTCACTGATAATTCATATTTTGTTAATAGGGTAAAAACTCTCGAAAGTGTTTCAGATTTCGCGTATTTTTCTGCCAGTGCAACTCACAATTTAGTCTTGTTAATATTCTCTACGTCTACCTAAGTTGTTGTGACTTAATATTACATACGTTCCGTAGAACGCACGCTAAATTACTTCACAGTTCCGTTTAGGACATAATACATTTTACACAATAATACAGTATTCACACTATTTTACTTTCACTACAGTATGGATAACGTTCCGCTTTCCACGTACACGCTTGTGAACTCAGCTGCCTGTGTGGCTATGACTAGTTCGCGTAGAAGTGCCGACACAGGATTGTTGTCACACTGACTCATCTCCCGTATTTGTGTTGTTCCCACTAAACTATGATATGCCAGTACTCGCGGACTTACCTCTGGATTCTGGTTGGTATCTGCTAAGTAAATACACATCCGTCCTCTTCGGCTTTTAATGATCACTGTTTGCGCGGCCGCAACATTGGAAATGTTACACGAACCTTGGATCGTAGCCACGACGTGTATAGTAACCAAGGATTTCAACCGCACTGTACATCGATGTCAATCGAGTTCTCGACTGACTTCAGAGATGGCAGCACGGGTAGCGTTGTATATATAGACGGTTTAAGGTGATGCGAGATGACGCTCAGGCCTCAGCTGTTGGGCTAAATGTTGTGTTTACGAAACGGCATATTTGTGATACCTTTGCATGGCGTGTTACAAATATAGTTGCACAAGCAACAAGACGGAGTGAATGTTTATCGCATTAATACACTGAATTGGCACTATGAACGGTTTCTTTCAGAAGATGAAAGAAATTATAAAGGGAGATTGCGAGTATTTTATGATTTATCCTCTTCATCATTTTTGTAGTAGGTACAAACCGCTGTGCAAAAATGGTGAAGAGGATCAATAAAACAGCACAGGACAGTACAACACAGTATTTGAAATACGTCAGCATAACTCCGTCCATCTTCTAATAACTCATTAAAGAGTGCCAATTCAACGTGTTAACGCTATGTAGCTACGTTCACTTTGATTTGTTGCATAAAGTACATTGAGTTGTACTCAAATCAGATGTTAGCATGTTTCGTTTTGGGCAGCTACCAAAAGTATATCAGGTGTTCAGTAATTTATGGAATTTTTTGAAAAGATACTAGCTAATAATTAAGTACTCTCATAGAGCTCCCCATCCACGTTAAATTATACTTCATCAGGAAGACCTGAACTGTCATCATTATCACTCATCTGAAGACTATCAGATCCTTCATGAGTTTATCTCTGGCTGAAGTTGCTTTCTGGCATTTTTAGAAATGGGCTTATTGGTTGTTTGATTTTGAGTGTCTGGTCAATTTCTGTCCTCTTACTTTTACATTCTAGAAGCTCCTGCTTCTCTGGGGTATCAGTAATAATTCCTGTCCTTCGGGGTTTTTTTTTTTTTTTTTTTTTTTGCCATGCTGAATTGTTGTCTTACAGGTGGTTGTTTTTGAGGACACATTTCCTTTGGCGATGCAAGTGACTTAAACTGTTTAAACAGTTACTGGTTGCAAGCAGACTTACAACTGGAGTAGTGATTGTGTTGTTCGGTGTCTGTTATATCTGCCCTGTTAGTATCATTACGTCACACTTCCAACTACTGCACCTTTTGCACCATCATGTTGCTAAGATAACTAACCTTTGAAGGGTCTGTCCAGGTATGATGTATTGTTTTGCTGTTGCCAGAACTTTCATGCCATCTTGAATTGCAGTATTCACAGCTTTCTTCATTTCTTCAGCAGAAGTTAGACTGAAAGTAATTTTTCTCTCTCTGTAGTGAACCATTTTTGTTTTCTACATGTATGCTCACTGCGCTCTAGAAAAAACAGCTCGCTATACCTCGTACCTAATCAACACAGTTAAACACATTTATTCAGTCACAAACAGATGTTATAATTCTATATTTCATGTGGTATGAAGAGACAGTACCCATGATAACTTATTACCTTTTCAGTATTTGGTTTCTGCCAAACTAAGAGTACAAATCCTTACTACAGACATGGCAAAATTTGTAGAGAAAGATAATAAACCATAAGAGTCACAGTTTCAATACTCTAGCATCATTCAGGCATCTAGTTTTTAACAGTCTTCTAAATGTTCAGAATTTGTAGGCTGCATATGCAAATCTATGATGCCATCCTGACAGTCATATATTTTATATAATCAATTAACCACTGTGCCCCAGTATCCTCAAAGCATTTAGGCCAATAAAATTCGTAGAGCCCTAGATTGTCAAACGGCTTTTCTGTGTAAAAAGATATGCCCTCAAAGCAGCCTGCAATATTGCTCGTTGGATCAGGGTGTTGGGCTAACACGCATTCACGTGAATCTTGAACATATATAAGATCATTTTGGACTTTGTTTATTGTGTAAAGCAGTTCTTGGAAGTTGCATTAATAATTATCAGAGACCAAATTTTATAAATTATTTATGCTTCCTGAGCAAGATAGGTTTGAAACTTCCTGGCAGATTAAAACTGTGTGCCGGACCAAGACTCAAACTCGGGTCCCGAGTCCGGCACGCAGTTTTAATCTGCCAGGAAGTTTCATATCAGCGCACACTCCATTGGAGAGTGAAAATCTCATTCTAGAAACATAGGTTTGATTCCGTAGATATATTAAATAGCTGTAGTTTCCCCGTATATTGCTAGCTTAATATCTACCTGAGAGCACTGATATTTAGCATAGAAATAGACAAATAGTCATCTGTGTGCCGGGAGAATATAGGACTGTTTACAAAGAGCATTTTTATTCAAACTTCAGTGCTCAAATCTAAACAATTTGTAGAAGAGACTAACCAGGTAATTTTTGATCTACTATTGAAATTATGTCATTGAGATTCACAATCTTGTGTTTTATATCAGCGGGAAACTTGTTGAAGACCTTTCAAAAAAGAATAGAGAACTCCATTGTGAATCCTAAATCAAGCAGCGAAGACTTGATGAAAATTATTTTACTGCCTTTTATTTTGGTTTGTGAATCACAGTTGCATTGAAACTGATTTTTGCTATGGGAAACAAATGAAGTTAAGGAAGAGATGTACAGGCAAGAGAGCATAAAAATACCAAGACATTTAAAGAAGCCTTACAAGAAAAGTGACTCATTTATAAAATGCTGTTACTGGTGACACTTGCTGAATAAGTACTTTATTTACATTAACTCACTGGTTTTCCAAATCAGCACAGTGAGAGAGATATCTAAGTGTGAAACATGTGAACTGAGGCTACTGACCAGTTTATCTGAGTTATGCCCTCACTTTATCTTGTTTGCATCTGCATCCCCAATTATATATAAATATATATAATTTTATGAATATTATCTGTGCTGATGCTGATTTGGTTTGGGCTCCTGATCACTATGTTTATATGTCAGGAAATGTTACAGTGTTTGAAAAAACGTTCAGACTCATTGTAAGATCGTTTTTGTAAGTGAAGAACATTAGCAGAGCTGGTATCTAACACTGTGAAACTTCACATTTTATGAATCTTTTTATTTCTTGTGATACAGTTTTTCCATGTGACCTTCAGCTTTTGGTTTTGTAGATCCTCTATCCATTCAAGAGGAATACCAGTAATGACATAACATTTTACTTTTTAAATCAGAATTTTGTGTTCCATACATACAAAGGACTTGGCTAAATCACAGAACATTGTTAGACAAGAAATTAAAATCAATATTGAATGTTGTTAGAAGGGAGACAGGAAAAGTAACCACTGGGGTAGGTAGTATTACTATTAAAGAGAACGAGATCATCCTAACCAACAATACACAAGTAGGTAATGTATTTAACGACTGTTTCTTAAGTGTAGGAGAAAAAATTGGCGAGAGCAGTTCAAAAGAAAAAGCCAGGCAGTACATGGAAGAGTATGTTTTGAAAAAAATTAGTCAGATTAAGTTTCACCTAACAACCTTTTGTGAAATAAGTAAAATTATTAAATCTTTGAAAAATAAATGTTCTGTTGGAGTAGATGACATCTCTAATAAGATATTAAAATAATGTGGAGCAATTACAGCTGATGTTCTGAGTCACATATGTAATGCATCACTAGGTCAGTGTATTTTCCCAGACAGGTGAAAATACGCCATTGTCATGCCTCTCTACAAAAAGGGGGACACCACAGATGTCAATAATTATCAGACAGTATCCCTGCTTACAGCATTTTCAAAAATCTTCGAGAAAGTAATGTACTCAAGAGTGGTTAGCCATCTCAACAGTAATGGGATACTTAGTAAATCACAGTTCGGATTTCAGAAATACTATTCCACTGAGACAGCAATATACAATTTCACTGTCCACATAATAGAGTCCTTAAATAGTAAAATGTCACCAATAGGAATTTTCTGTGACTTGTCCAAAGCATTTGACATTATGTTACAGAAATTACAGTTCTATGGTATAAATGGAATAGCATATGAGTGGTTTAAGTCATACCTACAGAATACGAAGCAAAAAGTTTCCTTATAAGGGATCAAGTGATTGGAATAAGTTTGCCACTTCATCTAACTGGGGTGAAAATACATTAGGTGTTCCACAGGGTTCAATCATGGGTCCCCTTCTGTTCTTGAAGTATGTGCATGACCTCTCTTCCTATCTGAAACAGGAAGCTGAACTGACACGGTTTGCTGGTGATACAAGCATCATTATTAATCCAGTAAAAGAAACTCCAATTGAAATGATACAAATAATGTCTTTGGAAAAGTCATTAATTGGTTTTCTGCAAATGGGCTTGCTCTAAACTTTGAAAAAACACAGTACGTCCAATTTTCTGCTGCAAAAAGTACAGTTCCTTCAATAAATGTAACACATCAACAGAAGTCAGTAGACAGGGTAGAGCATACTAAGTTTTTGGGAGTACACATAGATGAGAATCTTAATTGGTAAATTCGTATGTTGGATCTTCTAAAGCAACTAGGTTCAGCAACTTTTGCAATCAGAATAATTGTCAATTTTGAGAATATAGAAATTAATAAGCTAACATACTTTGCATACTTTCACTCTCTGATGTCATATGGAATAATATTTCGAGGTAACTCGTCATTTAGACAAGAAGTATTCACTGCTCAAAAGAAAGTGGTTAGAATAATGTGTGGGGTTCATAGTCGCACATCTTGTAAGCATCTTTTTAAAAGATTGGGAGTTCTTACAACAGCCTCACAGTACATATACTCACTAATGAAATTTGTTCTTAACAATATGGACCAGTTTAAAAACAACAGTGACATTCATGATTGTAATACCAGAAAAAAGACAGACTTACATTATCCTTTATTAAACCTATCTTTGGCACAGAAAGGGGTAAAGTATGCTGCTATAAAATTTTTCGACAAATTATCAGTTGCAATAAAATGTCTGACAGACAGCAGTAATAGCTTCAAAAATAAACTGAAGTAGTATCTCCTTGACAACTCCTTCTATACCATAGATGAATTCTTGAATAGGAATAAATAAATCTTTTACCACATCATAATGGCTACCGTACCATGTGATTGGTCAATGGAACACGCAGCCAACTAACTAACTATATCGATATGAATATAATAGAGGGAAATATTCCACATGGGAAAAATATTTCTAAAAACAAAGATGATGAGACTTACCAAACAAAAGCACTGGCAGGTCGATAGACACACAAACAAACACAAACATACACACAAAATTCAAGCTTTCGCAACAAACAGTTGCTTCATCAGGAAAGAGGGAAGGAGAGGGAAAGACGAAAGGATGTGGGTTTTAAGGGAGAGGCTAAGGAGTCATTCCAATCCCGGGAGCGGAAAGACTTACCTTAGGGGGAAAAAAGGACAGGTATACACTCGCACACACACACATATCCATCCACACATACCCAGACACAAGCAGACATTGGTAAAGGCAAAGAGTTTGGGCAGAGATGTCAGTCAAGGCGGAAGTAAAGAGGCAAAGATGTTGTTGAAAGACAGGTGAGGTATGAGTGGCGGCAACTTGAAATTAGCGGAGGTTGAGGCCTGGCGGATAATGAGAAGAGAGGATATACTGAAGGGCAAGTTCCCATCTCCGGAGTTCTGACAGGTTGGTGTTAGTGGGAAGTATCCAGATAACCCGGACAGTGTAACACTATGCCAAGATGTGCTGGCCGTGCACCAAGGCATGTTTAGCCACAGGGTGATCCTCATTACCAACAAACACTGTCTGCCTGTGTCCATTCATGTGAATTGACAGTTTGTTGCTGGTCATTCCCACATAGAAAGCTTCACAGTGTAGGCAGGTTAGTTGGTAAATCACGTGGGTTGTTTCACACGTGGCACTGCCTTTGATCATGTACACCTTCCGGGTTACAGGACTGGAGTAGGTGGTGGTGGGAGGGTGCATGGGACAGGTTTTACATCGGGGGCAGTTACAAGGGTAGGAGCCAGAGGGTAGGGAAGGTGGTTTGGGGATTTCATAGGGATGAACTAAGAGGTTACAAAGGTTAGGTGGACGGCGGAAAGACACTCTTGGTGGAGTGGGGAGGATTTCATGAAGGATGAATCTCATTTCAGAGCAGGATTTGAGGAAGTCGTATCCCTGCTGGAGAGCCACATTCAGAGTCTGATCCAGTCCCGGAAAGTATCCTGTCATAAGTGGGGCACTTTTGGGGTTCTTCTGTGGGAGGTTCTGGGTTTGAAGGGATGAGGAAGTGGCTCTGGTTATTTGCTTCTGTACCAGGTTGGGAGGGTAGTTGCGGGATGTGAAAGCTGTTTTCAGGTTGTTGGTGTAATGGTTCAGGGATTCCGGACTGGAGCAGATTCATTTGCCACGAAGACCTAGGCTGTAGGGAAGGGACCGTTTGATGTGGAATGGGTGGCAGCTGTCATAATGGAGGTACTGTTGCTTGGTGGGTTTGATGTGGACGGACGTGTGAAGCTGGCCATTGGACAGATGGAGGTCAACGTCAAGGAAAGTGGCATGGGATTTAGAGTAGGACCAGGTGAATCTGATGGAACCAAAGGAGTTGAGGTTGGAGAGGAAATTCTAGAGTTCTTCTTCATCACTGTGAGTCCAGATCATGATCCCATCTCCGGAGTTCTTTCTGCCGTCCACCTAACTTTCGTAACCTCTTAGTTCACCCCTATGAAATCCCCAAACCACCTTCCCTACCCTCTGGCTCCTACCCCTGTAACCGCCCCCGGTGTAAATCCTGTTCCATGCACCCTCCCGCCACCACCTACTCTAGTCCTGTAACCCGGAAGGTGTACACGATCAAAGGCAGAGTCACGTGTGAAAGCACCCACTTGATTTACCAACTAACCTGCCTACACTGTGAAGCTTTCTATGTGGGAATGACCAGCAACAAACTGTCAATTCGCATGAATGGACACAGGCAGACAGTGTGTGTTGGTAATGAGGATCACCCTGTGGCTAAACATGCCTTGGTGCACGGCCAGCACATCTTGGCATAGTGTTACACTGTCCGGGTTATCTGGATACTTCCCACTAACACCAACCTGTCAGAACTCCGGAGATGGGAACTTGCCCTTCAGTATATCCTCTCTTCTTATTATCCGCCAGGCTTCAACCTCCGCTAATTTCAAGTTGCCGCCACTCATACCTCACCTGTCTTTCAACAACATCTTTGCCTCTTTACTTCCGCCTTGACTGACATCTCTGCCCAAACTCTTTGCCTTTACCAATGTCTGCTTGTGTCTGGGTATGTGTGGATGGATATGTGTGTGTGTGCGAGTGTATACCTGTCCTTTTTTCCCCCTAAGGTAAGTCTTTCCGCTCCCGGGATTGGAATGACTCCTTAGCCTCTCCCTTAAAACCCACATCCTTTCGTCTTTCCCTCTCCTTCCCTCTTTCCTGATGAAGCAACTGTTTGTTGCGAAAGCTTGAATTTTGTGTGTATGTTTGTGTTTGTTTGTGTGTCTATCGACCTGCCAGTGCTTTTGTTTGGTAAGTCTCATCATCTTTGTTTTTAGATAAATAACTATATCTATATACACACTCTACAAGGCATCATATGCTGCATGGTGGAGCATACCTTGTACAGCTGCTAGTCTTTCTCTTTCCTGGTCCATTTGCAGATAGAGTGAGGGCTGAACAACTGTCTGTCTGCTCTCATAGAAGCTCTGGTTTCTTTTACATGGTCTTTGTGGATCTTAAACAAGCTGTATATTGGTGGCAATGGGATTGTCCTGCTGTCTATCACATATGGCAGTTCCCTAAACTTTCTCAATAATGTTCCTTGAAAAGACTGTCATCTTCCATCTAGGTATTCCCATATGGGCTTTGCACACTCATGTGTTAATAAATCTGCTGGTGACAAATCATAGCAGCAAGCCTTTTAATTGCTTCAGTGTCTTCTTTCAATCTAACCTGGTGGAGAAACCACACATTTGAGCTGTACTCAAGAATGTATCACACATTTGTTCTATACATGGTGTAACATACCTCTTACTATGATGTAACAAATAATTCAAGTTCAGATTATATATAAAAACAAAGATGAGGTGACTTACCGAACAAAAGCGCTGGCAGGTCGATAGACACACAAACAAACACAAACATACACACAAAATTCAAGCTTTCGCAACAAACTGTTGCCTCATCAGGAAAGAGGGAAGGAGAGGGGAAGACGAAAGGAAGTGGGTTTTAAGGGAGAGGGTGAGGAGTCATTCCAATCCCGGGAGTGGAAAGACTTACCTTAGGGGGAAAAAAGGACAGGTATACACTCGCACACACGCACATATCCATCCACACATACAGACACAAGCAGACTGTCTTTAAATATGTCTGCTTGTGTCTGTATGTGTGGATGGATATGTGCGTGTGTGCGAGTGTATACCTGTCCTTTTTTCCCCCTAAGGTAAGTCTTTCCGCTCCCGGGATTGGAATGACTCCTCACCCTCTCCCTTAAAACCCACTTCCTTTCGTCTTCCCCTCTCCTTCCCTCTTTCCTGATGAGGCAACAGTTTGTTGCGAAAGCTTGAATTTTGTGTGTATGTTTGTGTTTGTTTGTGTGTCTATCGACCTGCCAGCGCTTTTGTTCGGTAAGTCACCTCATCTTTGTTTTTATATATAATTTTTCCCACGTGGAATGTTTCCTTCCATTATATTGATATCAAGTTCAGATTATTTTGACATATCTTCACTTATAATTATTGTGTCACTTCACCACACAATGTAAAGGTGACATGTACACTTTAGTTATTTCCTAATCTAATACTTATTGTATTATTAATGGCTTCATTGTTTTTTTCGAAGATTATGAATCTTGCTTCATGTTTTGACTTAAAAAGAAGCCATAATTATCTTTATAAACCAAAGTGGATCGTGCTGGTGGCATCAGTTATTACATCTTTTTAGCAGAGATTTCTTTTTAGTTCTCTTCTTTGATTTGTTTTCAAAATAATGTTCTAAACAACAATACATTTCATCTTCACAACAGTTACATTAGAGCAGTATAGAAAATAATCACCCAGATGCCTCCTACCAACCCCTAAAACTAACTGCTGCGAACTGCTTCTACACCGAGCAATGCTTTCTTGTACAATTGTTACAGTAGAATTTATTGTAAAATTTATCAGTATAAACAAGGTAGACAGTAATAAGATTCACACAATTAGTAAGCTAATTACTGGATTCTGTAGATAGTATGCAAAAATTATAAAAGCTAAAGAAAATTTTATTACTAGTTGTAATTTAAGTTTTATATAAATTTCATTTTCAAATTATTATTTGGCAAAATTGCCTAGTCTATAACAAATGAACGCAGAAGCTCAAATTTACATTACTCATACTCGAAAACTAATTACAAATTTTTATTTTTCTGTTATACTAGGTTTAAGTGCCAGGAAGTCTTTTCTGAAAGTGTTTATATGGAGTGTAACCATGTATGGAAGTCAAACATGGACAATAAACAGTTCAGACAAGAAGAGAATAGAAGCTTCTGGAATGTGATGCTACAGAAGAATGCTAAAGATTAGATGGGTAGGTCATGTAACTAATGAGTAGGTGCTGATTAGAATTGGGGAGCAAAGAAATTTGTGGCACAATCCTAGAAGAAAGGATTGGGTGGTAGGAAACGTTCTTAGGCATCAGGGGATCACCAATTTACTGCTGGAGTGAAGTGTAGGGTGTAAATATCATAGAGGAAGATCAAGAGATGAACACAGTAAACAGATTCAAAAGGATGTAAGTTGCAGCAGTTACTCGGAGAGGAAGAGGCTTGCTCGGGATAGAGTAGCAAGGAGAGCTGCATCAAATGAGTCTTCAGACTGAAGACCACAACAACAACAACAACCTGTCAATATCCAAAGGTACATATAAGGTGTTGGGCTCAATTATATCACAATGGTCACCTGTATACATGAGCTACACATTTCAAGAATTCTCCCCACAAACCAAAGTCAACCATTTGTCTTCCCTACAATGAACCTATTGTGCTCATTTCATTTCATGTCCTTTGCTACGTTATGCCTACATATTTAACCATCAAGATTGTTTCGACCAGCAAAACATACGGTATTTGAACATTACAGGAATATTTTTCTTTCTCATCTTCATTAACTTACATTTTTCCACTGCTTTTTAACTCTTTCAGGATTTCATCTGCATGATCATTTTTGATTTTCTCTGTGGGGAACTATTGACAGAAGCCAAATTGAGAGACCATTTGCAAGATAATCAGCATATTCAGTTGACATCCACTAATGGATAAAGACTACTGTAGAATTTTCCTGTGCATTATAGTCTTCAATGATGTATAACCACATGCCTTCCTACATATTTTATAATGCCATTTACCAGACTTTTATTAGGTTAATGTCTCAGCCCTTTCTTGTTTCTTGGAATCTTCAAAGAACCTCCTTGGTCCATCTTACATCTATTCACCTGGCTGTTTAGTCTTCCTTATAAAATATTCTTACTGTTAACTTCTGTTTCATACTTTATTTAATTTTGCCCTCTGGTCTTAAAGTCAACACTATGAGAAAGAATTTAATCTCATTTGTTAGTTCCCTCTCTCCTAGAATTTCCATAATGTATTTCTCCACTGCCCGCTGAGCACTGCATTGCGTTAAAAAGTCCATGTATCATTACCACAAGTCAAAACTGCTAATACACACCCAATGTAAACTTTCAGTTTTAGAAATGTTGGAAATTTAGTTTTGGAAACTCTTTTCAGCTTAGCAAAATCACTCCAGCCCATTTTTTATATTATATTTATTTTTTTGCTGTCCAGCCAGTCATTATTGTCAACTACAATTTTCTTTTTGGTCTGGTAATTACACATTACGTTAGCATAGTTATAATTGACTTTCAGGCCTTCTTTCAAGCTTCCTGTATTGTGTTAACCCTTTCATTGTTGAAGTTAATTTGTGCTAGTGGCAAACAGAGCCATATCGTACGGCGTTTGAGGTATGTTCCTATTACCACCTAGTCTGGCTTTAGTTATTTAGTGCACAGGTATCAGAAAACTTCTTCTGGGCTTGTTAATAGCTGTGGTGCCACAGAATCACCCTGAATGACTTCTCTCTCATGTCGGGATTTTCCATTATTCCTGTTAATATATGTGTGTGGTGTCTGTTCTTTCAGACATGTCCGAAAGACCAGACACCACATACATCTTTTAATTGTGCCTGTCTGCAATTTAACATGCTTCTTTACAATAAGTAGCAATCCGTCTCTCCCTACATTGTTGAGACACCAATTCCTCATATATAGTTCAAAATTTCTCAGTGGGGATCTGTATATAGTTCCAATTAAAAGTGAACTATTTTTCAGCATTAATCCATAAGTATGCATTTCTGTGTGCTGATCACAAGAAAATCTACTTGTCTCAGTGTCTTTGAACTTGTATTCTGTGTTAATGTATGCAAAAACTCTTCCTTTTTCTATGTTATTTCTGCATGAGTAAGCTGCAATAGTGTAATCTTTTATATGTAACTTATCCAACCCTGTGGTTATGTGGTCCTAAAAACAGGCACATGATATCTATCTTTTCAGTGCTCTCTAAATTTCCCAAACAGTCAAGAAGCTCTTCTACCTTACTACTCAATCATCTAATATTTTCAGAATGAAATTTTCACTCTGCAGTGAAGTGTGTGCTGATGTGAAACTTCCTGGCAGATCAAAACTGTGTGCCAGACCGAAACTTGAACTCAGGAACTTCTCTTTTCACAGGCAAGTACTCTACTGATTGAGCTACCCAAGCATGACTCACGACGTGCCCTTACAGGTTTACTTCTGCCAGTACCTCACCTTCTACGAGGGCTATTCAGAAAGTAGGGTATGTTTCCATCTGATGCCGCTAGGTGTATGTTGATCACATATATTTTGGTATGTGCATGCTCGGCAGCTCAGTCGGCATCCATCCGTGACAGTGGGAATGTCTCTGTGCATCTGGTTTTTTCGATATTTGAATTTGAAATGTGTGCTGCGATCAAAAATCCTGCCAGTTGTGAGGTGCAGTCTGTGATATGGTTTTTGTTGGCAAAAATCCTAAAACCTATAGAAATTTATCATGAACTGTGCGAAGTGTACAGAAACAATTTAATGAGTGCATGTTCTGTCCAGAAATGGTGCATTTGGTTTAAAAATGGGTGAACCAACATTCATGATGAAGAGAAGAGTGGACGGCCGAGCATTGTGACTGACGATCTTGTCGCAAAAGATGATGAAACGATTCGTGAAAACTGTCGCTACACAATAACGGAGCTTTCACTTTCTGTTCCACAAGTTTCATGAATTTTGTTGTTTGAAATTGTCACTCAAAAGCTAGGCTACCACAAATTTTATGCACAGTGGGTGTCCAAAATGCTTACAAAGCACCATAAAGAACAGTGAATGGGGGCAACGTTGACATTTCTGGGGGCCTACCACAAACATGGTGATTCGCTACTGGATTGAATCATAACTGGTGATGAGACTCGGGTGAAACATGTCAATTGCAAGACAAAATTACAGTCCATGGAGTGGGGGCACACAAGGTCTCCCCAAAAACTAAGAAAATGTTTGCAAACCTTGTCAGCAAGGAAGTTGATGATGACAGTGTTTTGGGATAGGCTAGGTGTGCTTCTTATTGATTTTCTTGAACGTGGAGCAACCATAAATTCTGCCCAGTACTGTCAAACTTTGCACAGCCCTAGAAGAGCAGTTCAAAACAAACACTGAGGAACACTGATGTCCAAAATTTTGTTTTCGTACAACATTGCCCGACCTCACATGGCAAACTGCACTAAAGAACTCCTTAATTCATTCAAATGGGAAATTTTCCCTCATCTGCCCTACAGCCCCAATTTTGCACCAAGCAACTTCCACTTGTTTCCCAAGGTGAAGAAATGGCTTGCAACACAGCACTTTGATGACAACACGGAACTCCAGGCAGGCGTGACTCACTGGCTGAAGTCTCAGGTGGCAGAATATTATGACGAAGGTCTTTCAAATCTTGTCCACCACTATGATAAGTGCCTCAATGTGTTTGGTGACTATATGGAAATGTAGCATGTCAGTTTCTCTTTCAGATGTATATAATAAAATGTGTTTCTTGTACTTAGTGTTTTTTAATTCCAAAATGTTCTGTACTTTCTGAATAGCCCTCATACCCTGCAAACTTCACAGAAGTTCTTCTGTGAAACTTGGAAGACTACCACTCTTGGAAGAAAGGATATTGTGAAGACATGTCATAGTCACAACAGGGGGATGTTCCCAGAGTGCATTTTTTAATTCTGCACCAATATCTGCTCTTCTGGAACTGCTAGTCCTGCAACAGGTACATGAGATCTTATGTGAAGTATGGAAGGCAGAAGATGTGGTACAGGCAGAAATAAAGTTGTGACGACAGGTCATGAGTTGGACGTGGGTAGCTCAGTTATAAAAGCACTTGCTGGCAAAAGGAAAAGGCCCTGAATTAGAGTATGGGTCTGCCATACAGCTTTACCCTGCCAGGAAGTTTCATACCAGTGCACACTCTGCTGCAAGACGATAATTTCATCCTGTCTTTAAATATTTATTTATATGTTTATTAACATTACAGAGTGATCCACTGCCTTAATAACTATGGTGGGTTGTTTGCTACTAAAAATTAGTAACAAACTGTGGGGACAGACTCTTCATATTCTCTCAGTGCTGTTGTTTTTCTTGTCCTTTACATAATTACATTGCTTATTTATATACACTCCTGGAAATTGAAATAAGAACACCGTGAATTCATTGCCCCAGGAAGGGGAAACTTTATTGACACATTCCTGGGGTCAGATACATCACATGATCACACTGACAGAACCACAGGCACATAGACACAGGCAACAGAGCATGCACAATGTCGGCACTAGTACAGTGTATATCCACCTTTCGCAGCAATGCAGGCTGCTATTCTCCCATGGAGACGATCGTAGAGATGCTGGATGTAGTCCTGTGGAACGGCTTGCCATGCCATTTCCACCTGGCGCCTCAGTTGGACCAGCGTTCGTGCTGGATGTGCAGACCGCGTGAGACGACGCTTCATCCAGTCCCAAACATGCTCAATGGGGGACAGATCCGGAGATCTTGCTGGCCAGGGTAGTTGACTTACACCTTCTAGAGCACGTTGGGTGGCACGGGATACATGCGGACGTGCATTGTCCTGTTGGAACAGCAAGTTCCCTTGCCGGTCTAGGAATGGTAGAACGATGGGTTCAATGACGGTTTGGATGTACTATTCAGTGTCCCCTCGACGATCACCAGTGGTGTACGGCCAGTGTAGGAGATCGCTCCCCACACCATGATGCCGGGTGTTGGCCCTGTGTGCCTCGGTCGTATGCAGTCCTGATTGTGGCGCTCACCTGCACGGCGCCAAACACGCATACGACCATCATTGGCACCAAGGCGGAAGCGACTCTCATCGCTGAAGACGACACGTCTCCATTCGTCCCTCCATTCACGCCTGTCGCGACACCACTGGAGGCGGGCTGCACGATGTTGGGGCGTGAGCGGAAGACGGCCTAACGGTGTGCGGGACCGTAGCCCAGCTTCATGGAGACGGTTGCGAATGGTCCTCGCCGATACCCCAGGAGCAACAGTGTCCCTAATTTGCTGGAAAGTGGCGGTGCGGTCCCCTACGGCACTGCGTAGGATCCTACGGTCTTGGCGTGCATCCGTGCGTCGCTGCGGTCCGGTCCCAGGTCGACGGACACGTGCACCTTCCGCCGACCACTGGCGACAACATCGATGTACTGTGGAGACCTCACGCCCCACGTGTTGAGCAATTTGGCGGTACGTCCACCCGGCCTCCCGCATGCCCACTATACGCCCTCGCTCAAAGTCCGTCAACTGCACATACAGTTCACGTCCACGCTGTCGCGGCATGCTACCAGTGTTAAAGACTGCGATGGAGCTCCGTATGCCACGGCAAACTGGCTGACACTGACGGAGGCGGTGCACAAATGCTGCGCAGCTAGCGCCATTCGACGGCCAACACCGCGGTTCCTGGTGTTCCGCTGTGCCGTGCGTGTGATCATTGCTTGTACAGCCCTCTCGCAGTGTCCGGAGCAAGTATGGTGGGTCTGACACACCGGTGTCAATGTGTTCTTTTTTCCATTTCCAGGAGTGTATTTGTGTTGGAAGCATTTACAATGTATAACATAATGTACAATATTTACATGTCATGTGTATATATATTTACAAGACAATTATTTACACTTTTGCCACCCAGAAGTTAGCAACCTCTATTGCGTTTCATGTAGCAGGTCTTCTGTTGTGCATGTTGCTGGACATTGGGTACACTGGAGCAGGTGGAAGGTTGTCTGCATTGCTCCACACTCACAGAGTGGCGGCTCCTTTAGGAAACCCCATTTGCTCTTACATTTCATGACACCCGAGCATAGTCTGTTGAGGGATTTCCATGTATTCCAATTCTCTGTGTAGCCGGGTGGTAGTCTTTCGCTTGGTGTAATCCATCCCACAGTACTGGTAAGCCTTGAATGCCATAGTTCGATTCAGCATTGCTGTGGTGTCTCAACTAGAGCCTCGGTAGATCTGAGGAAGCTCTTTCTGGATTTTAGTCATGGGTTTGCTGGTTGATAGCCATATAGGGGGTGAGATTCAGAAGTTTCTGGTTTTTTTCTTCTCACTTTTTGCTGCTACCTTTTGGCAGATGCCAGGGGCTGCAATTCCCAAGAGGCTGTACAGTTTATCCAGAGGAGTATTCTTGAGGCACCCGGTGATGATATGACAAGTATCATTAAGAGCAACATCTACTGTTTTGGCATGGCAAGAATTGAACCACACTGGGCTTGCGTATTCTCCGGAAGAGTAACACAATGCAAGGGAAGAGGTTCTCTAAGTGTTGGCATGTGCTCCCCAGGCTGCGCCTGTTAGCATTCTGATGATATTGTTCCTGGCTGCCACTTTTTGCTTGGTATTTAGGCAGTACCTCTTATATGTTAATGCACGGTCAAGGGTGACCCCTAGGTATTAGGGATACGTACAGTGTTCTAGTGATGTTTCTTCCCAGATGATTTTGAGGGCTCTGGCTGCCTGCTGGTTTTAAAAAAAAAATGTGATACATAAAGGACATTTTTGGAAAGGAAAAATGTTTACTGTATCCTTAAGAAGAAATATTAGAAGAAAAGAAAGATTTAGATAGTGAAAGAGGTCCCTTTACCTGCCTATTTCAAGTGGGAGGGCTTCAGTAAACACTACGAGCCTATCTCACCTGAGTTAGGTATTCTACTTTGGTTACTACTGTATGTATGTATCTTGTGAGATTAACTCTACATAGTTTGTGTAAGAGGTTTAACAGTACTATTTTTTACTACAATTACTTCCTCCATTTGCCCATGCTGTAAGTAGGAGAGGAGCCTTGGAAATGTGACCTGGAGACTCATCTCCCCAAAAGGCACATATTATCTATGTTGTGTGAATGGGTATGTGTAGCTAATCTTATGATACTACTTATATATTTTATATATCTAAAAACAAAGATGATGTGACTTACCAAATGAATGTGCTGGCAGGTCGACAGACACACAAACAAACACAAACATACACACAAAATTCAAGCTTTCGCAACAAACTGTTGCCTCACAAGCAGACATATTTAAATATGTCTGCTTGTGTCTGTATATGTGTGGATGGATATGTGTGTGTGTGTGTGCGAGTGTATGCCCGTCCTTTTTTCCCCCTAAGGTAAGTCTTTCCGCTCCCGGGATTGGAATGACTCCTTACCCTCTCCCTTAAAACCCACTTCCTTTCGTCTTTCCCTCTCCTTCCCTCTTTCCTGATGAGGCAACAGTTTGTTGCGAAAGCTTGAATTTTGTGTGTATGTTTGTGTTTGTTTGTGTGTCTGTCGACCTGCCAGCACATTCATTTGGTAAGTCACATCATCTTTGTTTTTAGATATATATTTCCTACGTGGAATGTTTCCCTCTATTATATACTTATATATTTTTATGTACAATATTATAGAATTCATATGTTTTACAGTCTGCATGTTATACAGCATACATTTTTGAAAATAATGAGCCAAAAACTAAAGATTTGTTGTTTTACTTTGTACAGGAAAATTTGTTGTTTTATTTCTTATTGGTAACTTACTTCTAAGGAAGTGTACCATACCATGATTTGGGTCAATATATGTGAGTGCAGGCTTTCTCGGCGAATTTCATATATGAAGTCTTCACGGTTGTCGGCCGAGTAGCGTCATCGTCTCGTAGAAGCATTCTGATGGAATGCATCTCCACCATGGAATGCGTCTCCATCATCTTCGCCTGAACCTGATGGAGACGCATTCCATTGAAACATCGCTATGACACGACGATGTTACTCAGCTGACAACCCGTGAAGACTTCATATTTGGGTCAATATGTCTGAGCCTCAAACATTTCCAGATGTTTGGGAAGAAGAAGACCCAATGACCCTTGTCAGATGTTTCCCATTCTTTTTACCATGTCTCAGCCTTCCAGAGATTTAATTGGCATTCTTCTGTAATATGCTCCTCTGTTATCTCATGTGTCTTGTCCAGCCTTCACTGTTCAAGCCAGTATGCCTCTGTTCTGTGTCTAATGGTTATATCAGTGAAGTATGTTGCAAGTACAATTCATAGGATTTCCATGGGCATGGGCCAAATGCGCTTGACATCTTTGTTCATGCCTCACAGTGGTTTTGTGGACCATGATTGACAGCCATTTTGCCCAGGTACTTGCTGCACAACACATACTAGACTCAAAGAGGGCTGTGTGATACATTCTTACTGTCTCCAATGGTAGTCTTTAGTGAGCTGAGTTTAGCATGGCAAGTTTGTGCGTTAGTCTTGTCACTTTCTCAATTTTAAGTCTTATGTGCTCGTTGAATGTTAAATGTTTGTCAAGATGTATGCCTAAGTATCTTATTGCTATTTTTCTCTGTATGCTACTGTTTTTCAGTCTAATAGTGGGGTTTCCATGAAATGATCAATAAATATACTGCCTTGTTTGCTGAAATCATGATCTTGTTGCGGCTGCACCTGTTACTTACATTTAAAGGAGTTGTGTAGCCTTGCTATCAGGTTGCTCTCTCGAGTTTGCAGTTACACTACTAGCAAGTCACCATTGTAGGCGACTATATCCTTAACCCAGTCATCTTCATCCAGATCGCTTAGGAGTGGTTGTATGCCAATATTGCAGAAAGCTGGCCCGCATATTGAGTCTTGTGGGCATCCTTTAGTTATTTTCTTGCCTATCTTTGCAGTAGTTGAGTAAGCTCATGTATAGAACTGTTGGTATCTGCATTTCTTGTAGCCATGTGAAAAAGGCAAGCCACCAGTGACTGTTGAAGGCACGAGCTATGTCTACTGCTATTGCTGCTGTGTATTTTTCTCGTGTGCCCTGTATTATTTCCAGCACGGGGTTAATTACATGGTCTATGGAGCTTTCAGGTCTAAAGCTGTACTGACATGTACTGAGGCCAACGAGCCTCCTGTGAGACTGTAACTGATTACTCTGTAGCCTCTTCTATACCCTAATCATAGTTTTCAACAGGCAGATGGCCCTACAAGTCTTTGGGTCTGTTTGGCCCTGAGCCTCGGGTTTTTGATGATTACTGCATTTGCAGTTTTCCTCATGGTAGGGACCCTGCCCTGCAGCAATGCTTCATTCAGTAACTCCGTTAGAAAAAAGATGATCTGTGCAACTGTATTTTTCGTTGTTTCTGAGTGTATACCATCTGGACTGATGTTATTCTTATTGTGTAATTGTTTAATTGCCAACACTACCTCATCTTGGGCAAATGGGACAGCAATGAGGCTATCTCTGTAGATGTCATCCATTTGTCTTCGTAAGCCTGTGTGGTGTTGTTGATTATTCATCTTTTTGTCATCATGGAGAAGCTTGTTCACTAAGTACTCGGCTGAACATTCTGCCCCTTGTAGTAGTACCATTTGTGCACATAAGCGATGACAGTACTGTTAGCATCTTTACCTTGTCTGTTTGAAATTTGAATGATTTACTCCCTATATTGTTTTGTAGCTGAGTTTTGATGAAATTGTTCCAGTGATCCTGTCTTGTCTTTTATAGTTCATGTTTATAGTTTTGCTTTGCATAGCAGTATAGTTCTAGTATTACTTCTCTCTTTTGTGGTGTTTTTGCTTTTTGGTAATGTTTCCTTTCTACTGTAGCATCTTTCCTTAATTTTGTTAACTTAGTGAACCAGGTGAGTTTCTGTTGCAGTGCATGGTTGCTCATTGGGATAGCTAATTGTGCTTTTTGAAGCAGGTGTCTCAGAAAGTATGCTTTATAGTCTATGCTACCAGTGACTGAATGGAGAGAAAATTCTTCAACCATGTCCCTTAAGGTATGCCAGTCACTCTTGTTTAGAAGGAGTCACTGTTTTTGTTGATAAGAAGTTCATATATTCACGTTTGCATAAGTGTCTGTGTGGATGGCTATGGTATTATAGTCACTTTGTGTGTCATTTTCTAGTACTTCCCATTTGTTGACATGTATCATGGACTTTGCATTTGCTAGTGAGATGTCACTATTGCTGGTTCCTCCTGCATTTTTGCAGTATGTAGATGTTTGTTCTGCTTTGTTTGGAACAAAGAGGCTGCATTCATTTATTGTGTCAACTACAATTTGTCCCGAACTATCAGTTTAATAAGTCATAGCTGCAAAATACTAACGTGAATTCTTTACGGACAAATGGAAAAACTGGTAGAAGCCGACCTTGGGGAAGATCAGTTTGGATTCCGCAGAAATGTTGGAGCACGTGAGGCAATACTAACCCTCTGACTTATCTTAGAAAATAGATTAAGGAAAGGCAAACCTACGTTTCTAGCATTTGTAGACTTAGAGAAAGCTTTCGACAATGTTGACTGGAATACTCTCTTTCATATTCTAAAGATGGCAGGGGCAAAATACAGGGAGCGAAAGGATATTTACAATTTGTACAGAAACCAGATGGCAGTTATGAGAGTCGAGGGGCATGAAAGGGGAGCAGCGGTTGGGAAGGGAGTGAGACAGAGTTGTAGCCAGTACCCCGATGTTATTCAATCTGTATATTGAGCAAGCAGTAAAGGAAACAAAAGAAAAATTTGGAGTAGGTATTAAAATCCATGGAGAAGAAATAAAAATGTTGAGGTTCGCTGATGACATTGTAATTCTGTCGGAGACAGCAAAGGACTTGGAAGAGCAGTTGAACGAAATGGACAGTGTCTTGAAAGGGGGATATAAGATGAACATCAACAAAAGCAAAATGAGGATAATGGAATGTAGTCGTATTAAGTCGGGTGATGCTGAGGGAATTAGATTAGGAAATGAGACACTTAAAGTAGTAAAGGAGTTTTGCTATTTGGGGAGCAAAATAACTGATGATGGTCGAAGTAGAGAGGATATAAAATGTAGACTGGCAATGGCAAGGAAAGCTTTTCTGAAGAAGAGAAATTTGTTAACATCGAGTATAGATTTACGTGTCACGAAGTCATTTCTGAAAGTATTTGTATGGAGTATAGCCATGTATGGAAGTGAAACATGGACAATAAATAGTTTGGACAAGAAGAGAAGAGAAGCTTTTGAAATGTGGTGCTACAGAAGAATGCTGAAGGTTAGATGGGTAGATCACGTAACTAATGAGGAGGTATTGAATAGAATTGGGGAGAAGAGGAATTTGTGGCACAACTTGACAAGAAGAAGGGACAGGTTGGTAGGACATGTTCTGAGGCATCAAGGGATCACAAATTTAGCATTGGAGGGCAGCGTGGTGGGTAAAAATCGTAGAGGGAGACCAAGAGATGAATACACTAAGCAGATTCAGAAGGATGTAGGTTGCAGTAAGTACTGGGAGATGAAGAAGCTCGCACAGGATAGAGTAGCATGGAGAGCTGCATCAAACCAGTCTCAGGACTGAAGACAACAACAACAACAATTTGTCCACTATTGTCTGTTCTGTTCGCACGCCATAGTGTTGACCTTGCATTGATGTCACTAAGAATGGTAGTCTTTTGTCCTAGAAAAGTGTGCTTTTTCTCTTATTTGATCAGCAGAAGGCTGTATTTCATAGGAACACTGTGCATACATGAATGTGATAATCCAAGACTCTTGTCCAGGAATAACTTCAGCTGTGGGTACATGTTCAGAACAGAGTTGTGTTATTTTTGTGATAGTGTAATTTAAATTCACTATTACAGTTGCAGTCTTGGCATTTTGGATCCCAGTAATTGTTATGAGATGTTTGGGAAGGCCTGGAAGTTTCCTGCCATACATATTCAGCTCTTGGTGCAGATTATATCTGTCTGTACTTCATTCAGAAGTCTGCCCAGTTCTACTGCAACCAAAATGCTCCTACAGCAGTTTAATTGTCAGGTCTTCCCAAGTTGGGGTATCTATTGAAGGCATAGCACTCAGATGTTGTCCCTTTAGAGTCATAATAAACACACCCATTCACCATCATGAAATCCTTATAAACTTTATGTATATTTAAACCCTCACCTCTGCATGTGCCTGCTTGCCCTAAGAGTCTGCAGAGCTAATGGTGGACGATTGGCAGGTTCTGTATCTTAAGTATCATTCTGTCTGCATGTTTCATTGCCAGAAAACATATTTTTCCCCCTTCCAGGTGACTGAGGCATATCATCTGACATAAAGCAGTCTGAAAAATGTCCCTATTTTCTAACCTGCCTATGTGTAAATAAAAATGGTTCAAATGGCTCTGAGCACTATGGTACTTAACATCTATGGTCATCAGTCCCCTAGAACTTAGAACTACTTAAAACTAACTAACCTAAGGACAGCACACAACACCCAGTCATCACGAGGCAGAGAAAATCGCTGGCCCCGCCGGGAATCGAACCCGGGAACCCGGGCGTGGGAAGCGAGAACGCTACCGCACGACCACGAGCTGCGGACAATGTGTAAATAACTCTCAAAATCATTATAATCAGTTATGTTGTTCTTTTGTTGTTTGGGGTTACTGTCTGTGTCCTCTGATACATCATGATGTGTGTCTTCCTCTTTGTTAGTGTATCCTGGGAATCGTGTGTGGATAAAGTATTTGTAACTGTATTGTTAGATAGCTAATTTGTATTTTGCATTAGGCTTCTGCTATGTACGTAATTGAAACACTGTTTGCCCTCCTCATTATTATTTAGCAATTGAGTGTTTCCTTTGTGGCTACTTCCTTGCATGTTTGTGCTGTGTGTGTTGCCACCATATAAATCATGCAGGCTTTATGTATGGTCTGCATTTGATAGAGTCATGTTCTGAATGCAATTTAAATGAGGGTGTTGTGACCTAGTGAACTGTTTAGAGAGCTTGTATCTTGAAATGTTTACTGGTGTAGTGTCCTTTAATAGTCATGCCTCCCCAAGAATCACCAGTCTGTGCCTAGCTGGCAGGATGCTAACTTCTCCGTGTTGATTTAAGCTGATATACGAAAATCAGTGACAGGCCAGCACTCAGGTAATGTACCTATGTCAGTTAGAGGAACAGTCCCAGTATAATTATCCAACACTTAACATCTTGTGTGAAAATCCATACCTTAACATCATCTGTGACATGTCCATGTATCACTAATATTTACTGGACATTGTGATTAATTTTGGTGTTCTTACTACAGTGCATATTTAATTTCACGGTTCTGCCACTGTACATTGTGCCACTGTGACTCTGAATAATGGCTGGATTGGTTCTCTTCCAGGCATGTTTATAAATTAAGAGATGCCTGTCCCTTTACCTGTATAAACTGTGATTTGTATACTGGAACTGGCCATAAATAATGCTATAATGTGAACAAAGTGAGAGGAACCAAGTATAAATTTAACTGTTGTGCGGTCTTCATCATTTGATACTATCCTTCATAGTATCATTTTCCAGATTATAATTTCAGTACATCAAGATCTGAGACTTCAAGATATATAAAACTGAATGCAACATCAACGGTAGGTAACGTGCACATCACAACTGTTCATCAAAAACAACTCTAAAGATTACTAAATAATTATAATGTAGGACTGATTTCAAATTACGATGGCTGGCATGCATAAGAATTAAAGTTCAGTCAATTTGATTATTATTTTCAGACATATGTGCAATATGTGAAGAATTGTAGAACCAGTATGAATTTAAATTTTCAGCAAGTTCCCTCGAAGGAACCAAAGTACTGACTAATTTTTATAAGTCCCAACAAGTTTTTGAGAATAGAGCATAGCAACACTCCGAGCACTCAGTTCCTTCAAAAGTAGTGTTGTGAGATGCTCATCATGCATCAAACACCAAGACCCTCTGGAAGTTCTAATCCTAAATCACTTCTCATGATGACACCAACATGCTTAAACTGTCACTGAAGCAGACACAAACATCTTTGCACAAATGTATCCCATATAGTCCCCTCCCTCACATTCATGTCTAGGGATTTATACCCTTCACCCTCACAGTGGGTCTCCAGCCATCACTGTGCTAGTTCGCTAGGCTTGAAACATTAATATCTTGTGAACAACACATAATATTTACAAAGTATTTGCACCATGAAATACATACTTCCTGAGTAAACTGACACTAAACACTGTATTTTGAACTTAAATATTCTATGAGTTACTGTGATTTCTAGCACTTGCATGAAGTATAAATCTTTGAACAGCTAAAGTATTATGCTGATACACCAAGTGAGGCATCTTCTTTTTCAGAAAAATCCCCCTCTTTCTAATTATGGACTCAGAATTGATATAGCACCTCTGGTTTTCACATTCATTTAGCATTTATTTTCTGGATTAAAGGAACAGCATTGTCTAATTTTGATTTTTTTTACATAAAAGCATAGATATTTACGTTTCTTATTATACGTGGGTCTTAATGATGCTGCAAGCCACTGTATGTAACATTCTGTCAGTCACAATTTCTAAATGTAAAAATCAGATAATGTAATTAATGGTAATTAGTGACAGTCTCCTGCCAACCAAACGAACTTGTGAATTATCTAAGCGACTCCCTCCCCCATGCAGGTACATTGTGCTGGCTGAACGGACAATTGTATTACTACAGGTGGACTGGAGCGAATGGGTGTGTCAGGTGAGGTGGACAGGGGGAGAAACAAGTGGGATGCAGAAGGTGGAGTTGGAAAGGGGTAGCCAGCAACTCAGAGGAAGCAAGCAGGATAGGAATGCGGAAAGGGCGGGGGGGGGGGGGGGGGGGGGCAGCGGGTGTACAGAAAGGAGTGTGGCATGTGGGCATCAGAGGTAGTGAGCTCAAGTGGGATATAGTGAAGATCACATGAAGATGTGGAGTGGGAGGGCATGACATGACAGAGGAAGGAGAGACTGTTGAATAGAGGATGTGGATGCAGTGGGTTAGTGGAGATTGAGCCTGGGAACATTACAGAAGCAAAGGTTGTGTACCATATCCTCACACACCCCTAACTGTCCCACCATGCCCGAGAACCAATTGCAAAGAAATTCTTCCCTCATCACCCGGTACCATTCCAGACTGGAGTAAGTGAACATATGTCCTTTGCTGGTGCACTTTACTATCTAACATTGTGCTGAGAAATGAGGGACATGCTATCCATGGTCCTTCCCACACCTCCTAAAGTAGCATTCCTCCATCCACCCAACCTACACAATATCTTGGTGCATCCCTATGCCATTCTTACTACCAACTGCTTGCCACAAGGGTCATATCCCAGTGGAAGACACAGGTGCAAGACTGAGCTGGTTTAAACACCTGCAACACCCAACTCCAGTCCTGTCATAGGCTTATCCTCTCCTATTTGCAGTTGTGAAAGCAGCCCTGTCATATATCAGTTCTGCTAAAATTTCTGCGCAGCATTTTATGTAGGCATGACCACCAGCTAGCGGTCCTCCAGAACAAATGGCCACTGACAGACTGTGGTGAATAACAAGGTTGACGTCTGTGGTGTAACATGTAGATTCTGTGGAATAACATGTTCCACTTCTAACCAATTCAGCTGATCAAAGATGTTTGTGGGAAGTGGAGACATTGTTTAAGTAGTTTCTAAGTTTGGAACATCCCACTGTGCATGCTCTGGTTTGCTGTATGTGCAGATTTGGTGTAAAAGACGTGGGCCCAGAACACCGACAAAGCGTGATGCCGAATGTGCACCTCCACCTTCTGTGAAGGCCTGCTTATGCTTTGGTGTGACAGCCTGGTGATGTCTTAGAAGCCAGAAAGCAAAGGGTGTGGGCAATAATGTCAAACCCAGAACAAGTGAAGATTATACCTAAGAACAGCCATTCTCTAATATCAAATCAGTACATTTTATGATGTTTGTGAGCTACAGGTCGAGAGAGATCTGTATCACCTGCAATTGTAAAGGAAATTGTGTAGAGGAGACGTTGCAATTACAATGCAAGAAGAGTTATCACAAAACTGATTATGTCACGTTAGTAGATTGAATAGATCGAAGCTCTCTTTCAGCACCCACCCATTGCAAAAGGTTAAGAAGTCTCATTACAGTATCGTGGCATTACATAGCTGGTCCACTACAACAAATAACTTCAAGAATGATGACCACAAGATATTTGTTAGGTAGAAGATGGCATAAATATCAGCAAGGTGATATATCATGCATGGAGTGGAACACACAATACCAACACCCATGCATAATCTGTCACCCTGCTGATATGTTTGCCAACTTTTACCTTACAAATATCTGTGGTCATTGTTCCTGAATTTATTTGCCATGCAATGACATGAAAATTCTTCACCTTTTGCAATGGGTGGGCACAGAAAGAGAGTTCTGATCTATTCAAACTACTAAAGTAATGTAATCTGTTTTGCAGTAAATCCTTTGTATTGTACTCACATTGTTTCCTCTATAAAATTTTATTTACACTTGCAGGTGATACAGATCTCAAAAAACTTGTAACTCGTAGATAGGTCATATGTAATTGCTGATTTGACATTAGAGAATGACTGTTTTTATGTATAATCTTCACTTGTTCTGGCACTGCCACAATCACCCTCATCCTTTTGCTCCATAGTTTAAAAGGAATTGCTAAACATTGATGCCAAAGCATAAGTGAGCCTCATAACAAAGCATGTGGATCCTTTCCAGCTGTTATGTTTTTCTTCCCCCAAAAATTAGTATTAATTTTTTTTCCAAATTTTGTAATATCTTTGATATAGTCAGCTATACAGCATGAGCACAGCACATAAAAATGACAAATATTGACTCAGGGCTCACCCAACTTCTCTTTTTTTTGTCTTGTACATTTCAGGAGTTGATAAGCTAACTAGTTTGCCTAAAACCAATGATATTACAACACATCAGTAACATCATATTTTATCATTGTTGTTCACATGTAAACATGTAAGAGATTACTATCTTTTGAATAAAAGCAGATGAAAAAGGTATGTAAGTAATAGTAGCATTTATACAGCTAATGTTGAAAATATGTTAGAATCCTGGACACTCATTTAGCTTCAACGTAATTAGCTTCCTTAGTAAAAGCATTATTATTGGAACAGAATCACATATTTAGCCAGTATAATTCAGTAGAGATTATCATTGTATCTAAAAGCCTCTTTTAAAACTATTTTCCCTCTACTATTTAGTGACTAATAAATGAAAATATGTGATTGTAATTTATGAAAATCCAACAAACAACCATAGCAACCTTTAGTTTTAATTAACATAAATCTATATATGAAACACATTGCGATGTGAAATTAGGAAGATCTGTGTCCAAAAATATGAGGTAATGTACCACAGACGATTTAGTATAAATTATAAGATGTAAAATATATCACAATCGATCAAAATTTTGTGTGTGGGATTCACTGCATGATTCAGCGTCTCATTTTAATGGTTGACTGTGAACTTGTAACTATTTTCATTGGCAATGTTAAACTTCAAAAGTAGGTAATGCAAACTGTGAAAACAGTATCATACTGTGAAACTCCCCAGTCCCAACTCCCACTTCCTGCCTTCTTTCTCCCTTTAGCCACCTCATCTGAGGCAACCTTCACCCAGTCCACATGCTGCACTGCAATCCTGGTTGTGTTGTGTTCAGCTAATACTCTCTCTCTCTCTCTCTCTCTCTCTCTCTCTCTCTCTCTGTCTGTGTGTGTGTGTGTGTGTGTGTGTGGTGCACATTTTTTTCTCTAGCCTGTCAAAGAATTTTTAAGGATTTTTCTGGAAGCTAACACGTAAAACAAGTATTCATTATATTTTTGTAAGCCTGTCGATGACTGTATTGTTCCACTAGTCAGTGAGTGGTCTCTTTTACTCATAAATTATTTACATTTTACCAAAACTTTTCTCACCATATTTGGGTAAGTATTTTGATGTTAACACATTTTGTAACTGTTGAAATACAAGAAACAATATTATAATTTTTTTAATAATCATTAGATAGCTTTTGAATTACCTAATACTATGAACTTATAATACAAAGCCAAACATTTCTAATATACTTTTCATGAAGACAAAGAATTCTTTTAGACCATAAAATCGATTTTTGTTAAACTTGTTGTAAGTTAGTCTTTTAATTTGGTAATGTGAATGTCAGTGAGATTTTTGGGAAGGGCATTGGCTACCTTCTGCCTGACATGGGGTGCATTATTTCATGTAATGCTGTTCTGTGGCTATTTACACAATATTTTAATTTTTATCGTGTATTATATTGTCTAAGTCACAGATTAATTTTGCACTTGTGGTTTTTGTAATCAGTATTACCCTTGGCACATATAAACTTATAATGGTAAGCACACACAATTTTGGAAACAGGTTACAATATGATTCTCTGGATTTGTCATCACAAATACTTCTGGCAGCTTTTTTCTGCAATGTTAGTAATATCTCCAGGTTGATTTATGTTGTTGCACCCCATGCTTCTAGCACATTATTCAAATGTGATGTGAGCAATGAATAATATACACTTTTTAGCTGGTATGTGATGGTAAATGTGTTTCTGGATAGCTTAAGGGCTAAGGAACCTGTATTACCCACCTGAGGTTGGTCTGGCTTGTGAGCACCCAGAATCTTGTCCAATTTTTCTTTTTTACAATGTCATTGCCCATGGATAATTTTGTACCAAACTCTATTTCATGATGTTAAATTCCATATTGCAATCTCTGTAGCAACTACATTTGGATATCTCATCATTGACAGAATAGACTACTTCTTGATAACACTGTCATAGGCTTCATGTTTTTGCACAAATGTGGTGTATCATCTGCATAAAATATTTTTTAGATTTAGGGTAACAGTCCTTTATATCATTAACATGGTTAAGAAGAGAGGGAGTCCCAATATAGAACGCTGAGGCACTCTATGTTTGATATTAGTAATTTACCAGTTTGTAAAGCATGTAAGTAATATGACAATATTAACAAAATCAAATGCTTTTTCAAGGTCAAGGAACACTCCAGTAGCAACTTCTTTGCCCCCTATGGCAGTTATTATTTTGTCTATTAACTACTGCATCTACTTAAGTTGACTTGTTTTTCATAAAGCTCTTCTAATTCTCAAATATGAGAATGTGTTGACTCAGAAATGTCATTAGTCTAGTATAAATAAATTTCTCAGTTACCTTAGAAAATGCAGATAAAATTGAATGAGCATCTGGCCTACTGACCCAGTGACTTTGAAAGCTTGCCAGAGAACATGGAACTGGATCTCAGCAGCTAGGTGAAGCCATTAATTCCATGAGCATTCACAGTGCCTTGCTGCATTGCCATATCCATTACGTCAGCCAATTACAGCTTGCGGACAGCCTGAAATTGCCACTGGGCATCTGCCCAGCCCTTAATTGTGTAATCACTTTGCCTTTGTATTGTTGTTAAAACACACATTCTTTGTTTCAGATTTTGTTACAGCTTAGGTTGTCTCTCTGGATTATTTGTTGGACTTTATTTGCCTGTGATCCAAACTTCACTTGTCTGTTTGTCTTTGTCTTCACACTTGGTGATCCACTATTGACAACTCCTGACAGGCCCACCCACCCTCAACAAGTTTGTTTTGAATCACTCCCAACTTTCTGCCAAATTCAAGATACAATAACTGGCAACAAAGTAAAAGGTTATCAGCATATGACAAATGCTAAACTTGGGAAACTCTTGGAGCAGCAACAGCATCTACTACTGCAGCAGCAAATGTAGCAGCAGTTTCAGCAACAGCAGAGACACACCTAGTTGCTCCAACAGGAAATTCAGCTTCTGAAGGGTCAGCTGTAGATGCAGGATACCCACCCAATACAGACAGTAGTCATCTCCCAGGCAGAGAACCGCACACCCACTTTTCTGCCATTTATTTATGCCAAAGAGGGTTGGAACACACAATTACAATGACTGACGCAGCATTTCACAGCCTTTCAAGTCACTGATGATAGCCTTCAAAGGGTTTTCCCAGAGACATTTTTCTTCCTTAAGTAGTTGGCTGCTCTCTCAAATCAAGTCACCCTCACGTTTAAGGAGATGTGCTTGTTTCAGATTGTTGTTCACAATGATTCCATGTGTCAAATCGCAATTCAGATTCCATGAATAACACACAAACAACTTGCCCAGTGATATCACTGCTGGATGACTGATTTACATGATATTAAGTCTCCAATATGATTTCACTTAGATGAACCCAGCATGCAAATCCTCACAAGCCGGCTTTTTAATTCAAAACATGGTGATCCATTTGGCTCCTGATCCAGAAGTACACGTCAGCTCTCAGACTGGAAAATCCATTATTGTAAGGTATTTTAGACAACCATGCACTCCCTCGAAATAGCACAGGCAGCTAATGCGTGCCTCATTGGCTGACCATAATAGCGATGGTCCAGATGCCCCATTGCACTCCAGGTACCCAAAATGCCTGTAAACCACTTCCTTAAAGGTGTTGTCATGATTCGTTGGCACTGGATGTATCAGTGGCCTCTGATCATCTGGTCGTGCCGCATCAGCATGGACAACATGGTCTTCCAATATGGCAAGACCACTGTAGAGTACACACATGGTTGGAGAGTTCAGATTGCTGGGTACAATCTGCCAATTGTGGTAAGGACTGACATCACTGAAAGGTCTGCTCCAAATGATCCAGATAGTCAGATGTAAGTACTCATATGCATCATGGAACAGTGCATAAAACTCAGGCAATTGTCCCCTAAGTGATCCTTTCATCAAAAAGCTATTTATAAACCTCATAGTTGTGGCCAAAGATGTCTGTTTCCAAGTGGACAGAGGAGGTACCATCTCCTTGGTTAACCTCCAAACATGCCAATTCCTTGGAATTAGCCTCCCCTCCTGCACATTGCTAGCATATGGTGACAGTTCATTTCCTCTCTGGGGTCAATTCACAGTCATCACAACCTCCAAGGGGGTCACATGGGTGACGAAACTTCTTGCTGTCAATACTCACGCAGATCAAAACAGTTTTGGTTTGGATGCATTCTCATTGCTTGGATTCTCCATCAGCGACAAGTTTCACATCATTTCTGACATGATTTCTTGCCAGGAACTTGATGACTTTTGTGCTGAATTCACACCTACATCTGCTTCTGGTGTGGTATGCATCACAGATTTTCGTGTTCATATTCCCTTGCTTCCAGATGCAGTGCCCTGTTTCTGCTGAATGTGCCCCATTCAAGCCTCCTCACATCAACAATCAGTGCCCAGACACATGTTGAGACAGACCCTGTACCAGACACATGTTGAGACATACCCTATACCACCTCCAAAACAGCTCGTGAAATAGCTCATCAGAGGGAAAAATTTTTCTGAGACTGACCTTGCCAAAGCGTATTTCCCCCTGCGGCTGGATGAGGAGTTGCAAGACATCTTGGTTATCAACACTCTCTTCTGCATAAACAGTTACAAGTGACTGATGGCTTTTTAGGAATTCTTTCCCTCCCACAATCCTTCAGAGAAACCTGGAAGAGTTAATCACATCCATACATACATCTACAGTCTGCAATCTACCTGACGATGTGTGGTGGAGGGTACTTCTGGTGCTATTAACTGACTCTTGCTTCCCTATTCCATTCAGGAATGGTGCATGGGAAGAATGTTTGTCAGTAAACCTCTGTACTCAGAAAGAATTTTTACTCTGCAATGGAGTGGGTGCCAATTTGAAATTTCCTTGCAGATTGCAATGTGTGCTGTACTGACACCCAAAACTGGTACCTTTGCCTGTTGTGGTTGAGTGCTCTACTGACTAAAATATCCAAGCATGACTCATGACCCACACTCATGGCTTTACGTCTGCCACTGTCTCATCTCCTAACTTCCAAACTTCACAGAAGTTCTGTTGCTTACCTTGCAGGACTAGCTGTCCTGGAAGAAAGGATATTGTGGACATACGAGGTGCGACAATAAAGTAATGAGACTGTTTTTCTTTGCAAGATGTGGCAACCCTGCAGGCTTGCATAGGCACAATATCTTTGACCTTGGTCTATAAGCTGGTTCTAGTCCAAGCAGCACATTGATGTAACTGCTCAGAAGTGAGTTGTGCTGTAATAAGTTAACATGTGTTTGTGTCTCTCGTCACGGAAATGGAACCGCATAATATTGCACAATGGTATGCCATTTCTTTCTGTGTTAAATTGGGTGAAAACACGATCACAACTTACAGTAAGCTTCAGAAGGCTTTTGGAGAGGAGGTTACGTCAAGAGCTCAAGTTTTTCATTGGCATAAAATGTTTAGTGAAGGCAGAATGAATGTTGAAGATGAAGTCCGCAGTGGATGACCGTCAATCTCACAGACGGATGTCAACTTGGCGAGGGTGCATGAACTTGTACGATCTGATTGAAGATTATCCATGAAAATGATTGCAGGAGAACTGAACATCAGTCGAGAAATGGTTCGTCTAATAATAATTGAAGATCTCGATTTGAGAAAGATTTGTGCAAAAATGGTCCCAAAAAATCTCACACCACACCAGCGAGAAACATGGAAAAATGTGGCAGCCGATCTGTTAGAGCAAATGGAAAACAATCCAGAATTGTTGAGCCCTATTATCACTGGTGATGAAAGTTGGTTTTTTCAGTACGATCCAGAGACAAACTGCCAAAGTTCACTATGGTGCTCAAGGCGATCACCCAGACCAAAAAAATCTCGCATGTCAAAGTCAAAAGTGAAATGCATGCTTGTGTGCTGCTTTGATTCCAAGGGAATTGTTCATAAAGAGGGGGTGCCTCCTGGACCAATATTACTACAAAGAAATTTTAGAAAGACTTCGTAAAAGAGTTCTTTGTGTCCGTGCCAACATTGCTGATAATTGGATTCTGCATCACGATAATGCGCCATCCCATACTGCTCTGTCAGTACGGCAATTTTAACCACAAAACAAATTTCAGTACTACCACAGCCACCTTATTCACCAGATATCGCTCTGTACGACTTTTTTTCTATTTCCAAGAGTCAAAAGGCGGCCAAGGGACACCATTTTCAAACAACACAAGATGTCCAAAAAGCTGTTATGAGTGTCTTGGAGGATATTACAGAAGATGAGTTCCACAAATGTTACCATCAATGGCAGAAGTGCTGGAAAAAGTGTGTACAATCAGAAGTGAACTACTTTGTTGGAGACAACACTAAACTTGACTAAAATGGTAAGTAACATTTTTTTTTTCCACACCAGTCTCATTACTTTATTGTCACACCTCGTATGGCTTAGCCACATCCTGGGGCATTAATTCCAGAGATGAGGTACTGGCAGAAGTAAAGTTGTGAGCGTGGATTATGAGTTGTGCTTTGACAGCACAGCTGGTAGAGGACTTGCCTGTGAAAGGCAAAGGTCGTGAGTTCAAGTCTCTGTCTGACTCACAGTTTTAAACTGCCAGGAAGTTTCATATTGGCACACATTCCACTGCAGAGTGAAATTTCATTCTGGAAACAATCCATCATGATACTGCTAAGCCATGTCTCCACAATATCCTTTCTTTCTGGAGTGCTAGTACCACAACATACGCATGATAACTTCTGTGTAGAATGGAATGTAGGAGATGAGTTACTGGTGGAAGTAAAGCTATGAGGACAACTCATGCATTATGCTTGCATAGCTCAGTAGCTACAACACTTTCCCATTTAAGACAAAAATCCCAGGTTCCAGTCCCAGACTGACACACAGTTTTAATCAGATGGGAAGTTTCAACCCCTGCATTAGTTCTAATTTCTTGATTTTTTTTTCATCGTGGTCATTTTGCTAGATGTACATGGGAGGAAGTAGTATGTTGTCTGACTCTTTCTGGAATGTACTCTTTCAGAATTTCAACAGTAAACCTCCCCGTGATGCACATTTCCCCTGTAACATCCATCAATGGAGCATCTCCGTAATACTCTCATACCAAATAAGCAATACCATAACGAAACACACTGCTCTTCAGTGAATCTTGTTTACCTCTTCTGTTAATCCAAACTGGTGAGGCGCCCTTACACTAACTATCTCAATGGTTTAACTGTCGTAAGTGTCAGGAGCCTCCGTGAAAACTTAGCAAATTATTTACTACATTATGTAACACAGGGCTAAAGTGCCACTTTGACAAATGCAGGTTTTCCCCAGAGCAAGTGGAATAACTTGGGCATTTGCTAAATAAAGAAGGGATTTTGCCCACCTGATAGCAGTATCACAGCTATGAACTCTTTGCATCACCCCCAACATTTACAGGAGCTGCAAGCCTTTATGGAAAAAGTAAATAATATGAAAGACAAGTGGCCCATATCATGCACCCATTAAACCAGTTGTGGAAGAAAGGCATTCAGTACAGATGGAAATGAAATGAGAGTATGGCATCGTTGGCCGGGAGGTGACATCCAGGGAAGTTCGGCCGCCAAATGAAAGTCTTATTTCAGTTGATGCCACACTGGGTGACTTGTGCACTGGTGATGAGGATGAAATGATGATGATGATGACAACACAACACAACACAACACCCAGTCCCGTCAACACTCCAACCCAGCTGGGAATCAAACCTAGGCCCGCTTGCATGGAGGCGAGCACATTGGCACCCAGCTAAGCAGGCAAGCTCAGTACAGATAGACGGCTGTCAGTGTGTGCCTTCACTCAGTTATGGCTTATGCTGTGCCCGACACCCAGCCTTGTACCATTTTTCCGATTGCATTTGCTGGTTCTGGTTGCAGCTGCCTCCTGCTTTCCACTGCAGATGTGGCATCCATGGGAGGCGAGGTTGTAAGGAAGAGACTTTGTGATGTGGCACAGGAGACAACTGTCAAAGTGGAAATAACATTGGTGGTTGGTGTTTGATATGAACAGATATATTTATGGAGCTATCTAAGAAGTGGTGATTGACACTTAGGAAGGTGGCTTATTGAACTGAGAAGGAGCCGGTGTTGCGATTTGGGAATTGGTGTTGAGGATATGGAGGAAAGGTGAAAGGATATCCTTGCCATGAGCCCTGATCATGAAAATGTTGACAGTGAATATGAATCAGACAAGGGATTTTAGGTGTTGACTGGAGAGGAAGGGTTCCTCCCAATGACCCATAAATAAATGTGCATAGGATGGTGCCTTTTGGGTACCCATGGCGGTACCAAAGATTTTTTATAGATTTCACATTTGAATGTAAAATAATTGTGGATCAGGATATGGGTGGCTAGGAGGATTATGAAAGAGGAGGTTGCTGGGAAAGGTAGTGGTAATGGATGCAAGGCCAATAGGGAATAGGGAATAGGGAGACCTGTGGGGTTGGATTTGAGAAGTTTGTGGAGTAGGTAAAATGTGCGAGTGCAACAGGTGTGAGGAGGGAGATGTGTCTGATTTTGGGATGGGACTAAGGTCTTGAGGACTTCTTGGATGGAATCATGGTCATAAGTTTTGTGAGCAGAGATGTTAGAAAGTTGGTGCAGACCCTCAGTCATCTAGTTACTATGATTCAAGACCACTGTGGGATGGATAATAAGGTTTTCAGTTTATGAATAGGTGCACATTCCATAGGGATTTAGGTAAGGAAGGTGAGGCCAGGCTAAAAGTGAGAAGTTCCTGAAAGATTACAAGTGGATAACTGGGTGGAATGGGAGGAGGATCACAGTTGAACAGACGTTGAAACACTTTTATGCAAGATTCTAAGTGAGGTTTTGGTTGGCTGTTGTCAGTGGAATGCATGGCAGAGAAATATTTCCACTGCATAGAACAAGTAAAGCAAAGAAGGTCCTTTACAACACAGTGTGGTGAGCTTAGGTTTTGGGCTACCGAGATTTCTGTAGGGGTCAGAGTTTTGGCAGAATAGTTGACAACGGTCTTATGGCATGTGTGTTCAGGAGCAGTGTGTTTCATGGAGGATGGAGGACATTTTTTGGCATGTGGAAGGTGGAATAAGTCAGCAAGGCATGGTCAGGGTTATTGGGGGGAGGGCAGGTGGGGGGGGGGGGGGGTTGGATGAGAGTGGTAGGCTGTTCCTTGTCTGTAGGTAATCCCATGCAAGCATAAGTCAGGAGCAGCTGGCACAGTTCCCTCAGATGGTGCGAGAAGTTCTATTCCTGTTGCTGAAGGGCAAGTGTTCCTATTGAAATGGTGGCATTAAGGAAGTTGTGGTCACAGATTGTAAGGATTTTTTGAAAGGAGTAGAGGCTATCAAGTATAGTGTGAGCTTGGATTGTATAATCATGAAGGACTAGACTGTTGAGGGTGAGGAGCTTACAGAACTGGAAAAGGTGAAGGTTATTGCAGTAGGATGGTTGACAGCCTGAGATGCTATTTTTAATGTTAAGCCTACTAGTTGGGCTACTATATGCTAGACATGGTTTCAGAAAAACCATATGTGACTGGAGTTTTGCTAGAGCAAAGGAGAATTTTTGGAATTGGTGAAGGCAGAAAGAGAAAGAAAACATGGCTGGGTGGTCTGGAGACAAAAGGAGTGACTGAGAGAATTGTTGAAAATGGTTGAAAATAATAAGGTGAAAATGTATGGTTGAAGTGTTATAATAGAAATAAATGGTAGATACTATATATAGAGCAGTGCAGGAAGTTGAAAATTAGATCAGAAATACTGTAAAGAAACTGGATGTAGTTGGCATGCTCACAAATAAATATGTTCAATCACAAATTGACGTATGCTGTGGTAAGAAACTTGTGTGATCATAAATAAACACAAGTGATTGGCTGCATCTGGTGGGGCAGCATGAGTTGGTAGTGGAGAATATATTAAGAACAGCACTGGAATTAAATGTTCTACAAGGGGCTGCTTCTTGTATTGTTATGAACTGCTGAGATTATCCAAAATCTACTCTTGTTATTAAAAAAAAAAGTCCCTACACCATTGAAGAGGTTTCTAGTAGTTGTTGGTTGTCAACTTTATACAGTATTCTTATTATTTGCCTCTTAGAATAAGTAATTTTACTTTTTTCATCTAAACTGCATTTCTCCAGAAGATTATGCTGTGAGACAAAATGGAGTGAAGGTATACACAGTATATCCTAGTCATGCCAACTGAAAGTCAACATTGCAAGAGTCATTTCTGAGAGCAAAGCAAGCATAACTGAACTTTCGGTCAAATTATCCACATGCTAGTGCCACCTTGGTTTATTATCCATCTGGATGCCCTGACCATACCTGCCCTCTTATTGCCCAATGTTAATATTAATTTTTTGATGTAAGTTAGTATTTTGGGTGGCTGGTCACATTTTCACAGCACTTGCCATGCTGAGATAGTGACACACTGCAGCAAGTGATAGTGGCAATTGAATTAAAATAACCAGTTTTATAAAAAATACTCATCTTTTTAGTCACTCTTCTTTATTGGGAATTGAAGGCTGGATGTCTATTTCTGTACTTTGGTTTAACTTTTTATGATTGTCTAGAGGATGACTGGGTTACTACTTCAAGAATTGTGTGAAAACTGGTGATCTTTCTGCAGAATTACATATATATGTTCAGTAATTTCACTTCACAATCCAATCCAATAAAACACATCCTTGCACTTCAAACTCATACAACCCTCCGAACTAAAAACAAAAATCTATTTCTAATAACATGCACCAAAGAAATTACTAACATATATCAATCTACGTAAAATAATCATTGTAATATACATGTCATAAATAAAATACAAATAATTGGTTATCTTTTTTGAGAAGACCATAATCATTGTTGTAATTACATTAAGAACTTATGAATGTTGGCATTTAAACATATTCGCGTAGCTATGTGGTACTGGATTTTCGGCTTTTATGTTTTCATTGTATCACTCATTTCATATGATCCAAGATTGGTTAGTGCATTTATCTCGCCATAATCAGTTTTATTACAATGCCTTGGAACCTCAAACCTCCTGTGTATATACATTTGGTCTGTACTGCAGTTACCTGTGTGTCAATTTTATTTGTTTTTGATTGTATAATGTGAGTATTAGTAAGATTAATATTAATCTTTTGGCTATGAACCAGTTGTAAGCCTGTTCCATTGTTTTACTGGCTGTGTTTGGTATGAATGTGTTTGAGCCTTTTATAAGTATACTTGTGTCATCCATAAACATTACAGTTTTTGAAGAATTCTCCAATATCCTGAATAAACCGTTTACGTAGACCAAGAAAATGCACATGCCTAGCATCAAACCCTCGAACTCACAGGAACACTATATTTAATGTTTCCCCTGTCTGAATTTAACCTTATTCCTTTTTATCATTTGATAAGATGACTCTTTGTTTTTTATTGTAACAGAATTTTATGATCTACACAGTTAACGGCCTTGGCAACTTTTTGTTTAATTCTACTAGAACGGATTTCATGAGGTCATAAATTGTCTTCTCAGCAGAGAATCCTATACAGAAGCCAAACTGAGCTGCTGTTGCAAGGCCATTTTCAGAAAGATAATTCAGTATACCATTGTAAGCTACCTCCATTGAAATTTCTGAGAACACATGAAACAGAGAGATCAATTTATAATCAGAATTCAGTTACTTGTCTCCACTTCAGGTGTTACTACTGCTTACTTCAGCCTTTCCAGAAATGCACCTTGTCTCATTGACTGACTTTAAAGGTAGTGCTGCCAAGTCAGCAGAAGATTTCAGTACTTTGGTTTCAATACCATCATAAGCAGAAGAGTAATTACTTTTTTATGATGTGATGATTTTTGTGATCTCTCTCATAAACAAATTTGAAAAAATGATGTTCATTGGTGGAGTATGCATTTTTTGTCCCCTTGTTTTCAGCTACTATTAGGAACAATTCATTGAATTTAAGAGCAAATGATTTGAATTTAGTACCATCTGCTTCACTGAAAATCTATCTGAGAGTTCAGTATCATTTTCATTGCTGAGTTCATTGATTCATATCTACTAATGCTCCAAATTGTTGCCTTATTCTTGGAATTTTGTTTCTTTTATACTTACTACAAGGGCTTTTCTTTTGATGACAAGCTGAAGAATTTTGCGCCACTGTTTGTTATGCATTTTTAATTCTTATTTAGAGATAGTCCTTTGAATTAAATAAATCTCTCTCTTTACAATACAAGATATTTTGATCCCTGCTGTTAGCCAGTGCAATACAACACTGTACAGTTGTTCTAACCACACAGCATATCAAACAATTGTAACATACTAGAGTGGATTTACAGTAACAAAATTATACAGTTAAATTAATTAACAAAGAAAACAGATTTGTTGCTATTCACCCACAGGAATGCAAACATGTAATTGGTTAAATGACCCTACTATAGTCTGTGGGTCTGTTTATCACTGCTGCATTGTGCCCTAATGAAATCTATTTGAATCATAAATCCCAGCCTCTGGAACATCAATGAATAAACTGCATAACACTAATAAATGCAAATAGTAAATAAAATGATATATGTAGTAGGAGCAGCCTCTTTGGACAATGATGTACCAAGACAGTAGTGTGGTTTTCAGTCTTTACCCCAAGAAAACATGTTATTTTGAATGGTGCCTTATAAAAGCTAATATTTTTCTCAGAGGCACAAATAAAATTTAAAATAGCAGTGTAGACAGATCAAACAAAGCATAAATAGGCACTGTTTAATATGTACCAATGGTATTGTGCAGTGCACCCACACATTAACATGAACAGATTCCCCACATTTAATAGTACACTGAAATCTACCTGAAAATTAGCTCATCTAACAATATTCAGTACTAAAAGTGTATATTAATTTGCAATAAATATACCTTATCAAACTGTAAACTGATGGACTGAAATAAAGATGCCCGTCCAGCCACACCCCGCACTAACACTTTATCATGCATGCAGTTCATAGGCTGTACAAGATCTTACCAGTTGACCTGACCAAGAACAGTAAGCAAAAGGCCCAATCACAGCTCTGCATGCTCCCTTCTCATTTGTCATGTGACTTAACTTCTTTAGTCAAAAGACTTACTACGTGCCTGACCACAATTGCAAATATGGGCTCTACACAGATATTTAAAATATTCTGATTGTGTCAGCATACATGTTTGTATTGAATATTAAACAATGCAAAATTCAGGATGGAATAACAGCAATAATATGAAAAGGATAGTTTGCTGTTCACCATGAAAAGGACATTTTGAGTCACAGAAAGGCGCAATGAAAAGACTGCTACATGCTTAAGCTTTTGGCCAAAAGGCCTTCTTCCAAAATAGAGAACACATGCACATTGACAACTCATACACACATGACCACTGTCTGCAGCAGCTGTGGCAGAACTAGAACTGTAGACTGTGACTGCATCTAATGGGAGGAGCAGTCTGGCATGATTTTAGTGGGCAGTAAGGAGCAAGCATAGAATAGGGAGGGGGAGGAATAGCAGGTTAGGAGTGAGTGAAGATGTAATGCTGCTTGTCGATGCATGTCAGGGATGTGATAGGGATAGGATAGAGCTGCTCAGTGGTGTTGGGAGGGTTGAAAGGGAGGGGGGGGGGGGGGGGGAGGGTGCAGCAGGAAAGGAGAAAAAGACTGGTAGATGCATTGTCAGTATAGAAGGCTATATTGTGCTGGAGTGTGAGTAAGGAAGAGGAGAAGAGGATATTTTGATGGAGGACAGGGACTAGCAAAGGTTGAGGTCAGGGGAGTTAGGGGAATGTAGAATATGTTGCAGGGAGGGTTCCTACGTGTGCAGTTCATAAAAGCTGATGTTGGTAGAAAGGATGAAAATGTGAAGCAGTCACCGAAGTGAAGCACATCATGTTGGGCAGCATTTTCAGCAACTGGGTGGTCCAATTGTCTCTTGGCCACAGTTCATCAGTGGCCGTTCATGCATACAGACAGCTTGTTCGCTGTCGTGCCCATGTAAAAAGCAGCGCAGTGGTTGCAGCATAGTTTGTAGACAATATGACTGCTTTCATATGTCACCCTGCCATTAATACTGGAGTAGATGGTGGTGGGAGGATGTATTGGACAGGTCATACAACTAGGTCTGTTGCAGAGATAGGAACCATGAGGCAAAGGGTTGGAAGCAGGGTTGGAGTAGGGATGGGCAGAGATATTGTATAGGATTGGTGGGTGGCAGAAACCACTGGGTGAGGGGTGGGAAGTATAGTCGGTAGGATGTTCCTCATTTCAAGGCATGACAAGAGGTAGTGAAAACTCTGGTGGAGAATGTGATTCACTTGCTCCAGTCCTGGGTGGTACTGAGTCACAAGAGAAGTGCTTTTTTTGTGGCCAGACAATGAGCATGTGGTAGATGGTAGGTGACTGGAGAGAAAAGGCATGGGAGATCTGTTTGTGTACAGGTTTGGGAGGGTAATTTTGACTGTGAAGGCCTCGGTGAGATCCTTGGTATATTTGGAGAGGGACTGCTCATCACTACAGACGTGATGACTGTGGGTGACTTCGCTGTATAGGCAAGTATGATATAGAATGGGCGGCAGCTGTTGAAACAAAGGTATTGCTGATGATTGGTTGTTTGATGTGGATGGAGTTACTGATGTAGTCATCCTTGAGCTCGAGGTCAGCATTGAAGAAAATGACTTTTTGGGCTGAGGAGGAAGAGGTGAAAACCAGGCGAATGAATGGGGGAGACGGTGTTGAGATTCTGGGATGGCTCTTCTCACCCTTGGTCCAGGTCTGAGGCAATTCTAGAAGTCGGTCAAGGAGGGGGTTTGGAATATCGCTTAACAAAAGGAGAGTTTGGGTCCTGTACTGACAAATTGGTAAAAGTTAGTGTTGCTTAAAGTAGTTTCTGGTTTTGGAGTTCAGGGTTAAAAATATGTTTTAATAAATAATAAGATGCCTATTTTAAGTTAAATGATATTTATTGGTTTAGATAGAAAGCTACTTTCCACTCTTATGCTTTTGTTAAAATGTGTTTGAAATATATTGTAACCTATATTGCTACATAATTATTTTAAAAAAATGATTGAATCTGTTGGAGTAATATATTCACTGATTTCTGAAGTCATTTTATCCAGTCTAATGTGATAGTCCATAGAGGGGGGGGGACTGTACCTGCATACACCCCCCCCCCCCCCCCCTCTTGACATTGCCCCTGGTCCAGGCCACAAATATGTTATCAGTGAATCTGCACCATGTGACAGGTTTGGGTTTCCGAGTGGTTAGGAGGGATTCCTCTAAATGGTCTATGAAATTGTTGACATGGGAGTTATTTGTAGATGAAAAGTAATGGTGGGTGGGGATATATCTACATCTACATTTATACTCCGCAAGCCACCCAATGGTGTGTGGCAGAGGGCACTTTACATGCCACTGTCATTACCTTTCTTTCCTGTTCCAGTCGCCTCTGGTTTGCGGGAAGAACGACTGCCGGAAAGCCTCCGTGCGCACTCGAATCATTCTAATTTTACATTTGTGATCTCCTCAGGAGGTATAAGTAGGGGGAAGCAATATATTTGATGCCTCATCCAGAAACGCACCCTCTTGAAACCTGGACAGCAAGCTACACTGCGATGCAGAGCGCCTCTCTTGCAGAGTCTGCCACTTGAGTTTGCTAAACATCTCCGTAATGCTATCACGCTTACCAAATAACCCTGTGATGAAACGCGCCACTCTTCTTTGGATCTTCTCTATCCCCTCTGTCAACCCAACCTGGTACGGATCCCACACTGATGAGCAATACTCAAATATAGGCTGAATGAGTGTTTTGTAAGCCACCTCCTTCGTTGATGGACTACATTTTCTAAGGACTCTCCCAATGAATCTCAACCTGGCACCCGCCTTACCAACAATTAATTTTATATGATCATTCCACTTCAAATCGTTCCGCATGCATACTCCCAGATGTTTTACAGAAGTAACTGCTACCAGTGTTTGTTCCACTATCATATAATCATACAATAAAGGATCCTTCTTTCTATGTATTTGCAATATATTACATTTGTCTATGTTAAGGGTCAGTTGCCACTCCCTGCACCAAGTTCCTATCTGCTGCAGATCTTCCTGCATTTCGCTTCAATTTTCTAATGCTGCAACTTCTCTGTATACTACATGGAACTTCTGATACTATCTACTAGGTCTTTTATATATATTGTGAAAAGGAATGGTCCCCTAACACTCCCCTGTGGCACGCCAGAGGTTACTTTAACGTCTGTAGACGTCTCTCCATTGAGAACAACATGCTGTGTTCTGTTTGCTCAAAACTCTTCAATCCAGCCACACGGCTGGTCTGATATTCCGTAGGCTCTTACTTTGTTTATCAGGCGACAGTGCGGAACTGTATCAAACGCCTTCCGGAAGTCAAGGAAAATGGCATCTACCTCGGAGCCTGTATCTAACTTTTTCTGGGTCTCGTGAACAAATAAAGCGAGTTGGGTCTCACACGATCACTGTTTTCAGAATCCATGTTGATTCCTACACAGTAGATTCTGGGTTTCCAGAAATGACATGATACACGAGCAAAAACATGTTCTAAAATTCTACAACAGATCGATGTCAGCGGTATAGGTCCATAGTTTTGTACATCTGCTCGATGACCCTTCTTGAAGACTGGGACTACCTGTGCTATTTTCCAATCATTTGGAGCCTTCCGTTCCTCTAGAGACTTGCGGTACATGTCTGTTAGAAAGGTGGCAAGTTCTTTCATGTACTCTGTGTCGAATTGAATTGGTATCCCATCAGGTCCAGTGGACTTTCCTCTCTTGAGTGATTTCAGTTGCTTTTCTATTCCTTGGAAATTTATTTCATTGTCAGCCATTTTTTCGTACATGCGAGGATTTAGAGAAGGAACTGCAGTGCGGTCTTCCTCTGTGAAACAGCTTTGGAGAAAGGTGTTTAGTATTTCAGCTTTACGCATGTCATCCTCTGTTTCAATGCCATCATCATCCCAGAGTGTCTGGATATGCTGTTTCAAGCCACTTAATAATTTAACGTAAGACCAGAACTTCCTAGGATTTTCTGTCAAGTCGGTACATAGAATTTTACTTTCGAACTCATATGGGGATATAGTTGGTCATGGTGACCACAATTGTAGGTTTGGAGTCATTTGGCCATTGGGAAAGGTGGTGTCAGTAGCAGCAAGGCCTTGGGCATAGGGGATGTTAGCATAGAGGGAGGTAACATCAACAAAAACAGAGTGACATATGGTAAAGGAACAGGGACTGGGGAGAGGCGATGGGCAAAACGGTTGGTGCCTTTTATATTGAACAATAGGTTACAGGTAATAGGCTGAAGGTGCTGGTCCATGAGAGTGGACATTCTCTCTTTGGAGGTACAGTGACTGGCCACAATGTTGTGTCCTGGGTGGTTGTGTTTATGGACTCAATTGTAATTGAACCCAACTGCCTCTAAATCACTCCCTGTTAACGTTCCAGAATATCTTAACCTTGATCCTTAGCTCACCAACATTCCCCAGGCCCTCAACATGGAAACCATCCTTACAACTGCAGAAAGAACTTCAATTCACCACCAAAAAATTGGTCCTGACTATGTAATCCTACCTGTCTACAAAGGCTCCACCACTGCAGTTTTTAACAGCAGGGGTTATCTGCTGGAGGGACTTAGCCAGCTGTCAGATTCATCCACCTACAAACACTGCCATAGTGACCCCATTCCACATTCCAGATATCCAAAAGGGTCTCCAGTCCCTCCTCAAATCCTTTGGCCCATTTCAGAAACTAAGCCCTGAGTCTCTGTCTCTCGCTCTCTTGTTCTTTCTCCTCATGTCTACCACTCCCTGCACTCATACTTTCTACATGCTACTTAAAGTCCATGAACCCAACCATCCAGAATAACCCATTGTGGCCAGTTAGTGTGCGCTCACAGAATGAATCTCTGCTCATGTGGACCAACACCCTCAGCCTATTACTCATAACCTATCCTCCTATATAATAGTCACCAACTGTTTCCTCCATTGGCTCTCCACAATTGCTGTTCCTTTACTACACAGCACACTGCTCTTCACTGCTGATGCCACCCCCCTCTGCTCTAAGATCACCAATGCCTGTGGCCTTGCTGCTATTGAGCTCTACCTTTCTGACCACCTGACTCCATCCAAACCTCCAATGTCCTTCCTGGTCACCATGACCAACTATATCCTTCCCCACAATTACTTCTCCATTGAAGGTTCCGTAAATCCATGTTACAGCAATGGGGATCCACATGGCATCATCCTATGCTGAACTTTTCATGATCATCTAGAGGAATTCTTCCTAACTACCCAGAATCGTACCCCTTCACCAGGTTCAGATTCACTGATGACATTTTTGTGAGCTGGACTGTGGGCGAAGACATCCTTTCCACAATCCTCCAGACCCTCAACACCTTCTCCCCTATTCACTTCACCTGGTCCTCCTCTGTCCTACAAGCCACTTTCCTTGATGTTAACCTCCACCTCAAGGATGGCTACACCACTACCTCCATCCATATGCCACCTACTAATTAACAGTGATACTTCCATTTTGACAGCTGCCACCTGTTCCACACCAAGAAATCCCTACTAAACAGTCTGCCCATCTGTGATAATCACATCTATAGTATGAACAGTCTCTCTCTAAATATACCAAGGCCTTCACAAACAGAAATTACCCTCCCTACCTTGTACAGAAACAGATCTTTGTATCCTGTCTCTCCAGTCATATACCACCTCCACATACCCACTATCTGGCCACAAAGAAGCACTTCTCTTGTGAATCAGTACCACCCAGGGCTGGAGCAATTAAATCTCATTCTCCACCAGGGTTTCAACTACCTTTTGCTGGTCTTTGAAACGAGAAGTATCATACCCACTATACTCCCCCCCCCCCCAGTGATATTCCATAGCCTACTGAACCTACACAATATCCTTATCCATCCTTACTCTACCCCAGCTTCCAACTCCTTACCTCATGTCTCATATCCCTGAAACAGACCCAGAACAAAGATATGTCTCATACATCCTTCCACCACCATCTACTCCAGTCTGGCCAAAGGCTTCTCCTATTTTCTCAAAGGCAGAGTAGAGTTACATGTGAAAGTGACAATGTCATCTACCAACCACTGTTCTGCTTTCTACATGGGCATGGCAAACTGACAAGCTGGCTTCTGCACAAATGGTCAATGACGAACTGAGGCCAAGAGTCAACTGGACCACCAAGTTGCTGAGTATGGTGCCCAACATGATGTGCTTTACTTCACTGACTGCTGCAGAGCCTGTGCCATCTTGATCTTACTTACCAACACTAGCCACTCTGAATTGTGCAGGTAGGAACACTGTGCAATACACCCTATCTCCCCATAACCCCCTTGGCCTCAATCTTCACTAGTCCCTGTCCTCCACTCACCTATCCCATTCCATGCTACCACTCCAGCACTACATAATATTCTATTCCACAGTGGACCCACTGTTCTCTTTCACCCACTTTATTTCTCTCCTTTTCTGGTCCACCTCTCAACACTCAAATAGCCATTTAATTCAGTATGCACTGAGTTTTATGGTCCTTTATTCCACCTTTGTTGTACACAGCCACTGCTACTTTCCTCATACACTACATCTACATACATACTCCGCAAACTACTGTACGGTGCATGGCAGAGAATAGATGGTACCACTACTGGTCATTTCCTTTCCTGTTCCACTCACAAACAGAATGAGGGAAAAATTACTCTCTATATGCTTCATAAGAGCCCTATTTTCTCTTACCTTATTTTGTTGATCCTTACATGAAATGTACATTGGTGGTAGTGTTACTTGAAGAGAATGTTGTTTCCCTCTAGGTATTTACTTTTGAGTTCTTGAGGCATACTCATAATACTTTTGTGTTGCTTGAACCTATCAGTAACAAATCTAGCAGCCTGCCTCTGAATTGCTTCAATGCCTTCCTTTAATCTAAGGTTTTCAGAAAAGTCCAAACATATTACAATTTTTAACCTGTGTACTGTTGAAGTTACCATATTTTGTTTCTCAATTTACACACATAGTAATCTACATTACTAATTGGCTAACCCTGTTCATGGTTCATGGTGCACGATCCAAGTTGCAAGGAGCCTATGAATTTGATTTTCTATGTTTTGTGTAATCATTTAATAAATTTAAAAATGTATGATGCTGCCACAGTCATCTTGTTAAGAAGTATAATCTAATGTTTAAGATTTAACGCAGTAGCACAAGTATTACAGTTGGAAACTGTGTTTATATCTTGAGGCAGGTTAACTCACCAAGCGCAGATTACCCAGACTGTATCCATCCAGTATTTGAGAATGAGAATACTTAGCAACTTCTGCCAAATGTCACATGTAATTTCAAATCTTTTCTAAACTTTTCATCACTGACATGCCCCTACAAAATAATGAAAAGATAAAAGTTTATTGCTTACTACATTTTCGTTGTTCCTGTAATAAAACTGCCATATATTTTTTACTACTAATTGTATTTGCAAGACATGTTGCAGACAGTACCCACATGTAACATGTAATGCAGCCTGCAATATTATGTCACTGTATGACTTGTAGTTCAGGATATATGAAGTCATAGACATTGAGTTTTGTGAAAATCTAGCTTTTGCTTAAAATGGAGTGCAAATTCACCAGACTGCACTCATCCAGTGTTTGATAAAGAGAAGACTTAGACCCTTCCCACCATCTCCAAATATAATTTTAAACCTTTTCTAAACGTCTTCTTGCTTACATGCTTAACACCAAATATTTAACATGTTACCTCATTTCTAAAGTAACCAGAAGTCTGAAGTTGTTCTATGCAAGGGAGTTTGATTCTTTACAGAATCATGAATTTACTGGTGTGATACTAATAAGTTCTGTTCACTATCTGAGACATTCAGATGATGTTCTGTTATGCATAGCACCTTTAGATTTTTCAGTGTCCTTCATTGTTATGAGAAACTCACTCTGTTATTGAACCAGCTTCCTGTGTTTTGAGGAAAAGTCCAAATGTATGGAAAAGTCCAAATGTATTGTTAATGTTAACATGGGTACTGTCCAAATTGCCACTTTTGTTTCTCCATTTATTTTTCAAACTGTGTCTGGAGTCATTCAGCAGCTCTGTTATTCAGAAACATTTATCCTAAAAACACGCCTAGTGAAAATAGTGGAAATCACATGGACTGGTCAGTTAATGTTCTGGTTACACTAAATGCTGCTGGAAATTAGTTGTGTAAGTAACACTTAACAGGAAACATGAAGATGTAGACCATGCCGTGGGTGGTGCAGTCATGTGAGGGGTGGCACACAGTCACACCCATGTGTGATTGCCCCAGTCTTTTGAAGGACTCCTGAATCTTTGCATTTAAAAGTTCAATGGAAACCTTTATCCAGTGCATGTCATAGCACTAAAACACCGATGCAGTGTGAACAGTATTCCCTGCTCTGTGTCTGACATATTTAATTGTGTAGTTGAAATTATGGTCCAAACTGTTCCCAACACACTTAATTACCACTTCATGATCTTCCCCAGAGAATGTAACATAAATCATAGGTGATATCACTGGGCCATGCATTAAACTTAATAACAAATACTATTTACTTGGTATTCACTACCCAGGGAATATTGCTCTAGTTAACACATTGCCCTCTGATGACTAATCCCTAGCAGAAGGTTCTTCTTGACCTTTTTAACCCTCTGACAGTTACTAACGTTAACTTATAATTTTTTCCCTGTCTTGTCAGTGTATTCCTAAACTCCTTGGATTCTCCAACAGTTTTGTCTTTAGTCTCATGGGCAGTGAAGCTGTTAAGACATCTATACTGAAGCTAGCTGACTTGTAGAGTCTCTTAAATCTCCTGCCTGATGTTGTGAGTTTGACCACAGTCCAGTTATCTACCCTATTCTTATATTTACTTTTGCTAACTGCCACTTTCAAATGTTCTGATTCTGCATGTCCTACTGCCAGCTCAGCTTTGAATTTTAAGATCAGCTACCCTTTCTCCATAATCAAGGAACAGAGGCAATATTACTGCAGAATCAGAGAACAGCCAAATCTTTATTCAATCTGGTTGCTTCACGGCACTCAGCCTGAAGTCAGTGTAAGCAGTCTTCACACTGTCAACAATTTTCTCAGACACTTATTTGTCATTTGTGACAGTTAAAAAGGCAGAATCAAATTCCTGATTAGTCTTGATAGCAGCAAGCCATATAGATTGATATGCAGGTCAAATACCAAACCTGAATCATCATTTTGCTGTTGTGGTCTTTGATCCAGAGGCTGGTTTGATGCAGTTCTTCAAATTAGTCTATCTTGTGCAAGCCTCTCCATCTCATCATAGCTACTGCAAGCCACATATATTAGCCTACTTACTGTAGTCACACCTTAGTCTTTTTATACCACACCTCCTCTGTCCTAACCCACTTCTCTCCAATACCAAACTGACTGCTCCTTGATACCTCAGTTACTATCAACTGATCCCTTCTTTCAGTCAAAGTTTGCCATAATTTTTTTCTTTATGATTTAATTCAGAACCTCCTCATTATTTATTTAGAATTTTGAAATATGGCACTAAAAAAGTGGCGAGCATTATAAGGGTAGATTGGATAACCCATGTAATACTCACCATTTTTCTTCAGCACCACATTTCAAAATTTCGTCTTCTTTATTCAAATGATTTGATGCTGCCTGCATATATCATATGTTGTTTGTTTGTTGTACTGTTGGTCAATTTTATTCTTATTGTTAGTCCATTGTAAGTGTCCTGATAAATGTAAGCAGCAGGAATTCGGTGCATTAGCAATCAGTTAAAAGTTAAACACACTAAAAAATAAGATCAGAACAAATGCTAGGATTAACAAAAATTACCATACAAAAATTCAGCAGTGGCACTTTATGCTCACTGTGCTTATGAGTGCAAATGTGATAGGTGTCATAAAACAAGTATCACTAGCAATATTGATATGGATGAAAATCACAAATTTAAAATTACACGTATTTCCATGTACTATCACACACTGATTACACATTTTGACTGCACAATGATTAATGTGATCATGGAATTAAAGAAAATGCTGTTACAAAGATTTTATGCTAAACAGCACAGCAGATTATGTGACTGACATACCATAATACATTAGTCATAACATAATTTACGATGTGAGTTATTACTGTATGTTTAACCAATTGTCAATCCAGTGAATTTCATTGCTTCCTTTTATCAGTGTACATGAAAATGGTCTAAGACTGAAACTGTACAATAGTACAGCAAATACATAAAAAAATTATGCCTGGAGATACCAATAAGCTGAAGTCTACCACCTGCTTTGTCCATGACTGTGCCCGTGTGATCATTCCATTTCATATCCTTATAAAGTGTTACACCCAGGTATTTGTATGAGTTGGCCAATTCCAACAGTGACTCACTGATATTAGTGTCATGGAATACTACATTTTTTTCATTTTGTGAGGTGCACAATTTTACATTTTTGGGCATTTAAAGCAAGTTGCCAATCATTGCACCACTTTAAAATCTTATCAAGATCTGATGAATTTTTATGCAGTTTCTTTCAGACATCATAAATAACTGTATCATCTGTGAAAAGTCTTAGGTTACTATTAATATCATCTGGGGCACACCTGAAGTTACTTTTATATCTGACAATGACTCCCAAGATAACATGCTATGTCCTCTCTATGCAAAAGTCTTCAGTCTAGTCACAAATTTCACTAGAGTTTCCAAATGATCATACTTTTGGCAACAAGTGTAAGTGTGGCAATGAGTCAGGTGCTTTTTGGAAATGAAGAAATACTGCATATTTCACTTTCCTTTTCAGTGGTACAAGGACCAAACTGGGTTTTCCTTTGTAAAAGAACATTTGAAAATGGAGTTAAGCATTTCAGCTTTTGCTTTTTTTACCATCAGTTTCAGTGCATATCTCTTATGCTGTGGACTGGACACTAAGTTTGGAGCCACTGACAGCCTTTACATAGGGTCAGAATTTATTTGGGTTTTGTGAAAGATGATTAGACAGTATTCCGCTATGATATTCACTGAAGCCTTCACGCATTGCTCACTTGACAGCCTAACACGTTTCATTCAGCATCTTCCTATCAACAGCCCTATACTATGTTTTACAACTGTTATGCAGTAATCTCTGTTTCTTTAGAAGTTTCTTATCAGTGACTGTATACCATGGTGGGTCCCTCCCATTATGAACTGTTTATTTATTTATTGAATTTTTTTGCATAGAGACAACAAAAATGATGACTATTACAAATGTCAGTGTTGTTTACATAATTATAAAGATGTTCTTAAAATACAAACAAAACAAATAGTTGATATAAATTAGCAAGCACACAAAGGGAATGTAGTGTTACAAAATTTCTAATTTCTAATAAAACTATAAGGTCATGTGCTTTCAACTTAGAATTCAGACAGATAGTACAAGCATTTCTTTGCCAGGAATAATTTGAGTTTTGTTTTAAATATATTTTCATCATAGGCACACTAGTCTTTTGGCAATTTGTTAAACCAAATTTGACCACTGATGTATGGGATTATTTTTAACTTTGTTATTTGCCTAAAGTAACTATTTTTATTTCTAGTGTTGTGTTTGTGTATGTCATTGCATCTTATTGAATCTTTTTGATGATTTACAAAAAAATAAAATTACCTTATATAAATACAGGGAAGATCCTGCCCAGAACAAATTCTAAACCTTAAAAGTCTTATGGCCTACCAAAAATCGAGAGCAAAAGCGTATGTCATCACATTCATTGACTTTCAAAAGGCGTACGACTCCATAGACAGGGAATCGCTAATCTCCATATTAAAGGAATTGAACCTAGACAATAAAACTACAAACCTAATTAGAGAAACCATCACCAACACATACTCCAAAATTAAATTTGTGGGAGAACTCTCAGACCTATTTGAGATAGAAACTGGAGTACGACAAGGTGATGGACTCTCTCCATTGTTATTTAACTGTGCCCTAGAAAAAATAGTAAGAGAATGGAACAAGAAAATCAATAGTGGAATCCGACTAGGAACAAAAAACAAAGGCATCAAGGTTAATTGCCTAGCATTTGCAGATGATATGGCCCTACTAGCTGAAACATGGGAAGAAGCCAAAGAACAGATCCTCGAATTACAGAAACAAGCAGAGAAAATAGGCCTTAAAATTTCTTTTGAAAAAACCAAAATAATCACAAATATAAAAAAGCCGATGAAATATCTTAAAGTAAGAGACCAAAAGATCGAAATTGTTAAAGAATTCAAATATCTTGGTGAATGGATTAGCTGGAACGCCCTTGAGAAAAAAGCAATAGAATTAAGAAGAAACAAAGTTGAACTAGCCTTTCAGCTTACTATAAATACTTATAATAAAAAGTCCCTCTCATAGAATTCAAAAATAAAACATTACAACACTGTCATTAAACCAGAAGCACTATATGCAGCTGAGACATTATCTATCACTAACCATGGCCCAATTGAAAGGCTAGAGATCAAAGAAAGAAAAATATTGAGAAAAATTTTAGGCCCCAAATTTCATAACGACAAACTAATTCATACCAAAAATGAAACACTCTACAAAACCACAGAAAAACTTTCGGATGCAATGAGGAAAAGAAGAATTGAGATTTATGGGCACATTCTCAGAATGAACCCAAATAGACTTACAAAAAGAATGTTTGACTACTTCAGGAATAAAAAATCCAAACCAAATTGGTTTATCCAAACAGAGAAAGACTTAAGAGAACTACACATCACAGAAAAAATGCTCACAGACAGGACCGCAAAAATGATAAGCAAAGACAGAAAAGAGGGATTCCAGCTCCAAAATAGAAAGAAAAGAACGATTGTCATCTCTGATGAGGAAAGAAAAGCAAGATCAGAAAGAATGAAGCAGTACTGGGCGAAAAGAAAGGCACAGAACACACAGAAGTGATTGATTCAATGTACCCCAAAGTTGGGTGAAACGAAGAAGAAGAAGAAGAAGAAATACAAGAGATACACTGTAAGGTACATATGTTGCACAAAAATCTCTTTAACAGTATCATTATGACCCAGCTCATGCATTATTCTAATTGCCTTCTTCTGCAACGACATTAATCTATTGAGGTGTGTATCAGCAGCACAGCCCCAAAGTTCAATACCATAGTTTAGTAAAGGATATATTGTTTCACAGTAGACAGTTTGAATAGTAGGGTTTGTAACTATTTTTGCAAGATGATTGAGTAGATATAATCCACAACAAATCTTACCACACACAAAGTTAATATGCTTTGACCACCCCAAGTTTTCAACTGTTATGCAGTAATCTCTGTTTCTTTAGAAGTTTCTTATCAGTGACTGTATACCATGGTGGGTCCCTCCCATTATGAACTGTTTATTTATTTATTGAAGAATTTGCAGCTATTAGTGTCTGCTGCCTCAATTCCATATATATTATTTATAGAGGTTTGATGAGAGTTAACAGTCTTGAATGATAATAATTGCAATTTATTAACATTGACCTTTGGCTATTGTTCTTGGAAATACTTAATTATAGTTATTACTCCATCTGTTGTAGAAGATCTAAGTTCGCAAGTATTTTTGTCAAAAAACAACAGAGATGTGGCATCTGCGTAGTTCACTATTATGGAGTTTTGTGGCTGGGTGACATCATTCACATAGACTAAAAAGATAAAGGCGCCAAGAGTAGATCCCTGGGCGACTCCTTGTTTGACAGTTTCATTAGAAGACTGGGCGATTGCAACTCAGTCATTAATTTGGTATGTTAGCTTTGTGCACTGCTTGAGTAGTTTATTTGTTGTGAAGTAGTCACTGAACTGTGAAAGCAAAACATACTCAAAGATTTTGCTAAATATGGGGATTAATGATATTTGCCTAAAGTTTTCAATCTGCTTTTTAGATCCTTTCTAATATACTGGTTTTAGAACACTCATTTTTAATGAGTCTGGGTTTTTGCGGCACTTTTTATTAGTTAGGGCACTAGATATCTCATCCCATCCAGCTGAATGCTTGTTCTTTAATGTGCTGATTATTTGATGCATATCATGTTCACTCACAGTTCTGAATTCAGAGATTGTGCATTGGGGGTGAGCAAATGTTTATCTTGCTGTTTTGGTCAACAGGTTGAGTTGGAACACTACATGGAGTGATGAAATATTTATTAAAAATGTCACAGATTGTTAGATCTTCTATTAATTCCCTCATGCAAGATGCTCATTTCTGTTGTATTCACATTTGAAGGTGCTTTCCAGTATTGACTGATGAGCTTCCAAGATGCTTTACTCACCTTGTCAGATTTAATGACTGTATCACTGTGCACTTTTTTCCTGAAATTCGAAAGCTCTGCCTTAAGCATTTTCTTGGCTTTACAATACTTTTCCATAAGGATGATATCCTCTTGTTCTACTGGATACCTGTATATCCTGTGCATAGTCAGTCATTCTTTTAAACTTGAACCACAGTTCCTCTACATTCTCCTACCCTGTGCTGTAAGCTTCAAGTTGCTCATTGATATTTGATACTACTGATTTTTTAATTATTGTAGTTATTATTTGTACTTTGGTAATCATTACTGCCACAACTGTGTCATGGTCACTGATACTAGTTTTTATGCAGACACCCTCAGAGAGGTCAAGTCTGTTTGCTGCCATTAGATCCAATATATTTCTATCATGAGTGGGGTTCCAAACTATCTGTTCAAGGTAATTTACAGAGAAGACATTTAGTAATGTTTCATGGGATGTCTTTTCATGCTCACCACTAACAAAACTGTAATTTTACCAATTGCTTGTTTGGTGATTAAGGTCTTCAACAATGATTACAGTGTGATTGGGGAACTTACAAGTGAACTGAGGTTTTCTCTAAAGTTTTCAGTTACATCAGGAGATGACTCTGGTGGGCAATAGGATCCAATTATCATTATGTGCCCACCCCAGATGCTGAGTCTTGCCCAAACAACCTCATGTGGAGCTTCAATGTCTTTCTTGGTGAATTTGAGTTTCATGTCTACTGCCACAAATACATCACCTCCATTTCCTGTTAACCCATCCTTTTGGTATACACTTAAATTTTCCCCAAAAATCTCACTGCTTTCAATTTCAGGTTTCAACCAGCTTTCTGTACCTAGTATCATGTGAACTTCACTGCTTTTCAGGAGCTCTTCAAACACTGGCACTTTGTGTGAATGTTTTGAAGGTTAACCATTAGGATTTTAATATTCTCACCTGTGGGAGGCATGTCTTTTGATCTTACACTGATACCTTTGGGTTTCCTACAGCTCTTACTGTCTGAGTCACCTAATCTAAGAAATCCTTGTGTGAACCCCTCACATAGTCAGCTGCCTGAGTAGCAGTCTCTGATGTCTAGTGCATACCTGACCCATTTTTAGGGGGACCATACAGTTCTCAGTCCTATGACACAAGCCCAGAAGCCCAAGTAGTTGCAGCCTAGCTTGTCACACAACATTTGAAGTGTCTGTTTTAGTCCTTCCACTCAACACGGAACCAAGGGGCTATGATAAGTTCTGGAGACAAAGCTGCAACTTGTGAGCTTCGTTGAAACTCCAAGCGCAAGACTCGTCTTCTCAACTTTCTCTTCCAGTCACTGGAATGACACAAGTATGACCTTGGAGTCCAGATGACAGGCATCATTTGTTCCAAGATGCACCACAATGCAGTTGGTTGCACCTTGCTCCTTCAATAGCTGCTGGAATAGCCTCTTCAACATGTTGAATGAGGCCCCCAGGCAGACAAAAGGAGTGCACCTGGTGTCACGTCTCTTGCTGCCATTTCCCCAAGGGTTACCATCAGTCACTGTCCTTTTGAACTGCCAGTGTTTAACAGACCCTTACCCTGTTAGGAATAACAATTGCAAGAGGTCCTTATGAGCTACTATGAGTGAGCCAGTTTGATTGAGTTTTTTGTGGAAGTGTTTCTCCTCATCTGAATATTGAAGATATAGGTGGGAAAAGTACTGTAAAAGATAAAACTGCAGCATGACAGTCATCAATGAAAAGAACTTACCATAGACCCTACGTAGGCACCAGCTGAGGACAACACACTGCCTCCTACTGCCACAAGATGAGAAGCTATCTTCTATTCTGTAATAGCTGTCTTCTATTGTGTAACATGTAGTCCAGCCACAGGAATGACCTGGAATCCAACACATTGCTGCAGGACACTCAAAAAATATTCAGAGTTGCCTTTAAAACAAATAATAATACTTGGCCAGTGTTTATCAATTAAGTTGATGTACTTGTAACTATAGTTTTGTATTCTTAGACAATGCTGAAGTTTTTTGAGCTTTTTGGAAACTTATTAAATTTTTGTTTTCCATTTGTAATGTAGCATGGGACAACATCTAACAAAAAGTACAATACCAAACACACCGGATAATGTGATACTACCACACAGTGTTTACACGAAGTTGCAGAGATGCAAGAGCTGGAATTCTAACATTTTTGGATTATTGTAATGACAAGAATAAGCTGACACAAGATGAATTGTAATCAGTTAAGATGAATTCTAATTGATTTATAGAGATATTGAACAACAAACTAAAAAAATGTAAACAAAAGCCCAAATTATCATTTGTGGAACTTATTCATAGGAGAGTGACAGTAATTATGGTACAGCCAACTGCATAGAATTAGGATTTATATTAGGAACAAAAGTCACACTGTATTCATAAAGTAATTAACAGATATAATTAAGACACTGTTATTGACATATACTCCACATAACTTTATGTGAAATCTGCAACATCTTGATGTGCTAACTGTTTCAGAAATATTGTAATGATTTGTAAAGACAATTTCCATAACAAATTTTGTGAAAGAATGGAAATTTTAATTGTAAATTCAGTTAATTTCAGTTCAAATATTACATAATGTAACTTTCTAATTGCTGGAATCTCTATAATCAGCAATGGAAGTAGCTGAGTTGGGTTAATATTTATTTATTTTATTTTGATCCAACATCAACTGATTACAAAAAAAGTTTTTTTTTGTTCCAGTCTTCTGGATAATTCAGAGCCTTACTTACTAGAGTTACATATGTTACATATTATTGCCTGGCACTTTTATCTACGCAACTATTTCTAAATTTAGTTGGAGAACAATGTTACATATATGGACTGTTCATAAAAACAATTTGTTATTGCAATACTTAGATTAAGGAATCTACAGTTTGTGACACAGTTTAAGATCTGAGATTACATATATTTTTAGATAGATGGTCTACCATCATACGAGTATACTTAATCTAGAAACTCATCTATTGAATATACAGGATTGTTTAGGAGCCATAATTTTAATTTCATTTTTAGTTTTATGATGGGCAATTTGGAGATATTAGGATGGAAGCAATTCAGTAGTTTTATGCCTGCATAGTGAGGGCTTTTCTCATAAAGTATTGCTCTATGAGAGATGACGTGGGGTCTCTCTCTACCTCCAGTGTTGGGATTGTGTATTTCTTTATTAAGTGTTTTGTTACTGTTTACTGCCATAATGATTATCCTCAGCACATACAGGTTACAAACAGTTAGTATTTTAAATTCTTTAAACAAATTTCTGCAGGACTGCCTGGCACATTTCTTTCCTATAATTCTAAGTGCCTTCTTTTGTAAGATAAGTACACTTTTCATATTACCTTTACTGCTGGATCCCCATACCTCTATCCCATAGCTTAGATGGGATTCAAATAGTGCAAAATATATTTGCCTCAGAGTGGTGATGTTACACAAAGGTGTCAGTTTTCTTAGGACATATATGTGAGTACATAGCTTTTTGCAAATATCATTCACATGATCAGACCAGTTTAACTCTGCATCAAGTGTCAGGGCAAGAAATTTGATCGAGTATTGTTTTTTAATGTATTTGTCATCCATTAAAACTTGGTTTTCATGGGTTTTTTGCCTCCCAAGATCAAAGTCAATATATACAGATTTATTTGTGTTTAATTTTAGTTTGTTTTCATTAAAATACTGCAGATTTAAGCCTGCCGTAGTATTGGATTCCACTTAGAGCTGTGAATAGCTTGGATTACGGCATATTAACGTGGTATCATCTGCATATAAGATAGCTGTTGCATGGTTTGTTATGGACTGAATATCATTAACATAAATAATAAAAAGAAGTTGTCCTAATATTGACCCCTGTGGAATACCAAAATTTATGTCAGTGGTTTTTGATTTGTATGCTCCCTCTGTAGTGCTAATAGACACAAACTGCTTCCTATTTGTCAAGTAGGACCTCATCAGATGATGGGCTGTGCCTTGAATGCCATAGTTCCACAGTTTGTCCAGCAATATGGTCCTATCAACACAGTCAAATACTTTTTGTAAGTCTGGAAAGATGCCACATACATGTTCTTTATTGTCTATTGCTTGAGTGACACCTTTGATTAAGTTGGATGCTGCTGTAATGGTGGATGACCCCTTGACAAACCCATACTGCCCCTTAGAAATCACTTTTTTGCATGCCAGGAAGTTCCAGATTCTTATGTTTTTTACTTTCTCAAAGATTTTGGATATTATTGGAACAACAGAAATGGGTCAAAAGTTTTCTACTAGACTTCTGTTTCCTTTTTTAAAAATAGGCACAACTCAAGCAATTTTCAACTCATCTGGAAATAGACCATCTTCCATATGGAGTTGATAACTGTTGATAAAGACGACACAATTTTGTGTATACATTTCTTAAGAGTGTCCAGACTAAGACCATCAAATCCTGCTGTAGGGAATTCTTTCAGCTACTCACTATTTTAATTATTTCTTCTTTACTTGTTGGCATCAGAAATATACTTCCTGGCACTGGTGTTCCTCTGAATTTGTATTTATGATTTTTAAGCTGATTGTTTATGCTGGAGCCAACAGAAGCAGAGTAATTGTTAAATAGATTTGCTATCTTATTCTGATCAGTTTCTATTGTGCCGTTTATCAGCAAGTGATTTTCAGTTTATGTTTCCCAGATTTACCTATTTCTCTGTTTACTAGTGACCATGATGTTTTGGGGATATTATTTGAGTTCTGAATGACACTTTCAAAATGCTTCTGTTTTCCTAAATTAGGAGGTCTACACAGTATTTCTGATACTTGTTGAACTCTTCTTTTAATTTTTTATTGCTCAAGTCATTTAACATAGCATACTCATACCATCTTAGTTTTTCTCTAGCCTCAGTGACTGAACTTGATATCCAGTTTCAGGTTACAGCATGTGACTGAATTCTCTTTTTTATTAATGGGCAGGCTTGGTTGAAATTGTAGAATAGTTCACTTGAGAATTTGGCATAACTATGATGTGTCATTAGAATACCGTTCCAATCCACATTCCTTAGCATATTATTCAAATTAGTTATATTTTGGTCTGTATTCATCCTAATATATCTATAGCAACTGTGTGTAGGAACCGTTTTTTAGTGCACACTTAGTTCTACTGCATGGTGATCTGACAAAGCACTTACAATAACAGAAGATGAGAAGATCTAAGATCCTAAAGATGAATACCAGTGATTATGTTATCTATTGTGGACTGGCATGTTTCAGTCTTCCTGGTTGCAGTGTTATTAGGTACCTTACATTATATTCAAGCAGAGTATTCATGAATAGTCTAGTGTGTAACTTATCTGCTAATACATTTATGTTGAAATCTCCTATAATTACTAACTTGTTCAGGTGTGTACTAACTTGTTCAGGTGTGATATAAAAACATTATAAACATTTTCTATCATGTCATGGAACTTTGTTAAGAAAACTTCGAAGTTTCCACCTGGTGGTCTATATAAACATATAACATAAATTTCATCATTTGGTACCTTTATACGTGCTGCACATAATTTAATTGTTCTTTCTAATGAATATTTACTTACATTTACAGAATTAAAATCAAATGTGCTTTTTACATACATTGACACACCCCCACCTCTGATAGAAGATCTGCAAAACTTATTAGCTAGTACCATGTTTAGAGGTTTAAAAAGTTCTAATTTGGCATCAGATAACCAGTGTTCACTAACACCAAGCACATCGGGTTATGGTTTCATTTACAAACACGTCTAATTGTTCATATTTCTTGCTCAAGTCCTATACATTCTGGTGGATTATTTTAAAGTTGTAAATACCTTGTTGTAGATTTCTCTGTTTTACCAACTTAAATAAGGTCATATCTCTGTTTCTCTTGTGGGCTTCCTCCTCTTTCTGGTTTCCACTAAAAATCATTTAGATGGAATGGAGACACTGGCTTCCATCTGCTGTCTCAAGTTTTTTTAGTTGACAGTACTGGTTCTGCTAATGTTGGAGTTGATTCTGCTGCTGTTTTGGATGGTTCTGCTGTTGCTAATGATGGTTCTGTTGCTTTTGCTGTTGATTTTTCTGCTGGTATTAGGGCTGGCTCTGCAGTTGATGGAGCTGTTACTGCATTTGTTGTTGTTAGTGTAACTGTTCTTGATGTGTTTACTACTTTTGGTGGAGTTGGTCCTGCTACCATTGATTCTGTTGCCACTGCTGGTATCAGAGGTGGCTCTGCTGTTGATGTAGCTCTTTTGTTTTGGAGGTCAGTCTTACATCCTCTTTTAGACACAAAGCCTGGTGCAGTTTTATCTTTGTTGTAATGCAATAAACATATTTCAAAAGTATTTTGTCTGTTTTGGGTTTGTTATCTTCTGATGTATTCAATATAAGTTGTCTGACTTCTGTAAAACTGGACCCAGATGTTATTTTTGGCAGAGGAATTGCAAGAGACCTGAAGCACTTACCTTGATTCATCTTCTACAATCAGCAAGTTAAGTAATTGAAATGTAGCCATAAAAGCTGGTTATGTTTTAACATGGTGGAGAAGCTGGTATACGTTGAAAAAGTCAGGATAGTTGTGTTAAACAATTTTGAAGTTTCATGTAACTTTGCATGAAACAAACAAAATTTCAAGCAAAATTAAAAATTGCAGACATAGACAGCACTCACCACATCATTGACCAAACATGAAATGGACAGATCGACAAGAAACATGTCAAAGCAAATAACTGGAAATTGATTACATGAGAGATCGACAGTGTGGAGAGGGGAAAAGAATCATCTATATATATAAAAGAAAACGTCCTGACCAACTTATTGACTAATCATCGCACAGCCTAAACCACTAAGGACAGAAACTTCAAATTTGGAGAGCGTGTTGATCGTATAGTCTAAGCATTGCTTGAGAATCCATTTTTCAAAATTCCACACCTAAACGGGGGAAATAGGAGGTGAAAGGCTTTTTGAAAGTACGTTGCTGTTAAGGAAACTTTTGAAGCTATAATTAAGTAAGTTGATATTTCGTTTCTTGGTCATAAATTAAAAAAAAAAAAAAAAAAAAAAAAAAAAAAAAAAAAAAGTTCCAGCATTTTTGGAAATTCAACACCTAAGGGGATGAAATAGTGGGTGAATCTTTTAATAAATTATTATTAAAGAACTACTGATGCAGTTTTAAAGCTATCTCTATGATAACTTGTATTTGACTTCTCAGTTAGAAATAAAAAAAAATACATGTTTCAGTGTTTCTGGAAATTCAATCCCTAAAGAGATGAAATAGGGGATTAAAAGTTTTATGAAAATTTTTCATTGTGAAAGCAGAATCATCTGTTGGTCAGAAGTACACTAGGAAGAGACCATTCTTCTATGGCATTAATTAAAAAGCTTAGAAGATGTTGCCATTTTTTTTACTAAATCGATGATAGTTGTTTAACAGTCACTTAGACAAGTTGGCCTTGTCAAAAGTGGTAGAAAAAAAGGATTTTTTAATGCATTAATTTTTCAGCAGGCTCAATATTTACTTATAAAATTATTTTGGTTGTATTTACTAAGTAAGCCAGTTGTATGACAAAATACGTACCACCTTCCAAAGCAATCCCATGTACAAGAATATCCATTTGAGACGAGAGAATTCAGTACTGGATGTAAGACTGCAGCTAATAACTATAGAACCCCGTAATCAGATTTGCCTCTTTCTTTTTTAATTTGCTACATCAAATTAAATTCAACCCATTTGAACACTTTCATTATGGTAAGACTGGAAGCCATGTAAAGGGTCACTGACTCTTCATAGTGTGTGGATTTACACATGAGCAATTCATGTAACAACATAAAAATTCAATTAAAGAAAAAAAGTATGCACAAACCATATAGTCTAACCAAGCAAAGCTTTTGGTGCTAAGCTAGTACGTATATAAAATATTTTTTGAAAGAAGACTATAAGAATTTTAAACTTCACTGAAACTGAAAACAAGGAACTATTTCAAATGTAGGTAGCAAATAAAATGTTTATCTGTTTAAGAGGACAACAAAACTAAAATAACTATCTTGGGAATCTAAAAGTGTTACGGGATAGTGTAATGCAAAACTGAGTAGTAGTTGTGTGGTGTATAAAAAGAAAGACTTAAAAAGTCAAAAGTTTATTCCTAGCAAATTTCATATTTTTCAATGTGTATGTATAATGGCAAGTCAAAGCAAGTGCTTTCAAAGAAATTCATATCAAAAATACAGGCAGATGATTTTAAAAAAAATGATGATCTATGTACACCTTTCCTTTAAAGACTGCAGGGTGTACATGCCCATTTGTATACTATGTGACTGGCTAACAAAGAGCCATGATCTAATGTGGATTTTACTTCAAACATTTTGGTTTCCAGAGCCACATTTATGCTCTGATTATTCTGTAAATCTTTCTAGTTACCTTCTACTATCTTGCTATCCCATCCCTCTTCAATGGGTATTAGATGTATATACATTACGTTGGTGTATGACTTTGTAGCATTTTTGTTTGCATGTTGGTATTCTGGTTGCTATTGGTTTATTTATTGATTGTAATTTTTTATGTGTAGTTCACTGTTGCAATTTGAGTTAGGATATAGCCATTTTTTTTTCACTTGGAGCTGCTGTGAGTGGAACTGTGGACAAACAGAGTGCCTAGTGAATACATCATAACATTCTTCTGTTTGAGAGGGGTGACAGCAATGGAGGCAGGCAGAAACATTTGTGCTGTGTAAGGAGATAATACCACTGGATCAAACATGACAAACAAATTGTTTTTCTCATTTTAACGAGGATTGTTACGACATTAGTGACTCTACACATACAGGAAGATCTTTGGGGTTTGATGAAGATCCTTTAAATGCATTAATCCACAATGCTTCACATCAGCGTACTTGAGAATAAAAATGTGGTGAGCTGTGGTGACTCCACCATTGGGAGACATTTGCATGCAGTGGGGAAGGTTAAAAAATTGGGGGTAGGGGTACCACAGGCTCTAAGCCAAAATTACAGAAATTAATGGGTGACCATATGTGCATCTTTGCTCATGAATAACACCAAACATTCCTATCCTGTTCCATTACAGGTGATTAGAAATGATGTATTTACACTAACGTAAGGAAAAGAGAGGAATGGTTGAGTCCAAACAAAGCAGCAGCTCCCCATACAAAGATCTGCACACATCCACAAAAGATAATTTTATGCATCTGGTGGAACAGCGACAATATGGTGTGCTACAGATTGCTTTCCTGATGTGTAACCATCGCTTCTGACATTTATTGTCAACAACTGAGATGTCTTGCAGATGCAATCTGAGAACAATAATCAGGAAGATCATATGAAGTGTTGCCTGCCCATGATCATGCCCACCCGCATTCTACTAACTGACAAAAAAACACTACAATGATGTTGGGCTAGGAAGACATTCCATTCTGCCCCTACCTTATTCACCTGATCTTGCACCCTCAGATTTTCACCTTTCCCACTCTTTATCAAACAATCGTCAAGGAACTTCCTTTACAGTTGAAAATGTGCTCCGAACATGGCTCTATGAGTTCTTTGATTCAAAGCCACCTAATTTGTACAGTAAGAACATCATAAAGTTGCCCCAACATAGGCAAACTGTTGTAAATAGTGAAGGAGAATATGTTATTGATACAAAAAGGATCTGTTAAGTGTATCTGTTGTGTTATTAAACTTAAGGAAAAATGCTACAAAGTTACACACCAACCCAATACTAGAGTTTTACAAGTGTAATTACACAGCAGCTATAATGAGTAGGTTGTTTATTATTTGTCTAAAAGTCATGTATGTGTGGTTTTTTTTATTGATGCTGATGAATTCCATGGATAGAAGTAACCAATCTTTCACAGTCAAATACCCTTTATTAATGCAAAATCACACAGAACATAGCAGAACATTTGAAATCACAACAAGAATCTCACTGGTTCCAGAGTTCAAAACTTGTTCCAGAGCCATTGGCAGTTGATGGGGGTGGTAGGAAATGATCATTGTCAAATGCAGGGGTGTTGTGCCGCTCGGTGGGTGTTAGTTGATCGTACAAGTTAGCATGACCACCCATGCCGTGGCTGGTCCAAATGGAAGGCATGGATGAACCACTTATCATGGTGTCATGGCGGTCCATGCAGGGTGAACTAGAGAAGGTACAGCCTGCCATCCAGCAGAGAGGATGGTCCAGTTGACCTGCATGTGAGAACTGGACTGGCACAGGAAATGGCAGTGTCGAAGGAGTGGTGAAGAGGGGATGCATATCTTGAGCATTACATTAGTGTCAAGTGTCACTGTTATTCCAGCCAGATCCACCCCATGTGGAACTGGGATTGTACGCAGGATGGATGCATATGAAGTGGGTGTGGCCTTGTGTGAAGTGGCCCTTGCATGGAGGACGAAAAGTGATTCAGCTTGGAGCTGTAAGGGAAGCTAGCCACACGGGCACCAAGAAGTGTTGATAGAAAATCAAATCTTGTCAATAGTAGTCACGGGGGATGCTTTAGGAGATGGGGGGAGGATGCTGTAGTTTGAGAGATACACTAGAAAACAGTGGGGGAACAGCAGGTGACAACACTTGTGACAATGTAATGTCACATGCAGTGTGTGCTTGAACCTGGGGCAGCAGATCATCACACGCTGAGTCTGAATGAGGCAAGGGACACGTATCATCACATGCAACTTCTGAGTGACTGAAGAGCATAGGCTCAATGCACACAAGATCTGGTTGAGGCACAGGCTGGGAGGTGGTATGTGTGGGTTTGGGGCCATCGTGCGACACTGGAGAACTCAACTCAAGAGGCTGTGGGACATATTTCATGATTGCCCAAGCTGGTTTAACCCACTGAAGTGAAACTGCCTGATGCCAGCCATTGATGAGGATGTCCATAGTATTGACCATGCATGCCAATACCCAATGCAGGGCAGAGTATAGGTATGCAGTCATGGTTGAAGCATACAGATAGCAGCTATGTGTCACCACACATGTTTGACAAGATTGGGAAGAGCTGATAGGTTGACACTTGTAGCATTGTCAACAAACTAAACTGGGAGAATTTGTCTCGCCATACGGGACCTCAGCAAACATTGCCTGGAGGTCTGCCTTATAAGCTGTGTGGATTCCTAACATGACACAGGGAAGGGCATCAGACCATTCACCACCGTGGCACTTGAGGGTTGCTTTCAGTGTCCTGTGAGAATGTTCAATGAGCCCATTGCCCTGGGGGTGCTTTTCTGTAGTGCAAAATTTATTCACACCACAAAGCACACAGTGTTTGTTAAACCACCCTGATCAGTGGTGATGAATGTACAGTGCCCTGCCCTAATACAGCTATCCAGGAAGATACAAATGCTCACGCTAGATAATCTGCCATAATGTCCGCAAGACGGATCACTCCACCCACTGTGTAACATGGTCGATAATGGACAAGGTATGTCTTAAACCATCAGAGGTGGGTAACAGCCTGACAAGGTCTAGATGCATTTGTTGAAAACGGCCTCTTGGGGTGTCAGATTTGCCTAGAGGGGGCTACCTATGTCTGCTGACTTTGATTCGCTGACATGGCACACAATTATGAGCCCACACATGGCAGTCCTCCTTCATGCCTGGCCACACAAAGCATTCTGTGTTGAGACACATAGTAGCCTTAGCATCATGGAGTGAAACATTATGCAGAGCAGCAAAAACTTGGCAACATAAACTAGTTGAGACAATAGGCAGAGCGATGCCCATGGATGTATTGCCCCATAATGGCCTGACCAATCCTGGTAGATTGCAGGCAACTATCTGTAGGTAAGTGGAAGAGGGCTGAGGTAGATTCTGAAGTTCAATATCATTGTCCTGTAAGCAGACCAGTTTGTCAAAATTAATAGGAGATGAAATAGCATTGACATGTGACAGATACTCAGCAACCACATTTACTGAGCCTCGGATATATTGGGTGTTCGTCGTGTGTTGAAAATGAGATCCATCTGGCAAAACCTGCATGAAGGTAGGTCAATGACAGGATTAAAAATAGTGACCATGAGGGGATGGTGATCCATGAAAGCTGTTATGTTCCTTCCTTTGATGACTGAGTGGAAATATGTGACAGCCTCGTACACAGCAAGAAGTTCACTGTTGAAAGCTGACCACTTATATTGAGCTGTAGGAAGTTTTATAGAGAGAAAAAGAATGGAGTGGCTGAGTTGTGTCACCAACATGCTGTTGAAGATCTGCAGCTACTGCAAAATTATTTGTGTCCATTGTAATAGAGATGTGAGCATCTGGCGAGGGGTTGAAAGCTTTTGTCACATCATCCCACCACTGTACTTAGCAACTACCAGAAAATTGTTTGCAGGCTCAAGCATCAGTAAGATGGGCTTCAGTAGCTGCCACCATTAGCAGATTGCATCAGTAAAAATTGAAGGTCTCCATAAACAGGTGCAGTTAGCAAAAAGTGACTGGGAGTTATAGACTACAAACACAGTCGACCCGATCATGTGGAGGGCATTTACCTTTACAAGAGAGGGTGTACCAAACAAAGGTAACAAAGGTGGATCGAAGTTGTGATTTATTGTTGTTAATATTGACCCCTTTATGTTCTAGCAGCATTATGTTCTAGCAGGTGTGGCCCACGTTTTTCATCAGAGGAGGAGAAAATGAGAATGTCATGTAAGTTTGCATAGCTGTAAGAGCAGTTAAAGAGAAAAGAGTCTATGAAACATTGCCAAGTTTGAGCCACATTTTTGAGGCCATAAGTCATGTAACAAAATTTGTAAAGGCCAAAGGGGGTGATCAAGTCTTTTTTTTTTGAAATGTCACTATGTTCATTAGGTACTTGTAGATATGCCTTGTGTCAGTCCAAAACACTGAAAATATGTGCTCCGATAAGTAGTTGGGCGAAATCTGGCATATGTGGGATAGGATAATTGTCTAGTACGGTACATGTGTTGGGATGATGATAGTCACTACAGAGGCACACTGTACTGTCCTTCTTGTGGACTAAGTGTGTGGAGGCAGACCAATGGGCAAACAATGCCTGATGCAGAACTTCATCCACTGCAACCTTAGCAGGGCTTAGTTTGTGTAGAGGGAGGTGGCATGCTCTGTGACACACTGTGGGGTCATCTATCATGATAATTTTGAGTGCCATTCAATTCATAATAGCATTAATTTGAAGTAAGGAACACAACAAGTGAACTTCAGTAGCACCCAAGAGTCACTAACCTGAGATGCCATTGTTGCAGGTGAAGGCAGGTGCACCAGAGTCATAAGAGGTGCGTTGATGGTGTCAAGATATGGTGGCATAGACAGGTGGTATATGAGGTGTTGCACATAGGTAACTGCCTGTGTACCCATCAATGTGGGGTGGTTCAGTTCTGCATTGTGTGCGTGAAGGTTGTTGACCACAGGGTGCTTGGATTGGAGCTGAGTGACAGAAGTGATGAGGCAGTTTGCTAGAGAAGTGCACTTGATGAGAACTGTGTCACTATCATTGGGGAGCAACTGAACTTGCAATATGTGTACACAAAGCATGATAAAATAAAGCAGGTGACAGGAGGTCAGATGACAGGCTGAAGTGAATCAGGAAATCAGTTCCAAGTACTGAGTCTTTGATGTCAGCCACATGGAAGGACCACACAAATGGTTTGCCAGCAGTGAGTTTAAAAGGTGACACGACTACGTTGATGCAAAGTTCCAATTTATTTGCAACTTGAAGAAAAAATTTGGTCAGTATCACATCAATACAATGAATGAGAGTGGAACAACACTAAGTCAACAAGGAAATGATGACACAAGCATAAATCTAAGGCATACAGATGTTCTCATGGCGTAGTGGATAGAACAGAATGCAACATTTGTAGGTGCCCTCCATCATCCTCATGAGCCGTGATGCCTACTATGGCCCACATGGGGCATTTGGGAACAAGGTGCAGTATAGTTGGCAGTTGCGAGTGACACCCCTGAAAGTTGTGCAGAATCAGTGTAGAGGATATACTGAGTAGGGTGCTGTGCATGGATCAGCTGGAATCACCATGCTTCCCACAGCAGCAGGAAAGAGGAGTGGAGGGAAGACACACTCTAGCTCAGTAGTAGTCAGACAACTTTGGCAAGAAGTGGATGGTAGTTCCCATTGCTGGCTGCTAGGTAACTGTGGTTCATTTCATTGTCCAAAGTATGCCCATGTCCAACCTCTACCAGTTGACGGGGGAAGAAAAGCTGCTGGCATACCAACCTCAGTAGCAGATGCTGCACTACTCATGTAACGTAGGCAGTAGTGCTGGATAATGGCGAATGCCTGGTCAGCCAACTATAGTTTATCCTTGTGTGATGATGAGGTATGATAAAGCAGTTCTACTCCCTGCAGCAGTTTAACTGACCACAATGCCCAGAGTGCAGAGTCCAGCATGAGCTGTATTGTGACTTGAGCATGTGACTTGAGCACAGCTGGAAAGGGGTTGTGTCACCTAAACTGTCATCATAATTGGTGCCATAGATTGCATCTGCTGGCATACATGAAAGACACTTGATGGGAAGTGAACAAGCAAAAATGCATTTATTATGCTTGGGTGGCCTTAGCAGCAAGTCTCTAATAAGATCTGGGTGGTCGTGCAAATGGTACACAAAAAAAACAAAATGATACCATGCATATCCAACAAGTTGTCTAACCATGTCACAAGGTAGTCCTTTGTATCAGCAGCAGCTTTGGAAAATGACCTGGAGGCAGAGCTTGCAGCAGAGTTGGTAGGGCATGGACAACACTAGGGTTCAGAGAATTGGCATACACTGGTGTCAACTGTGCAACAGTGACAGGCGTGATGATTTGATGAAACCGTGGCACTTGTGCTGGTGTGATATGATGCCCAGCACTCTCATTTCATATGGAGAAGGGACCTGTATGGCCACACAATAAACACAGTGCAGCTGGGATTGAAGAATAGTGAAGCAAGATCGATGAAACAAAAGCAGCAATTCTGAGGTAGGGTGCCAGAGATCTGTCATCCATGGTCTGGTGTAGGAGGGAGCAGCACATGACCACAAGTGCAACCTGATGTGGAAGCCACAGACAAGCAATGCGGATGGATTTCCGAAGAAAGACGTGAAATTGCAACTGATTGCCAAGTGAACCAAGGCTGGTACATTGCCCGAAGTACGTGTGGTGCAGTAAGGGTATCCCAGTGCAGTTGCCTTAAGTGGTCCATTGGTCAATGCAGAAATGGGCACATTAAATGGCAGAGCATGATCGGTGAGGAAGTCAGCGTCAAAGGTGTGCAATGTGTGTAACGGTGGGCCACACTGGGAAGAGGGAAGCTGTGCATGTGGACCCAAAAACTGTACAGCTGAGTGGTCCATAGTGGAGCGAGATAGAAACTCTGGAGAGATGAAACCAGAATCTCATGCTGAAGAAACTCCCTGGCAAACACAGAATTCAGTAGCAGAAATCAGTACAGGTGTGTGCTGCATCTGATATGGCATGACAAAGGAGGTTAGAGTCATCTGTTCCAACAGAGTAAACACTGGAGAAACAAGTATTCTCATTGTATTAGTAGCACTTGCGGAAAAATATTACACTTTACTATCGAAAGTCAATTGCATCACATTAACGTCGTGCACTGTTGGGGAAGTGGTAGGCTGAGTCACTGTTTGAGCTGGCGCAGTATCAGTAATAAGTATTGCATGTATTGAAGCATGTTCATGTGTGACAGGGTCACCAAGGTGGGTTTTCTGTCGACATGAATTTCACGGAGAGAAACAACCAACCTTTTACAGTCAAACACACTTCATTAAAGTACGATCACATGGAACATAGAAGTATGATCACATGGTACATAGCAGAGCATTAGAAACAATAAGAATCATACCGGTTTCAAAGCTCACTGACTCTGAAGTGAGAATGGCCTCACTGCAAAGTCACTGGCAATCAGTGATCACTGCATATATTTTTGTAATGAAGTTTGTGTTAAGTTGGTTAAAACAGAGAAATATTGCAACACAGCTGCACTAAAGGTGCTTTACATTGCTATTATTGAAAGATATGTTTACATTTATGCTTGTGTGGTGAAGAAGATGCCTTGCAATTAAGAAGGTGAATTTTAGAGAACACACACACACACGAAAGATATACTTTGGATTACTGTGCTCTTTGCTTTCATAGAAACTGCATAACAAACTCTTGTGCCACATATGTAACTGGAAGGATAGGATGTCAGGCATGTTGATTTACTATTTCCATTTTCAAGATCTATGATCAGCAATTGAATATGACTATTATGGTGAAAGCATAGATAAAGATTTGTTGTGAGAAGAGAATACTAAGCTGAAAAATTTTGAACTTTAATAACAATTGTCTATTATCTCAAGTACATTTCGCTGTGGAAGGTGGTTAAAGGAAATTATTTAATCTTTGAAAACTGCAACAGGTGAGATTTGATTTGATTTGATTTATTTCGTGTTCCATAGCTCCAACTGTGTTGGATACACAAGGACGTGGAATGAGTCAGTTTTTTACAAATACAATCTGATAATCTTATAGCATATACAGTCCGCCCCAGTAGCTGAGTGGTCAGCGTGACGGATTGCCGTCCTCTGGGCCCGGGTTCGATTCCCGGCTGGGTCGGAGATTTTCTCCGCTCAGGGACTGGGTGTTGTGTTGTGTTCATCATCATTTCATCCCCATCCGGCGTGCAGGTCGCCCAATGTGGCGCCGAATGTAATAAGACCTGCGATATGGCGGCCGGACCTGCCCCGCGAGGGGCCTCCCGGCCAATGACGCCAAACGCTCATTTCCATTTCCATAGCATATACAGAAATTTGAGTACATAATTATATAAAAATTTATACAGTAAACTCTTTGGGCAGCAATACAGAAAAATAAAATACATATTTTCTTAGAATCATTAAAACACTACAGAAAACAGATACAGAGCACACACACATACAGAGCTTAGGTTAAATAACATTCTTAGTGGCATTTTGTCAACTTGTATTATATAATATTAAAATATTACAATTTATTTAGTTAAAAATTCATCTAGACTGTAAAAAGCTTTTTCTAGCAGAAATATTTTTAGTGCTTTCTTAAACTTACTCTTGTTATGAATCTCTGTCTTTATTTCAGGAGGAAGAGCATTGAAGAGTTTTGCTCCAGTGTAGTGGACACCTTTTTGTGCCAAGCTCAAATTTCTGAGCTCGCTGTGTATGTCATTCTTCCTCCGTGTGTTATGCTCATGATAATTACTGTTTGGTTGAAATATCTATATTTTTACAAACAAAACACATGAGAGAAAAAATATATTGGCATGTAGTTGTGTATATTTTACGTTTACGAAAACTATTTCTACACGAGTCTCTTGGGCGCAGTCCACATATAATTCTTAAAGCTTGCTTCTGTGCAATGAACACTTTCCTTGCTAATGGCTGGTTGCCCCAAAAAATAATTCCGTACTCAATGAGAGAATGAAAATAGCCATAGTATGCCACTTTTGCAGTGTTAGGTTCAACACATGTAGTGACAACCCGTAAAGCATAGTTAGCAGAGCTAAGCCTCTTACAGAGATCAATAATATGTGGAGACCAGTTCATTTTCTTGTCAATGTGCACTCCAAGAAATTTTGTTGTTTCCATTCTTAGTATTGGTTGATTACCACATGTCACATTTATCTCTCTCTTTCTCTGTTTTTGTACAGAATTGAATAAAGCTGGTCTTGGAATTTAATGAGAGACCGTTCACCTTGAACCAATTAACCACATCTGAGAGTACGTGATTAATGAGTTCCTCAAAATTGTTGTCTGTTCTACTGCTCATAAAAATTGTGGTATCATCAGCAAATAACGTAAATTTACACAGCAGGCTTGTACATGATGGTAGATCATTTATAAAAAACAGGAATAATAGTGGCCCAAGAATTGAGCCCTGAGGCACTCCACATGTAATGGAACTCCGTTCAGAATCTGAGTAAGTGTCACATACTCCACCCGAGCTATTCAAGACAACTTTTTGTTTTCTGTCTTGGAGGTACGCCTGTAGCCAGTTGCCTGCAATACCACTTATTCCTACTAATTTTGCTTTTTGCAAGAGAATCTGGTGATGAACACAGTCAAACGCTTTGGATAAATCACAGAAGACACCAAGCATTTTTTCATTAAGGGTTTGTAGGACTTCATTTGCAGATGCGTAGACTGCGTCTTCTGTTGAACAGCCCTTTTGAAAGCCAAATTGGCTCTTGCTGAGAACTCCATTCTTCATGAGATGATCAGTAATTCTTACATGTATTAGCTTTTCTAGAATTTTGGAGAAAGCTGTCAGCAAAGAGATAGGTCGATAGTTAGTTAGTTCAGCTTTATCGCCCTTTTTGTACAGGGGCTTCACAATGGCGTACTTAAGTCTACTCGGAACAACACCTTTTTGAAGAGAAGCATTGAAAATATGACAGAGAATGTCCCTTATCCACACACAAGAATATTTCAATAAATTACTAGATATATTATCAACCCCTGCAGAGTTCGTACTTTTTAGAGACATGATGATTTTTTGAATTTCTTCTACAGTGACAGGATTAAGGTGCATTTCTGAAATTGTGTTTGAATATACTGCTTGACAAAGAGTTACAGCTTCATCGACATTGGGCTTACAACAAATCTGTTGAGTTACTGATAGGAAGTGTTTATTAAAAATCTCAGCCACCGTTTTGGGGTTATCTACTAGGGTACCTTCATATCTGATTTTATTTACATCTTCTTTTCTTGTTGTATCTCTTCCTGTTTCTTTTTTTACAATGCTCCAAATTGTTTTTATTTTATTATTAGAATTATCTATTTTCTTCTCATAATAAAGGGCTTTTGATATCCGTATTAGTTTCTTCAAAATTTTACAGTATAATCTATAGTGTTCCCATTTTTCTACATCTTTACAGAATCTTATTGCAGCATAAGTTTCCCTTTTGGTTTTACATGACTGTTTTATACCTTTTGTAATCCAAGGCTTACTTGCAGAATTGGAAGCACTGTTTTTGACTAATTTCTTGGGAAATATTTCTTCAAAAAGAGCACAGAATTCATTTATAAAACAGTTAAATTTAGTATCAACATATTTGCTGCAACCTGTGGTTGAAAGTTCCTGTTGCCTCTTCATTCATTACTCTTATGAATTTCCATTGAGGAAATTCTTTTTTGAACAGAATCATGTCATAAAGAGTGAGAATTTGTCCATCATGATCTGAAAGCCCACTTATAACCTGCCTGACAATATAATTCTGATGTCTACTTACATCTAAAAAAATGTTGTCTATCATAGTTTGGCACTCGGATGTAATTCTTGTTGGGAAGTTTATTACTGATGTCAGATTATGTAAGGTCATCACAATCTCAAAGTCTATTTTATTCTTATTTTCTGTCATAAAGTTTATATTGAAACCACCTTAAACTATAATATCCTTCGCTTTTGAAAGTAACCCTGACAGAAGGAGTTCCATTGAATGCAGAAAAGTTTTTATATCACCTGAAGGAGACCTGTAGACAGCCAACACTATTATTGGGTGGAATTTAGTTATTATTTCTGTGGCACATGCCTCAAATTGCTGTTCCACACAATATTTCTTAATATCTATAGCTTTGTATGCTACACTGTCCTTAACATAAATTGCTACTCCACCTTTATCTTTACTTTCCCTACAGTAGTATGTTACTACACTATAACTTACTATATATGGCAAGGCACATTTATCAGTAACGTGGTGCTCAGTTAAGCACAAAATCTGAGCATTATTTATACTGTCCTTTATATGAGTGTCTTTATGTGTGAACTAGAATAATGTCTGAAATATGTTGAAAACAAGGTTTTTTTGGTGAAAATATCAAACATGTGCTTGATGATTATGATTTAAGAACTGATACACTGTGGTCAGAATATTTTGTAATATGGAGACAGTAGATTTTGCTTTTATACTGAAATGTGAGAAGTTGACTCTGCGAGAATGACATGGTGAATTAAGTTTATATATATTATGATGATGATTTATAAGGATTTTCTTCATGAGTTGATGAGATATTGATGAAGTATAGGATACATGATATTATTTTGTTGGTGATGATTGTGGTGAGGTAGCTTCATGTTATGGAACTTTATTCTTTTTCTGAAAAAGTAATGAACTCATAGATTATTACTGTCGAGAAACAAATACTGTAGTGGATATTTGAAAGTGCTGTGGGATTATACATAATGATTTGTGCCATAGTTAATAATAATGTAAATAAGTTATGATAATATTTTTTTAAATTTGAGAAAGTATTTCAGCAAAGAACAATATTTGCTGTTTTGTCTTGTTATTGTAATTATATTTTGTCATGTGTGAAATACATAAATACACTTGAATTTTGTACATAATCTACAGCAGAAAGAAGACCCAGAACTTATCTGTCTGAGCCAAAAGCTTGATAAGTAGTATTTTCCCTTCAACTTGCATGTGACAGTTCTATTATACTTACAAAGCCTTGCACATCTGAAGCAGATATACTGTTGTGGAACTATACTTTTCTGAAAGCAATAGGAACATAAGGCTATACTCAATGGAATAGAATTGATTTATGCACTAATTTACATTTACAAATGCTTGCCAACACGCATGAGATGATTTGAATCGTAAGTTTGTAATTACATAGCAAGTGATACGAGGAAATTGTTATGAACCTGTACTAGCTGTGGTTGATGAATCTAATATAATGTTATCAAATAATTATTATACTGCACAACTATTCTTATATGATCTAAGGAACTTACAATATTGAAAAAAATAAAAATAAAAACACAACACAATGGTACTCAGTTGAATTAACTAACTTTTTCAATAACAGTGAAACCCTTTGCATTTCTCCTTTTATCTATACTAATAATAAATCTGTAAAACCATTGTGTCTGTCTGTCCTTAAATATGCTAATTTCTAAAACTACTAGATGAATTTGAAAGGGGCTTTCACAGGCAATTTAAGCATTGTTTGGGGCACTATACAGCCTTTAGTTTATCAAAATCAGATCTTGCAAAATACATATCATGATTTAAAAGACTTGTTGTCTGTCTGTCTGTTTCTCTGTCTGAACACAAATCTCCAAAACTACTAGACAGATATTTATAGGGTTTTCATTGGTAACATCAGCATAGCTAGGGGCACTGGGGCCATATTTAAACAAAATAGGGCCACATAAAAAAAATATTCGTATATATTATAAAAGTATATGTATATATATGGGTACATATGTGTGCACAAATTTTAAGTATTTATGTTCACATCAACTCTGAAACAAATGGACCAATTTCAAACTTGGCACACATATTTCTTACTATTTGGAAAGAATTGCTGTGGGGGGTGAGAACCACCTACTGATTAAAGGTGAGGGTATGGAGGTGAAAAAGAAGTATAGGCCATGACATCTGAATATCCATATTTCGTTAATGCATCATTTGAGAATCATAAATTCTACACACAGTTTCAAATATTTATGAAAGTTTCTTTTGCTGACACACTCCACCCCACATAATTATGAAAGGAAAAATGTTTATTGCTAACTACATTTTTTTGCTGTTCATTTTCGCATTATGCATGACATTTTAATTGATTACCTCTGTTCATGACACATTTTGCAGACAGTGTTCACGTATACTACTGAATGTACCTGCAAAATGGTGTCATCGTACAGCACATAGTTCAGGATATATTATATCATAAACAATGTGATCTGTGAAAAGCTGCTACATCATGCATAGTGTTTAAATTTTGTATTACTGACCCACTGAATAAGTTTCAGTGAAATTTGATAAGGAGGTAGTTTGAACCTTAAGGAAGAACGTAGGCTACTTTAGAAAGAGTGAAGTGCAAGATACTGATTTGGAGAATATTATGTGAATTGTGGAAAAATATTTACTCTTCGAAAAAGCTGTTTGATCTGCAATGAAACTTCTTCTCCCTGACAGCCACCACAAGAGTTTTGCTTATTCCATTTTCACTTTTCACACATGGCATAGTGATGTTTATGTTTATTGTATCGCTACTACTAATTCTATTCACAACATATTTAACAAACAGTATCCACATATTCTGCTGAATATACCTGTGACAAATAGTTCAAGTGGTGTGAGGGAAGGAAGAGATAGAGATGAAGGAGGAGATGGACAGAGAAAGAGAAGAGAAGGGGATGGACTGGGTGAGAGGGTAAGAGGAGATGGTCAGAGAGAGGGGACAGTGGTACATGGATAGAGTGCGTGGCAGGAGGAGATGGGCTAATAGAATTGAAATAAGGAAATGCGGGGTACTTAACTCGTCAGGAATAACACCAACTCACATCTTTTTGAGAGGCAAAATGACTGTTGTAATTTTAAATACATGCTTTTCCTAATGCTGGCTTGTGTGTGGAAAGTGTTGCTGTGTCATTTACATGCATGAAATGTTTTTTACAAAAATGGGTTACATTTCTGTAGTGATTTACTTCGACGATTGATACTTGTATGAATTCACTTTAATGGGACATTATAATATGGTGGGACATATTTATATGACACTACCAGAAAAAATTAATACTCCTGGAAAGAGGATATCGATTTTGATACGATGATCGCATGTCCACCTGGTGGATAGCAGCTGTACTGATATGGTTCTAATGTCATCCACCCAACAGATAGCATAGTGGCATAGCTAGCAGGGCGTCATCTGTGTCTACCTTTTAACAGGAAATGCTCACAGCCAGAAGGTTGAGCATGGAAGCAAGCAGACAACCATGCCACAGAGATGTACTTGTGTTTCCTGCTGCCAACTGTGCATTTTTGAGAAAGGTCAAATTGTGGCCTGCCGAGTGGGCTGATGGTAATTTTGGAGAATTGCAACACAAGCTGGACATTCTACATTGGTTGTACAATGATGCTGGTGTCAGTGGTCACACTGAACATTCCTGCAACTGTAGACAAGATTCTGCATGTCCAAGCAGCACAGATGCCCACAAGGATCATTGTATTAAAAGGTTAGCAGGGATAGATCATTCAGCTACCACAGCTGCGATAAGAGGGCTTGTGAGTCCAGATGTGTCAACATGAACTGTTCCAGTTATTAGCAGTGAGACTATGGACACACACACCTCTAGACTGCCTTCCATTCGTGCCACAGCATCGACGTGCATGGCTTGGCCGGTGCTGTCAGAAGAGCACTTGGAAGATGGAATGATACATCATGTTCTTCAGCAATGAAAGTAGGTTCTGCCACCATGTAAGTGATGTATGACATAGACATGTTGAGTGCTGTCTTGTAGAGTGCATTCATCCAAGACACACTGGCCCCACCCCAAGGCCTTAAGGTCCAGGTTGCGATACGCTGTAACTCTCATTCACCTTTGGTGTTTCAGGAGGGGATGCTAACCATCATTCAGTATGTGCAGAATGTTGTCAGACCAATTCTTTTGCCATTCTTGCAACAGCAAGGTAATGTGTTTTTCCAACAGGATAACGCTGAGACGCAAACTACCCTTGAAACACACTGTGCTCTGCAAGATGGGCAACAATTTTCGTGGCCAGTACGATCTCCAGACTTGTCCCCAATTAAGCAAGTGTTGGATATGATGGGACAAGAACTGACTTAGGTGACTCATCCGGGAATAATTTCTACAGAACTATGTGAACAGCTCAACTAGGTGTGGCAGAACATATCACAGGATAGCATTCACCATCCATATGATTGACTGGATGCCAGAGTCAACACTTGCATTGTCACCCACAGAGGCTACACCATATACTAATGTGGGTGTTTCAACATGGGTTGACACCTGGTACTTCAGAACAACTTGTGCTGTTGATCCGTAAATGTATTAATTTCATGTACTCCATATGCACTCTTACAACAATAAATCCTGAGTGAACTGCAGATCTCTGAAAGGGTGTACTATTATTTTTTTCTGGCAGTGTATTTGCTAGTTGTTGTTATATGAAATGAACAGGTATCCAACTGCTACCATGATAAGCAGAACTTTCCTCTTTCCTACCGATGACATCATTTTGAAAATTTTTGGGGAGGTGATGTATTCTAGAATAATATTTTAACTTAGCAACAATAATATCCTCACCAATACAGAACACAGAAAGCTGTACTCAGTAATTCTACCAGTATAATCCAGGGACATAATTCTGACTGGGAAGCAATCATGTATCGTGTTCCCATAGGCTCAATCTTAAGTCCACTGTTGTTCTTCATCTATGTAAATGATTGTCAATCCAACATACAACAAGCAGAATTAATTCTTTTTGCAGCTGACATTAGTATTGTAATCAATCCAAGTGTGCATACAGAAACAGAAGAAACGGTAAACGAAGTTCTAAAAAGTATCAATGACTGGTTTTCTGTGAATGGTCTCTCACTCAACTTTAAAAAGACTCAACATATTTAATTCTACACATCTAGGGATACTACACCAATGATAAGTGTAACACATGGCAAGGAAATAATAAATAGGGTTGAAACTAAAATTCTTAGGTGTCCATATCAATGAGAATTTCAACTGGAAAAAATTTTGGAACCCATAGTTCAGCACTTTGAACCATTGCAAATCTTAGAGAGAGAGAAATCAGTAAGTTGATATACAGAGCTATTCAGGAGGAAACTCATATATCTTGTGAGATGATTCTACATGTGAAAATAAACTGAAAAAGGCATACAAACATGTGTCTGATTTTCAGTCATTACAGAACTGGAGTGGGTGGAGACCATATGCATCAATGAATGGATATGACGACAAATGTGGATATGATTTACCAAAATGCTGTGTAGGTGCTGTGGTGGACAGACTAATGGTGGGACAGATCACTGATCCTCCCTGCAAGGGGTGTGGGAGTTCTCCAACAGATGGCAGAAATGTAATGTCAGATTGAGGCAACAGCTACATGCATACCCAATGTGCAATGAATCATGGGTTGGCTCAGTGTACAGTCATGAAGCCATGTGCATGCTGTGCTTGAGTGTTGTTTGGTTAAGCAACACCACTGTGTCCACGAATACCAACATACCACATATATTCACCCATGCAGAATATGCAGACAAGCTGTTTGTGTATGAGTACTATAATGACAGCGTCCTTGCAACTGTGGCAGAATACCAAAGAAATTTTCCAGGTTTACAAACCCCCTGTGCCAGGATATTTCCCAGGGTTTTCCAAACAGTACATGAATCTGGAACACTATCCAGTGTACAAATAACATCAGAATGTGAGGCCATCCAGTCAGTTGCGGAAAGGGACAACATAATTGCAATTGTACAACAGAGTCCCACCACCAGTACATGGTGCACTAGCCATCAGCTCAATATTCCACAAATGCAATGGAAAACCCCCATGACACTAGGGAAACAAGATTCCAAGTTAGGTTTTGAGTGAATGTCTGGTGTTGTATGACCGATGACCTGGTGATAGGGCCTGTGTTCCTGCCAAATAGTGCATGACAACCACAGCATATGTACATTTCCTGATAGAAGACCTACTTGTACTTTTGGAAGATGTGACATTAGAGCAACTACAGCAAATGTACCTGCAACAAGATGGACCAGCGATTCACTCTACCAAACAAATATTGCAGTATCTGAATAAAACATTTCCTCAATAGTGGACTGAATGTGGCAGGCCCATTATCTGGCCTGGCAGATCATCTGACCTAACCCCATTAGACTTCTGTTTATAAGACTGGTTTAAAGGGGGATGTGTACACTTCAAAGATAGATACCCATGAAGAACTTGTCACTTGCATCACTGATGCAGTTGCTCACATTAAAGCACACTGAGATGATGTTTGACATGCAACACAACACATCCTCCAACATGTTCACAAGTGCACTGAGACAGGTGGAGCCTTTTGAACACCTCTTGCAAAATGGATCAGTCACCTCTCCCACTGCTACTCTGTCCACCACTGCGCTTACACAACATTTTGGTTAGTAATATTCACATTTGTCTTCATAATCATCCACAAGTGTGCATAGTCTTCAACCTTATCCAGTTCCATTATGATCAAAGAATTGACACATGTTCACAGAACTTTATTGGTTTATTTTCACTTGTAGAATCACCTCACAAAATTATGTGATATTCCTTCTAAATCACCCTGTATTTTGCATATTTTCATTCAAGAATGTCATATAGCATAATGTTCTGGTGTAACTTGTCTTTAAGAAAGAAAGCCCTCGTTGCTCAAAATTGTGCTGTAAGAATAATATGTGGCCCTCACCCTTAATCATCTTGTCGACATCTGTTTAAGGAGTTGGGCATTCTAACTGCTGCTTCACTGTATATACGAGTGTGGTTTGAAAAGTTCTCGGAATCACCACGAGAGGTCAGCACTAGTGCAAAGAGCTGTTCACGTGATATTCATTGGACTGTTGCCTGTAAACACATGCCACATCAGTGCATCCTGCCTCGGGCATGGATGTGTATGATGTCCTTAGGTTAGTTAGGTTTAAGTAGTTCTAAGTTCTAGGGGACTGATGACCTCAGATGTTAAGTCCCATAGTACTCAGAGCCATTTGAACCATTTTGAGCTGTTCATTCCATATCTCGATTCATTACTATAATGTCTGGGAGAAGAATTTCAATCTCAATTTGTTAAGACTTCTTACAGGAGAAAAGCAATATTATATAAATCCTAAAATGTGACAACAGTAGTTAAGTATGTATCAAATTCTGAGCAAGAAATTAGAATCCTGGTAGGTAAGGTCTTCAGGGATGAAATTCACATCAGACTAAGCACACAATGTTTGCTCTATAGTGCATGCAGTCTCTTTTTTTGATGGACAATAAGTTAAGATAAACAATCTAATACAATCAAGCAAAGAAATAACTTATTTGAAATAAGGAGGCTAATTAATAATATCAAGTCCAAATCTCTTTTAAAATAATTTACAAGACATGAAACCTAGTTTTCTCCTGGTGTATAAAATGTTAAAACAACTAATGCAAATGGAGCTGGGCAATGTTTTCAGCAAACATGGTTGTTGAAGACGTCATATGGCTCAGTTCTGATAAGTTGCCTGAGTTATATATGAAAATCAGACAGGAGTATAATTTACAAGTATCCTGATGCCAATATTAACTCTAACATATTTCATGATTATTTGTGCCAGTAACTGAAAGTAACTTTGTGACTAAACTGAACAGGAGTAACATAAGAAAAGGATAAAAGGACATTAATCACTAAATATACATATATACACAAAAAGTGGCAAAGTATAAAGCAGTTATGAAAAGTATAAGGGTTCACATAATAAATCTGTTCAAATAGGTAGCTAAAACCAAAAACTGGAAGTTATAAGATCTTTGGGGTGCACCCAAGTCTTTACGAAAAAGTCAGGTTACTTGCAATTGCAGGTCATGTATTTGTAACAACAGACAAGTAACTTTAATTATTTGAGGGAGAAATTGGACAATTGTGTAAATGTTTTGGGTAGAATTAAAGAGAACATTAAAAGGTTTAAGACATCAGTTTACCAACCACCAGACTAATTTCCAGATGGAAATAAAACTGCAGAAACTAAAAACTTAGGAGAAAAATGTTTTTCTCTGATATGTATGCATGTTCTGTAGTCATGTCATAATAACTGCAGTGAGCCGTGCATGTCCCATATCAGGGGTGCTCACTTATATCGATAATAACTGTTCATGGCAAATGTCTCTGATCAGTTGAAGGACACCTTCTCACCAGGGGGACAGGGAAGTGGCACCGAGCAACAATACTTGGATGTGTGTAGCATACTCATGAAGACTTGTCTTGTTGGCTGAACTGTGTATAGTTTGGCATCCACTTTTGCGGTTGGGAGGGGGGGGGGGGGGGGGGGGAGTGTTGGTGGTGGTGAGATGCCAGTTGGAATTGAAACTGTCAGCCACTCATCATTTAGAGAAAGCAAACTTGACATGCGAATCCATCTCACCTCAGGAATGTGAATTTTATGGTGAGTGCCCATTACCACATACAGAAATTTTGAATTTGCTGAACAAGTGTTGTGGCCTTGGCCATCCTGTTTATCTTTCTAGTTTATGAGTGATTTTCCTTTGTCTGAAGTGATGTACTGTGGGGCACCTATGCACTCGTTTGTTTTTGTACTGGGCTATCACCAACCATTTTGAGCATGTTTCATGACTTCTTGTGAACATGGGCTGGTTATTAAATTTACCGTTGAGAATTTTGGCATTCTAGTGCCATACTGATGAGAGGTGTGGCTTGTTAGAGTGTACAAGCTTCACATTTTTATATGGTCAAGGAGGCTGTATGCTTGAGTAATTTCTCCAAAACTTCCTCAATATTTATATTTCTTGTGCTCGCCAACCTTTCCCCACTCGTTGGTACATATGTTTTTTGTTTCAGTAGTTCTAGGATCAATGCAGTTTACATGTTACAGGGTAGCTAATGGTCATTTCATAATTTTTCTTGTATTGAATTGGAGAGGGAGCCTAGAAGTAGGCCCTTGCTATATTGTCCTGTGTGCCTCCAAACAAATCTCACTTCATGTCTAATAATAATAATAATAATAACACACACACACACACACACACACACACACAAACAAACAAACAAACAAAAACACCATTGGACAGAGGTATCTCATTTCTTTGTACAAAAAAAAAAGCTGGCCAACTAATTTCATGTCTGCACTTTACTGTAAGTTGTTTACTGCTCCGCTGCATCTGAGTGTGCTCGCCTCTTGTGTTATTATCACATTGCATGTTTGTCTCCCTCTGCTGTCATAGGAGGCTTAAGCTGATATATCCTGCGTCTGTGTTGCTGGCTGCAGCCAGCCATTAATTGTTTTAACTATAACTTCCTCCCTTGAGCATTTAATTTAATTTAGTAGCCTCAAGGTGGTTCTATTTTAATTTCATTGCCATGCTGGCAGGTGATCTTTTACTGTAATACCTAGTAATGATCACATTTAGTTTCATAACTTTCTTAATAATCTGAATGAATGGTATTAAGCTTAATTCTTCATGGCCATTGATATCATACGCTTTTGCTACAGCTATTGTGAAAATCTTTGATAATACCATCAAGAGATGGCTGTCACTATATTACTGTATTTTCTGACGATAGAGTGATTTAAAATTTAAAAACATTTTCATATTCATAGTGGATGTCACCTGTACCTAAATTCAGTACTTTATGTATGTTTAACATGTTGAGAGGTCTCAGTACAATCAATTGATTAACCATGGGTTGGGAATGTAATCATGTCAAAAGTTGTAGCTTGTCCCCCAGCAATGTCACCTTTTTATTAACATAACAGACATAGTTTTGATGGGCCTTCTTGTATTCTAGTGAACTATTCTGTTACTGCTTCCTTGGTTCACGGGCGTCATGTTGGATAATGTTGTGGAAGCTGCACAATATTTTGACGAGACAGCTTCTCATCATGTTCAGGTGCTGATTGATGTGTTGCTGCAATGGCTTGCCAATATATATGCTGGCTTGCTAGAAAAGCACAGGCACTAAGGGTTAAGGCTATAACATCATCATAGATGAATCATAGAGCACAGCGATCTCCAAGGCCCCCTGTCGTGTAAACGGACCACAGGCTTCTCATTCGCAATGTGGGAAAAGCGCAGCCCAAATAGCGGCACAGTCCGCATGTGGGCAGAGTGTTGCTGCCCAGTTTAAATTTGTAGACTTTGATTCTCCGTCTGGGTTGCCTTAGTACTGCCAGTGCTGGTTCCCATGCCTTGCTGAGTTGAAATCCCGTGTCTCTATTGATCAGGTCATTACTTATATGAATTTCGACTGCTTCTTTAGTGATGGAATGCCAGTATGTGGAAGTGGGCGAAAGGATCTTTGTCTCTCTGTAATTCATGCTGTGTCCCATTTGAAGACAGTGTTCAACCACAGCGGATTTTTCTGGCTGACCTAGCCTGGTGGGACATCTATGTTCAGCACATCTATCCTTAACAGTGTGACACATCTGGCCAATGTATGATTTCCCACACTGGCATGGGATTTTATATGTCCCTGGTCTCCTTAGACCTAGGTCATCTCTAGTAGAACAGAACTGAATTCTGTTATACCTGATTGAGGGTAGGCCACTAAATTAGTTGTTTGAGATGGTTATTATTACTATTATTATTATTATTATTATTATTATTATTGTTGTTGTTGTTGTTATCACATGACCTGAAGCTCTTGCTCATATACACTCCTGGAAATGGAAAAAAGAACACATTGACACCGGTGTGTCAGACCCACCATACTTGCTCCGGACACTGCGAGAGAGCTGTACAAGCAATGACCACACGCACGGCACAGCGGACACACCAGGAACCGCGGTGTTGGCCGTCGAATGGCGCTAGCTGCGCAGCATTTGTGCACCGCCGCCGTCATTGTCAGCCAGTTTGCCGTGGCATACGGAGCTCCATCGCAGTCTTTAACACTGGTAGCATGCCGCGACAGCGTGGACGTGAACCGTATGTGCAGTTGACGGACTTTGAGCGAGGGCGTATAGTGGGCATGCGGAAGGCTGGGTGGACGTACCGCCAAATTGCTCAACACGTGGGGCGTGAGGTCTCCACAGTACATCGATGTTATCGCCAGTGGTCGGCGGAAGGTGCACGTGCCTGTCGACCTGGGACCGGACCGCAGCGACGCACGGATGCACGCCAAGACTGTAGGATCCTACGCAGTGCCGTAGGGGACCGCACCGCCACTTCCCAGCAAATTAGGGACACTGTTGCTCCTGGGGTATCGGCGAGGACCATTCGCAACCGTCTCCATGAAGCTGGGCTACGGTCCCGCACACCGTTAGACCGTCTTCCACTCATGCCCCAACATCGTGCAGCCCGCCTCCAGTGGTGTCGCGACAGGCGTGAATGGAGGGACGAATGGAGACGTGTCGTCTTCAGCGATGAGAGTCGCTTCTGCCTTGGTGCCAATGATGGTCGTATGCGTGTTTGGCGCCGTGCAGGTGAGCGCCACAATCAGGACTGCATACGACCGAGGCACACAGGGCCAACACCCGGCATCATGGTGTGGGGAGCGATCTCCTACACTGGCCGTACACCACTGGTGATCGTCGAGGGGACACTGAATAGTGCACGGTACATCCAAACCGTCATCGAACCCATCGTTCTACCATTCCTAGACCGGCAAGGGAACTTGCTGTTCCAACAGGACAATGCACGTCCGCATGTATCCCGTGCCACCCAACGTGCTCTAGAAGGTGTAAGTCAACTACCCTGGCCAGCAGGATCTCCGGATCTGTTCCCCATAGAGCATGTTTGGGACTGGATGAAGCGTCGTCTCACGCGGTCTGCACGTCCAGCACGAACGCTGGTCCAACTGAGGCGCCAGGTGGAAATGGCATGGCAAGCCGTTCCACAGGACTACATCCAGCATCTCTACGATCGTCTCCATGGGAGAATAGCAGCCTGCATTGCTGCGAAAGGTGGATATACACTGTACTAGTGCCGACATTGTGCATGTTCTGTTGCCTGTGTCTATGTGGCTGTGGTTCTGTCAGTGTTATCATGTGATGTATCTGACCCCAGGAATGTGTCAATAAAGTTTCCCCTTCCTGGGACAATGAATTCGCGGTGTTCTTATTTCAATTTCCAGGAGTGTATTACTAAAGTCTCCATGGTTTGTTATTGTATTGTATTTTAGGTGCTACTGTACTCGTACAGTTGTTCTATGCTTGTAAAATCTTGAAAATTATTCTTAACAGTTTTTGAGTTAAGTGTTTTTATTTAAAGGTAACTGAATCTTCCACCTTATTGTTATCCCTTTTGTTAAAAGAATGTTTTGTTAAAGAGGTAATAAATTGTTATTTATCGAAATATGATTTAATTTGCTCAGCATCTTACCGCTCCCCAACCAACTCCCTACCACTTCATTTAGAAGATTTTTTCTCCACAAAAGATTGAAAAATTATGTGTTCATAACTGACACATAACAATACCGGTACTACTTACATAATTATTTGAAAATGATTTCTTTGAAAATTACCTAGAATATGTAGTTCCTAAACCCACCCATTATAGAAACATAGAAGATTTGTAGATGGCAAATAGACTTGACCTCTTTAGTTCTGTCACAATGTAGAACAAGAGCTGAGATTATAATACATTTGTAGCACCATTAATTAACAACCAGTAAAAATTATTAATGGAAGAAGTGAAGATAACAAACCACTGATAGCTTAGATGTTGAGTTATTGACAGGCACAAAACAAGACAGAGAACACTGATAAGCTTCCAGACATATTCTTGTTCAGAGCAACAGAATACACCTTGTCACATGAACATACGTACACGCCAATCTGCACAGCTTCATTGGTAGATAAACAGAAAAATGCTAATGGCCTGAAACCATTTTGAGCATTAACTAATATTTTATTTCTATTCAGAAAGTTAGATACATGAGACTTTCATTTATTTTAGAAATGCTAAATAATAGTGAGACAGGTCGAAAGTTTTTTATACCTTGAGTAGCACTCTTTTTGTGAAGTGACTACTGTTGACTGTTTTAGCCTTGTTGGGAATATTGGTGTACTAAATGACACATTGATTACCTCAATTAATCAAGAATCTATTTTGTTTGAACTTTGTTTGATGAGAGTACCTGGGATACCACAAGTAACACAGGAGGCTTTAATTTTTAGTTTAGTCCTACTGATTGCTTTTATTCCTTTATCTACATTTACACCTGTTTCTGCTACAGTGACTGGATACAGAAACATGCTATGCTTATTTTAGGGGAGTTTCACATTAGTTTTTAATTAAATTTTGTTCTGTATTTGTATAATGCACATAAATATGCTAATAATTTGTATGGGATTTTCAAGATGGGATCTTCAACAGTTATTTCTGCAATGACATGAAAAGGGTAGATTGCTATTCATCACATAGAGGAGGAAGTGAGTTGGAGAGAGACACAGAGAAAAAGAATGCTAGACATATTCAGGTATCAGACTAAACCCTTCATCAGACAGAAAACACACACTCATTCGCACAACCACAATGGGGACTATTGTCTCCAGGTGCTAAGGCTTGACTGTAATTGGGTCTTGTTCATTCAGTTCAGAGGTTCATCAATGCAGAGGTTCATCATCATCAAAACAATAGATTAGGGGGAAAGGAAATATGTAAAACTTAATGTTCAAAATTCCTGGATGTGCATATTGATCAGAACATGAATTAGAAACCATGTGTTGTAGATCTTCTCAAACTGTTGAGTTTATCAGAATTAGCTTTACATGTAATTTCTTATTTTGGTGATGGAAAGTGTCAGAAAGTTGGCTTACTTCACATATTTCCATTAATGTCACATGACATAATTTTCGTGGGTAGTTCCATGCATTCAGCAGAAATCAGATGGTGTTTTTAGGGCCAAGAAGCAACATGAAAATGCTGAACTAAACACCCTGACTTTGAAAGAACCCTGTTTACAAGGTGAAGAGACTGGCTTGGAATTGAGACTAAACATTCAGTGTCCTAAAGATGAGTCATTAGAACTGAGTGAAAGCAGATATCTAAACCTATTGAGTGGGAGCCACTGCCAGTACTAAATGTGAGGAGGCTTACAATTATATGACTTTCCTATCACTAGCTACTGAAAATAAGTTTCTTATCTTCCACTTAAATGTGCAGTTAGCTAGAAACAAATTAAATAAAAGAGACATCTTCTTAAACACAAATTCTATATTGTATTTTCTGACTAAATGAACAATGGATCACACAAGTGGAATCTACCTTGTACATTCCTGAAAAGTATGTGCCACTGAGTACTTTAGGAGGACTAAAATTATCCATGAAGGAGTAGGTGTTTTTGTAAATAAAGTGCTTAATGTTAGTTGTAAAACACTAAATCTAGAAATATTTTCTCAAGAGGAAGTCTTTGAAATAACAATTATATCTTTTTTTAGTATTAAGCTAATACATGTCTTTGTCCCCTATAATACACAGTCTGATATCACTGTAGTACATGTTGGAAATCTGACTAATTACCTGGAAATGAATATGGCAACTTCAAGCTTGTGTTTGTTGGAGTCATTTATATTGACATGGAGGTAAAAACTCAAACTGTGGCCTGCTTTTTAAACTGTTTATGAGCTGTCAGTTTGTATTGTCTTAATGAATATCCAACAAGACAAAATGCATGGCTGGACAATATAATTACCAACCTAAATAAAAATGAATTAGATTGTTGTGTGATAGATCCAATGTTATCATATGATCTAGGCTTAAGGCTGACAATTGGAAGTGGAAATTGTAGTGTACAGCAACCCTTATATGTCAAGAAGGTTAGAATATTAAAAACAGAGCACATTATGCACTTGAGGAACATGTTTTATGAAGCCGATTGGAAAAGTTTGAGTAACTATGAAAACATTACTCAATAAACGTTGCCCCCAAGTAACTAAAATGGTCAAAACTGTTTAGGCACGAAGCAAACATAATAAATTGCATTGGTACAATCCTTATCTATTAGAACTCAGGGATGAACCTTTTGCCTTGTACACAGTGACATATGCTGGTGATCCTATTATGAAGCAGAGACAAATATATATAGAGAAATAAAAAAAATTAACAGGACAGAAATTCAAGTAGCAAAGAGGATAACCAATGATATCTTCATTGAAAAGTCTCACAATAAATGAACAGCAGCCTGGAAGGTAGTAAAATTCGTAACAGAGAATCACAGAACCAATCAAGTGTCTCCATTCTCATTTGAGTTGCTAAATAAATTTCTCGTAAACTGTTCAAATCATGAAAAGTCAGCAACATCAAGAGTAGATAAAAAACAGAGTATGCTGGCTACATTTTTAAGTACTAAATGCATTTATTGTACCTTCTCTCTATATCTAAGCCTGTCTCCTCTCAGTAAGAAACAGTCAATATGCTTAACTTGCAGAAGCTCCGTGCACAATTATGGAAGAAGGGCCAGAAATAAATAAACTTAGAATATACTAGATTAAGTACTGGTAAGTCCTAGAATAGTTTCAAATGTAGTGGCAGAAAGGTGTTTAATAAACTGCCCTTGGCAGTGAGAGATCTACCATACTTTTCCTTTTGTACCAAAGCAAGTGGATTCATCAAACACCAAGATGAGGTAACTGAAGCTGACAGTTGAAGAAGAGAGACACATGTGTCACAATGCCATTTTACCATCCCAGGGACAAGAGCAGAACACAGATGGGGCCTGTTACAGTTGCTGAATTCATTGCTATTGAGAGAGAAAAACACTTACGCTTATATACCTTATAGATCATGCTTTCTGTAGTAGCTTGATAGCTGAGTAACTATCAAAAAGCACAATGAATTGCATGTTTTTCTTAATATAGCTTTCACCTACATGTGTATGACTATGACTCATCACTCACTGATGTCTTTTGCAATAATGTTATGGAGTGACTGGTCACTTAAGGAAAAAGTATTCACTGTACAAAAGAAAGTAATTAAAATTTTGTGTGGGGTTCTCTTATATACATATTGCAGGTATCTGTTCAAGCAGCCTCAAGATACATATAGTCACTTGTCGGGTTTATTACCATCAATCCAAGTGAGTCTGAGGGTAACAGATATATTCACAATTATGATACTAGAAGGAAAAATGATCTTGCATTACTGCCTATTTAATCTAGCTTCGGCACAGAAAGAAGTGAAATATGCAGCTATAAAATTGTTTTACAATCTACTCATGGAAATACAATGTCTGACAGATAACAGAAGTGTTTTCAAATGTAGATTAAAGATGTTTCCTCCTCCTACACCACAGAGGAATTCTTGAATTGAAATAATTAGTCTTTTTTACAGAAGAAACCTGTAAATGCTCAGCATGTAGCCATTATATATGCAGGGCAGATCACTTAAAACTTACGCTGCAGATATTCTGGAAATGCAAAATGCTACTGAAGTGTGGTTTTCACAGAATGGATTTGTAGACAGTGGTTCGTATTGTTAGCCAGTCAGCAGATTGTAATAATACTTGAAAAATTTATTTTTTGTGCAAACGTACATTTTTTAAATGGAACAATGCCTATTGACGTTAATAATCTAAAGTAAGGTAAATTAGAATCCTAATGGTGTTTGTTGCAGGATTCTAGTGCAAGTTGTTTCTGAGATATCATATTTTGTGAAGTTTCCACGGGAATGTGCAATGGTGGTGAATGGCCTCTCACTGTCAGGGGTGTGGCATTTTTTCCTGATGACTCAGGAGCACTGGTTGGGAAAAGGTTTGATGGTGGGCTGACGTCATTGGCAGCTCTGTCTGGTTGGTCGGTGGGGCAAAGAGCAAAGCAGCCTCTACGCTATTGTCCCATGGGCCACCACTTGGATTGGCGGTGCTGAGTGAAGTGCTGTCGCTGTTGCTTGGTGAAGAGATTGTTAAACAGATTGTTACTTATTTGAAAGGGAAAAAAATCGACATTGATGACCCCCATTATCTTTGATAGTGTCCAATTTCATTGAAGTATATCTTCACAAGCGGAATGATGAAAACGAAGTGCCATTGCAGTGTCGTGAGAAGTGGGTGAGTTTTATTATTTTTATTTTTATTTTTTTTAAATCTATGACCACCTTCAGCAGTTCAGCAGTACTCTGAGATGGTTGAGATGGTAATATACTGAAGTCCCAGATAAACTGGTACAGGTATGCATATTCAAATACAGTTGTATGTAAACAGGCAGAATACGACGCTACATTCAGCAATGCCTATATAAGACAACAAGTGTCTGGCACAGTTGTTAGATCAGTTACTGTTGCTGCAATGGCAGGTTATCAAGTTTGGACGTGGTGTTATAGTCAGCGCACAAATGTTGGGACACACCATCCCCGAGGTAGCAACGAAGTGGGGATTTTCTGGTACAACCATTTCACGAATATACTTTGAATATCAGGAATCCGGTAAAACATCAAATCTCCGACATCACTGCAGTCAGAAAAAGATACTGCAAGAAGGGGACCAACAACAGCTGAAGAGAATCATTCAACAAGACAGAAGGGCAACCCTTCCACAAATTGCTGCAGATTTCAGTGTTGGGCCATCAGCAAGTGTCAGCATGCAAACCATCAACGAAACATCATCGATATGGGCTTTTGGATCCAAACGCCCACTCCTGTTCCTCTGATGATTGCACAACACAAAGATTTATGCCTCGCCTGGGCTGGTCAACACTGACATCAGACTGTTGATGACTGGAAACATGTGGCCTGGTCAGACTAGACTCGTTTCAAATTGTATCGAGCGGATGGACATGTACAGGCATGGAGACAGCCTCATGAATCCATGGACCTTGCATTTTAGTATGGGAGTGTTCATGCTGGTGGAGACTCTGTAATGATGTGGGACGTGTGCAGATGGAGTGATATGGGACCCCTGATACGTCTAGACCCGACTCTGACAAGTGACACATACATAAGCATGCTGTCTGATCACCTGCATCCACTCATGTCCATTGTGCATTCCGTAGGACTTGGGCGATTCCAGCAGTACTTAGCGTCACCCCACACGTCCGGAATTGCTCCATGAACACTCTGAGTTTAAACACTTCTGGCGGCCACTAAACTCCCCAGAAATGAATATTACTGAGCATATCTAGGATCCCTTGCAACGATCTGTTCAGAAGCGATCTCTACCCCCTCGTACTCTTATGGATTTATGGACAGCCCTGCAGGATTGATGGCGTCACTTCCCTCCAGAACTACTTCAGACGTTAGTCGAGGCCATGCCACGTCGTGTTGCGCCGCTTCTGCGTGCTTGCGGGGGCCCTACACGATATTAGGCAGCGGAGCCAGTTTCTTTGGCTCTTCAGTGCAATTGAAGGTATTTGTTTGCAATACTAGTCCATAAAACCAATGTAGAAAGAATATTTTGGCTTGTGAATATCCAGTAGACTGATGAAAGGAACAGAATGGAGGTGGACTCTCTTGAAGCGACCATACAGATCCTGTACAACTACAAAATCGACTGGTAGTGTATAATCACTATGTTTCCAAGAACAAACACATGATCAAGAGTGCTGGAAGCAATGAAAAATACTCTTTCCCCAAAGGACAAAAAAAAAAAAAAAAAAAAAAGGTTCAAATGGCTCTGAGCACTATGGGACTCAACTTCTGAGGTCATCAGTCCCCTAGAACTTAGAACTACTTAAACCTAACTAACCTAGGGACATCACACACATCCATGCCTGAGGCAGGATTCGAACCTGCGACCGTAGCGGTCTCGCGGCTCCAGACTGTAGCGCCTAGAACCGCACGGCCACTCTGGCCGGCCCCCAAAGCACAATCGACCTCATCTACGAGCTCTCAGTAATGTTTAAAGTTCATGTTAATTTTATTATAATAAAAACTCCATGGCTATAATATTTCCGAAAGCATAATGGATTTGTTTTTTAATATATATAAATATCAAAATTAAACTGTTATAGTAAAATAAATGAAAGTAAATTTGTTTTCTTCCTTTTCGCTAATAGTGGATATACCACACCAAGTTAGCAAACTATATTAACGAAATATTAACATTAAAAATTTAAAAAAATTAAAAACCTGGGTAAATTTGGAGCCCGGTGGTTACGTATCGTTTTTGCCGAAAATGATTTGACCACCCTAGCCTAGAGTCACATGCTTTATTTTTTGCTGCGAACATTAAAGAATTGTGCCTCAAGCGGTCGTTAAACATAAACAGATAAAAAAACCAAGTGAAACTTTAAAAAGACATCAGCCTCGAAAAATTAAATTCAGTGTTGTACCTACACAACGAAAAATGCATTCATTTAAATTTCTGTGTCCAGAATATTTGGGATTTTAGTACTTGTGAACAAAGCGTAACTCGTGAGGAAAGAAAGGCTACAGGTCAACAAACTCCATGTGTTACTAATGTGAAATTAAGCTGCTGATCGGCAGCGTGACGAATCTGTTACATATCGGTATGTATAAGGACTCGTTGGCAAGGATATTCATGGTATGAGTTTCATCTCAGAAATGCTGCCTTCCTAGGGAAAGAAAATGTGCAGACCTTCAAACTCTCAAATGGCTGTTACTGTAACAAAACAGTTTCACAATAAAACATACTTGACAAAAGTTTCCTCCTTCACAATTCAGATAATGATTAACAACTATTAGGCGCTTATGTAACGTAGCCTATTGTGCAATATTTCTTTTCATTTGCTGAGGGGTATTCTGTTGTACTGTACGGCTGCTGACCGGTGCTTGTCGGTAGAAGTAGGACGCTGTCGTCATTGGAACAACAAGAAACTAACCAACATAAAGCTAGACCTCGAACTGTCTGTACTGCAGAAGAAGACGTGGTGTTGGAACACAGATGTGTGCGGAGCACCGCGGCTTTGGGTGTCTTACGTGAAGGGTACTGGTCAAGTAAAGAACTTGGCGTACATGTGTACAAAAACCTGAAATTACGCAATGGTCCACAATCCGGATCATTGGCAATTTTTACAAGAAAATTGTCTGCATTCGTAACGAATATACGTAAAAGTAAAAATTGTGGAAACCTTTTACAAAAACGCCTTCACTTCAGGCGATTACTTGTTTGTCTAATTTACTATTTCATGAAGATATTTAAGATCTAACAATAAGGAGCTTTGAGAGTGCAGTGAATTAAATCATATGTTGCCCATGTGACCCATGTCTTAGTCATTTCGATCGAGTAACAGTTCATTTAATATTTCCAAGTAGCGGTTCCAGCTACTCGCAATTTGTTCATTAATCAAACAATCGGGATTGAAACTGTCGTTAATGAAGTCTTCTAACTCTTTTAATACATCTAAATCTTAGTCCTTATTCTCCAACGTGCAATGCAGTAAGTGAATTTTCCATTTCTCTTAGCTTATGGTAACAGTCTTGTATTCCCAGGGCACTGTTGTTGCTTGTGTAGGTGTGTTCCCTAAACCGTCTGCGCACTGGATTTTCAGTCCAATTTAGCCTTAATTAATCTCATAATCACGAATGCCAATAAACACCATATTTGAGCATGGACATCTCTATAATGCATTGTCACAAAGTCCAGCTCATCGGTATGGCGTGTCAGTGTTGTCGGCAGTGATCCAAGTAATTTTGTTCATGTTGTGACAAGCAAAACGAACAGTGTAGAAGATCTCGTCAGTTCAGATCTTGCAAAATGAGAACAAACTAACAGCACAATGGCCGTAAAAATTGACGGAGAACAGACGATAAATGCTGAGAATTATCCCAAGGCACACTTTCATCGTTGTGTTAGCCATAGACTTAATTTAGTTGAGAGTGATTTGAACGTCTTACCAGAGGTTAGAAACGCCATTGGTACTATCACGTAAGCAATTTCTTTCTTCTTGGGCAACATGCAAAGGAAAGTACTGCTTGGCAACCTTCAAAAAGTATGTGAGAGACACAGGTCTGACAAGCGTAAGTCTATAAAGGAACGTAATGAATAATTTCTAGGATCTGCGGAAGCACTATTTTACATGAAGAGGGAGATCATGAAATTAGACAGAAGCCCCTGGCAACTTAACTCCACACTTGCTTCTTCAAATTTACCTGTAGATTAGATTAGATTAGATTAATACTTGTTCCATAGATCATGAATACGACACTTCGTAATGATGTGGAATGTGTCAGGTTAATAAAAGAGGTCTGTACAAGATATTACATTACACAAAATATTGCATGACACTAATGTTTAAGTTGTTTTTTTTTCCCTTAATTTATATCTAAAAATTCAGCCAATGAGTAGAAGGAGTTGTCATCTAGAAATTCTTTTAATTTATTTTTAAATGTTAGTTGGCTATCTGTCAGGCTTTTGACACTGTTTGGTAGGTGGCCAAAGACTTTTGTGGCAGCGTAATTTACCCCTTTCTGTGCCAAAGTCAGATTTAACCCTGCATAGTGAAGATCATCCTTTTTACTGGTGTTATAGCTATGCACACTGCTATTACTTTTGAACTGGTTGGATTATTAACAACAAATTTCATAAGTGAATATATATACTGTGAGGATCCCTAGATCCTTAAGTAGATGTCTGCAGGATGACCGTGGGTGGGCTCCAGCAATTATTCTGATTACACGTTTTTGAGCAATGAATACTTTTCTACTCAACGATGAATTACCCCAGAATATGATGCCATACGAAAGCAGTGAATGAAAGTAGGCATAGTAAGCTAATTTACTGAGATTCTTATCACCAAAATTTGCAATAACCCTAATAGCATACATAGCTGAACTCAGACGTTTCAGCAGACCATCAATGTGTTGCTTCCAGTTTAACCTCTCATCAATGGACACACCTAAAAATTTTGAAAATTCTACCTTAGCTACAGACTTACGTTCAAAGTCTATATTTATTACTGGAGTTGTGCCATTTCCTGTACAGAACTGTATATACTGTGTTTTATCAAAATTTAAAGAGAGTCCGTTTGCTGAGAACCACTTAACAATTTTGTGAAAAACATCATTTACAATTACATCACTTAGTTCTTGGTTTTTGGATGTTATTACTATACTTGTATCATCAGCAAAAAGAACTAACTTTGCATCTTCATCAATGTGGAATGGTAAGTCATTAATGTATATCAAGAACAGTAAAGGACCTAAGACCAAACCCTGTGGGACCCCGTACTTGATAGCCCCCCAGTTTGAGGAATTAGCTGTTGTTTTAACATTACATGAACCACTTATTTCAACTTTCTGCATTCTTCCAGTTAAGTATGAATTAAGCCATTTGTGCACTGCCCCACTCAAACCATAATGATTTAGCTTATCTAAAAGAATTCCATGGTTTATACAATCAATGGCCTTTGAGAGATCACAAAAAATACCAATGGGTGATGTTCGGTTATTCAGAGCATTTAATATTTGATCAGTGAAAGAGTATATAGCATTTTCTGTTGAAAAGCCTTTCTGAAAACCAAACTGACATTTTGTTAGTACTTTATTTTTACAAATATGGGAGGCTACTCTTGAATACATTACTTTCTCAAAAATTTTGATAGAGGTGTCAGAAGAGAGATTGGGCGGTAGTTGTTGACATCCGACGTATCCCCCTTTTTATGCAATGGTTTTAGAATGGCATATTTCACCCTACTCCAAAGAGCTATTACATAGATGGCTGAGAATCCTACTACTCTGTGGGGAACAAGCTTTAAGTACCTTGCTGGAAATGCAATGAGTTCTGTAAGAGCTTTTACTTTTCAGTGAGTTTATTATTTTACTGATTTCAGAGGGAGTGGTTGGTGGAATTACAGTTGTTTCAAACTGCACAGGTATGGCCTCTTCTATTAGTAGCCTTGCCTCTTCTAGTGAAGATCTAGATCCTATTTTCTCCACAACATTTAAAAAATGATTGTTGAAAATATTTTCAATTTCTGATTGTTTGTTAGTACACTTGTCATTCAGTTTTATGGCACTAAAGTCTTCCTGTGCTCTTGGTTGCCCTGTTTCCCTTTCAATAATATTCCAAATTGCTTTAATTTTATTATCAGAGTTACTGATCTCAGACATGATACACATGCTTCTGGACTTTTTAATAACTTTTCTTAGTACCACACAATAATTTTTACAATATTGAACAATTTCGGGGTCAGTACTCCCTCTTGCTGTTAGATACAGTTCTCTTTTATGGTTGCAAGATATTCTTATTCCTTTAGTTAGCCAAGGTTTTTTATATGTTTTCTTGGAATTATGTTTAACTATTTTCTTGAGAAAACAATTTTCAAATACCCTTAAAAATGTATCATGAAATAAGTTATATTTCAAGTTTGCATCGGATTCCTTATACACTTCATCCCAGTCTAGCTGCTGTAGGCTTTCCCTAAAGTTTGCAATATTTATATTGTTAATTGAACGCACTGCTTTGAAAGTCTGATTTGATATACTGCATGGAGATATGTCATGTATTGTAACTAGCAGTGCACCAAGATCTGAAAGACCATTCTCAACATGATAAGCATTATGTCCTTAAACTTATCTTGGTCTATAAAAAAGTTATCTATCAATTTACTGCTGTTCTTTGTTATCCGAGTAGGAAAATCAATGACAGAGCTCAAACTGAAAGAACTGAATAATACTACAAGGTCATTCTTCCTATTACACTCTTTCAGGGAATCAACATTGAAACCCCCACAAATGATAATTTGCTTCCCCCTGTCTAACATAGCACAACAAAGCATCCAAGTTTTCTAGAAATAGCTGGAAATTCCCTGAGGGGGACCTATATACTGTTACAATTATGAAAGTGCCATCATTTAGTTTAAGTTCAGTGGCACATGCTTCCATATGTTGCTCTACACAAAATTTTTTAGTTTCTAAATTTTTTGCACTGTGGGAGCTTTTGACATATATGGCAACTCCTACTCCCATCATATTATCTCTACTTACATGTGCAGCTAATTTGTACCCATTGATGCTAACCCTTTGCGTATCAGTGACAATGTGATGCTCAGACAGGCATAGTACATCTATTACATTCTCAGTTTCTATATCTTCTAAACAAAGCAGAAGCTCATCAATTTTATTCTTCAATCCCCCAATATTTTGATGAAATATACTAACATTATTTTTCACTTTACTTTTGTGAGTATCTTGAACTTTTTTAACATCGTTAGTACTTGCCTGGCTGAGTTTTCCACTGGACACTGATCTTACACTAAAAAAAGAGTCACCAATAACCTATAATCAGTAAACATTAGTTTGTTAGAAGTTTCAGCACGTATCTAAGAAATTATGAAAATGACAGAGAAAATCCAGAATCGGAATTTGAAATGATAATGAAAAGTGCTGAAAACGACTTTAGTGCAATTGGAATAGACGTCACTTGCATTCGACAGCTATGAGTTGTTACAGAGCAAATGCATTATTCAAATCACCAATCAGTTTCTGTCTCCGAGGACTACAGAAAATCTCTTTTTTCTCCCTATTTGAATTCTCTAGTTCAAAACCGGATAATTTATTCAAGAGAAAGAGTTTCACAAATTGAGCAAGTCAATAACGCGTTGGTCCACCTCTGGTGTTAGAATTGTGGGATGTCATCCAGAGGGAAATCGTTTTCCTGTGTTAGAAATATGGTTCAGATTGTTATTATTCTGATTGATTATAACATTTAAATAGCGTTTATGGTTAATATTCTCACAAAATATCTGTTGTTATTATGTAATTAAAACTAAAAAATTATTAACTAATCAAGACCTGGTCACTTGATCGAAAGCATTCTGTTGTTCGCTGATGCTCTGGTGACGTCACAGACTACGAGTAAGACGAAGCTGTACGTGTGTTACAGGAGCTGTACGAGAAGTTACTCGATTTTTAAGTACTTTTTCTGCAAACAGTTTAGCTATTTAGTGATCGTAAACACAGTTACAACTTCTAAATAACAATAGAAGGGAATATTGTGAACTGTGATAGTGAAAACCTTGCGAAAGTTGATATGTTTATGCTCCCCATTTAGAGCGGTGAAATGTGCAACATCGAACATTCTTTTCCCTGCCCCCTGAAACATAATGAAACTCACTCAAAGCTAAGGAAGTATAGAACTTTTGCAAATGGGTCCGTATATTATAACAGATTGTCGACTGTCACCCATGAACTGAGACCAAAACACAACAAAATTATTCTTGGTAAAACTTAGGGCTTATTTCCTTTCTAGAAGACACTTAGCGGAAATACTGCAGCTAGCGGGCGTTCGGTGGCGCAGTGGATAAAGCATCTGACTACAGATTAAAAAGTCAAATGTTCGAATCCGCGTATGGTTACATAGGCCTATTTTCAAAAAGTTTTACACGAAATACAGAAATAGCGTGAGCAAGAGCTGATTGTTGCAGTTGTTTCGATTATGGTATGTATTATGTTATAAGCTTCGTATAAGCTCAGTCTGAGAAATGGACGACAGAGAATACATGCATTAAGAATGCGAACAAACAATTCGCTTTTCTGGAAGGCATTGCTAGTAGCGAAGATATCGCCATACGCTCTCAGTGCAGCGAGGTGTAGGACGATGCGGTTATACGGAGAGATATCAAGCGTGTACAACATGCAGGTGACGCAAATGTAAGGGCTGTGAAGTTTGTGAGTGTGAACTAACGTTAGCGTCTGAAGCAGATTTACTTCATCTTTATGTAGGATAAAGCAAAAGCTTAAACAATAAGGGTCTTAGCTGCACAGTACGAAGATAAAAACATTGTTCCTAATAAAGTAAAAAGTGTGTGGTCACATTAACTAGAAAATATCTTTCTGAAGGTGACGTGTGTAAACAGCGACTGCAAATGTAAGCTCATGTGAACAGCTAGGAAAACACAATAAAATTCTGTTTCTGATAGGTGTGGTGAAGTTTTGTAGTTGTGATTTGGTTTTCATATGAGAGGGCTGTCGAATCGTTTTACAAACAGGTTAAAATGTTCTTTCGGGTTAAATTCGAACCATCAATCTATGGACATTATCTTATAAAAGTCAACGAACGAGCACTGTACGAACTTCTTTTTTTAATATCATTTAGTTCGTTCTATTTGTTCGGGGCAGATGTCCCAAGACGCTTTTCTGTTGATCTCATTTTGTTCGTTATTGTTCGTTCTGTTTGTTCGAGGCGGACATCCTATGACGCTTGTTCAAGTTCATCGTTGAGCCATTAACTCAGCTTTTTTTTTTTTTTTTTTTTTTTACAGAGGACAGCTAACCCTCTGACCCAATACGCTGAACTACTGTGCCGGAAACTACAGAATGATTCGAGTGTAATTGGGGAAAACGACAATTTTTCACTAGCAGTTCAGTTTCGTTGAACAGGGCTGTCCTTCGTTGTAACAGTAGGATAGCAAATCTCGGAGGTAAGGTAATGTTAACTTTACAATGGAATACATTTTTAATTAAGTTAGCGAACTTGTGCGTCTACGTGGTGGCAATTTACCGGTACAGTGCAGTCACATGTTGCGCATCTTCTCGTTTTCTGAAACATTCAAAAACAGCTTTTCAGGAGTTTTTGTAGCTGTATTTGGACAGTATGGTACTACATATCATTTGTAACACATTTTACGAATAAACGTAAATTCCAAAAAAAGACATGGGAATTAACATTTCACAGTGGGAGCTGCGGGCTAGCCGGTGACGTCACAAGCATCACATGACTCGAATTGAGCGTTTTAGCGTGCTTTCAGATTATTTGAATTTCATTTCAGATTTTATAAAAGAATATTGAAATTTGAGAGGGAAAAAAGCATGTTAGGAGCATAAAATGATATAATTAATCATTTAAGACAATTTCTACAAAATAGTCTGTGCTATCAAACTGTTGAAGTCCCGAGATGGTTGGAGGGACCTGTCCATAACGCTCCAAACATCCGGAAGTGGGGAGAGATCCAGCGACCTTTCTGGCCAAGGTTGTTGTTGTTGTCGTCTTCAGTCCAGAGACTGGTTTGATGCAGATCTCCATGCTACTCTATCATGTGCAAGCTTTTTCATCTCCCAGTACCTACTCCAACCTACATCCTTCTGAATCTGTTTAGTGCCTTCATCTCTTGGTCTCCCTCAACGATTTTTACCCTCCACGCTGTCCTCCAATGCTAAATTGGTGATCCCTTGCCTCAGAACATGTCCTACTAACCGATCCCTTCTTCTAGTCAAGTTGTGCCACAAATTTCTCTTCTCTCCAATTCTATTCAATACCTCCTCATTAGTTGTGTGATCTACCCATATAATCTTCAGCATCTTCTGTAGCCCACATTTCGAAAGCTTCTATTCTCTTCTTGTTCAAACTATTTATCGTCCACATTTAACTTCCATACATGGCTACACTCCATACAAATACTTTCGGAAACGACTTCCTGACACTTAAATCTATACTCGATGTTAACAAATTTCTCTTCTTCAGAAACGCTTTCCTTGCCATTGCCAGTCTACATTTTATTCCTCTCTACTTCGACAATCATCAGTTATTTTACTCCCCAAATAGCAAAACCCCTTTACTACTTTAAGTGTCTCATTTCCTAATCTAATTCCGGCAGCATCACCAGATTTAATTCGACTACATTCCATTATCCTCGTTTTGCTTTTGTTGATGTTCATGTTATATCCTCCTTTCAAGACACTGTCCATTCCGTTCAACTGCTCTTCCAAGTCCTTTGCTGTCTCTGACACAATTACAATGTCGTTGGCGAACCTCAAAGTTTTTATTTCTTCTCCATGGATTTTAACTCCTACTCCGAATTTTCCTTTTGTTTCCTTTACTGCTTGCTCAATATAGAGATTGAATAACATCTGGGAGAGGCTACAGCTCCGTCTTACTCCCTTCCCAACCACTGCTTCCCTTTCATGTCCCTCGACTCTTATAACTGCCATTTGGTTTCTGTACAAATTGTAAATAGCCTTTCGCTCCCTGTATTTTACCCCTGCCACCCTCAGAATTTGAAAGAGAGTATTCCAGTCAACATTGTCAAAAGCTTTCTCTAAGTCTACAAATGCTAGAAACGTAGGTTTGTCATTCCTTAATCTATTTTCTAAGATAAGTCGTAGGGTCAGTATTGCCTCACGTGTTCCAGTATTTCTACGGAATCCAAACTGATAAGCTTTGGCAAACACTAAAACAAGCACTAGGAACTCTTGCCGTGTGCGGGCGGGCATTGTCTCGTTGAAATATACGCCCAGGTTGGCTTGCTATGAAGGGCAACAAAAGGGAGCGTAGAATATCGTTGACTTACCGCTGTGCTGTAAGGGTGCCGCAGATGTCAACCAAAGGAGTTCAGCTGTGAAATGAAAGGGAACCCAGACCATGAATCTTGGTTGTCGGGCCGTACAGCAGGTTACAGCCGGGTTCGTGTCCCACTGTTGCCTGGGGCGTCTTCAAAGACGTCATCGCTGGTTATCAGGGCTCAGTTAGAAGTGGGACTCATAACTGAAGGTAATTCTACTCAGGTCAGTGAGATTCCCGACTGAATGTGCCTGGCACCACTGCAAGAGTAGTTTGTTGTTGTACAGAGGTCAATGGTAATCGGCGCAAGGGGAGTTGTGAGCTCAGCCCCCTTTCTGGGAGCCGCCTGTTAATGGTCCTTGTGGTTACTGAAGCCCCAGTTGCATGTCGGGTGGATGATAATGATGAATCCGAGGCTGTGAGTTCCTCTCTGACGATTTCTTGGTCCTCATGTTCCGTCAATAATCCAGGTCGACCGCTTCCTTCTTGACGCTGTGTTCAGTTCCGGTTCATCCATTCGTGTCAACATCATCGAATAGTGGGGTCGCTGCTACTCAAATGTCGAACGATTCGCCCATTGCTCCAGCTGGCATCTTTGAGCCCAACTACACTTACTATCTAAAAAGATAACATCTGCATATATTGTTCACGCGTCTGTCTGCGAGCATTTTTACTGACCAACTGAGTACACGGAATGAAATTCGCGAAGACTTTATGCCCTGGTATGGACATGTCCCTTGTTTATTGTTCTTGCTAACTGCGTGGTGAAATTGTGCTGCAGCGTCACATACTCATCCACAGGCCGCCAAATTTGCAGTTTTGCATTTTCCGTCGATTCGCGTATGAATATCAATTTGTGACAAATCTCCATAACTCCTTCATGGTGCGTCGTTTTTTCGTCTTTTTTTTTTGTCTTGGAGTGTATTTTCAGAAAAAAACAAGGCATCTTTCAAGAGAGTTTCTGTTTACACCCAAAGACAGTGTAATCTCATAGTGGCCTTGATATGGTAAGAGTAATGGAACGTATTAACAAATTTCAAATTTTATGATGCTATAACGGCTGTGGCAGTATAGTAGCGTGCCGTATTTTTGTTGTGTTATCTGTGTCAATTGAGAAACAAATAACATAATGAGTGTGTTTTAACACGAATGTGTGTACAATGGACTTGAACGAATCGTGGTTTCGATGTGTAAAGCCAGGTTTATAAAAGCAGGCAAACTGACGCCACTTGGTAGTCATTCTAGTGGCGCCTCTGAAGTTGCGTGTGGAAACAATCAAATTCCTGGGCACCACTCGAGTGACGTCACTTTTAGCCATGTCACGAAAGTTAAAATCGCCTTCACTTTGTGGTACCACTTTTGTTCGCCCCGCCGCCGACTAGCGTTGTTAGACTGCCGTCTCCTGCCTGAGTTTCGTATATCATCATAATATTTTAATTTTTGTGTTAGTAATTTTATAGTTTCGCAGTATCATAAAATACTTAATCGTTAACAACAACTTTGCAGTTTATTGAACTGTACAAGGAGCAAGTTGATTTGTGGAAATGCAAGAACTAGTGCCTTAGGTTTAAGCTTTCGGGACGGGAAGGAGCGCCGGTCCCCGGCACGAATCCGCCCGGCGGATTTTTGTCGAGGTCCGATGAACCGGCCAGTCTGTGGATGGTTTTTAGGCGGTTTTCCATCTGCCTCGGCGAATGCGGACTGGTTCCCCTAATTCCGCCTCAGCTACACTATGTCGGCGATTGCTGCGCAAGCAAGTTCTCCACGTACGCGTACACCACCATTACTCTACCAAGCAAACATAGGGGTTACACTCGTCTGGTGTGAGACGTTCCCTGGGGGGGGGTCCACCAGGAGCCGAATCGCACAGTAACCCTACCTTCGGTGTGGAGCGGCGGAGGGGTGAAGTGGACTGCGGTAGTCGTCGTGGGGTTGTGGACCACTGCGGCTGCGGCGGGGACGGAGCCTCTCCGTCGTTTCTGGGTCCCCGGTTCACATAACATAACATAACATAACATTCACAATGCTTCCTCAATGAAAGGTGTTAAAATGTTGAACAAGTGGTGAATCTGTAGGTCCCCTGGAACCCAAAAAGACTGATTTCAGAAAATTATGTAGCAACTGCACAGTTGTAAATAAAATAAATTATAGCCTACTCAAAAACTTATTATTTTCTTTCATATGCCTTTAGATAACGCGTTTTCTTTAAAATACAAGTGGGATAGTTGTGGAAGTTTCATAAAAATAATACTATATATTACTACTGTACATAAGCCAGTACAAAAAAACTATCATTTTATGCCGTACGGTAAGTGCACAGCTTTCATGACAACAAATTGTGAGATTCATGATTTCATTATGTATGGTGAGTTCCAATCAACTCTGTCAGCCTGATGGTGGATCTTTTCATCCTAACTGTATGTTTCCCCCCATCTATGACAACTACTTCCATTCGACAGCATCAGGAGGTTGTGGGGCATGAAGTGGGAAAACTGAGCGGAAAACGTAGAGGAACAGGTAAGACAGGCGGGTGCATTGGCAGAGGGTGGCACACATGGAGGGTGTGAGATGAGAATGGGACGGCGACAGCAGGACAGGGGGGGGACTGTTGAGCGGAGGATGTGAGGACAGTATGTTACCATAAGCTGAGGCTGGGATAATTAAGGGAGTGGAGAATGTGTAGTAAGGGTAACTCCCATCTGTGCAGGTCAGAAAAACTGGTGGTGGAAGGTAGGATCTAGATGGCTTGTGTAAGAAGCAGCAATTGATATCAAGCATATAATGTTCAGCTACATGTTGTGCGACAGGGTGATCTGCCGTGCTCTTCGCCATAGTTTCGCAGTGGCCATTCAAATCTGGTGGACAGCTCGTTGGTTGTCAGAGTAATATAAAAAGCTGTGCAATGATTGCAGCAGAGCTGGTAAGTGACATGGCTGCTTTCATAGGTGCTCTGGCCCCTGATGGGTAGGATAAATCTGCGACAGAACTGGAATAGGAAATGCTGGGTGGATGAATTGGGCAGATCTTGCATCTGTGTCTTCCACAGGGATATGATCCTTGTGGCAAAGTGGTTGCGATTGGGAGTGGCACAGGGACGGACAAGGATGTTGTGGAGGTTGGGTGTGGGATGGAACACAACTGTAGGAGGTTCAAAAAATGGTTCAAACGGCTCTGAGCACTATGGGACTTAACTTCTGAGGTCATCAGTCCCCTAGACTTAGAACTACTTAAACCTAACCAACCTAAGAACATCACACACATCCATGTCCGACATTTGATAATAAGAAAGACCTTACTTCCTGTGTCAAGCGATGGTGTAAAAGTCAATCCCCAGAATTTTACCAAAGTGCATTTACATCATGGAAAGAGCGTTGGGTTCGACGCGTCAAAGCTGATGGAGGCTACACTGAGTAGGCTCAATGTATAGCTAAATGTTCCAAGTACGTTCACAAAAAATTTCATTCTCCTCCTGCAAAAAATAAAAAAATTTAGAGACGACTGTGCAAAATTTTTTGAACGCTCTTTGTACATGCTCAAATGTGGCGCTTATTTGCAAATTTGCAACAGTAATTATTAAATTATTAAATGAGGATCGTTGTACAACACTTACTCAATGAGCGTCACTCATTATTAGATCACATAGATTGACGGTAGCTCCAGCGACAGCACGTATCTACTTCTTCCTGCAAATACCGATCAGCGGCCATACAATATCAATGATCGCCTCTTCAGCACATCAAAAGGTATATAACACAATACACTGCAGTTATTAGTAGCTATTTGAATTTTGAAGAAGTAAACTTTTGTCGAATGGCTTTCGTTGTGAAATGGTTTTTTACACCAACAACTATTCGACGTTTATGAAGGCGTGAGTCCTAAGAGACTTGGGAACTGGAAGAGAGACTTTTTCGTTCCCTACGAAGGCAACATTTCCGAGACGGAACTCTCCCTGTGGCATTCTTTCATGTTGGACCGCATAAACATGCATTAGTTTCGTCAGTCAGTCGATCGGCAGCTTCATTTCATTTTATTATAACTTATTAGTAACAGCTGGACTCTGTACACATGTAACCTTTAATTACGCACTAGCTTTGCGCCAGCTGCTTCGCTCACGTAGACTGTATGGTCTGCACAGATGCTTTTTGTTTTCTTTCAATCGAATTATTATGTTGTTTACATATTTCAACATATTTTAAACTTTTCACACTCATTAAGGTCATAGAAGCGTGGCCTTTTCCAAATATACTTCCGACCAATGGAGCCTGCTGTGTAAGAGCCCATGAATACCCTGACTTTCGACATATTGTGGATTTATTGTTTTTTTTTCTCTGCACGCGGTTAAACGTAAATTTGAAAGTTACGCACTTAAATTTGCCGCACTACTGCTCCTCTAGACTCCGTGAAACTTGGCAACAGGGTCGCGAACACACCTTCAGTTGTGCACGTTTTAAGGAGCTTTTGGGCATGTGCAACTCGCGTGACGTAATTGCCTTACGGGCCAAATATATATGTATTTCATGAACAACGTGCGTGGCTCACGGTGAGCACAGATAACCCTTCCTACTCGACTAGAAATTTACATCAGTGCCACCAGGAGATAGGGTACTGGGGCAGTCTTTTATCTCCGTTCACTCGGCTTAAATCCCGCTAGATGATAGCACACTCCTCAGATATGCCAATTCACTTAGTATATAGTAAAATTAGGTTGGATGTCAGTATATGTTGTAGTTATAAAGACAGTACTTTGTGGGTTTCTGAATGAGTTACAGCACATTAAGTTTTGAATTTTATCATACAGTAATCCATTTGAGGTGCTAGGAATCATAAGGGCCTAAAGCACATGACCGCCAATTGTGAGATTGTAGAATTTATTCACATTTCTGAAATTTGCTCATCTTATGGTGAGTCGGGTTTATCTGTGCTGTAGGCCTACATTGTGTGTACGAAAATTCACGAAACGCTGTTATCACCGGTTTCTCTGATATTCACTTAAATGTGGGATCGATGACAGTGTGCTTTAGGCGCTTATGGATCTCAGTGCCTCATTTGTATTCTAGTCGAGTGACCACGTTGGATACACAGTACTATTTGAGTTAAATCACTTCCATAAACTTCGGGGTGCACTCAGCCTCGTGATGCCAACTGAGGAGCTGCTTGACCGAATAGTAGCGGCTCCGGTCGAAGAAAACTATCGTAACGACCGGGAAAGCGATGGGCTGACCACACGCCCCTCCTATCCGCATCCTAATTGAGGATGACACGGCGGTCGGATGGTCCCGATGGGCCACTTGTGGCCTGCAGACGGAGTGCATATATCTCCATAAACGGAAATTTGTGTTTGGAGTTGGTTGTTTCCTTACTTTGTGTGCAGTGTAAGCATGAACTATGCTGAATCTATTTTAAAAGTTTACTACAATAGTGAAACTGTGAGGAATGGCCTTGGGTAATGCTTGGGTAGCTCAGTCGGTGCCGGCACGGTAACTCAGCGTGTTCGGTCAGAGGGCTGTGTGCTCTCTGTATTAAAAAAACTGAGTCAAGGAATAAACGATCAACTTGAACGGATGTCTTGTGACGTTCGCCCAGCCCAACCGCGACGCACTATATCGCACAAAATAAAAAAAAGTCGGTAAAACACGTGCTAGCGAAAGGCAAAGGTCCCGAGTTCGAGTCTAGGTCGGGCACACAGTTTTAATCTGCCAGGAAGTTTCATATCAACGCACACTCCGCTGCAGAGTGAAAATCTCATTCTGGAGAAAGTTAGGCGCAAGGAAACTACTGCCTCCAAGATCAGATCCGTTGATTGAGAGAGTGACGAAATAAAATAAGTGTGGCTGCAAGCGAACATTTAACAAGGAAGTGTACAATTAGCATAAGTTGTGTGTGAGTGCAACGTAAGAATATCCGATATTCATCCTAAAAGAAATTCATGGATTAATGCATCTGTTGGGGATTTTGTACAGTTGCCCGAAGAAATGGAAAACACAAAAAACCCCACTTCCACAAAAATGCGAAACTGAGAGTCGCAAAAGCTTACACGTTATTACGTTAGTGCCCTAAACTATACTTAATTATGTACAAAACAACAAAGTTCAACAAAAGCAATTCTTTCTTTTGTCAGATAAGTTGTGCGCGTTATTATCATTACTGTTGTTATTATTATTTTTGACTATGGCTGTAGTAGTTGAAACATGTTGATAAGCATAACAGTTTTACAGCAGGTGCCATTAATTTCACAGTCTCAAATTTATCTGAATCTAAAATTTCGTGAACACTCAGAATGTATACTCATGAGCCGCCTCTGCTTCCGACCAAGAAGCGTTTCTGGTAGCTGGAGTCGGATGTCTTTGTCAGTCCTGCCTTTTGAGTCCCAGTGGTGATATTTCCATAGAAACTTTAATTTCCTGACGCATATTTCCTTAAATATACGAAATACTTTCATAAAAATTTTCAGGCCCTACCTCACTCCATTCGGGATCGAATTTCTAAAAACACTAAAACACATATTTTTGTTTGTACCCGAGATGACAAATACCAATTTTCATAGATGTAGCTTTAAAAATGCTTACTTTAAAAACGATTTGTTTTTAAAATAAACTTTCACCCATTATTTTACTCTCATAGTGGCTGAATTCCCGAAAATGCTGAAGCGTGTATTTTTTTAAATTTCTGACCAAGAAACAGAGGACCAATTTTCGTATTACCTCAATAACGATATATTTTCAACGCGCCTTTCATCCCTTTGTATTGTATTGTATTGTATGGAACTGGGGACCTAGAAATGACGGAGAGGTCTCGTCCCCGACGTAGCCCTCAGTGGTTCACAACCAAACAGGCCACAGCAGTCCACTCACCCCACCGCCGCCCCACACCGAACTCAATGTTATTGTGCGGTTCGGCCACCCGTGGACCGTCCCGGGAACGTCTCACACCAGACGAATGGAACCACAATATTTCCTTGGTAGAATAATTGTGGTGTACGCGTACGTGGAGAAAGTGTTTGCGCAGCAATCGCCGACATAATGTAACTGAGGCGGAATAAAGAGAAACAGTCCGTATTCGCCGAGGCAGATGGAAAACTGCCTTAAAAACCATCCATAGACTGGCTGGCACACCAGACCTCGACATTAAGCCGGCGGGTGGATTCGCGCCGGGGACCGGCATGCCTTCCCACCCGGAAAGCTGTGCGTTAGACCGCAAGGCTAACCGGACGGGCTTTTCATCCCTTACTTCACCCTCTTACGGACGGGATTTCGAACAGTCCCTTACTAAACGATTACTACGGTATAAGATCAAAACCCTCTCCAAATTTCAATATCCTACCTTAGCCATTTGGGCTGGGCGATGATGAGTCAGTCAGTCAGTCAGAGTCGGGATATTTCCTTTTATACAGAGAGATGAGGTATGGATTGTTCACAAGCTAGAATATTCTGGCTATAGAAACATTATTTGATTTTGTATTTTTCGTTGTATACTTTTGTGACACAACAATTCGTTCTTTTGAGTAGGTAAGAATGAACGATTCACGTGCCTTTAGGGAATGCGCAAAAATTTTGCTCAAGGATAGTTTCGTACATGCTGAATATAATATGATGGCTCATTTGCTTATTGTCATAGTCGCATGACTTAGTGTCTTTAACTTGTACCAGGTATGGGTACGAAACAAAAATATCGTTAGTGTACCAAACGTAATACCCTTTTGTGAAATATGGATATTCATGTGTCGAGTTTTTAAATTCTTATTTGAAAGGAAATAGCGAAATACGCGCTCCAGTAGTTTCAGCAAACGTAACAAAAAAATGGTTCAAATGGCTCTGAGCACTCTGGGACTTAACATCTGTGGTCATCAGTCCCCTAGAACTTAGAACTACTTAAACCTAGCTAACCTAAGGACATCACACACTTCCATGCCCGAGGCAGGATTCGAACCTGCGAGTTCTGTAATAAATTTCAGCTGGTAATAGCGAATACTCTGTTCAAGGATCACAAGAGGAAGAGGTATACTTGGAAAAGGCTGGGTGATGCGGGAAAATTTCAGTTATATTACATCGTGGTCACACAGATTCCGAAATCAGATACTGGATAGTAAGGCATACCCAGGAGCAGATATAGACTCAGATCACACTGCAGTAGTGGTGAAGAGTAGGCTATAGTTTAAGAGATTAGTCAGGAAGAATCAATACGCAAAGGAATGAGATACGAAAGTACTCAGGAATGAGGAGATACGCTTGAAGTTCTCTAAGGCTGTAGATACAGCGGTAAGGAATAGCTCAGTAGGCAGTACAGTTGAAGAGGAATTGACATGTCTAAAAAGGCAACCACAGAAATTGGAAAGAAAAACATAGGGACAAAGAAGGTAACGGAAGAAATACTCCAGCTGATCGACGAAAGACGGAAGCACAAAAATGTTCAGGGACATTCAGGAATACAGACACACAAGTCACTTAGGAATTAAATAAATCTGAAATGCAGGGAAGCTAAGGCGAAATGGCTGCAAAAAAATTATGAAGAAGTCGAAAAAGAAATGATTGTCGTAAGGACTAGAGTGCAACGGGAATTCCACTGTTAAATGCAGGGGAGAGGTAGAAAGAGTAGAAAGGTAGAAGGAGTGTACTGAAGGCTTCTATGAGGGGGAAGATTTGTCTCAAGTGATAGAAGAAGAAAAAGGAGTCGATTTAGAAGAGATGGGGGATCCAGTATTAGAATCAAAATTTAAGAGGGCTTTGGAGGACTTATAAGGCAGAATAGGATGTATGAGTCTGGCGACATACTATCTGTCTACCGGAACAATATCATACACACAATTCCGAAGACTGCAAGAGGTGACAAGTGCGAGAATTATCGCACAATCAGCTTAACAGCTCATCCATCCAAGTTGATGAGAAGAATAATAGACAGAAGAATGGAAAATAACATTAAGGATGTGTTAGATGACGATTAGATTGGCTTTAACAAAGGTAAGGCACCGGAAAGGGAATTATGATGTTGCGGTTGATAATGGAAGCAAGACTAAAGAAAAATCAAGACACGTTCATAAGATTTGTCGACCTCGAAAAAGAGTTCGACAATGTAGAATGGTGCAAGATGTTCTACATTCTGAGAAAAATAGGGGTAAGCTATAGGGAGGCGGGTGATGTACAATATGTACAAGAGCTAAGAGGGAATAATGAGAGTGGACGACCAAGAACGGTGTGCTCTGATTAAAAAAGGGTGTAAGACAGGGATGTAGTATTTCGCCCCTACTGTTCAATCTGTTCATTGAAGAATCAATGACGGGAATAAATGAAAGGTCCAGGAGTGGAATTAAAATTCAAGGTGAAAGGAGATCAATGATACGATTCGCTGATGACATTGCTATCCTGAGTGAAAGCGAAGAAGAATTACATGATTTGCTGAATGGAATAAATAGTCTAATGAGTATAGAATATGGATTGAGAGTAAATCGAAGACAGACGAAAGTAATGAGCAGACTAGCACTGGCAAAAAAGGCATTTCTGGCCAAGAGATGTCTACTAGTGTCAAATGTAGGCCTTCATTTAAGGAAGAAATCTCAGAGAATGTACGTTTGAAACACAGCTTTGTATGGTAGTGAGACATAGACTGTGGGAAAACCGGAACAGATGAGAATCGAAGTATTTGGGATGTGGTGCTGCAGACAAATGTTGAAAATTAGGTGGACTGATAAGGTAAGGAATGAGGAGATTCTGTCCAGAATCGGAGAGAAAAGAAAGATGTGGAAATCACTGACAAGGAGAAGAGACGGGATGACAGGACATCTGTTAAGACATCAGGGAATAACGTCCATGGTACTAGAGGGAGCTGTAGAGGGCAAAAACTGTAGAGGAAGACAGAGATTGGAATACGTCAAGCAAATAATTGAGGACGTAGGTTGCAAGTGCTACTCTGAGATGAACGGGTTGGCACAGGAGAGGAATTCGTGGCGGGCCGCATCAAACCAGTCAGAAGACTGATGACACAAAAAAACCTCACGATCCATATGTGAGCGATACGTAGGGGGTTGTAATGCAGTATATCCCTAGAGTACTCATTTAAAATCGGTTGTTGAAACTTTGTTAATAGACTTTCTTGGGATGGTTTACATCGTCTTCAAGAGTCTGCCAGTTCAGTTCCTTCAGTATCTCTGACATTCTCTCACGGATTAAACAAAACTGCGAGCATTCGTGCTGCCCTTCTCTGTATACGTTCAATATCTCCTGTTAGTCCCACCAACGGTCGCACGAGTGATTTGTAATCAACTGATTGCACTTCCCCAGTATTCTACCAATAATCCGAAGTCTACCACCTGCTCTTCTCACTACTGACAAGGGAACCTCCCCATCGCACCCCCCTCAGATTTAGTTATAAGTTGGCACAGTGTGTAGGCCTTGATAAACTGAACACAAATCAATTGAGAAAACAGGAAGAAGTTGTGTGGAACTGCGAAAAAATAAGCAAAATATACAAACTGAGTAGTCCATGGGTGACATACATAATATCATGTAGAATGGGAGCTCAGGAGCGCCGTGGTCCAGTGGTAGCGTGAGCAGCTGCGGAACGAGAGGTCCTTGGTTCAAGTATTCCCTCGAGTGAAAATTTTACTTTCTTTATTTTTGCATAGTTATTATCTGTCCGTTCGTTCATTGACGTCTCTGTTCACTGTAATAAGTTTAGTGTCTGTGTTTTGCGAACGCATCGCAAAACCGTGCGATTAGTAGACGCAAGGTCGTGCCTCTCCAATGGGAACCGAAAACATTTGATCGCAAGGTCATAGGTCAACCGACTCCTCCACAGGAAAACACATCTGATATATTCTATACGACACTGGTGACGGCATGTGCGTCACATGACAGGAATATGTTATCGACTCACCTAACTTGTCCACTTGGCAAATGGGTAAAAAGATTCTTCTACCTTGCCCGATTTAAGTTTTCTTGTGGATGTGATAATCACTCCCAAAAAAGTGATGAAAACATAAGAGTTTGTCACATAAACTGAAAACAAAAAAATAAACTTTGAACTCGATGGAAGATTTGAACCAAGGACCTTTCGTTCCGCAATTGCTCACGTTACATCGAGACCACGGCGCTTCTACTTTGTTACTGTCCTTGATGTTGCCTATCTTACCACGAACTACTCAGTTTGTATATTTTGCTTATTTTTTCACAGTTCCACACAACTTCTTCCTGTTTTCTCAATTGATCTGTGTTCAGTTTTTCACGGCCTCTCCACTGTGACAACTTATAACTAAATCTGAGGGGGGTGTGATGGGGAGGTTCCCTTGTGAGCATACGTGACCATTCCATTTTGTACCCCTGCAAAGTATTACACCCAGATATTTGTATGAATTGGCCGATTCACTGATATTATACTCACACGATAATACGTTTTTTCGTTTGGTGAAGTGCAAAATTTTACATTTCTGAAAATTTGGAGCAAGTTGCTAGTCTCTGTACCACGTTGAAATCTTATCAAGATCTGCCTGAATATTTATGCAGCTTCTGTCTGATAGTACTTCATTATAGATAACTGCGTCATCTGCAAAAAGCCTGATTTTATTATTAATATTGTCTGTAAGGTCATTAATATGGAATATGAACAGCAAGGGTCCCAATAAACTTCTCTGGTGTACACCCGAAGTTACTTCTACATCTGTCGATGACTCCACACCAAACCATCGCGTTTTCACCACCAGCCCATTTACAGGAATCCAAACTCGAGGGTTTGCATCTGACCAGTAATGATGACTCTGTTTGTTTACTTCTCCTTGCACATAACAGTTTCGCCACTGAAAAACACCTGTCGTATGAAGTTTGGATTACTATTACACTGATCCAGAGTACATTCTGCAAACTTCAAATATCGACAGAAAAACGCTGTGGTGGATTTTAATTTATGAGGTGTACAGAAGAAGAAGATATGTGTACGTCTACAGATCCTAGTAACAACAGTTTCGTGTGGTGCATTGTTGTAGTGTAAGTCTTCCAATTAGACTCCACTTCATGTCCATACTGTAAAACACTGACTTGTTCTATGAAGATGCACGGGCAGCTCAGAAAGTACAAATTCCAAAACGGAAAATAGTTCACACAACCGCGTCAAAGATGTCTCGGAGCGAGCGAACAGTCGCCTGTGTTGGCAGTCTTGATGATGAAACTCACGCTCTCGGTCGCGCAGTAACAGCCCGCACTAAGAGTTCTGGCATTCACCGCTAGGTGGCAACGGCATCGTTTCCACAGCGGCGGTGGACTTCATTTCTGATAGTTCAGTCAATCTGTGCGAAATATTTATAAATTATATACACTTCTCTATAAATCGCTCTACTGTACAGTCAGTTTAGGTAACTGTTAACCAATCGGGTGTCCACTGTATTGAGCGCTGCGGTAACGAGCACCACCGTTGGTATGGTCTGGAAAGCCATTTCGTCTCGATTGCCGTTGGAGTCGTCGACGCACACCCCGTGTACAGGGCCGTATTTAGCAGTAGGGTAAACTAGGCAACTGTCCAGGGCGGCAGGTTTAGGGGGCGGCAGTGTTTGTGGAGAATTGTGTAAAAGCAATGGACATCAAAGCAAGTTCCTAAAATTTAAATCTCCCGCACACTGACGATATTAGTTGACGACATTAGTTGACGCACATGCAGAAGTGTGTTGTGTAGCGTCGTTTCTTCTCGATACTGTTAGCAAAGGTGAGAAATAGTTTGATGTACTGATGGTAGTTAATTATTTCTATAACTTACGAGAGTGTTGTTACATGTTTCATTTTCGATAGATATTAATGTTACACTGTGGTTAAAATGGCGTTCAGGTACGTCGACACCAGCATGCTTTTGTTAACGTTGTTAATAAACTCTTAACAAAAGATATTTACGCACCATTTCTCTTGTTCATAAACAAAACAACGTATATTTGCAACATTCCGGGCGTGTTTTATAAACAGAACTTTTTAACTTCTGTGGATCAAAAGCTGAATTAGCGCACTGTCGTGTTATTGTTAACTTTTTTACATCGCGCATACGCCTATAATAGCAGAGAGTAACATGCACTGGGTATGATTTTCATGCGAACGACTGAACGCAGTTTGCTGTAGTTGGTTAACTCAAGTGGCAAGTGCATTCTAGTATGATTCCTACCCTCTCGTTAATGGATGCTACTTTGCAATATTTCGATAACAATTGAAGAAAATTACTGGTAGAAAGCGGCTAAGTGGGGCAAAAGAAGAAACAAAAAGAGAAGAAGCAGTGAACAAAGTTCCTCGCCTTGACGTTTTTATAAAATCCTCGAAGAATTCAGATAGAGAAGAAACATTCACCCCAAGTAAAACTGTGGAAGACCAGGAAGAAACACTTACCCCAAATAAATCCAAACTCGTGTGCTATAGCCGCCCCAAGCGGATGTGCGTCTGTTGTGCTGCGACATTTCACGTTTTTGTGAGATGCAGTGAAGCTGCAGCGCTTTCTTCGGCCCGCTAGAGTAAAAGGAGCGCAAAATCAGCTAAGTGGCAAAATCCGCTAACTTATTTACTTATACTTAGGTATATAAAACGAATCATACCACTCCCTTTCTCTTATAGTAAAATCATGTGCGTTACGTAAATTCACTTCGAAAACTTACGTACAAAAACTAGACGTAAAATTCAAACATGTTTTTCGTGCTGATTTTATCAAAACTCGTGCAGGTGTCGAGATATGTTGCGTAGTATTTAAGTTATTAGTGTTGTATTGTGTAGCGTTACATCGTCAGCCGTAAGGTTAACAATGCTTTTCAGAAATCTTGGCCGTAGTATCCTCGTTCATAAGAAACAGTTCCCAAATTTCGTTATATATTTCCGTGGAAAAGGAATAGGCCCTACTTTGAAAAGTTTCGGACTCCTGCAAATATTTTCGCAATTTACGAGTGTTTTGTATGACCTATTTCGTAATAAACTGGTGTTTGTGATTTTTATTTACCGTGTGGAAGTAACATATTGTGTCACATTAGTGCTCTCTTTAAATGGAAGTGTATACTGTCCACATTTATCGTAAAAGAACGCTATTGTCGAACTTTATTAAAACCATAATCTGAAAAATGCTTCAGAGAAATAGTAAAATTTGTACCAAGTCTTCTGTTGCCGTAGTTGATATCTCGTTTTCGGCTATAAATTACTTAAATTCCAAAAGATTGCTGATAATATTTGTGGCATAGCGCTCATAAATTAAAAGAAAATCAGGAAGCTTAGTATAAAGTTATTCGTTTACTATTCTGTAAAATTCTGCGCCAGGCATAGATTGTTAACTGTTCTGTAAAATGTTGCACCAGGCACAAGGCAGCCGCAATGTGTTTGTTGTTGCCAGGCAGGGGACGAACTGGTTACTATTTGTAAGCAGATGCAATCGCCTGACTACTGCTAAGCTATTGGAAGCTGCAGCGAATGAGTATTTTCGGAAGACTACCAAGAGTTGTATATTAGAGGCACCAAAGGTACAAGTACTATCCTCTCCTATGGACGCTGTCTCTCCTGTATGAGATACAAACTGTTGACTTGACAGAGTGGCGTGTCGGTGTTGGGTCTAGGTGTCCTGTACGTAGTAAATAGGGACCAGTTAAGACTTAGGGCGCTGTACTGATCCTTCTGACAAACAACTTCGAGGTGCTGTCTTTCACCGAAACTGAGGTAGTGGGCCTCACTCCACCTGCTGCTTTTGCTTTGTAGAAACCTGCTGCACCTCCCCCCCCTCCCCCCCCCCCGTTAAGAAGTTCTAACACAAAAGGGTAAGGGTGTACTAACCGTCGGCAGTTCAACCATACGATGAATACAGGAAAATGGCAGCAAGAGATGGGAAGCAACGCCAGGTCCGTTTGCCTGGAGGCCTCATTCAGCAGGCTGAAGAGGCTATTCTGGCAGGCACTGAGGAAACAGGGTGCAACTAACTATAGACTGTGGCGCACACTGGAACAAACGATGCCCGTCATCTGGGCTTGGAGGTCACACTTGGTTCATTCTACCGACTATCGGAGAAGGTTGAGAATACCAGCTTCGCTTACGATTTGCAGTATTTTGCCAAGAACAGATAGTGGCACACTGGTTCTTAGTCGAGTGGAAGGCCTGAACCAGAGACTCTGGAGGAGACAAGCTAGGCTGTGACTTCCTACACGTGTGCCATAGGCTTGACAGCTGTAGATTCCCCCAAAATACGTTAGGTGTGTGCTACACATCACTGGCAGCTACCCCAAATAGCTGACTGTGTGTGGGGTGCACACAAGGGCTTTCTATATTAGGTGACTCTTCATCCAATCTAGATAGCGATAGCTCTGGTAAACACAGAAGTGTCAGTGTAAGATCCAAAGAAATACCTCCTGCAGCTGAGAGTGCCAAATCCTAGTGGTTAACTGTAGTAGAATGATGGCGGCATGAGGACACTTTCGATAGCAAATTGATATGCAATTTAATTAAATTGATCAATAATTACCCCCACCCCCTACCCCCACCCCCTCCCCCGGATGACGTCAAGTGTTTTCCCCAGCCGGCACATGGGTCCACACCCCCTCCCCCTTCCCACCCTTCCTCCGTCCCTACCTACCCAACTGATTGGAATTTCGAATTTTGGCAGGAATTTTGAATTTTGGTGGGAATTTCAAATTTTGGCGGGAATTTTATTGTCCTGTCTCAACCCCCCCCCCCCTGTTTTTGGCGGGAAATCAAAAAAATTGTAGTGCCCTTTATTGGGCTCGAACCCCAGTACTTGTGGCCGGAAAGCCCAAGTGTGCCACCCAACACAAGGAATCCGTCCACATTCTGCAGAGGAAGGTTGGGTTAGTGTACTTTACTTATTTTGGTTGGGAAGCTGAAGTAAAGATCGGTCCTAATTCCTAATTACGTAATTAATCATATAGATCGGTCCTAGTTACACAACTATAAGCACAGCGCTACTCAAGGAGCGCCTGAAATCGCAGTAGAGTTCAGAAACTGACGATGCCGTACAAATGGTGTTACTTTGCTGGGAAAGACGTTCACCATACCACTCGAAACTAGTGGCAGATGTACTCAGACTCTACCCTTCGCCTACAAGCTGCCAGGGAAAAGGATGGAGTGGAAGGTACTATCTTTATTTTTTGCTGGGAAATGAGATACTAGTTTCAGAAGGAGAGGAGTTTAATAAGTGTATTACCAATACGTACACAGCTGAGGACTGTATCTGTCGCTGTCTGACGTCAGAGTTCGCTATAGACGCCTCCTGCTACATTGCTCCACAATCATCGTGCAGCTCAGGTAATCGAAATTCAGGAAAGCCATTACATGCCACCAGAACTGCTGGGGAAAATGCTTCACTGTTCTAATTACACATGGAAATTGTCATGAAGAAAACCAGCACTCGTAATCAACGGGTCACAATGCAACACATGTACTGGGGATTAGGGGAATTCATCATCCCAAAAGTTTGCACCAGGAGTGAGGAGTGGAAAATGCACGTATGTTCTCCTCGATGTGTGATCACGAGCTACTGATACTAATTGTGATGTCGTCAGTCATTCGACCACACCGCCGCCTGAGAGATCGATCCGCCGGATGCGATCCTCTCGATAAACGGAACAGAAGAACGGCTGTGCTAGCCAAAGAGTGCACAGCCAGCCGCAGTACTTATGCTCGCCGCGAGGCGCCGCTAGGCCACTTCATGTGCAGCAGGAGAGTAGGGCAGTTGTGCCAGTCTACAGTTCGTAGCCGCGCTCAGTGGTTAGCCAGCGCCGAGGTTAGTCATCGTCTGCAGCTCAGTCATTGCTGCCATCAAGTCTTTGTAGCCCAGTTCGAAGTTAGTCTTCAAATTCACCGGATTCGACATTCAAGATTACGAGAGATTAATTCGCCACTGCAAGATTTGTGACTTGTAAATTACGTCATTCTACAGACGCTTAATCTAGTCGCGATTTCTATAATTGTCAACCAACTGATCATGGACTACAGCAAAGTCAAGCAATAAATACTTTCTTTTCTTGTACTACGGCTAATCAAATGTGTTTTCCTGTTGTAGCTACCAAGCAGTCTTGGCATAGTAGAACCAACGTTCCCACCGCCTTGGCTACCTCATATTTGCCACCTCATGTTGATGGACTCGATTATGGTGGAAGATCGAGAGCCATCACTAATAAATAAATGCGTGGAAATAGGGCAAATGTGTGTAATAATTGGCGTTTACGTCTTAGCTCAAACTGTGAGCCACAGCGTCATACCTGCGTCACGTTACAATTGCGATTTGATGTGTTGGCGGTGTTCCCACTTCCCTATGTTCACTCCACAGACTGCCCAGATATGTCATAGAAAAAAGACAAAAATAAGAGACAGCCTCGGCGTGACAGGAAACGATATGAGAATATGTGGTTCCTATAGCAGGATGTTCATGTTAATATGTCGTATAATGGTCATCACTGTCGGTTACTGGTGTGCAAGTACTGGATCTGGTTTCACGTGGCCAACACACAGCTATTTAAAATGAAATAGCACACATCATGATGGCTTCAGACTTGCAAAGTCACTTGAATAAATGCCTAGACAGCCAGAAACAGCAATAGAAATACGCAGGTCTCTGAAGCAGCGTGTAATTGGAACTCCTGCATCAGACAATGAGATCTTTTGGCACTGATACTTACAAATAAGGCAACTGGAACGACCGTCTGTTTGTGCTAGTATTACATTTTTAGTGAACGGCCAGCAACAGAGGTTCTGTAATTTTTAAAATAATTAGAAGTAATTTTCGGAAAAAATAGTACCAGCCTTAGGATTTGACAAGATTTGTCTGTCTATGTATTCAAGCCTCATCCGACCTCGTAAAGCTTAACAGATGCTATTTCAGAAGACTACACCACTGAAAAATCGAAAATGGTAGGTTACTAGCAACAAAAGACTTTTGGCCTGCAGCTCTAGGTACTAAAGAAGACTGTAATTCTTTTTTACAACTATTGATCAATAATTTTACTCAGTAAGTAAATCGTTGTTGTTGGTGCTATTGTCTTCAGTATGAAGACTGCTTTGACGTAGTTCGTGGCCGTGCGGTTAAAGGCGCTGCAGTCTGCAACCGCAAGACCGCTACGGTCGCAGGTTCGAATCCTGCCTCGGGCATGGATGTTTGTGATGTCCTTAGGTTAGTTAGGTTTAACTAGTTCTAAGTTCTAGGGGACTAATGACCTCAGCAGTTGAGTCCCATAGTGCTCAGAGCCATTTGAACCATTTTTTTTGACGTAGTTCACCACGCTAGTCTGTCCTCTGCAACGCTCTTGGTCTATACATCGTTACTGAAAAGTTGTGAATATTTTATTTCTCTTCCGGCTTTTAACTGAAGGCCTAATGCGGCCGGCCGTTGTGACCGAGCGGTTCTAGGCGCTTCAGTCCGGAACCGCGTTGCTGCTAAGGTCGCAGGTTCAAATCCTGCCTCGGGCATGGTTGTGTGTGATGTCCTTAGGTTAGTTAGGTTTAAGTAGTTCTAAGTCTAGGGGACTGATGACCTCAGATGTTAAGTCCCATAGTGATTAGAGCCATTTGAACCTAATGCGTTAACAGTACTCTCCTGCGGCGTAATTACCTGGGGCAATGAAACCAGGGTAAAAAAAGTATTTATTATATTGAAACAAGCAGTACGTTCGTGTAAAGTTTGTATGAAGTTGATAACCTATTACACTGCCTTTTCAGTGTCAACGTCATCTGCCAGCGTGTGTAGTGCCAACAGTAAAATTCCAAGGCGGTGGTGTTATGGTGTGGTCTTGCTTTTCATGGAGGGGGCTTGCACCCCTTGATGTTTTGCGTGGCACTATCACAGCACAGGCCTACAGTGATGTTTCAAGCACCTTCTTGTTTCCCACTGTTGAAGAACAATTCGGGGATGGGGATTGCATCTTTCAACACGATCGAGCACCTGTTCATAATGCACGGCCTGTGGGGAAGTGGTTACACGACAATAAAATCCCTGAAATGGACTGGCCTGCACAAAGTCCTGAGCTGAATTCTATAGAACACCTTTAGGATGTTTTGGAACGCCGATTTCGTGCCAGGCGTCACCGACCGACATCGATACCTCTCCTCTGTGCAGCACTCCGTGAAGAATTGGCTGCCATTCCCCAAGAAACCTTTCAGCACTTTATTGAACGTATGCCTGCGAGAGTGGAAGCTGTCATCAAGGTTAGGGGTGGGCCAAAACCATATTAAATTCCAGCATTACCGATGGAGGGCGCCACGAACTTGCAACTCATTTCGGCCAGCTGTCCGGATACTTTTGATCACGTAGTGTGTAAATAGCGGAAGTCGGAGATGAACAAAGAGAGGGGAAGTAGGAGATTGAAGGAGGAGGAGGAGTAGGAGGAGAAGATGGACAGAGAGACTTGGGGGGGGGGGGGGAGGTGATGGACAGTGAGAGGGAGGATGATGAGAAAATGGACAAAGAGAGATGAAGGAGGAGATGAATAGAGAGAGTGGGGGAAATGAGATTATTACGTGTATCCAGTTCTCATATGTACTCGTATTCAGAAATTACGAAGCTCAGCTGGGTTCGCTAGTATTAAATTGTTCAGAAGTATTTGCCATGATTATTAGTGTGAATGGAGTAGCACTAGTCATAATTTGTTGTTACTATTCTTTATAGAAGTAGCCTGCAGTGACTGCTTCTGCCTGTAAATATCTGGCTTGATTTGCTCCACATCTCTGACCTATTCCCTTCGTGATGAGAGTTAGGGAACACGATACGTGACTGAATTAGTTAAACTGGAAGAACAAATCGGGTATGTACATTTGAGACGACTTGAAGCTGTCCACTGCCGCCTTTACTGTGGGCCGCTGCTCCCCTCGGTTTGACGTCATGCCCGACCTACAATCGGTCGAGCCGAGCTCCGCTCCTCTGCTATCGACTTCCCTCGCCCTCTGCCGAGAGAGCCTGGTCACAATGACACTACACCGAGGACAGCTACCAGAAGACAATGCGGTCCTGACCCCACATCCCGGCGGTTGCGCTTTGCTGTCGGGTCGATGCTCGAAGAGAAAAAGACTCCTCCGACCGCGTAGCAACGCTGTCCGTGCTGCGACAACGAATTCCGCGGAATACGAGAGCTGTCGGCGCGTCGTTGCCCTTTCAGACGGAGCCACAATGCGGAGCCTACATTCGGTTTTACGGTTGCTCGGAATGGAGGTTTTCTTTACGAGGAGCGGGATAAGGTGAAAGGTCGCCGAATAATGAAATCCGATAGATATAACAGAACGTGAAGTCTACAAGTACCTATTCAATGACACAAGCCACTTTATCAACTCGAGCGAGATAAAGCCTACGTGTGCTACAGGCGAATATATAACTAAGTAGGATCGATGTAGCAAAATAATACTTTTACCTTTACTTCCGAGAAACAAATTCGACGTGATTGTTAGAATACGTGCTTCAAGTAAAAGTCTTAATTTCAAAAGTCTTTGTATTATTGGGGAGTGCGCGAATTAATTAGAAAATAACGAAAGCCGTACTGTATTTCTGAACTTCGGGAGATTTTGCCTTGAAGGCTAAAAGTAGATATTTATCAATTTTTGTTTCTCTGTTTTTATGTACTCGTTGCTTATTGTGACGGAAAGTTGAAGCAAATCTTTGCTGTCAGTATTTTATGGCCTCGAACACTGAAGAAACTTTCAAACGCCAAGATCACTAGTAATACATTCATTAGATTTAGATAACCGGTTTCGGCGAGACTGTGTTGAGATCTTCGGATCTTATGCTTTGTGACAAAATGTTCAAATGTGTGTGAAATCTTATGGGACTTAACTGCTAAGGTCATCAGTCCCTAAGCTTACACACTACTTAACCTAAATTATCCTAAGGACAAACACACACACCCATGCCCGAGGGAGGACTCGAACCTCCGCCGGGACCAGCCGCACAGTCCGTGACTGCTGCGCCTAGACTGCTCGGCTAATCACACGCGGCATTTGTAACACTATATCATGATTTTCCCCAGTATTGTAAGTAGTTTTACTTCTTACAGTATAATTATGTACAATACTTAGGAAAAAAAATGGAAATGAGTGTTTGGCGTCATTGGCCGGGAGGCCCCTTACGGGGCAGGTCCGGCCGCCTTGGTACAGGTCTTATTACTTTCGACGCCAGATTGGGCGACCTGCGCGCCGGATGGGGATGAAATGATACTGAAGACAACACAACACCCAGTCCCTGAGCGGAGAAAATCCCCGACCGAGCCGGGAATCGAACCCGTGCCCCTTAGGACGGCAGTCCGTCACGCTGACCATTTTTTTTTTTTTTTTTTAAATCTCCTCATTTTGTTCGTTATGGTTCGTTGCAATTGTTCATGGCGGACGTCCCCTGACGCCCGTTGAAGTTCATTATTGAGTCATTCACTCAGTTTTCTTATTACAGAGGGGTGGTAACCCTCTGACCAAACACTGAGCTACCGTGCCGGCGTCGGGGCGGGCAATACTAAGGCAAAGGTGATAAATGTTTATAACTGGGTGAAAAAAAAAGAAACAGTAGTGCACTGGTGCTTGAGAACTGATAGGTAACCAAAGGTAGCGTAGCAGTAGTACACCAGTACTTCTTTCTACCAACGGCTTGGGTTAGAAGTGTATTTGTGTCCGGCCGCGTGCCTGCTGCTCCAGTAGGAGATCGGAGTTTCTTCTGCCATCGCTGTCGTAGGTTCCTCTCGGTATAATATAACTACCAAGTAATAACACCGTAAAAAAATTTTCTGTTACGAATCGGCTCTGGAAAGGAACTAACACATAGTCTATCCAAAGTATTGTAGAGTGTGCTCGCCCAGTTTGCCGTATGCTCTAACGCACGGCTTTCTGGATTGGGAAGGAGCACCTAGTCCCCGGTACGACTCCGCCCGGCTGACGTGTCGAGGTCTGATGAGCCGGCCAGCCTATGGATAGTTTTTAGGCGGTTTTCCATCTGCCTTGGCGAATGCTGGCTGGTTCCCCTTATTCCGCCTCAGCTACACTATGTCGGCGATTGCTGTGCAAACGAGTTCTCCTCGTACGCGTACACCACCATTACTCTACCACGCAAACGTAGGGGTTACACTCATCTGGTGTGAGACATTCCCTGGGGGGGGGGGGGGGGGGCACTGGGAGCCGAATCGCACAATAACCCTGAAGAAAGAGTGGTTCGGTGTGGAGCGGCGGAGGGATGAAGTGGACTGCGGCAGTCGTCATGGGGTTGTGGACCATTGCGGCTGTGGCGGGGATGGAGCCTCACCGTCGTTTCTAGGCCCCCGCGTCGTTGAGCGCAGACTGCTTAGGATGTGTGATTGTCATGTACATCAGTGCAGGCTCTGCAAAGTGCTCAGGTGTTGACGACAAGGTTGGTAAAGAATCCTTGTGATAGGGCCTTCCATTCGTCCACCAGCGCAGCTGACAACTGCTGGTGGTCGCTGGTGCATGTGGACGAGCTGCAATTGGTCTCCCCAACGCAACCCATACGCGTTCGATGCGATTTAAGTCGTGGGAACGGACTGGCCGTTTCATTCACAGAATAACCTCGCATTTGACGAACTCCCCCATCTACGCAGTTCGATGCAGTCGTGGAATGTTATCCATAAAAATGAAGTCAGCGCCAGATGCACCCGTGAAAAAACACACATCGGGAAGGAATACAGCGTCACAATAATACTGACGGTGAGAGAACCACGCTCAAATGTTTGGAGGTCAGTACACCTACGCAACATTACGCCTCTACATTCCATAACACCTGAACCACCAAACGATAATGTTGGACAGTGCTTGCGGAACCTCAGGTGGCGATAGGTGCGAACACGTATTGCACTCATGAACGTTGTCGATCATATAGTTTTAGAGACCAAGTTATTCCATGTAGAAAGATATAATATTCCATGGGCGTACTGACCTTCACATTTCTGAAAGCAGTACACTTATCGGCCGACGCTATTATAACGTTGTATTCCCTCCCAATTTTTCGTCCGTTAGGCGCAGGGGTGCATTCAACTTTATTTTTATGAATGACTTTACGCAAACGCATCGAACATCACTGGTGGAGCACTTTGTGGAACGAGAGGATATTGGGAAAATGGACTGGCCTGCCCACTCCCCCGACTTAAAGCCCCCCGAGCACGTATGGGATGCATTGGCGAGAAATATTGTAGTACATCCACACGAACCAACCACCATTCAGCAGTTTGAAACGTCCCCTTAAAACAATTACACATGACTATGCTTAAACTGACACACAATATTTTTAGCGCAACGCAATCTGACTTTCAAAAATCCCTACAAAAGAATGGCCCTGACTAACATTAACCTGTACGTTTCACAAATCACTTACCTCACAAAAATCTTGGTTACTCGAACTACTGCAATACAGCGAGCGCCACTACTGCCAGCTAAATAAAAGATTCAAACTACGGAAGGCACTAACTACTGATAGGCATAGTTAGCAAGTGAAAGATTTTTATAGAGAACAAACATTGTATTTACCTTAATAGTCATCAAAAGTCATAATATATATAGCAGTTCATGACATCCAGTCTTACAAATTTCAAAATTCCACCATTTCTCTCCCCACATCCACCACTGCTGGTGGCTCACCTCCAACTGCGCAACGCTACGTGCTGTTAACATCCAGCTGCCCAAGGCTACAATGGCGAGTATTACAACAATGCCAACCGGCCACAGACTGCACACAGCACAGCCAGTGATTTTCATACAGAGCGCTAAGAAAACCTAAACAGCTACTTACATAGCCCCCATGCTCCCCACAAAAAATTTTACAAATTGTTTTGGGCACTGGCAAATACATATTTGTTAAAATTTTTTCACAATTACAATAACAAAGAAATCAAATGCACGCACGTATTGATACAATGTTGGTCAAAACCTAAAATTTTCTCACAGTCCATAAAGACAGTCCTGATCGTTCATCACAGTAAAATCGCTGTGTTTTTCTCAAAGTCTGAGCGCTAAAAGAAAATGCACACAGAAGTAGTGTATTTCCATGCAGTCTTGAAGAAGTAGTGTTGTCCTTCTAACGGAAAGACAGTGCTGACTCTTGACATGCAGGCAGGTAATGGGCCACAACAGAGCAAACCCACAGCAGAGTCAGTCGAAGTTTTGAAGAATATTGGTAGTTTTTTTTTTTTTGTGGTTTTAGGGCGCACAACTTCAATGGTCATTAGCGCCCTGACTACTCTAAGAATGCACCGCGAGGCACAAGTTGACCACAACAACTAAAAGGGAAAACACGATAAAAGACAGACTGACAGGCATAGGATTAAAAAACAGCATCATCAAATGTCCTTAGCGAGGTTTGTCAAATTGATAAAACGAAGAACACGAGCAGCTGCTCGTGGGTCATCCGCTAAAATGGCATCGAAAGTATCTGGCAGGTTAAGATCGAGGCGCAGTGTGTTAAGATCTGGACAGGACATTAAAATGTGTCGAACCGTCAGCAAGTGCCCACATGGGCAGAACGGCGCCGGCGCAGCCGTCAGCAGATGGCGATGGCCGAACCGGCAGTGTCCAATTCTTAACCGGGCTAAAACGACCTCCTCCCGCCGAGAAGGGCGTGAGGAGGACGTCCAAGCCACGGGAAGAGGTTTTAAGGCCCGAAGCTTGTTGTCGGTAAGTGCAGCCCAATCGGCATGCCACAGAGATAAGATGCGCCGACAAATCACCCTGCTAAAATCGGACGAAGGGACGCAACAAGAAGCTGTCCGAGGCTGGAGGACGGCAGCCTTGGCCGCGGCATCTGCAGCTTCGTTCCCAGGGATACCGACATGGCCAGGAACCCACATAAAGCTAACTGGAGAACCGACGTCCACCAGCTGCTGAAGAGAGCGTTGGATCCGGTGTACGAAAGGGTGAACCGGGTACGGATCACTGAGGCTCTGGATGGCGCTCAGGGAATCTGAGCAGATGACATAAGCAGAATGTCGGTGGCGGCAGATGTAAAGAACAGCCTGGTAGAGGGCAAAGAGCTCAGCTGTGAAGACCGAACAATGGCCATGGAGCCGGTATTTGAAACTTTGTGCCTCGACAATAAAGGAACACCCGACCCCGTCATTGGTCTTAGAGCCATCTGTATAAATGAAAGTCATGTCGATGAACTTCGAACGAAGTTCCAAAAAACGGGAGTGGTAAACCGAACCGGGGGTGACCTCTTTTGGGAGCGAGCTGAGGTCAAGGTGAACGCGGACCTGAGCCTGGAGCCAAGGTGGCGTGCGGCTCTCGCCCACTCGAAAGGTTGCAGGGAGTGAAAAATTAAGGTGTTGAAGGAGGCGACGGAAGCGAACTCCAGGAGGTAGCAGGGCAGAGACATACAACCCGTATTGATGGTCAAGAGAGTCGTCAAAAAAGGAACGATAAGACGGATGGTCGGGCATTGACAGTAGCCGACAGGCATACCGACAAAGCAGTATATCGCGCCGGTAGGTGAGTGGCAATTCGCCAGCGTCAGCATGAAGACTCTCTACGGGACTGGTATAAAATGCTCCGATCGCAAGTCGTAAACCCCGATGTTGTATGGAGTTGAGGCGGCGTAAGATGGATGGCCGTGCAGAGGAGTATACGAAGCTCCCATAATCCAGCTTGGAGCGGACGATCGACCGATATAGACGAAGTAGGACGGTTCGATCCGCTCCCCACGACAGACCACTGAGAACACGGAGGACATTTAAAGAACGGGTACAACGGGCGGCCAAATATGACACATGTGGAGACCAGCTAAGTTTCCTGTCAAATGTAAGGCCTAAAAATTTGGTTGTCTCCACGATTGGGAGAGCAACGTGACCGAGTCGTAAGGACGGTGGGAGAAACTCTTTGTAGCGCCAGAAGTTAATACAGACCGTCTTCTCGGCAGAAAAACGGAAGCCATTGGCGACACTCCAGGAGTAAAGACGGTCAAGAGAACGCTGAAGACAGCGCTCCAGGACACGTGTACACTGCGCGCTGCAATAGATGGTAAAATTGTCCACGAAAAGGGAGCCTGATACATCAGCTGGGAGGCAATCCATTATTGGATTGATCGCGGTGGCGAAGAGAGCGACGCTCAAAACTGAGCCCTGTGGCACCCCATTCTCCTGGCGGAAGGTGTCGGACAGGACAGAACCCACACGTACCCTGAACTGTCGATCCATTAAAAAGGAACGAATAAAAAGAGGGAGGCGACCGCGAAGGCCCCATGTATGCATGGTGCGGAGAATGCCCGCCTTCCAACAGGTGTCGTAAGCCTTCTCCAAATCAAAGAACACAGCCGCGGTCGGGCGCTTCCGCAAGAAGTTATTCATAATGAAGGTCGACAAGGTAACCAGATGGTCAACAGCAGAGCGGCGCCTACGAAATCCACATTGTACATTGGTAAGTAGGCGTCGAGACTCGAGCAGCCAAACCAATCGAGAGTTAACCATTCGCTCCATCACTTTACAGACACAGCTGGTAAGCGAGATAGGTCGATAACTGGAAGGCAAGTGATTGTCCTTCCCCGGGACAACAATAGACTCGCGCCAGCATGCGGGAACATGTCCCTCAATCCAGATGCGATTGTATGTACGAAGAAGAAAACCTTTACCCGCAGGAGAAAGGTTCTTCAGCATCTGAATATGAATAGAATCTGGCCCTGGAGCAGAGGACCGTGATCGGCCAAGTGCGTTTTCGAGTTCCCGCATGGTGAATGGGGCATTATAACTTTCACAATTCGAGGAGCGGAAGTTAGGTGGCCTAGCCTCCTCTGCCTGTTTGCGGGGGAGGAAGGCAGGGTGGTAATGAGCGGAGCTCGAAACCTCTGCGAAAAAGCGGCCGAAGGCATTGGAGACAGCCTCAGGGGCCACAAGGACGTCATTCGCGACCTTCAAGCCAGAAACTGGTGAGTGGACCTTAGTGCCAGATAGCCGGCGCAGGCTACCCCAGACAACAGAAGAAGGAGTAAAACTGTTGAAGGTGCTTGTGAAAGCAGCCCAGCTGGCTTTCTTGCTTTCTTTGATAATACGACGACACTGAGCACGTAATCGTTTATAATTGATACAATTCGCCACTGTAGGGTGGCGTTGAAATGTGCGTAAAGCACGTCGACGAGCACGTAAAGCGTCTCTACATGCTGCGGTCCACCAGGGGACCGGTACGCGACGTGGAGAAGAAGGAGGGTGAGGGATGGAATATTCAGCAGCAGCGAGAATGACTTCCGTGAGGTGTGCGACCTGACGATCGCAGCTTGTAAAGGTTTGATCCTGAAAGGTCGCCCTGGAAGAGAAGAGCCCCCAGTCTGCCTTGGAGATGGTCCAATTAGAGAAGCACGGAGAGGGGGTATGCTGCAGGAGATGGATAACACACGGGAAGTGGTCGCTCGAATATGTATCAGAAAGTGCATACCACTCAAACCGGCGTGCAGGTTGGGGAGTACATATAGAGAGGTCTAAATGGGAATAGGTGTGAGATGTGTCCGAAAGAAAAGTAGGGGCGCCAGTATTGAGGCAGACAAGATCGAGCTGGTTGAAAAGGTCTGCTAACAAGGAGCCCCTCGGGCAGGATGTTGGAGAGCCCCAAAGGGGATGGTGGGCATTGAAGTCTCCAGTTAACAAAAATGGTGCAGGTAGCTGAGCAATAAGTTGCATCACGTCTGCCCTGGTAACGGCAGATGACGATGGAGTGTAAACGGTACAAAAGGAAAACGTAAAAGTGGGGAGAGTAATGCGGATGGCAACTGCCTGCAGGCCAGTGTGCAACGTGATGGGATCGTAGTAAATATCATCCCGGACCAGCAACATAACCCCTCCATGAGCTGGGATACCTACCACAGGGGGTAGGTCAAAACGCACAGAGGTGTAGTGTGCCAAGGCAATTTGATCGCATGGGCGTAGCTTCGTTTCCTGGAGGGCTACGACGAGCGGACGGTGCAAGCGGAGCAGCAACTTCAAGTCCTCTCGGTTGGAGCGAATGCTGCGAATATTCCAGTGAATAAGTGCCATCGTAAGAAAAGGAAGATGAGAGAAGTGGTCACCTCGAAGGCCGCTTAGGGCCTGGCTTCGAGCGAGCACTGCCGCCGCTATCAGTAGGCGGACAGTCATCGTCCATTGGGTCTATAGGGTCATCGGCCATCTCGGGAAGATGGCCGGGAGGGGGAGCTTCCTCCGCCAGTGAACGGCCAGATGTACGGCTACCAGCGGTGCGGCCAGGCGAAACGAATGACGGCCTGGGGCGGCAACCGCTGGGTGGCGCAGGAGAAGAAATGCGCCGTGGCGGAGAAGGAGAACTGTGCTTCCTATGCGCCTTTTTGGAAGGACGTGTAGTGGAAGTACTGGTCGAGGGCTGGGAGGTCGAGGTACGGAGGAAGTCTGCACGGGATGGTTCCTTCTTGAAGGCCCGTGCATCTGACTTCTGGGTCTTCATCTTAGCAGAAGCTGAGGAAGGCGCTCGTGTCTGTGGGGTGATGGGAGGAAGAGGAGACGTCGACCGCGCGATCTTAGCACTGGCCGAACGGACGACCGTGGTGCTGAAGGTCAGATCGCATGTCTGGGTTGCTACCTCCCGGGTAGTCCGAGGAGAGGCGAGGACAGTACTGTATTTCCCCGCTGGGAGCAGCGTGGGCTTCCTACTAGCCAATAACTTGCGAGCAGCCGAGGTGGACACTTTCTCTTTGACCCGAATTTCTTGGATACAGCGTTCTTCCTTATAGACAGGACAGTCGCGGGAGGATGCGGCATGGTCACCCTGACAGTTCACACAACGAGGAGACGGAGGTGGACAGTCACCCTCATGGGCATCCCTGCCACAAGTGACACATTTAGCCGCATTGGAACAAGACTGTCAAGTGTGATTGAAACGCTGACACTGGTAGCAGCGCGTAGGTGTCGGGACATAGGGGCGAACAGAAATAACCTCGTAGCCCGCCTTGATGCGCGATGGCAGCTTAACACTATCGAAGGTCAAGAAAATTGTCCGGGTCGGTACAAGGTCATTGTTGACCTTTTTCATGACCCTATGGACAGCCGTCACGCCCTGCTCAGTGAGGAATGATTGAAGCTCCTCGTCAGTCAATCCGTCGAGGGAGCTAGTATAGACTACACCACGAGACGAATTCAAAGTTCGGTGGGCCTCCACCCGGACAGGGAACGTGTACAGGAGGGTGGCCCGAAGCAGTTTTTGTGCCTGAAAGGCACTCTCAGTTTCTAGTAATAAGGTGCCGTTACGCGACCTAGTACAAGATTTGACAGATCCGGCTATGGCATCTACGCCCTTCTGAATAACGAAAGGGTTGACAGAGGAAAAATCCTTTCCGTCCTCAGATCGAGAAACTACGAGGAACTGTGGGGCAGGCGGTAGTACTTTTGTCACTGTTGGCTGGTCACGTTTCCGTTTTTGGGTCGAAGTCGAAAGAGATGGAGTAGAATCCATTGCGGAGGAATCCCCCATGATTGCCAGCGTCTCCGATGGCGCGCTCCTTCCTTGTGGGGACCCTCTCAGAGGGCACTCCCGCCTTAGGTGAATGTTTACACCTCAGGTCACACCTCCCGAGAAACAGACGGAGGGACCAATCGGCATGGTCAGAAGGTATCAGCTCAGGCAATCACCCCTCCCCGGGCCTGGCCTTTACCAGGGGGTACGCGCGTGCCTTACATGTCTACCCAGGGCGGGGACTTACGCGTTACCCCGTCACCGGCTACGCGTGCGAACGCGTGGGTCGGCCTTCAGGCACGCACAGGGAGGAAGGAAGAAGAGGAAGAAGAAGAGAGAGAGGGAGAAAGAGGACAGACTGTCTCAAACGCCGAGGCGGAGACCAGAGAAGGCAAGGAGAAGAAGGCAATGAGAAAGCAAGGAGAAGAAGGCAATGAGAAGGCAAGGAGAGGAAGGCAATGAGAAGGCAAGGAGAAGAAGGCAATGAGAAGGCAAGGAGAAGTCGAGGGAAAGAGGAAGGAAGACAGTGAGGTGGAGAAGAGCAAAGAAAGGAACCAACAAAAGGAAGGAAGAAACGAGAAGTGAAAAACCAAAAAGACCACGATGATAGGTCGTGGAACCGTCCGTCTCCGGACGCAGGCGCTAACTACCCCCGTGAGGGGGATGGACTCCTTTTAGTCGCCTCTTACGACAGGCAGGAATACCGCGGGCCTATTCTAATCCCCGGACCCGCAGGGGGGAGAATATTGGTAGGTAGGTCATCACAGAGAAGACCCACTGTAGCCCTGGTAGAGACTATGGTATTGCTGGGCCACCAGAGGTGCAGACCCACTGCAGTCCTTGTAGAAATAATGGTATTGGTGGGTCATCAAAGGTGCAGACCCACTGTAGACGTTGTACAGACGGGAAACAGCCATCTGTTGCGACTGTGCAGGTGCACAATCACCATCGAAGAGTCTTGCGGAGAATATAGCAAGTCCATAAACCACCACTTGTGCACTCACAAAGTTTTTGAATTGTCCTTAGAACCAGCAATGCTGTTATCCAATCCCTTGCTGAATTATTAACACATGTGCAAACATTTTCAGTCCCTACTTCTCACATATTGTCCATATACTATGACCAACAGAAACGTGTGCAGTGAAATGTAACTTAGAAGTTACTTAATTTGATGAACTGGTGACAATTACAATTTTATAACATAAGAATGCAATAACAAAGGTACAAAATACATAATTAAAAACATAACAATACAGATAAATTTGTAATAGTACAGGCTTTACAAAAGAATAGAAATAAACAGATACATCAGTGTTACAGGAATTATGACATAAGTGAATATATAAAATAATGAGAATAGTTTTCGAAACATTAATTTCACACATGAGCATTAAAACAAAACAGAATAAATAATGTCTAAACATCTTTACAAAGTAAATAACACATTATTAGAAAAATTCTACAACATATCTCTTATCAGATAAACACATAAAGACAGGAAGAATATAAATACACAAGGGTACACGAACATGTAGTGGGATAACACAAGGAAAGGACAGGGTTTGTTTTACTGCAGTATTTTGCAAACAAAACTTTCTTCATTCACCATTATTCCCAAAAAGTCCTATCTATACCTCCTTTCTGTATTCTATTAATATTTCTTTCAAAATAATTATTTCTCCACTGTACACTACTTTTTTTGCCAAACCATTTTCTTATAGCTTCTCAATGCATTTCTTCCAATCCATCATAGTTAGTTTCATATATAGTCTACCCCCTCTTAAGCTAACTTAAATCTACTGAGCTCAGATATATATACCACTGGACGAGGCAATGCAGCAGCACATAACAAATTAACACAAACCGCAAGGACAAAAAAATGCAAATTGGCAAAGCAAGCAGCAGTATTACGACTAATATAAGGCAATGAGCAGCAAACAAGAAAAATAAATCAGTAGTAAAACTGGCTTAACAGAGTAATGTAAAGTGAAATTTAGTAGCACTATGCCTGGCAAACAGCAGCAGCAAATGCAATAACTTATATCTAAACATGACAAAGCTCAAGCAGAAAAAATATTACAGTAAAATGGCCATGTTTAATACATATGTCACATCTTAATACTAGGGTGATGCATCACCTTAACTTACACTACTAAATAAGTTACCCAGTCATTGACAAAAATTATGTATGCAATTCCTGTGAAGGGAAATGTCTTTTTGTGCTCCCTCGTTTTTTTGAAGTAGATTATAAAATGGTTATTTACTGGATCTGTAGGCATAAAATATCTATATTAGTACATCTATTAAATTTAGTTTAACCAATGCTGCAGTGCAGCTAGAAACTAGATATCAGACAAAATGAGCAATCTCTCAACTAGAAAGACAATATATGTAAGATGTTTCTCATCATTTCATTATGCATTTTAGTAATTATCATAAATTAAGAGCTCCACAGTGTAATCATATATTTTCAAGTTTGAGCGTGTCGTATTTAGGATGCTTTCTACAAAGAAATGTCAATAGCGAGGATAATGGCCTCCTTTTTTCTCCACCTGTGCCTCTGAAAGGCACACACTAATGGCTTTTTTCCAGGCAACTGTCGCGCAGCTGGGTGCTTACAGTGACCTACCTTCCTTACCGAAATATTTACATCAGTTTCCACTACAGTGACAGTTTCATACAAATAAAATTTCACAGGTCGAAATATTTGCGTTACAAATCTGTAGAAACAAAATAAATATAACAGTGTCCAAAAAATTTTCGCCAGCATTGTGATACATTCACGCATTAACACACATTTCATAACTCTTAAAAGTACGATTCTTGGTTTCCAACATCCTTTTTCACAAGTCAGAGTCCCTAACCACTATTTATTACTCCTTACCTTATTACACATATACTTATTCGTCGACACATCAATCTTGTGACGGCACTTCAATATTTCATCATAATAAATGTGTAGCATAATCAAATTCCTCATATAGCATCAGCTTGTTGATCATAAACATACCTCAACAGCATAATACACATCGCCGTCGTAAAAATAGCATCATAACACGTCAGTCAAATCTCAAAAACATCATAGCTTTCTGCAATAATGTCAAAACCTAAACAAAATTTCTCTGCTCATTTCGATAGTGTCATCTACCTCAAACGTACTTTAAAGATCACGATCTCATAGCAAATACATCATTCAAAGCTCTCATAGTATCACAGTGGTTCTGAAAAAATATGAACAGTTCACAAAGTACAGACAAAATACAATTTCATAAGTGTGAAATTATCCAACTGTGTGTAAACATGTCACTGACATAATAAAAAAAATTGTTTCTCTGTCAAATAATCAGATAGCTGTATAGTTCTGTGTTAGAGAAATATGGTACCGATGTGTAAAGTTGTTTAAGCAAATACCATATTAGCTAGGGCTCCTTGTGCTTGCCAAACACATGGTACACAAAGTATGCGTGTACCCCCCTGAGGATTAATGTAATTATACCCTCAGGTGTTACAGATTACAGCAATGGAATGAAATGTATCATGGAAAACTTTCTTTGTAATTCAAAAATCTTGAAAAATAAATGGCGTAAGTACAAAATTAATCTCTCAAATGCGTGTCCTGTAGCGCTAAATGTGCGTCTTGCTGTAAGATAATTCTGTGGAAGTGTCGTAGTTATCGTCCTCTGTAAGCAAAGTTCTGCTGAAGTCAATGTACTTACCTCATCATAAACGAAAGTGAAATGCTTTGCGTATGGATATCTTAGTTATTATGCTTATTGCCGTGATGATGAAAGTACTGTGCTGTAACGTATTGTTGTGGTATGGAAAAGGCAGTCTCATTGTAGCTATACCACAAAAGTTACTACTTTGAACATTAGTTCATTCATTACACGGTGGCGCTAACAAACTGCTTTCGTCTTCACTGTCATTTCTCAGTTTACTTTGGAGCCTAGTATTACGTTTTTCACGCGCCATTATTGTCACAATATTTCACACGACAACACAGAAAAGCACAATTTGAAGAGCAAAATAAGAAAACACATTAACATAGCATTGAAAATAATATCTCGTTAATTGCAAGCGCAGCTGCGAAATACTTGGTGCAAATCTACATGCATGCCACAACTGTTTTACTGTACAAGAATGAAAAACTACAACTACAAAGGAAATTCTCTCTACAATTACGCGCTAGCAATAAACAAAGGCTGCACTAATTGCACAAACTACAAGAAAAAAATCAGAAGACTCCAGTGAGGTATCCTAGGCTACGGGTCGACATATGAAACGTCCCCTTAGAAAAATTGTATATGACTGTGCAACGCAATCTGACTTTCAAAAATCCCTACAAAAGAATGGCCGTGACTAACATTAACCTAGACGTTTCGCAAATCACTTACTTCACAAAAATCGTGGTTACTCGAACTACTGCAATACAGCGAGCGCCACTACTGCCAGCTAAATAAAAGATTCAAACTACGGAAGGCACTAACTAGTGATAGGCATAGTTAGCAAGTGAAAGATTTTTATAGAGAACAAACATTGTATTTACCTTAATAGTCATCAAAAGTCATAATATATATAGCAGTTCATGACATCCAGTCTTACAAATTTCAAAATTCCGCCATTTGTCTCCCCACATCCACCACTGCTGGCGGCTCACCTCCAACTGCGCAACGCTACGCGCTGTTCACATCCAGCTGCCGCTGCCCAACACTACAATGGCGAGTATTACAACAATGCCAACCAGCCACAGACTGCACACAGCACAGCCAGTGATTTTCATGCAGAGCGCTAAGAAAACCTAAACAGCCTACTTACAAGTTGTCAACCACGCTGGAGGAGGGATGGGATGCCTACCACAAGAATCCCTTACCAAACTTGTGGCCAACATGGGAGCAGGTTGCCGAGCATGCAGTACCGGCCGTGGTGATCACACAACCTGTGAAGATCTACACTGAAGAGCCAAAGAAACTGGTACACCTGCCTAATATCGTGTAGGGTCAATGCGAGCACGCAGAACTGCCGTAACAGGTTGTGGCAAGGACTCGACTAATGTTTGATGAAGTACTGGAGGAACCATGAATCCTGCAGGGCTGTCCATAAATCCGTAAGAGTACAAGCGGGTGAAGATCTCTTCTGGACAGCACGCTGCAAACCATCCCAGATATGCTGAATAATGTTCATGTATGGGGAATTTGGTGGTCAGCGGAAGTGTTTAAGCTCAGAAGAGTGTACCTGGAGCCACTCTGTAGCAATTCTGGACGTGTAGGGTGTCGCACTGTCCTGCTGGAATTGCCCAAGTCCATCGAAATGGACAATGGACATGAATGGATGCAGGTGATCAGACACGATGCTTACGTACGTTCCACTTGTCAGAGTCGTATCTAGACGTATCAGGGGTCCCATATCACTCCTACCGCACACGCCCCACAACATTACAGAGCTTCTACCAGCTTGAACAGTTCCCTGCTGACATGCAAGGTCCGTGGATTCATGAGGTTGTCTCCATACCCGTACACGTCTAACCACTCGATGCCATTTATAGCGAGCGTCGTCCGACCAGGCAACAGTTTCCAGTCATCAACAGTCCAGTGTCTGCGTTGACGGGCCGAGGAGAGGAGTAAAGCTATGTGTCGTGCAGTCATCAAGAGTACACGAGTGGGCCTTCGGCTCCGAAGGCCCATATCGATAATGTTTCGTTGAATGGTTCGCACGCTGACACTTGTCCCACCATGAAATCCGCAGCAATCTGGGGAAGGGTTGCACTTCTATCACGTTGAACGAATCTCTTAAGTCGTCGTTGGTCCCGTTCTTGCAGGATCTTTTTCCGGCTGGAGCGAGTCAGAGATTTGAAAAAATGGTTCAAATGGCTCGGAGCACTATGGGACTCAACTGCTGAGGTCATTAGTCCCCTAGAACTTAGAACTAGTTAAACCTAACTAACCTAAGGACATCACAAACATCCATGCCCGAGGCAGGATTCGAACCTGCGACCGCAGCGGTCTTGCGGTTCCAGACTGCAGCGCCTTTAACCGCACAGCCACTTCGACCGGCAGTCAGAGATTTGATATTTTACCGGATTCCTGATATTCACAGTACACTCGTGAAATGGTCGTACGGGAAAGTCCACATTTCATCGCTACTTCGGAGATGCTGTGTCCCATCGCTCGTGCGCCGACTATAACACCACGTTCAAAATTACTTAAATCTTGATGACCTGCCAGCGTAGCAGCAGTAACCGATCTAACAACTGCGCCAGATCCTTGTCTTATATAGGCGCTGCCGACCGCAGCGCCGTATGCTGCCTGTTTATGTACCTCTCTCCGTATTTGAATATGCACGCCTGTACCAGTAGCTTTGGCGCTCCAGTGTATTTTTGGATATTTGTCGTAAGATCTTATGGGACCAAACTGCTGAGGTCATCGGTCCCTAAGCTTCCACACTATTTATTCTAACTTAAACTAACTTACGCTAAGGACAACACACACACTCGTGCCCAAGGGAGGGCTCGAACGTCAATGTATGAACAGGGTTATTACAAATGATTGAAGCGATTTCACAGCTCTACAATAACTTTATTATTTGAGATATTTTCACAATGCTTTGCACACTCATACAAAAACTCAAAAAGTTTTTTTAGGCATTCACAAATGTTCGATATCTGCCCCTTTAGTGATTCGGCAGACATCAAGCCGATAATCAAGTTCCTCCCACACTCGGCGCAGCATGTCCCCATCAATGAGTTCGAAAGCATCGTTGATGCGAGCTCGCAGTTCTGGCACGTTTCTTGGTAGAGGAGGTTTAAACACTGAATCTTTCACATAACCCCACAGAAAGAAATCGCATGGGGTTAAGTCGGGAGAGCGTGGAGGCCATGACATGAATTGCTGATCATGATCTCCACCACGACCGATCCATCGGTTTTCCAATCTCCTGTTTAAGAAATGCCAAACATCTTGATGGAAGTGCGGTGGAGCACCATCCTGTTGAAAGATGAAGTCGGCGCTGTCGGTCTCCAGTTGTGGCATGAGCCAATTTTCCAGCATGTCCAGATACACGTGTCCTGTAACGTTTTTTTCACAGAAGAAAAATGGGCCGTAAGCTTTAAACCGTGAGATTGCACAAAACACGTTAACATTTGGTGAATTGCGAATTTGCTACACAAATGCGTGAGGATTCTCTTCCGCCCAGATTCGCACATTGTGTCTGTTCACTTTACCATTAAGAAAAGATGTTGCTTCATCACTGAAAACAAGTTTCGCACTGAACACATCCTCTTCCATGAGCTGTTGCAACCGCGCCGAAAATTTAAAGCGTTTGACTTTGTCATCGGGTGTCAGGACTTGTAGCAATTGTAAACGGTAAGGCTTCTGCTTTAGCCTTTTCCGTAAGATTTTCCAAACCGTCGGCTGTGGTACGTTTAGCTCCCTGCTTGCTTTATTCGTCGACTTCCGCGGGCTACGCGTGAAACTTGCCCGCACGCGTTCAACCGTTTCTTCGCTCACTGCAGGCCGACCCGTTGATTTCCCCTTACAGAGGCATCCAGAAGCTTTAAACTGCGCATACCATCGCCGAATGGAGTTAGCAGTTGGTGGATCTTTGTTGAACTTCGTCCTGAAGTGTCGTTGCACTGTTATGACTGACTGATGTGAGTGCATTTCAAGCACGACATGCGCTTTCTCGGCTCCTGTCGCCATTTTGTCTCACTGCGCTCTCGAACGCTCTGGCGGCAGAAACCTGAAGTGCGGCTTCAGCCGAACAAAACTTTATGAGTTTTTCTACGTATCTGTAGTGTGTCGTGACCATATGTCAATGAATGGAGCTACAGTGAATTTATGAAATCGCTTCAATCATTTGTAATAGCCCTGTACTGTCTTTTGTAATGTGCGGGAGACCATCATGAATCGATGTGACTTCAGTGTCATTATTTTCTTTGAATAAAAGTGTCAGTTCTATTCATCTCATTGTGTATTTCTTTCAGTTACATTCTATACCATATGTAGCAATTCTTTCTGTGTATGGTCCAAGTTTTGTCGAGCTATGCTACTTGGTAGCGACATATCATGCAAAAGTTACTTTCGTCCTGTAGTTTTGCACAACAGTGTATTATGTGTTTTTAATACATATAGCACTTCAACCGTCTAGTTTGTTTAACAAATAAAGTCTGTGACGTTGCCCAAACTTCTGTGGTGAAACACAACAGGTACAGAAGGAAGACAAATACAAATCTGAAAACCGGAAAGAGTCGTCTCGTATTGGTCAATGGAAATGAATACACAGTCGAGAAGAGCAAAGCGAGAACTAAGGAGTGAGAGCCGAAAAGCGAGAACTAAGAGAGAGTAAACGCAACAGACGATAACTTAGAAGCGATCGCAGGGAAGCGAGAGCTGGAAACCCAGACCTGATGTCGGTGCTCGACAACAGTGAGAACTCGGCTTCCCGTCACTACTGTCTCTTCTCTCTGAAGATACGATTTTGCAATGGCTGTGTTATCCGAATACGATGTAAATTTCTTTTAGACATGCATGCATTCCAAAACCGGGCAAGCGACTTTCAAATAAAACGTCTCCCTTGTAAGGGAATGTACATAGTAGATGTGCGAATACAGGTTTCGACACATGGTTGACAACATATTGGAGCCGTGCACGGATAGCCCATAGCGGGAAATCCGGGTTCGAGTCCTGGTACGTCACAGATTTTCGTTGTCGTTATTCCATTCTACAGCTGATAGTTGTCGATATTCACAATTGCGATTATATTTGATGTATCTCTCTGAAGAGGCCCAGACAACGAGTCGCTAATCTCTGATATTACATTCATCAAAGAGATCTGTCTGGGCTTGTCCTCACTGGATTTTCTAAAAGTTTCAGCCTTCCGTGCCGGCCGAAGTGGCCGTGCGGTTAAAGGCGCTGCAGTCTGGAACCGCAAGACAGCTCCGGTCGCAGGTTCGAATCCTGCCTCGGGCATGGATGTTTGTGATGTCCTTAGGTTAGTTAGGTTTAACTAGTTCTAAGTTCTAGGGGACTAATGACCTCAGCAGTTGAGTCCCATAGTGCTCAGAGCCATTTCAGCCTTCCGTAATCACGCGATTCGCGTAACAGAACGTGACAAAACGCCAGACAGCTACCAGGCGGAGCTAGCGCACGTGTCCTGCCTCCCAACCGCGGCGGCGGTGGCGTGGTGTTCACACCTGAGTAAGTTCCCAGCGGCGGGTCCGCCCTCTACGTCACAGACGACCGCGGAAATAAATAAACACGCCGCCGCTCAAAGGGCCATGTGCGTGTGGGTGGGGAGGGGGGAAGGGGGGGGGGGAGGAGGGGGAACTGTCTGCCAACGGCGGCCGCTCGCCAATTTCTGACGCCTCGTGCGCCAGAATTAGCGCGTTCGCTCTCTCTCTCTCTCTCTGTCTCTCTCTCTCTCTCTCTCTTTCTCTCTCTCTGCCCCTCACCACTCTCTCTGCTTTGGCAACCTGCGAGCGGCTGTTCTGGGGCAAATCTAGGGCGATACATCACGTGGTGTCAAGACAGCAGTACTCCACGGCATAATTTTCAACGCCAGCTGCGCTCTTCAGTTTACGTCTGGGAGATTTAGTGTCACCAAAAGACGGACACGTGCTGTCAATAAAAGTACCCTTCACTTCCTCACCTACTGCAAAGGGCCGAGTTTCGACAGTGATGCATGCAGTGTTTGAAAGGTTCTTCGTTTTATTCTGTACGGCAGTATCGTGACCAATTTAGTCTTCGATAAATGATACTGATGAGCCTGAAAATGTTGTAATAAAATGACAGGAAATTACATATCGGTAGGCAAAGACTTCCTGCAGTTGATATTTTTAGTGTTTAATTTGTAAGCTACGAAGGTATACTGTTTCAATGCTATGTCACAATAATGATGGATTAAAAGCGCGTCTCCCTGGAACAAATTGCATATTAAATATCAAATAACTACTTTTGTAGATACAGTCTGTACTGACTGTAGACCATATACGATGATGTGATTGCTATGTCGAAGTTGTAGCACAGTGGACAGAGTCGTGATCTGTGACTTAAGGAAAAGTGGGTAGCAAGAGTCCGCCTTCTTCGAATTTTTATTTCAACTGATTTTTCCTTTCTAAGCGGTTCTGGGTCTTTCTTATTCATTCAATAGAAGTATTGAAAGGTCTCTGTTGGATTCCTTTCATGTTAATTTCTTAAATCTGTTATCATTTACGGCATACATTCCACTTCTAAATTTACTGTGGTTTTTCTGACTATCTGGGAGGAGACTCAGCAGTGGATCGTGTTACTTTTACACATAATCAAGAAATATCTGTCACACTACTACACTTTAAAACACAGTTTATATGTAATTCATGACACACAGTCTCATAGGGAACCTACATCCGCTTTCTTTTATATACTGTATATGATAAGATACTGTCATCCCCCTTTCTTTTTGTGTGAAAGAATGAATGAGCAAATGTATTTCTAGTTGCATGCTTGATGGTAGCAGACAAGCCTGTCTGTTAGAGAACAGTAGGACCAAAAGCTACGCTTTCTAAAAGCAAAGAGGCTAAGCGCGTCTCTGCGAAGTCCGTAGGACAATGAATTTCTGAAGTTCAGCCTAACTGAAAATTTAATCACCTTTATTTCAGGTTTAGATCTAAAATATCTAATGTTATCTTAAATTGCAACGCAGTGTAATTCGAGTGTGAAGTTCAGAATACCTTCCAGTAGTTGCTTTGTCACTACTTTGTGAGTAAAGTGGAACCACGTGTTGAAGATCCGTAACTCTAACTAAGATCATCAATCTTAATCGCGAATGTGCGTGAGATTGTAACGTCTCGTCTTGACAATATTTTTCAATATAGCAACTTTTCTTTATGTTCAACCCACGTGGGATGTACTTTGTGAGACCAGTACCACGTGCTTATACAATTGTTTGACCCATCAGGTTAATAGTAAGACGATAGTAACCAGTTCGAGGTTTTCCTTTTGTAATTTGCGTTTCTATGTAATTTATTTTAATTATCAAAATTATTGTGGGGTTACGCTCTTTGTGTAAACCTAGTTGACCACGTGAAGCATGTGGTGTAATCATCAAAGTAGCCCTCAGCTATTCTTTATGAGGAGATTTCACAGAGAGTTAGTATGAATTTAGTATAACAGTGTGTGGTAATTTCATGACGGACAGGATAGCGCTACGAACGTGCCTTCTTTGGGTTAAAAATTGAATCGGTTGGTTGTGGTTAATTTCCTCTTGCATATGTTTCAACGTTCGTCGTGTGTTATTTTATGAATGCAGCATTGTATACAGTCTCCCAATCTTGGCTCCATATTTGATGTGTTCCGTAAGATTACAAACTCACATTTTCACAATCCTAAATAAGGCACCAGTTTAGTTATGAATCAAGTTTAATAAGCTGAAATTTTAACGGTACAATGATCAATGTTAAAATAAATGTTTAAATATAAACTGATTTATTTCTTTTTATTTAGATTATATATATATATATATATATATATATATATATATATATATATATATATATATATATATCATCAGTTGTCGTAAGATGACTATTAAAAGATTATAATTAATGTTACTCTGGTTGTCAATTTGGTAAGCTAGACTGGATACCTGGTGAAACAGTTGCTCAGTAATGCAAGGTTAACTTCCCAAGATAGCTCACAGCTTTTAACCAGCTTTCATTGTCTTGAATATCACCACCGCTTTCAGAACAAATTAATGCATCAACATTACAGTATTATCTAAAAAATCGATGTTATTTACTATAAATAACGTATTCGCTGCAATTCTTGTCGCAAAGGCCAACGACTGGAATGTTTGCCCATTCGCCAGAAATCTAATCAGGACTGACAGTCTATGTGTGAAAGTGAACTGAAGTTATTCTACGCAATTTTTGGATATTATGAAACTTTCTGTTAAATTTATATATCTATAGCTGAGTTTATGGACTAGCACATTTCTGTACCTAGCTGGTAAGTGTCTTCTTCAGTGATGGTGAGCTGCTTCCAAAAAGCATGTATATGAAATTACGAAATGAATTTCGATCTTGAAATCTTTGTGATGGAGTACTTTATTTCAGAGCGCTAGTAGTGAATACAACATTGAGATCATGTATATTATGTACGCGCAGAATGACATTAGGCACTACATTTTAACCTTATTCGACTTAAAACAGATACTGGGATGAAAATTCTGTTGATTTAACGAATAACTTCTACTGGTATGTATCTCAGATGATTGTAGAACATTATGTGGTGTTCCTCTACAAGCAATTTGGTGTTCAAGCCATCGACGAGTCGAGAATGTTCTTCGCAATTTTCTCTCTTTTCTAGGACAATCGCTAACAGAGTTAACGCAACTATTTTAGGTGCGTCCATTTTCGTAAAGAAACTGCGTGGTCTGCGAGCCAAATAAAGCCGACAACTGCCGCTGGAGAGCGCTGAGAGCACAGATCACGTTTACCGGCTCGTCTCGTGTGACGATGGGGCTATCTCTCGTGAGGTCGGATGTTCTCTCCGCGTCCACGTGGACTTTAGCTGCCTCGTCCCGTGTGAAGACGGCTTCAGGTATTGTCACTACTGACAGCTGACCAGACTAGTGGGGGAGAATCGCTAGAAGGCCTGATGGACAGAGGTCTGAGTCGCTGGTGATCGATTAAAATATTGGTGATGAATCACTGCAAACTGAAACTACCGTAGAAAAAAAAACCGGATTACCTCACAAAACAAATTACGAGAAACACGAGCGGACAAGCTAAGATTTACTGGAGACTCGTAAGGAAATGTAATTCATGCACGAAAGAAATGGCTTCAGAAAACTTGTTCGACCGATTATTTATCGTTTCTCATCAGACTGGAACTCTTACAAAGGTGGATTAACACACTCAGTACTACTATTTCCGCTCTTCGATTGCATAGGTAGACTGGCGATTTTCTAGCAAATTCAAAGAGTAATTGCACAATAGTCAAGTATCTTACAAGCAGGCATCTATCATTATTTTAAGTCCCATACTTTATAGATAAAGAAATATGCTTGCTTGTACACACAGAAACACACATGTATATATATATATATATATCGTATCAGTAGAGCTATATTGGATGGCGTTGCAAAAAACATGAAAAAATTCCCCGCTGGAAAAAGTTTTACATTTGCCCTTAAAGATTTCGAACAGAAATAAAAAAATATTTCATATTTCATGGAGAAAAACGACTACATGCAATTTATACATAATTTACTCCCAATTGGTGACCTTAAAAATATTGTGGTACCTCAAGTCCAACATTGCATTCTTTGCCCCGCCAGCTGATTTCTTTCCTTATCCGCTGTCTGATCTCTTTCTTTCCCTTATCAGAGCAAGCTTTACGGTAGCACACGACGTTTACTTTGTTGATAGGGAGAGGTACCTTTTCTGGAAAACGGCGACCATACCTTCTATCTATGCTAGTGGTGCTCGTTGGTTCCCATGATCTAATATCTCCTGCAGCTACCAAGTCCATGCTAACTTTATTTAAAAGTTCTATTAGAGACATCCTTTGCTTGGTGACATCTTTGTATAAAATTAAACCATTCAGTGTAGACATTAGAACAATCTGAAAGAAAAGTTTTTTCGAACGCTTCATTGTTTTGCTTGCGAATGCGTGGAAGCCATAAAGCTGATCGTCACGGTGTACACCAGTCTTGTTCATGTTTATTGTTCTTGTAAAGCCTCTATTTCAACGAACAGAAACCTCTTTGGTGGTTGACCGAGCGAGGTGGCGCAGTGGCTAGCACACTGGACTCGCATTCGGGAGGACGACGGTTCACTCCCGTCTCCGGCCATCCTGATTTAGGTTTTCCGTGATTTCCCTAAATCGTTTCAGGCAAATGCCGGGATGGTTCCTTTGAAAGGGCACGGCCGATTTCCTTCCCCATCCTTCCCTCACCCGAGCTTGCGCTCCGTCTCTAATGACCTCGTTGTCGACGGGACGTTAAACACTAATATCCTCCTCCTCCTCCTCTTTGGTGGTTGCTTCTGACGAGGCAATACACATCACGTTTATTTTTCCATTTGAACTAGGACAGGATCTTCCCTCATTATGTGTCAGCTTCCGAGGTTTGAACCTTTTTGGCTGGCCCTTTCTGTTCTTTACGACAGTTCTACTGCTAGTGGTTAATGTTGCTACAACACATTCACTAAAGCCACACTTGCAAATCGACTCCTGCTGCGTCTAGTGGACAAAATATGAAGTAGGTACTACGCCTGTCCTCCTGTCGGCAGTCGTGCGGGAAAACGCATTTCAGCGGATGGAAAATGCGGACTAGGCCTATACACGTGCGACCGTATGCCATACGGGCATAGAACTGAGTGTCTTAATAGAAAAGATACAGAAGATCCATCGAGGAACGGAAGGTTTCGTCACGGGATCATTTAGTTGGCGCAAAAGCGTTACGAAAATGCTCAAGAAATACCGGGTGCAGAGGCTACAAGAGACAAGAGTGGTAATGTGCGCCACGGAGACGATTTATGCTGAATTTCCGACTGCGTACGTTGCACGAAGAGTGGAGCAACAGATTACTTGCTAACCACATACTTCTCCACAAATGACCACAACGAGAAAACTACAGAAATTAGAGCAAATGAACAATGTTTACCGATAAATATTATTCTCAATCACCCTTCATGAACGGGGAAGGGGGGAAAAGATAGTGAGACCAAATGTATCCTCCACCACACACTCAGAGAAGTATCTCGAGTGCCGGAAAGAAAATCGATTTGCCTCTTTACATACCGACAGAAATTCCACAAATTTACGTGATGCATGTGTGTACGATAGTTCCCAAAATGCTATAATTCAGTAATAAATGTACGGCTAGCTTACATATATTTAAGTACGAAGCTATTGCATGATACGTATAAGTGTGTCCAGTGTCGTATACCTGTTTCATTCTGCTTACCATGTTGAAAGCATCGGAACTCAATTTAGCGACCTGTGTAATTATTCAAAATATGCCAGAAAAGTTCAGAGTGTCTCCGTATTGAGGATCCAACGAAGTTTTCGAATTTTTCAAGCATAAAATCACCTCATATCGGAAAGCTTGCCTCTAAAATTGGTCCACTTACACTACGTTATCAATAGTATCCGAACACCTGGCTGAAAATCACTTACAAATTCGTGGCACCCTCCATCGGTAATGCTGGAATTCAATATGGTGTAGGCCCACCCTTAGGCTTCCACTCTCGCAGCCATACTTTCAGTCAAGTGCTGGAACGTTCAAATACACTCCTGGAAATTGAAATAAGAACACCTTGAATTCATTGTCCCAGGAAGGGGAAACTTTATTGACACATTCCTGGGGTCAGATACATCACATGATCACACTGACAGAACCACAGGCACATAGACACAGGCAACAGAGCATGCACAATGTCGGCACTAGTACAGTGTATATCCACCTTTCGCAGCAATGCAGGCTGCTATTCTCCCATGGAGACGATCGTAGAGATGCTGGATGTAGTCCTGTGGAACGGCTTGCCATGCCATTTCCACCTGGCGCCTCAGTTGGACCAGCGTTCGTGCTGGACGTGCAGACCGCGTGAGACGACGCTTCATCCAGTCCCAAACATGCTCAATGGGGGACAGATCCGGAGATCTTGCTGGCCAGGGTAGTTGACTTACACCTTCTAGAGCACGTTGGGTGGCACGGGATACATGCGGACGTGCATTGTCCTGTTGGAACAGCAAGTTCCCTTGCCGGTCTGGGAATGGTAGAACGATGGGTTCGATGACGGTTTGGATGTACCGTGCACTATTCAGTGTCCCCTCGACGATCACCAGTGGTGTACGGCCAGTGTAGGAGATCGCTCCCCACACCATGATGCCGGGTGTTGGCCCTGTGTGCCTCGGTCGTATGCAGTCCTGATTGTGGCGCTCACCTGCACGGCGCCAAACACGCATACGACCATCATTGGCACCAAGGCAGAAGCGACTCTCATCGCTGAAGACGACACGTCTCCATTCGTCCCTCCATTCACGCCTGTCGCGACACCACTGGAGGCGGGCTGCACGATGTTGGGGCGTGAGCGGAAGACGGCCTAACGGTGTGCGGGACCGTAGCCCAGCTTCATGGAGACGGTTTCGAATGGTCCTCGCCGATACCCCAGGAGCAACAGTGTCCCTAATTTGCTGGGAAGTGGCGGTGCGGTCCCCTACGGCACTGCGTAGGATCCTACGGTCTTGGCGTGCATCCGTGCGTCGCTGCGGTCCGGTCCCAGGTCGACGGGCACGTGCACCTTCCGCCGACCACTGGCGACAACATCGATGTACTGTGGAGACCTCACGCCCCACGTGTTGAGCAATTCGGCGGTACGTCCACCCGGCCTCCCGCATGCCCACTATACGCCCTCGCTCAAAGTCCGTCAACTGCACATACGGTTCACGTCCACGCTGTCGCGGCATGCTACCAGTGTTAAAGACTGCGGTGGAGCTCCGTATGCCACGGCAAACTGGCTGACACTGACGGCGGCGGTGCACAAATGCTGCGCAGCTAGCGCCATTCGACGGCCAACACCGCGGTTCCTGGTGTGTCCGCTGTGCCGTGCGTGTGATCATTGCTTGTACAGCCCTCTCGCAGTGTCCGGAGCAAGTATGGTGGGTCTGACACACCGGTGTCAATGTGTTCTTTTTTCCATTTCCAGGAGTGTAGTTCAAATGGCTCTAAGCACTATGGGACTTAACATCTGAGGTCATCAGTCCCCTAGACTTAGAACTACTTAAACCTAACCAACCTACGGGCATCACACGCATCCATACCCGAGGCTGGATTCGTACCTGCGACCATAGCAGCAGCACTGTTCCACACTGAAGCACTAGAACCGCTCGGCCACAGCGGCCGCCTGCTGGAAGGTTTCTTGGGGAATGGCAGCCCATTCTTCACGGTGTGCTGCACTGAGGAGAGGTATCCATATCGGTCAGTGAGGCCAGGCACGAAGTCGGCGTTCCAAAACATCCTAAAGGTGTTCTATAGGATTCAGCTCAGGACCCTGTGCAGGCCAGTCCATTACACGGATATTACTGCCATGTAACCACTCCCCCACAGGCCGTGCATTATGAACAGGTGCATGATCGTATTTAAAGATGCAATCGCCATCACCGAATTGCTCTTCAACAGTGGGAAGCAAGAAGATGCTTAAAACATCATTGTAGGCCTGCACTGTGATAGTGCCACGCAAAACAACAAGGGGTGCAAGCCCCATCCATGAAAAACACGGCCACACCATAACACCATCGCCTCCGAATTTTACTGTTGGCACTACACACGCTGGCAGATGACGGTCACCGGGCATTCGTCATACCCACACCCTGCTATCGGATCGCCGCATTGTGTACCGTGATTCGTCACTCTGTACAACGTTTTTCCTCTGATCAATCGTCGAATGTTTACGCCCCTTACACCAAGCGAAGCGTCGTTTGGCATTTACCGGCGTGATGTGTGGCTTATGAGCAGCCGCTCGACCATGAAATCCCAGTTTCCTCACCTCCCGCCTAACTGTCATAGTACTTGCAGTGCATCGTGATGTAGTTTGGAATTCCTATGTGATGGTCTGGATAGATTTCTGCCTATTGCACATTACGACCGTCTTCAACTGTCGGTCTCTGTCAATCAACAGACGAAGTCGGCCAGTACGCAATTGTGCTTTACATCTCCCTTCATATTTCCATCGGAAACAGTGGACCTAGGAATGTTTAGAAGTGTGGAAATTTCGCTTATAGACGTATGACACAGGTGACAACGTATGACACAAGTGACACCCAATCACCTGAACACGTTCGAAGTCCGTGAGTTCCGCGGAGCGCCCCATTCTGCTCTCTCACGATGTCTAATGACTACTGAGGTCGCTGATATGGAGTACCGAGCAGCACAATGCACCTAATACGAAAAACGTATGTTTTTGGGGGTGTTCAAGAAATGATTCAAATCGCTCTGAGCACTATGGGACTTAACATCTATGGTCATCAGTCCCCTAGAACTTATAACTTCTTAAACCTAACTAACCTAAGGACATCACACAACACCCAGTCATCACGAGGCAGGGAAAATCCCTGACCCCGCCGGGAATCGAACCCGGGAACACGGGCGCGGGAAGCGAGAACGCTACCGCACGACCACGAGCTGCGGACTTTTGGGGGTGTCCAGATACTTTTGATCACGTAGTGTATATTATGAAAGATACCAGTCAGACTAGCTACTAGCGTAGGAGAAAGACTGGCTGTAACTCTGCGATTTTAAGCGTCACTTAAGTAGGCATTAGCACCACTTGATGAAATATTATGTATTTTATCACATGAGATGTTTATTAAAATTATATTTTTTTACAGTGAACATTATACGTTTACACGTGATTCTTATACAATCAAAATTTCCTATTGCTGGTTTGCTCGCTGATCCCCGTTGGAGAAATAACAGCAAATTATAGTAGGCCTACGGTCATTTTGATAAAGCAACTCTTCAGTGCCCTGATCAGATTTTTATTTGCTCTTTTTTTTTTAAACTGACTGTTAAATTAATTTCTTGAACCGTGAATTTTTCTTTGAAACTCGTATATGGTCGTACAAAATTATTCCGTTTTTTTTCCGTTAAGACATTATGTTTCTTGACTCTGACAATACAACTTTTGCATTTATCATCACGTAGTTCGGTTTTATTCCTGTACGTATTATTTAATTTTGCAGTTACAGCTTTTAACGGCTGTTTTTTGTCACCAGTGTTGTCTCGACATTTATCGCTCAGTGCCAAAAAAATAGACAATCGACCGGTTTCTGCGATATCTGTAGGATAAGTTTCAATTTGAAAATAAACTGCGTTTATATATGTCGGTGGTATAAATGTGTCGACACAGATGGAACAAATATATATCTGTGACACACATTCTTCACTGTTTACATTAGACAACATTTCTGTCTGCCATAAATACTATGCAATAACAGTCAGATGTAAAAATAGTCTGAGGAGCTTCCAGAGTGTAGATCTAGACGTAGCCCGATGCGAAAGACTCACGCAAAGGCTACGGCCACACGGGTGTTTTTTTCACGCGCGTTTCTGCCGGCGTTCACGCCGACTTTAGGCTACGGCCACACGAGCGTTTTTTCCATGCGCGTTTCTGCCAGAATTCACGGAACATCTACGGCCACATGGCCGCCTCTCTCACGCGGCGTGAAGCCCAGCGAAACGCCACTAGTGCCTTGGTGCAAGCTGTGACAACATCTACTGTGCGCAGTTTAGTATCAACTACGAGCGGAAATACATTAAACAAGAACGCGGTTCTTGCAGTATGTGCTGCGTTAGTTGTACATAGGCGTCGGAAACAACGGCAGGAAAAAAATACTGGATTCATCCCATATTAAGCGACAGATCAACTAACGGAAAGTTCGTGCTTCTACACAACAAGCTGAAGGCAAATCCAGACAAGTTCTTTGAATACTACAGGATGTCGGTTAAATCATTTGAAATGCTTCTGAATATGATTGGAGAGAAAATTTCTAAAAGGAACACGAACATGAGGGAATGTATCAGTGCAGAAGAAAAACTCGCAGTAACCTTAAGGTACGTTTTATTTTTTAATTCTTTAGACATTAATTAAAAATGTTTATGCCAAGAAAAAAATCTAGATCTGAAAGACCTGACATAGTATTTAATTACAAGTCAAAAAGTGTCACAAAAGCATCTTCTCTTTCTTCTGTGGACTCTCTTCTTCTGTGGACTGTGACGAATAGCTTTCGTAGTGATGTACAAAAGACTGATTAATTGCGCTGCCACTTGGTGAAGATGGTGAAAGTGAAGACGTCTGAATTGTGTAAGACCTTAAAAGTTGAAGGAATTTCATTTGAAAATCTAATTTTTCCTCCGTTTTAAGCTTCCTAATAACATGAAGTTGCGACATGAGGAACACCTCATCCTTATTAGGCACGTGACATGCAGGTTGTTCCAAATGCCCTTTTAAGACCTTCACAATTTCGTCCTCGAACGTATCTTGTTTCCGCTTTTTTCGTTTTGGTCTTGAAATATTTTCTGCACTTCGAGGTTCTGGTGCTAGTACGCTCTCTGCTCTGTCGTCATTCTCAATGACGTTCATATTCCCAGCAGTTCTCAAAAAATAACCTTTTTTTATAATTTAAAACAGTATCCTTTCACATGAAACCTACTGAAACAGCTACTATGTTCAACAAGTGTCCTTATAATCCACAGACAGTGAGGGGTAATTGTCACTTACGTCCTTTGTTGCAGCACTCTATCAAGGAACGTCATTTGCTTATAAAATACATATGGTTTGCTGGACGTAGCAGCATCACCACTTCTTCCTTTGCTTTTCATATATTTTGTATAGGAATCTCTCATACTTTTCCACCGTATCTGAACTTCTATCCCTAAAAGATAACGAATAAAAGTATTGTAGATTTATGTAATTACCTGGAGCTCATTTAATTTCTCCTACTTAAAATGAAATCATTTAACAGGTTTGTGTACGAAACAATTTTTCTACTACCAAGAACGATTTTTACCATTTATATTTTCCACAACGTGTTTTATGAAATGGTTCCCATTTTCAAGTGAATTTCTGCGTGCTGTCCGGTACTGCAGTCTTGTGTTGTCTTTAGTATAATGTATAAATCCATGTGCAGTTTTTAACTAATGATCGACGTTCTTGCAGACTTTCACCATTAACTATATATAAAGACAGACAATTATTTCAATATTCCTCTTGGTTTTATATATTACAATGAAGACAACAGGACAACGGAGCACCTTACACATGGAAAAAATCACGATAAAGTAGCATAGCACACAAAAATACGTTTGGCAGTGAGAACCATTTCCTGAAACATAAATAAAGAGAAAATCCATTGGCTTTCCCCAACCATTTCTAACTGATCAAATCAAATTTTACAGGCATCTGGGGACTGGAAATTCGATGCGTTCTCTGCATTTTGAGTTTCTTCTCGGCCGATCCACAATTGCTGATATTATTAGAGATACTTGCACTTCCATATGGGAGATGCTGAAAGTGGAGCATATGAAACCCCCGACTACAGAAGAGTGGAAGAATATCAGCGACCAGTATGAGAAGACAGCACTTTCCTCATTGTGTGGGATCCATAGATGGAAAACACGTTAGAATCGTTAAACCATGGGCATCAGGCAGCGAATTTTATAACTACAAAAAGTATTTTTCTATTGTTTTGACAGCAAATATTGTTTCAGATTCATAGATGTAGGGGCATTTGGTCATCAAAGAGACTCCAATATATTCAAAGCAACTGAATTGGGTAAAAAACTTTACCAACAAGCCTTGAATTTGCCAGAAGCTTCGCCACTTCCGAATGATCCTTGTGGACTGAAAATTCCTTATGTGTTTGTGGCTGATGAGGCTTTTGCGATGAGTGACCATTTAATGAGACCATATCCCGCAAAAAACCTTACGAATGAACAAAAAGTGTTTAACTACAGACTGTCACGAGCACGACGTTATGTGGAATGTGCATTTGGCATTTTATCCAATTTGGGTACCGGCACAGATCTTTCGCCGAGTGAACGGTTGTATATGAATGTTAAGTATGGAGCTATTACATCAGCATACTCTGAAACGAACCTAACTGGTACACAATCTGGCCCAGAGGACTTGCTTTTATGAAGTGATATAAGTTGCTTTACCATTCCGAGGATACCTACTTCTAAGTTACTCATGTTACAGCTGTTCTTGATTCGAATTCTATTTACTTCATGTATTTTTGTGAAAGAATTTCGGAAGGCTGTGTCTAATAATTCAGCTTTAGCAGCACTGTCATCTACAGTATTTCCATTGCTATAGCGCAGAGAAGGCCAGGCTTCGGGACAAATTTTCATTGTGGAAACTATTATGAGCGTCTCTAATTGAAGTCCGAGCTAAATTTCGAGCTTCTGTAGAAGAACACCAGTCTTGGGGGTTTTGCGTTCCTTTGAACATTGCGCGCCTTTCTCGGTGTTTCTGCAACAATTTTCTGACGTGTTTTGTGTACGGCAGTGGATCAGCTCCGTCTTTTATTAATTGATTTGGTATGAATCTCTCAGTTGCTGTCGGTACTATTTCTATGAATTCAAGCCACATCTGGTCTACACTTTGTTAATTTGGAAGAAGTGGAGAGTGTCTCCTGAAGGCGTCAAACGAATTTTTATCTACTTTTTGAATAGATATATTTTTCGTTTGTTTTTTTATGGATTTGGGAGTTACAGTATTCATTCTCGCTACGACAGGCCTTTGTTCACCCTGTGTCCCGTTTTGGTGATCATTATTAGCTCAGGGTCAAGAGGGGGAACTTCTTCGTATCAGGCCATCAGAGGGACGGATGCCTTCGCCTTATAAATGCAAAGGCTGAGGACTTCATCCTAGAGATGATTACATATGTCAGGGCTAAACTTATAACTCTTAGCTATCACTGCAGCCACGCTTTGCACCTGAGTTTTAGAACAATGGTAAGCACGAGCTGCATTTGTATGCATCGTTACGAGAGGACCTCGAAGGCACTTGTTTCAAGTTAGAGTTTTGCTTTTCTTTTTCACGCATTCAGCTAACTAAACTTAACATGTCCTTAGGCAAGGGAGCTAGTGCTTATATTCGCTTTCCTGGGACTTTTCTTTAATTTATTGACCAATTCAACAACAACAGGGGATTTGTGTGTACCGCATAGACTTTATCACTTCATTTCCAATTCCACGCACCTGTATTAAGGTTTTATCGTATGTGATTAATGATTCTGCTCTTAACAGTCCAACGCAAACCCTTCCTCTCTATATCTGTGTGAGCTGTGGTAGATGTATTTCATGTAAATGAGACACTCTCGTTTAAATTCAGATGTTCATTAGTTTCCACTGTGCGAGTTTGTCATAACGTTTCACATCATCTTATGAGGAGCCGTCTGTTCATTGTGTAGGTCACCGGCTTCAGATCCTCTTAGTATCATACGCGTGTACCACATTCTAAGTTGCAGTCTCACATATGGGTTGCGATTCTCCCACAATGGCAATGATGTGCTTTGTCAAGGCTGTAGATGCCAGGGAGTAAACTGGTAGGTTGGTACTTCTTCAAATAGTGAACACTTCGTTTCTTGTGCAGAATGGTTACCTCTGCTTTGTGCCAGGTGGCAGGGATGCTGCCTGTTTGTATGTAACAAATATTTTAAGTAGATATTTTTCTTTTTCTTCTCCAGTAGGTTTAAGTATTTACTACCATACCCCTGTTTCGCCACTCTTCATTTCATTTACAGCTTCTCTAATTTCTTTTGGGGGGATATCTGGGACTTTGTCATTTCATTTGCATTAATTGTTCTCAGCAGTTCATGAGTTATTTCATGTAGTTTAGCGCAGAAATTCCTTATACGCTAAAGAATTTATTCGTTACCTGTTATTAGCCATTTAGCACTATCAATTGCCATTTTTTTATTACCAATCATAAGCTGCTATTTAACTTTCTTGCAGCCCTTTTATTCTCTAGTGCCAATTTTATGGAATTTCCTTAGTGTCTTTTTATATCTGCTTTTATTTTCTTCCTTATACGCTTACATGTTCCTGAGTATTCCATCTTGTCTACAGCTATTCTAATTTTCATCTTTCGTCTAAGGGCCATGGTTTCGGTTGTTAACTTCCATGTTTGTTTAGTACCTTTCACTAAACCCTCTGTTTCTTTCGCGGTTCTCGCTATCTTTTCGGTTAGTTTCTTGTCTGATGGCTGTTCTAGTCTCTCATGAAGATTCCTCTTTCTTTTTCACTTAATTTATCAATGCTGATAGGGTCTCTTTTCTCTCATGTTAGTTTCCCTTTTTCTTGCTGGATGTTGATATCTGCTTTCGCACTTATCAGTCTATGGTCGCTACTAGTATTAAATTAGTTTAAAACCAAAATATCTTTGATTGCTTTGTTTTGGTTTGCAGTAATAAAATCTACTGCTTTCTGTCTCGTGATTTGGACTTCTCCACGCCAGTTTTCTGTTACAGTATTCCTTATATGCGGTCTCCTTTACAGGTGAACTACACTTTCCTAAAATTCTTCCAATGAACCGAAGTCGACCATTTGCGTTCCCTACCATAGTTTTCGATTGCTCGTTGCACCCCGTATCGCTTTGCAACGTTACGCCCAGATATTTAAACGACTCGACTGTATCAAGCAGGACACTAGTAATTCTGTATCCTAAAATTACAGATTTGTTCTTCCTACTCATCTGCGTTAACTTACATTTTCCACCTTGAGAGCGAGCTGCCATTCATCGTACCAAGTGAAAGTTTAGTCTATGTCGTCTTGTATCTTCCTGCAGACACTAAACTTCGACACCGTACTGTACACCACAACATCACCAGCAACCTGTCCGCCAGCTAATTTACTTATAAAGAAAATAACAGCGGTCCTATTATACTTACCTCTGGCACTCCTGACGATACCCTTGTCTCTGATGAACACTCGCCGTCGAGGACAACATACTGGGTTCTATTATTTAAGAAGTCTTCGAGTGACTCACATATCTGTGAACCTCTTCCATATGCTCTTACCTTCGTTAACAGTCTGCAATGGGGCACCGTGTCAAATGCTTTCCGGAAATATAGAAATATGGAACCTGCCTGTTACCCTTCATCCATAGTTCTCAGTACATCATGAGATTGACATGAAGTAGGCGCATACAGTTGTACTGTTTATAACCTGGCACCCTTTGATATTTTTTTTTAAGAATCGGTGGTGTTCTACTTATCAGTTATGCCCTTGTTTATTAGGAACCCCACACCGTAGAGTCTTCCACCTGGTTCTCTTGAATGATACAGAATGTTCCTCCCGGGTTCGATTCCCGGCGGGGTCAGGGATTTTCTCTGCCTCGTGATGACTGGGTGTTGTGTGCCGGCCTTGGGTTAGTTAGGTTTAAGTGGTTCTAAGTTCTACAGGACTGATGACCATAAATGTTAAGTCCCATAGTGCTCAGAGCCATTTGAACCATTTGAACCAGAATGTGCCTCGAGCTGAACACACATTTTTGTCCTTTACGACTTACTCAGATCAACGCGAGACCATTTGATTTTCTCCATTTCCTCCATGTACAAATGTACGGATGTCTGGCATTTCCAACATCTGTAGGTATCTGTAGAGACAGCGCTAAAGGAGTTCCCTCTCGGAGATACGATAATTGGAGGACTAAACGGGAAATTTTTACGTTAGCATTGCTCACCATATATCTTAAAGGCCTGAAGTATAATCACCACGCTAGCTTCAGAACGAATTTGCGATCTAGTCTTTCAGGCAGCCCCTAATATGGGGTGCGGACGCCTTTGGCTGATCGCTCATCTGGAGTACAGACACCTTCCATGTTGCTAGCTCTTGTCCACACCGGACACTTCATATCCACGGTGCCACCCATATCTGGGAGGCTTTCCCCGATCCGTCAATTGGCGAGACGCCTGACGGGGAACTAGCAACCCCGCAAGGGTATTATTATTAATATCACAAGCTACTGCTTAAAAATTGAATAGCTATTTAATACTTGGGGGGTGTCATCTACAGATGGTTTTATGGTTCTTTTTTCGCATTTGGAGTGACCTACGTTCCTGGCAATATTTCATGCGTGTGAAGAAACCCAAGTCACTTCTTTTTTGCCACAGTAAGGTCTTCCTGCAACTCACTAGTACGTAGCGAGGCCAGAACACATATCACATATTTTCTCAGAGTGCAGTGACCTATAAGGCATTGTGGTAATCAGTTCTACTATCATTACTCACTGGCATCAGAGTATGTCCATAATTCAAGGTTTAATATTTTTTTTGTGGGGTCTAAAATTTGAAAACCTCTCTCACACCGGCCTGATTTAGCTTCACTGATAAGGATAGTAAGAACATGTGTATGTTAAGGGAATTTTCATTCACAAAGCAGGCTTATCACATTCACACAGTTCAATACTGTTCCATCCTGATTATATGGAGCTTAACTTAAATTACATAAGGCAGTAAAGCAATTTCGAAGTCTCGGTGTGACGAAAATTGTCAGTCGATCTCCTGAAAACATTTGTAATAAATATTAACTTTCTGTGATCACATGGGGAAGACCGGAGATCTGCTGGTAAGACCGTGTTAGCCCATTAATTGTAATAAACTGGATATCATGAGCATACAAAACGGCAGGTTCGTCCAGTGTAAATCAGACGTTCCCCACTGATCCCGTGCAACACAGTGTAGTAAGCAGACACTGTCAATGATAATAAGTTAAATAATACGCGAACACACTTACTTTAGTTTAGTTCATGTATTAAATTCCTTCTCATACAGAATCTCATCAAGATGGCGACTAGCTCAACAATACATACATATACATCCTCGTTCTTTCACGGCTAAATCGGCAAGATCTCCTTCATTCTTTTCATAAGAGAAAACAGATAGCAGAGAAGCTATTCCATGGAGTAAATGGACGCTCCAAGGAATAATAGGGCTTGAAACTACTTTGCATTGATAATCATCGTATATTAAAGTTTAGGAATCGGTAAGATAAGAAGAGATATTTCAAGATATGTACTGAGTTATATAATTTATAAAATTTCTGAAAATATCGCGGAGAGACCGCTGCAAGAGACATTACAAAGGGTTATGTGATCTAGCTTGGAAGTGAGTTACGAGCCCATACACAATCCCACCTCGCCGTGAGCTTTGAGATGTCTGTTGGAGTCCCCTGAGATAGTTTACTTTACATTTGTTGAGAAAACGACGCAGTGTGTATTGGTTTTGTGAAAAAGCGCTTTCTGCAGTCAGTCATACACTGTTTGTTTATACACAATACAATGTAAAGTGCACGATTACAGTCCTGCGTCACAAGTAGGACAGTTGTGAGAGCAGAAGATATCAAATTTGTGTGTTTTGACCTAACGCCAAGCGCTTTCAAGACAACTCGTTGTTCGTTGGCGACGCTTGCACGTTTGACTTCCGACTCAATAAAGCAAATGGCTTTTGAGGAAAAGCTAGTGATTCCTACTGTCAAATGATTTTCCAGCTCTAAGTTAAACAAGTGGCAGGATTAATATAATTATTTTTTAATTCAAAAGTATTTTTCCTTTCTTTCGGAGTCAGTCGCCTGAGCATTGGAATTCTCGCAGTACTGTTGCCGATAGGTGCCTGAGACAACCGCCTTACTTCTGCCTTCTTCCCGCCTGCTATACGCGTACACTGAAGCGCCAAAGAAACTAGTATAGGAAAGCGTATTCAAATACAGAGAGAGACACGTAGACAGGCAGAATACGGCGCTGCAGCCGTAACGGAAGAAAACCCGTGTCTGGCGCAATTATTAGATCGGTCACTGCTAATACAATGTCAGATTATCAAGATTTAAGCGAGTTTGAACGTGGTGTTACGGTAGGCGCACGAACTATGGCACACAGTATCTTCGAGGTAGCGATGGAGTGGGGATTTTTCCTTACGACCATTTCACGAGAGCGTCGTGAAACGAACGAATAGCGTGCGGGCTGACTGGCGGGGCCTGCGCGGGTGGTAATGGGGGTGTCCGGCACGGTTGGGGTGGGGGCGCCAACCCATATGTATCCGCCACTGCTGTCATAGGTAAGACTAGCAGTGTTGTCGCTCAGTGAAGGTATTCAAACGGTTCAAATGCCTCTAAGCACTATGGGACTTAACATCTGAGGTCATCAGTCCCCTAGAACTTGGAACTACTTAAATCTAACTAACCTAAAGACATTACACACATCCATGCCCGAGGCAGGAATCGAACCGTAGCAGCAGCGCGGTTCCGGACTGAAGCTCCTAGAACCGCTCGGCCACAATGGCCGGCAGTGAAGGTATTGTTAGGGTGTTACTATCGGCGTGCTTTACACGCGATCAGAATTTCTGTGGGCTTTCTGCCACATTCAGAGACAGAGTTTCGTTGTGGCAACTGTAAAAAGTACCTCGCATTGAAGTCTGCGCTAAATTTAGCTTCTGTGAAACACTACCAATCTTGGAGATTTTGCGTTCTTTTAAGTTTGGTATTCTGTTTTCGCTGCTTCTGCAATAGTGTTCTGACGTCTTCTGTGTAGTATAGGGATCAGTTCCGTTTCTTATTAATTTAAGTCGTTCTTGTGGTCTTCCATCCAACGACTGGTTTACTGCATCTCTCCCTGATACTCTATCGTGTGACGTAGCTTCCGTGATTGATACCCTGCCGATGTAAAGCTCTTTTAAGACATGTGGCTCCATATAGTCGTAGGGTCGAACCGTACATGTCTGATTTCATGCACAGCAGTAGATTTCACTGCTGTATTGTAGTTTACTTGCCAGCCGTTGTGGCCTAGCGGTTCTAGTCGCTTTAGTCCGGAACCGCGCGACCACTAAGGTCGCAGGTTCGAATCCTGCCTGGGGCATGGATGTCTGTGATGTCCTTAGGTTGGTTAGGTTCAAGTAGTTCTAAGTTCTAGGGGACTGATGACCTCAGATGTTAAGTCCCATAGTGCTCAGAGCCATTTGTAGTTTACTTGTGATCCTACAGTCGAATTATTCAAGCATTGGCATGCTTATTATTAAGTAACACAGTTTCCAATATGGTAAAATACGAATAATAAATGCAAATTATTAAGTAACACTTTCCAATATGGTAAAATAAGAATAACAAATGAAAAAGGATCGGATTCATGTGAATAGAACATTTGTAGGCGACAACAAAGATTTAAACTGTATGTACTGATTTATTTTACCAAACACCAAAAATAAATGGTGCTCCTACTGAGGGCCTCAGTCTCAAAGACTGCAGGTCAAACACAAGACAATGGTTAACACAGAAACCGTAGATATTTTAGTTATAAATTGTCGTACGTGTGTTGGCAAAGAACTAGAGCTCCAAGTGATAATAGAAAGCACTAAAGTTCAAGGTACTGAAAGGTAGCTAAAGCCGGAGTAAGTTCAGCCGAAAGCTTTGCTAAGTATGTAACGATGTGCACAAAGGATGGCGTGTTTGTGCTTTTATAAGTAGTTTATCTTACTGTACAAGCAGCTAGTTCATGTAAGTTAGTATGGGTAGAGGCTATCCTTGACAACCCGATTAAACTAATAACTGGTTTCTTTTACCGATCCTCTGATTCAAATGATACAGTTGCTGAAAGGTTCAAAGATAATTTGAGTGACTTTTCAAATAGATACCCTACTCATATAATTATACTTGGTGGTGAGTTCAATCTACACTAGATATTTTAATTAAAACACGTGTTTAATGTAGGCGGTAGGCATAGAACATCGTCCGGTATTGAAGTAAATGCTTTCTCCGAAAGTTATTTTGAACAAATAGTTCAGGAGCCCACCATAAATGTAAATGGTTGCGAAAACATTCTTGACCTCTTAGCTACAAATAATCCTGAACAAATAGGGAGCAACATGACCGATACGGGGATTAGTGACGAAATACCATACCATTCAAATCCACCAAAAATAGAAGCAAAATATATCTCTTTAAAAATCAGATAAAAATTCGCTTGACGCCTTCCTAAGGATCATTATCCATTCCTTCCAAACTAAATATGCAAGCGTAAGCCATGTCTGGCTTAAATTAACAAAAAGTATCAGTGGCAATTGAGTGATCTATTAAATTCTCAAAATTAAGAAATCAAAGTTGAAAATTACATCCGTTAAATTAAGGAGAAAAATATGGGTAAGTTATCTTCACGCCTTCCGTCATTTGTATCACAGCAACGAATTTCCATTACCTTCTTTACTACATGTGCATGTACTGTAGGTGCAACCACAATGGAGGGGTACCTGCTGAGAGGCCAGACAAACGTGTGGTTCCTGAAGTGGGGCAGCAGCATTTTCAGTAGTTTCAGTCTAAATGATTGACTGATCTGGCCTTGTAACATCAACCAAAGTGCCTTGCTGTGCTGGTACTGCGATCGACTGAGAGCAAGGGTAAACTACAGCTGCTATTTTTCCAGAGGGCATGCAGCTCTACTGTATGGTTAAATGATGATGGGACACTCTTGGGTAAAGTATTCTGGAGGTAAAACAGTCCTCCATTCGCATCTCCAGACGGGGAATACTCAGGAGGATGTCGTCACTAGGAAAAATAGAAATGGCACTCTACGGGTCGGAGCGTTGAATGTTGGACCCGAAGGTGGCCAAATACAAAAAATTTTGTTTTTTTTTGCTATCAAAACTAAATTGGAACATTCCTGTTTAATGAAAACTTTGAATTATTGTTCCACTTACCCTAGGAGCGGAGTCACTACCATTTTCTCGCACGCCTGCAGAGGAAATGGGAGGGCCACTGAATGCATGTAACACCCTCTCGTGACTTCTTGGCGAACTGCTTAGCATTTTATCGTTCTGAAGTTGAATATTGCCTTATGTAGCCCATACAGCGAATGTGCAAGGGTTGGCTCCAGTGTTTACTGTCACAAATGAGGCGCTAAGAGCACCGAACATCGTCTCTTTGTTATTGATTGTTTCGAATTACTTCAGTGTTGCGCCTGTTGTTAGTAATACTCTGCTTCTTGTGTAAAGCGTTCTTCTGGTTACGATCCCGCGTCTTATTAACCGTGTATACAAGAAGAGGAAGAACTTTGGAAAAAGAAAATTAACACTAATACCAAGTTTGATGCTGTAATTACGGAAACAATGCGTTCTTCTGCTAAGCAACAGATGGTTGGCCACATCCCTGAGACAGCTTCTAGCAAGGATGACTGGTGGAAGTGACAGATTTTGTGAATATGTGAGTGACAGTGATAATATTGGCGAAGTACTGAGTATTGGACTGTTATCCTCTGTGCTGAAAGAAAGTGTTCTGTACAAAATTTGTTCAAGTGTAGGAGTGAGACTAGAGATAACAAAGCACTTTGGTTTAGCTTGTGAGATGAAGATAATCTGTACATCTTGCAAGTATGAAGTGACTTTCTAATATTCACAAGCCAGACTCTTTGGTGGAAATGGGCGATCTAGAATGTTTGATCTGAATGTTCAACTTGTATATGGTCTTCGATCCATCGGAAAAGGATCTGCTGCTGGTAAACTGTTTTGTGGTATTATGAACTTGCCATTGCCTCCAAGCAAATTTGGGTACTACTGCGAACAGGTGGGAACCTCTGTTGAAGATGTGGCTTTGAAAACCATGAAGGAAGCAGTGGAGGAATCTACAGAAATGAACGGTGGCATGGGATGGTTCCTGGCAAAAGAGGGGTCATAAATCCCTGAACGAGGTCGTAACTGCTACTTGTGGTGACAGTGCGAAAGCGATAGATGTTGAAATATTGTCAAAACGTTATAGGTGCAAAAATAAAATCAAATGAGAGCACAAAGGTACCTGTGAGGCAAATTTTAGTGGATCAAGTGAAGCAATGGAAGTGGAAGGAGTGAAACAAATTTTTGATCTTCAGTTCCCAGATACAATGTTAGGTACAAATACTACCTTGGGTATGGTGACTCCAAAGGTTTCAGGACTATGGAGGAACTTAAACCATATGGAAATGAATTTGAAGTTGAGCAGTTGGAATACATTGGGCATGTGCAAAATCATATGGGTGCACAGCTTCGAAGGCTCAAACAAACTTTGGGTTCAAGTAAGCTCTGTGATGGAAAGTCAATAGGAGGGAGAGGCAGGCTTACTGATGAGGTGATTGAACGTCTACAGAGATACTATGGGTATGCAATAAGGCAAAAAACTAGTAATGCTAGTGACATGCGAAAAGCGGTGTGAGCATTGTTTCTTCATACTGCCTCTTCCAATGAAGGACAACACAGCCTGTAACCAAAAGATTCGTGATGGAAATATAATGCCGAAAAGGACTATGATCACAAGCATGGTTTACTAGCAGCTCTGACAAACGCAATAAAATCAAATTTTCACGACTTAGCACAGCCAGAATTGTTACATAAATGTCTACACGGAAAAACGCAGAGCGTTAACAATTTAATTTGAACAGTGATTCCTAAAATGGTGTTTGTAAGCATAAAAACACTGCACTTTGGAATTTATGATGCAATAGCAACCTAAAACCAAGGGAACAGTGCGATGTGTGAAGTACTGGAGGCGTTAGGTTAAAAAATGGCTCAAATGGCTCTGAGCACTATGCGACTTAACTTCTGAGGTCATCAGTCGCCTAGAACTTAGAACTAATCAAACCTAACTAACCTAAGGACATCACACACATCCATGCCCTAGAAGGACTCGAACCTGCGACCGTAGCAGTCGCTCAGTTCCAGACTGTAGCGCCTAGAACCGCACGGCCACTCCTGCCGGCGAAGGCGTTAGGATTTACAGCTGGGGTGAACACTGTACAAACACTAAGAAATATTGACAGAGAGAGGATAGGAGGAGCAGAAAGAAGAGAAAGGGATATGAAATATGATGAAACAACAGGCCAGAAAAGAATACCAAAAAGGAAGCCTTTGGAGGATGAAGAAGAAGACCCAGATAATTCGTCCTATAGTGTAGGAATGTATTGAGAAACTTCGACACCATTTCCCATAAATTAGAATTTTTCCAATTTAAGGAATATTTTCTCAAAATCCACTCAAACTAGGGAGATGAAATTTTCATGCAGCATTCCTAGCGGTCAAACTTACATTGTAACACAGCCGTCAGTAGTTTCATTTCGATTTGATTAAATAAAGCAACTTTCTGTAAAAAAGTTGGGTCCTTAATGAAAATAATTATTGAAAGGAAACTAGAAAAGATACTCCAATATCCCTCCATCATAACCGCAATACTAAACCACTCTATATGTTGAAAAAATTTCAAGCTTTTCTATTTGGTAGATTATTCATAAATGTTGCACAAACTTAGTGATTTTAAAATGAGCAGCATAGGTACCTCCGACTCCCATTAATCAGGCAGGTAGGTCTTTAAATTTAAAAACGAAAATGGGTAGGCTGAAATTAAATACAGTGCAAATTAGTGAAGTTCGATAGCAGGAGGAACACGATTTCTGGTTAGATGAGTATAGGATTACAAATACAAAATTAAATGGTAATGCAGGAGTAAGTCTAATAATGACTAAGAAAACAGGTATGCGGTAGGCTAATATGACTAACACAGTGAACACATTACGAAAGTCAAGACAGACATGAAGCCAACACCGATCACAGCAGTACAAGTTTGTACAGATGATGAAGACCGTGAAAGAATATATGATGAGAGAAAATAAATTATGTAGACAGACAAGGAAAAGGAAAATTTAATTGTGGTGGGGACTGAAATTCGATCGTAGGGAAAGGAAGAGAAAGAAAAATAGTAGAGGATATGGACTGGGTAAAAGGAATGGAAGACGAAGCCATCTGGTATAATTTTACACAGAGTATAAGTTAATCATCGCTAACACTTGGTTTAAGATTCATGAAAAAAGGATGCATACTTGGAAGAGACCTCCAGACGCTGGAATGTTTCAGACTCATTATATAATGGTACGACAGAGATTTCGGGACCAGGGGCATATGTGGGCTCTTACCACAATTTATTGGTTATGAACTACAGATTAAAACTGAAGAAACTGCAGAAAGGTAGGAAGTTAAGGAGTTCGGACCTGAATAAGGTGAAAGAAGCAGAGTTTGTTGAGAGTTTCAGAGGGAGCACTGGGCAACAATTGAAACAGGGAAAGGAATACAGTAGAAGACGAATTGGCAGCTTTGAGCATCTACATCTACATCTACACGGGTACTCTGCAAGTCACATTTAAGTACCTGACAGAAGGTTCATCGAACCACCTCCACAATCCCCTATTATTCCAATTTCGTATAGCGCACTGGAAGAACGAACATCTGCATCTTTTCGTGCGAGCTTTGATTTCCCTTATTTTATCATGATGATCGTTCTCCTTATGTAGATCGCCGCCAACAAAGTATTTTCGCAGTCGGAGGAGAAAGTTAGTGATTGAAATTTCGTGAGAAGATTCCTCTCCACGAAAAACGCCTTTGTTTTAATGATGTCCATCCCAATTCCCGTATTATTTCAGTGGTACTCTCTCCCCTATTTCGCGATAATACAAACGTGCTCCCCGTCTTTGAACTTTTTCGATGTACCCCGTCAGTCCTATATGGTAAGGATCCCACACCGACAGCAGTATTCTAAAAGAGGACGGACAAGCGTAGTGTAGGCAGTTTCCTTAGTAGATCTGTTACATTTTCTAAGTGTCCTGTCAATAAAACGCAGTATTTGGTTAGCCTTCCCCCACAAGATATCCTGTGTTCCTTCAAATTTAAGTTGTTCGTAATTGTAATTCCTAGATATTTAGTTGAATTTACAGCCTTTGGATTTGACTGATTCATCGTGTAACCGAAGTTTAACGAATTTCTTTTAACACTCATGTGGTTGACCTCACACTTCTTGTTACTTAGGGCCAATTGCCGATTTTCGCACGACACAAATATCTTTCCTAAATCGTTTTGCAATTTGTTTTGATATTATGATAATTTAACTAGTCGATAAACGACAGCGTCATCTGCAAACAGCCTTTGATTGCTGCTCAGATTGTCTCCCAAATCGTTTATATACACTCCTGGAAATGGAAAAAAGAACACATTGACACCGGTGTGTCAGACCCACCATACTTGCTCCGGACACTACGAGAGGGCTGTACAAGCAATGATCACACGCACGGCACAGCGGACACACCAGGAACCGCGGTGTTGGCCGTCGAATGGCGCTAGCTGCGCAGCATTTGTGCCCCGCCGCCGTCAGTGTCAGCCAGTTTGCCGTGGCATACGGAGCTCCATCGCAGTCTTTAACACTGGTAGCATGCCGCGCAGCGTGGACGTGAACCGTATGTGCAGTTGACGGACTTTGAGCGAGGGCGTATAGTGGGCATGCGGGAGGCCGGGTGGACGTACCGCCGAATTGCTCAACACGTGGGGCGTGAGGTCTCCACAGTACATCGATGTTGTCGCCAGTGGTCGGCGGAAGGTGCACGTGCCCGTCGACCTGGGACCGGACCGCAGCGACGCACGGATGCACGCCAAGACCGTAGGATCCTACGCAGTGCCGTAGGGGACCGCACCGCCACTTCCCAGCAAATTAGGGACACTGTTGCTGCTGGGGTATCGGCGAGGACCATTCGCAACCGTCTCCATGAAGCTGGGCTACGGTCCCGCACACCGTTAGGCCGTCTTCCGCTCACGCCCCAACATCGTGCAGCCCGCCTCCAGTGGTGTCGCGACAGGCGTGCATGGAGGGACGAATGGAGACGTGTCGTCTTCAGCGATGAGAGTCGCTTCTGCCTTGGTGCCAATGATGGTCGTATGCGTGTTTGGCGCCGTGCAGGTGAGCGCCACAATCAGGACTGCATACGACCGAGGCACACAGGGCCAACACCCGGCATCATGGTGTGGGGAGCGATGTCCTACACTGGCCGTACACCACTGGTGATCGTCGAGGGGACACTGAATAGTGCACGGTACATCCAAACCGTCATCGAACCCATCGTTCTACCATTCCTAGACCGGCAAGGTAACTTGCTGTTCCAACAGGACAATCCACGTCCGCATGTATCCCGTGCCACCCAACGTGCTCTAGAAGGTGTAAGTCAACTACCCTGGCCAGCAAGATCTCCGGATCTGTCCCCCATTGAGCATGTTTGGGACTGGATGAAGCGTCGTCTCACGCGGTCTGCACGTCCAGCACGAACGCTGGTCCAACTGAGGCGCCAGGTGGAAATGGCATGGCAAGCCGTTCCACAGGACTACATTCAGCATCTCTACGATCGTCTCCATGGGAGAATAGCAGCCTGCATTGCTGCGAAAGGTGGATATACACTGTACTAGTGCCGACATTGTGCATGCTCTGTTGCCTCTGTCTATGTGCCTGTGGTTCTGTCAGTGTGATCATGTGATGTATCTGACCCCAGGAATGTGTCAATAATGTTTCCCCTTCCTGGGACAATGAATTCACGGTGTTCTTATTTCAATTTCCAGGAGTGTAGATAAGGAACAGCAGAGGGCCTATGACACTATCTTGTGGAATGCCAGTAATCATTTCTGTTTTACTCGATGACTTTCTTTCAAACGAAATAGTGAATGCAGCAGTGGATCAAATAGATAAACAGACAAGGCCTAGTATAAATCCTTGGACATTACAGATGGTATCGAATTTAACTGCTGAAAGGAGAAAACAAAGAAATGAAGTAAACAAAGCAGGCAAAGGAAATACAAATGCCTAAAAAATTAGATTGACAGAAAGTGCAAAATGGCCAGAAAGAAATGTCTATAAAGTACAAATACAAGGCTACGGAAGCATGTAGAACTAGAGGAAGAGAAGAGACCTTCTACAGCAAAATTAAAGAAGTCTTTGTAGAAAAGAGAAGCAGTTGTATGCATATCAAGACAGGAGATGGAAGACGAGTATTAAGCAAGGAAGGGAAAGCTCAGAAATGGGAGTATATAGAGGGGCTGTTCAAGGGAAATAAACTTGTGGGTAATATTATAGAAAGGGAAGAGGAAGTAGAAGAAGATGAGATGGAACGTACGATAGTGAGAGAAGAATTTGACATAGGAAATTCAACCACTATAGAGATGAAAGCTTTTTTTTTTTTTTTTTTTTTTTTAAAAAAAAAAAAAGAAATCTTTATTAATGAACAGTTCGCCGCTCGTGGTCTCGCGGTAGCGTTCTCGCTTCCCGAGCAGGGGATCCCGGGTTCGATTGCTGGCGGGGTCAGGGATTTTCACCTGCCCCGAGATGACTGGGTGTTGTTGTGTCGTCTTCATCATCATCAATCATCCCCATCAGGGTCGGAGGAATGTAACGACAGAGCACCTCCATTAGGATCTTGCCTAGTACAGCGGTGCGGGTCTCCCGCATCGTTCCCCTACGTTCTGTCAAGAAGCATGGGACTTCATTTCCCTTAAAGAACAGCTAAAGCATTTTTAAAGCTACATGAATGAAAATTGGTATTTGACTTCGCGCTTGCAAATAGAAAAATACATATTTCGGTGTTTTGGGAAATTCATCCCCTAAGTGGTTGAAATGAAGGATCAAATCCAAAAAAACAGCTCAGTCCCCTCCACACAGTTCCCGCTACCCGTGTAACCGCCTCCTGGACACCTGACCTATTAACCGGAATCCGAATACACACCATCCTATGCCACAAGTCAAAGATTCTGCGGTCAACACGGTCGCAGAACCGTCTGAGCCTCTGATTGGGACGCTCCACTCGGCACTGTACCAAAAGTCCCCAATCGGTCCCGTCGATGAAGCCGCTAATGATGGGCTCTGCTTTCATCTCCAAAGCAAGACTGGCAGTCTTTACCACTTCACATAGCCGTCGGAAACCAAAGATAATGTCTTCTGATGCAAAGTGACACATATTATTAGTCCTGACATGAGCTACCACCTGCAGGTGGTGCTTCCTGAGATCTAAAGGTATCGGGAAGCACCCGTTCCTGAGATAAGTCATCCTCGTATACAAACGTAGTACACAACTGCGTACCTCTCCTTCCTTGCAGCACATTCCTAAGAGGCCCCATTGCATGCCTGACACAGTAGCTTCCAGCTATCAGTAAGTCCACTCTCTGTAGAGCCCAGATCGTGCAGACCGAGAAGCTTCCTCGAACACAGAGCAAACGACTGCGTATAGCTCAGGATCTTTATCAGCTACAGATAGCTAAACTGTTTTTCAGACGAATGGAGAGGCACTTCGACTGATCCCCTAGAAAGTCTTTCGCTTCCTGCCACACAGCCGGCCGGGGTGGCCGAGCGGTTCTAGGCGCTACAGTCCGGAACCGCGCTAACGCTACGGTTGCAGGTTCGAATCCTGCCTCGGGGCATGGATGTGTGTGATGTCCTTAGGTTAGTTAGGTTTAAGTAGTTCTAAGTTCTAGGGGACTGATGACCTCAGAAGTTAAGTCCCATAGTGCCCAGAGCCATTTGAACCAACCTGCCACACACTGAATCGATCTCCCAGCACGTCAGGGTCGATAGCCAGTGCACACTTGTGCCTAGGCGAGCTTCGATGTTTTCGTTTATGAAGCATATTTCGATCATCTGCACAGCATTTTCTGTCGTTCGTTTTCACCTGATTCCAACTGCCTTTTCTTTAATTCGTATTTATAGCACCGACATCAGCAGTGGATGGTGATCCTTTGATGATGATACCAGCCACTCACGCTGGCGAAACGTTAGAAATATCGTTACTCAACCATCTGACCAAGATCCTGAGACAAAAGCCAACGGATCGACCCATCGGTATCTTGGTCTTATAAAGTTGTATGTGTTATATCAGAGCGACTGGCCATTATTGAGAAACTACCGTGTTTCAGATTTCTGCATTTAGAAGCTTTATTGCATTATCTCGCTACTGCGGAAGGCATTCAGAATCCATGACAGACGTTCACTTGATTACTGTTTCCCTCTACGTTCTTGTTTCAGCCATTCCTGCCTGCATCTTCACTCAATTTGTGCAATAAAAGTCTCTTACAGAAAATGGAATGAGAGTAATTTAAAAAATAAAAGTGTAGGACAACTTTCCCTGTAATTCTATCTTCTACCTCTCTCGGTTTATTATTCCGGCTTCGTTTCTGCTCTCCTATAATATAATTAATTTGCACAAATGAGTGCCATGTCGGCTTTCGGAAACTTTACACGCGGAGGGAAACATTAAAAGTTTTACCCTGAAGAGGACCGGAAAAAGCTTGTACTTCTGAAACTGCTTTTGGTAGCTCTACCAGCGACTCACGTTGTAACAGGTCTCCTGCGAAGTGTCCCCGTGTAAGTTTAGTATTTATTATAAAGTTGAAGGTTAATTTTGAATTTCAGCAGTTTTTCAAACACACTCTTACGTAACCCTGTTATGACATTCGTATTTTCCTGTCCAAGATTACAAGTTGCCTGCAGATTCAAACAGATATATCAAAATAATAAAATAATATCCAAAAAACTTCCGCACAGGGTTGTCTTCTTAATGTTGTGTAGAGGTATGACCACTCATTGTTTAAACATCTTTTCTACATAAACTACTGTTTCACACTGTTATTGATTGGCTTCAAAGTTTTTTATGTATATTCCTTGTCTAACATGGCGCAACATAACAGTATCATCTACTTCTGAAAGTTCATAAAAAGATAAAAACATCGGATGCATCGAGTCCAAGAATCAACTAAATTATCATAAAAGTAAAGGAAAAAAGGGTCGCAGGACCCAGAATTTGTAAATATGCGTCATCAGTGCAAATGAAAATTTTTACTCAATATGGGAAATTTATCAGAAATTATATTACAAGTGTGGAACAACGCCCAGTTCCATACCAAGGTCGAACTTGTGTCCAAACGACGACCATCTCTTCAATGCTAGACGGAGAAATACTGTCGTTATCAGTTCGACTGTAAACGTTGTAGTATTTATCATTAAGTGCACAAATACGAGTATAATGAGAAGATGGTTACCAATGAAGGTGGTTTCTCACTGAGAACGTGAGGCCTTTCTTTTAAATTCGTTCGTAATCAGCTTTTCGACTTTCACGTTCACTGTACACGAGCGGGACGACATTTGTGCAGATGTTAGCACTGTATGCATTAATCAGAACGATCTCGGATGAGTAAGGTGTTTATCAACTACTCGAAGAGGATGTAATCATATCACAATCGTTAGTGGGCATCGGCTCCGTACGTCACACTTAAGTTTTCCCACCAGTATATGGTGTAACATGCCCCTACGTCAGATACTTTGTTACCAAATGGTGTGGTTTGCAAAGAGAAAAATGCCATTTCTGGCTAAGAAAATCGTAGAACAGTTTCCATACGCTCTGAAATCGCCACAGTGTGTTTTGAGTAAATCATGAAAATACTTTTGTTTCAGTGCGTATTAAAAATGATAGTTGTTTCGTTCGGTCAAGTCCGTGATCTGAAATTATTTTTTAGTGATTTGATTGCTTCGGCTAACATTGGAAAAATTTATGCTCTCCCTACACTGAAAACGCTTTGAAGTAAAACGTAAACCCAGCAAGAAAATTTGTGATTGTTATACCTGAGATGGAACTTTTGGCTATACCTAATGTGAATTTTATGTTCCGTCTTTGTAAAACAGATGTTCCTCAGAATAATTTAAAAAAAATCCTGTTATTTAAAAATTGGCCTTTTGAACCTGGTTGTAATGGAAAAATTTGAACTTTTTAAATTTCTCAGTTAGTAAATTATGTTTCCGCTTTGTTAGTGTATAACTGAGAATATGCTCAGAGGCTTTACAAAAAGAAAAAAAGAGTAAACAAAATGGTTACAATACTCTGAGAAGCAGTTAAGGAACAATACAAATCATACTCGTTAGTTCACACAAGAAATATGTACCTAACTTCGCGTCTGTATTTTATTTCATATTCAACGTTCAGGTTGTCTCATCTTACAGATGGCTCAAAAAGACGATATATTTCGCGTTCATTCAAGAATACGGATAAGTAATTCAGTATGAGCGTCCACAGGCACTACGTAAAACCAAACTAGTCCTCACCATTAACCATTGAAAAAGAAAAAAATTAAAAAGTACCAAACTGCCGCAGCTGCCAACGACTTGCACTGATTACAAATCTATAAAGTAGAGGGGTGACTTAAAAAAATATGGAAACTTTTATATTGACGTATTCTTGCAATAACTTGTTGGTAATAACGTTAACGACGCATACAACAGATGCCTTTTCTTATCTCAACAAGGCGTGCATCCTTTTTTTTAATTTCGTGATTCACTACACAATTCCTGATCATTTCAGGAACTGTTTATTGAGTGTAATCTGCCTGACTTCTGGCATCGCTTAGGATCAAATAATTCTTCCGAGCACCATTGACTCCACGGGCATCGGTTTTGCATACTGTTTATAGTTGATTCGTTTGCACTGACTATTGTGAGTTAACGAGCATTGCGCTCTCATTTAAATATGTGGCCAAAAGAGTCGGCCTACAGGAATTGTGAAACGAACACTGTCGTCGAGGACCGTGTGCCACAAAGGTTGCAGATTCACCACGAGATTGGGAAACTCACAGGTGTCTATTTTCTATTGGGGCCTAAGCGCTGTAGTGTGTGAGTGAGACAGACGAGAACCTGTGTCATAGGGAAACGCATTAGAAGGCGTTGGTGGCCATGGAGACGTAGCAGTGTTAAATATGGCGGACCTAAGATCGGCCATAAAGGAAAACATTTATGGAAACTATTTAATTCTGTAGTAATTCAGGGAATGAAGCCACAGTAATTTAACCTGCCATCTTCCATAAATTTTCATCGTGATCCCAATGAAACTTGAATATTGATCATATATATATATATATATATATATATATATATATATATAATAGGTTAGGATTTACTGTTAAAGTGAAATTAACAAGTTTTGTAACAAAGACCTGAATGCTTAACTCTGAACGCTTTGGTCAAACTTAACGATCGACATTTCATATAGAAGCACATCAATAAAAGGACAAACGTTGTGAATATCAGCTCTGTGACTTTGTTTGTATAAAAAGATATAGTAAATTTAAATTATCAGTATTTTCGGGTAAGCTTCAGATCATTATTTCCTTGCTGGCTTTCACATATAATGATAATGTGATTGTGTGGTGTGGTGTGGCCCTCAACTACGTACCCTCAGACTCAAGAGTTGAAATATTAAAAGTTTTGGCTGGTTTCGTTGTCTAGGGGCTGGGGTTCATAGTTGCCGTATTACAAGCCAAATACTACTGAGTCTGCAGTATACAATACGAATATACACATGAATCGGTTGGTCGAAGGTTCCTGTCACTCGGCAGTCGAGAATGTAATGTAGAAATTTATATATTAAAGATTGCAGTTAAATAAAATCTGCAGGTACTATCTTAACGAGTTTAAATGATGAGTATGATAGTAGAAGTACTTTTGAGAATTTGGTATATTTCTGCAAAACACTTATTGGTGTTGCTGGTCCAGCAATAAAATAAAATATAAGTTGAATAACAGGGAAACAATAGATTCCTACTGCACGTAATTAGTTATGAATAACAACATAGCTCGACAGATATTCACTTCTAAACACACACCACGTCTTCACTGCAGAAACCACGGAAATCTCACAAGTGCACAAGTCGGCACTCCAAAGTATTTCTATCTGCTGCGACCATGCGCAAACTGCTCCACACTCTCCAAGTGACCGTGTATCCATCGCGCCATCACGTCCAGCACACCTGTCCTGTGTGACTCCGTCACGCTGCACTGTCGTGTACTCCATTCACTTTGGTAGTCGCCTCCCTTAGTAACGAGCGCTGTGATTGGCGATAGTGTTTCCATCATGTCTCCAAGCTAAGGCACACTCACAAACATTTTGAAACACATTCGAAATACTGGATTTACATTTAACTAACTTGAAATAAAATAAATATTTCTATGGCTGGACCATAAAAATGCTCTAACACACATTATTAAATACACATAGAAATTAAATAAACTAATATCAAAGAAATAGAACAGAAATAAGCCAGTAACCTAATGTCTGAGTGCTTTTTGAAACACATTTCTTCATGAATAGTATTTATCTGATATAAACAAAGACATAGATGAATAAAATTTATTTTTAAGCATGCTGCTACCGATTTTTCGTGTAACTGTGGAGTACATATGGGCTGATGCGATCAATAGAAATCGGCCACTTTGACCTCCAATAACTCATGTACTATTCAAGTTACATGCCTGTAATTAATACCAATTTAGGTTTACACTAATAGCTTTCTAAAGACACATCGATCGACGAAATCGGCCGAACCGTTTAGATTTTGGAAATTCGTTGCTGGGTGTTACTTGTATAATTTATCGTCAGATACTTAACTTCAACTAATGAAGATAGTGAAAATCTGATTACACCATCAGAATCATCGTGCAAATAATAGTAATGTGTATGTTTCTTTTTGAGGTAACATGATTCCTCTGGCTACTATTGATTTCTATATGAACTGTGAAATGTGTGCCATTGAGGTTTCACGAAGTCCACCATCTTTGGCCCTCACTGCATGGTCCCCCCGAGAGGCCCCAGTGCTGCCACGCCAACTCCGAACTTAGAATATTTTCAGGGCGCCACAACTCACCCGTTACCTCACACACCTCCACTGGCTTACCAGAATGTTCAGAAGTAGCACCCTTCATTTCATACGAGTACATATTAAACAAATTTCAAAGAACAGAATTTAATGATTAAAATGCCAGGCCAATTGTGTTTACAAATTTTTTGTAGTGGTGTGGGAGCAGCATGAATTTCGAAATAAACTTAAACTAACACAAATTATCAATGAAATATCATATTAATGAAATATCGACACACATAGCTTCAACAGAATTACATGTCAATTCACTGTTAAACACTTGATCTTTCTGAAATAATACATCGATGCCTACGCCATCATCACCATAAATATTCATCTCAGCAACCTTATCTGCTGACACACCACATAAATTCACATCAGAAACCTTACTTTCCCCCGTCGACAGATTAACTTTACGTGAATCGTACTCAACTTTATCCTCCGCTGCTACATTACACAAATTGTTGCTACCTTGTCGTAAATTTTTGGGACTTCCAGCCTTGCTATATTCTGCTGTGATTGGACAAAAATCGGCACACGCTGCCATTTCTACACCCTTTTCATCCAGATTAACCCCTGATCTTACTTTACATACATTCTCACATTCATACTCTGACAAATGTTTTAGATCCACACATTCAGCAACAAGTTTCTTTTCGTCTTCATTCGTGACGAGAAACGCGTAAATTCCTTCCTCCGAAGTATCAATATCAGTAGCTTTTACATCATTACATAAATTATAATTACTCTGTCTCTTTAAACAGAAATCATCTACCTCTGCCGATACATTTTTAACTTCAACTGCTGGCGAGACCAATGCTAAGCCTCCCCTAGTAACATTGACGCTTTCCGCCAAAACACAATCACCTTCACTTGCAGCTGGTGAGACCAAAGCTACGCTGCCTTCACTAACATCGATGCTTTTCGCCGATTTGCAAATACTTGCTTATACGACATCTTTGTGACTGCAATTGCTACTATTTGCTAATACCTGTTCAGAACTCTCCACACAATTTGCTTTCACAAAATTCATCTCCTCTTTAACTTCTTTTTGAACTACTGGATCTTTCCATTCATCACCATTCACGCACTCATTCATTACACATTCTTAACTTACATCATTCCCCGCAAATTTATTCCCAATACTTTTACTTAAATCTCTCACAAATCTAAGCTTCCGCCGTTCGCGCCTGCTTTTATTGAAAGAGCCACCTATATAGCCTTTGTCTTTAACATACACCATATTACATATTTGTTGCCTTTCTCCAAACCTATCAACATTCCTACCATTACCATTATCTCCAGTCCTTTTCATCGCTTGTTCAGATTGCCATCCCCGGACCTGTGTTGTGACGAACATCAGTTTCCCGACCGGTTGTTACACGATTGCACTTCGCGCGAATTTCCCCCGTCAAATCTGCGTTCTTTACGTGGGTCCTGTTCATGGAAGTTATCACTCCTGTTCGTTTTCCGGCCATTCTGCTCATTCCAGCTACTATCTCCCTTCGAATTCCTCTGATTTCTCTCACGATTATCATTTTGGTGATGATTATTTGGACTCCCGTTTTGATAACTACCACCTGGTTTGCTCTGAGATTTGAACTTCAAAGCCCTCTCTAATTTTTCTATAAATTCTAGAAATTAGTCCACGGAATCACATGGACTACGGACTAGATCCCACTGCAAATTTTCGGGTAATCGCCTTTTTAACGTCGTGATTTCCGTTAAAACCCCCAAAGGATATTTCACATGCATAACCTTACCAAGTTCGCGCTTGCAAAAATCTGTCATCGTCCCATTACCGTACCTGTAACTCAACCCGTTTAAAAATTTATTTTGGATCCGCGTCTGTTTGCCTCGCTCCAAAATTTACTCAAAAAGCACTTTTTGAACTTTTCGTACGATTCGCACGAACTACATTTAACATTTGCCCAAGACTGTGGGTCTCCCACCAAATGCCGTTTAACGTATTTATTTTCGCTTCGTCCGACGTGCCGTGAACAAAAGCGTCGCTACACGCAGCCAAGAAAGTTACTGGGTGATATCTTCCGTCATCTGTGTAACATTTCACAGATCCCGTATTTGCCGAAGGCATGTTTATAAACGCCGTGGCCTGTTGGGAGGCTAACGATGAGAGGCACCCACATGCCTTGCTCATACTATGGCATCAAGCAGTCAGGCCTGCAAGATGAGTGGTCTGCCAAGCGAGTGGATTCATTCTGATTTATCGAGTAACATGAACTCTCGTACTCACAATTAAGTTACAAATTATCCTCCTGTATGAATAATACGCAACGGAAACGCACGTCTGACTATCAGTAATTTACAGAACTCTGACTGTTCACTACGCACTGGCAATACCACATTTTCTTTCTTTTTTTTTATTTAACGGCTTTTATCAACACGTGGCCATCGCACTGAATATGAATGGCGCACACATTATAAATTAGGGACATTATGACAACATACAATTCGAAGGAAAAGTCCACCAATCTTTTTCTTTTAACTATCCTATTTATTCCGATAAATTCTTTAACCTAAACACACAAATTCTATAACCTACAACAATATCACATGAGAAGTTCCGCCCAGCGGGCATGGCTTTACATTGGTGAATCTCTATATTATGGTCTCGTAATTATTTAACGCTACAGTGCACTTTCTGGATAGGATGGTGGATCTTTTATTATTTCTCACACTTCGACTCTCACAATCATCATCACGAAACTATGCTCCAGAGCGAGCAGTACCGAAGGAACAAGCATAACGAACTAATCTTTTGAAACTACCTTGCTACTCTCCCATGCAAACCATACATACCCAAATTACATGACATACACCACACTACAACATGAAATACTACACAGAGAATAGTCACAACATTATCACTTTCAGCTTTCCCACTTCAATCAATATTTATCCCAGTTTCACACGACACTGCCCCACTTCGTAATTCTACTTTCCTACTATGAACTCTGGAGATATATGCACGTCTTCCTGTGCAATGCAAGCCAAGTGGCGTTGCTGGATAGACGGCCGACTCACCTTGCTTCTCTCTCAGAGTTTGACTCTAGCGTCACACGGAATCATATCACGCAAAGTAATATTAAGAACGTATTCATCACACACGCGAGTCCTCAACTGATACCATGGACGAGTACTTCTCTTTATCTTTTGTCTCATACACAGTTTGAGACTCACACAGTACTCACCACGTGGAAGTACTCGTCTCTAATTTCAAGTCCTGCACACGCCATTTCTTAAATATTTCAACTTATGGTACACACGCTATTTCTTAAATATTTCAATGTATTGTACACACGCTAGTAATTCAGCTTAACTTAGGCACACGGAAGTATTTCAACTTATTGGTACACGTGGTTTCATTGTGACCGTTGGTCACTTCCGAAGACTACTACAATCCCATTAATATTACCAGCTTGACATTTAATTCTCCCCACAAAAGTTCCTGAAATAGAGATATTATTATTTCAAACTACTCTTAAATATTCCACATGCATACCATGTCTCCACTCTTTCGTCATTACGGAGCACAACTAAAACAGGTCTTAACAGCACAAGATCCAGCGGCAGAGTGCTGAAACATGGCCATTGTCGAGGTCCTCTCCACCTCTGCTGAAGTGGGGGGAGCACCTTGCTACCGTATTGGTCAGCCACATTTCAGGCGCTCAAAGCTCAGGTAAATTTCATCTCTTTGGTCCCACCAAAGGTGGCCAAAGGATCGTCTCAAAGATGATCATATATTCACATTCACTATCTGCAGTTGGCAGACGACCATACATTCATTCATTTCACAGATCTCACCAAACTGGATGTATGGATTTACTTTGTGGGAGTGCACATGTGATCAATTAAATAAATAAATTGTCATTCTTTCCCACACTGGTATCCGGCTTCGCTGTATTAATTGAAATTGAGTTATTTTACAAAAAAAATGTGTTGTTCTGACAAAAATAATGAAGTATGTTGTTCCTATTTTCAATGTCGGGCGGTACTGTACCCTTTCAACGAATTTAAATCACTTTTTATCTGTTGCATTTGTATTTTAAATCCATCTTCACTAGTGATACTGGACTCTGTTTTATCTTCAATTTTGCTCACTTCTTTCTCTGCCTCAGCTACACGATTAGCTGGAGACACCAAAGTGAACAGCTCGGTTGCAGACGCGAAAGCGGACGGTCGGTCTTTAGGCAGCTAGGAAGTGAAACGACTTAGAAAATTCCGCGTTGTGTAGTGTCGCGGGACTTAGTCTCCGAGCGATGAGCAGCTGCGCGCCTGGTGTGAACTCTTACTTTTCGTGTAAATCTCGAGGTGGAGTATCGGACTTGCGTTTCACAATGAGATTGTGAATGATCGAACTGTGTCAAATGGATATGCGCTCGAGTGTGGCAGTAACTCTAAGTGCGACCACTTTCGCTATTAGTTTGCTTTCTGAATAAACATTATTCTAACCAAATCACAATTGTGTGGCCTACATCATCTATGGGTCGGTAATTTAGTTCCCAATATTATTATTACTGTTATTAGATGTTATATTAACTTTGTATTTCGCAAACTTGCCATTAGCTAGACAATTTAATCACAGGGTCACAGGTGTCTAATTTAGGGCGTGTAAAGCGACACGTGCGGTTCAACCGCTAGACGAGTTTGAGCCAAGACATTCCGACGAAGAGGAACCGCATGTGAGCCCGAACATCTTTGGGGTATTAGCTCGCACTATGTTGCATGTAAATGAAAAGAAAATACAAATACTTTAGTATTATTTCTTATATGATGCTAACGACTTCGTTTATAGTCCTAGTATCTAGTGAAAGCATAATTCTCTGTGATGTGATAGGATTTTATGATAAATCAGCGAACAATGGTATCGATTAGGAGTTATGATGAAACACCGATGACAGATTTTTGAAGTTTGTATCGAAGTGCCGGCCTCTGTCGCCGAGCGGTTCTAGGCGCTTCAGTCCGGAATCGCGCTGCTGCTACGGTCGCAGATTTGAATCCTGCCTCGGGCATGGATGTGTGTGCTGTCCTTAGTTTAGTTAGGTTTAAGTAGTTCTAAGTCTATGGGACTGATGACTTCAGATGTTATGTCCCATAGTGCTTAGAGCCATTTGAACCATTTGTACCGAAGCACTGAGGCACGTTGAAAGCCCTTTGAAGCTAGACCAAGTAAAAAGCAAACAAGAATCCTTGCAGTAACTGAACTTCAGATGTAATACCTAGCACATATTGTTGATAATGCGAATCAGTGTAACAACTACACTGGTTCCAAAATTAAAGCGGCAAACAGCTATATCCCCCTCCTTTGTCTAATTCGCGATATAATCATACAGACTGTCAACAGATGTCGTTACGATCGTGTTCTGCACGGAAGACGGCATTCCGATCAACGGACAACTACGCCAGCAATGATGTAAGGGCACCTGTCGAACGGGGTAATGTTTACATGGTAGACCCACATCCACAATCGCTATTTACACGGTGAAAGACGTTGCAGTATGGCACAGAGAGGACGCCTACAGACTCTGTGCTGTGGAAGGCCATAGCAAGAATGGAAGCGGGAGAGTCGCAAACTGATGTGTCTTGATGGCTTAATGAGAATCATTCTGTTTTTTCTCGGATGAGGCAACAGTTTGTAAGAGACTGAAACTGGATCCCGGAACCAGGACAGGACCGACCACGTGTGACATCAGAAAGAGAGGACCGCAATTTGGCTGTAAGGGCACGACGGTACCGCTTTACTGGCATTTGACCTCGTATCATCCCTTGGACGTGTTGTATTTATTGTTGGAGACATGCTGTATGCATACCTCAGACCCATCTTCACAGAAGAGAACATCTGGAGTGGAGTCGTCAACTTGCCACCTGGGCGGACGAATTGTGGGCCAATGTTCTATTCGTAGATGAGTCCCGATTTGGTCTGGAGAGTGATTCTCGACGGATTTGTATCGGGAGGTCACGTGGAATGGGATTTCTGGACCCAAACATTGTAAAAAGGACCGATATCGAGGAAGATCCCTAATGGTGTGCGCAGGGATTATGTTGACCACTCGAGCACTCTTCATGTAATTGTACAGGTGGCCCGCATCTCGTGGTCGTGCGGTAGCGTTCTCGCTTCCCACGCCCGGGTTCCCGGGTTCGATTCCCGGCGGGGTCAGGGATTTTCTCTGCCTCGTGATGGCTGGGTGTTGTGTGCTGTCCTTAGGTTAGTTAGGTTTAAGTAGTTCTAAGTTCTAGGGGACTGATGACCATAGCTGTTAAGTCCCATAGTGCTCAGAGCCATTTGAACCATTTTTTAATTGTACAGGTGAATCAGCAAGACTGAACTTCTGTCAGATAGCGGGAGGAGTCTTGGGATCTCGTGCGCCGTTGTTGCAAGGTGCTGTGGGCCTAGACTCCGTATTGATGGAAACGGAAGATATTACACACATAGCGTGCGTGGCCTGCTCGCTCTCTCGATTTGAATCCCATAGAACATATGTCGAATGCGGACTGCATCACGTCAGCATCCACCAACCACTGCAGCTCTGCAGGAAGAAGGGGCGTTATGATGATATCATTCACATCATGTTCCGTCGTTGTCAGGCCTGTATTGGTGCCGCATGCGGTCACACCCCGTACTGAGCACATTAACCAGTTGTTTGAATGTGTGTGAAAATCCGTAATTTGGACAAAAACCGAAGAACATTTTTGTCTACCGTTATGCATGTTGCAGTTGATTACGTTCTATATTCTTTAGATTGTTTCTGCTTTACTATCACCTGTTAATACTGTTTTGTGGCAAAATAAACGCAACCCTGTTGTAACATTCTTATGGTTACCACCCCTGCATTATGTATTATTAGATCAATACTCTTATATCTCCAGCTATAATTAAATTAATTACTTTTCGATAGTAAGAAAAAGGCATCTAGAAGAATAATAGCAATACCAAACAATAGTTGTTACAATACGCTTTGTACCGTAAACAATCAAAATCAGATTCAGGAAATTAATATACGGAAAATGTTTGAATAAAAAATAATATATTTCGTGTTCATCATCTGTAAATGATAGGAATTAAATATCGAGCCTAATTAACAAAAGATAGTTAATTGATCGTTTAGCGTTGTTAGAAAAAATGTTCAAATGTGTGTGAAATCTTACGGGACTTAGCTGCTAAGGTCATCAGTCCCTAAGCTTACACACCACTTAACCTAAATTATCCTAAGGACACACGCACACACCCATGCCTGAGGGAGGACTCGAACCTCCGCCGAGACCAGCCGCACAGCCCATGACTGCAGCGCCTAAGACCGCTTGGCGTTGTTAGAATGCTTATTTCTGCAATTTCAATATTAATGTGATTTTTATGTGTTTAGAAAATGTCTTAAACATGTTCTATCAAAGTAGCGAATATTATAGGCTGTTTGATAATTTTGTTAAACTATTTCATATTATAAATTATGTTTTGCATCGTTATAGCCAGTAGTACATTATAGGAAGAGTATAAAAGCTCGGCCTCTAGTATTGTTAGGGCAGATGAGTGTTCGACCCACTAGAGGACAGATCTGTGCGTACAGTTGAGATAAGTTATTGCTGCATGATTCAGGTTTAGATCTGCAATAGAGCAACTCGTGTGTTGGACATTGTCTAAAACAGCATATTAGAACAGTGCAGCGACGGATTATTTCGGAGTGTTAAACAGTTTGATTTAATATCGCAAAAGGCAGAATGATATGTGACTTTATATTCGTACTTTGTTGAGTACTAGTGTTGAACAACCCAATGGACCTCACACACGCATTTCTATCAAATTACTGCATCTAGACTATTTAATATCGCCAGTGTAGTATGTGCTACCATCGGTTAGCTGTAGTAGTAACAACGAGGGTTATTACACCGAAGATTGATCATGAGCTCATAAGATACAGGTTTTGAAGTGAATAAATCTACGTACTTACTTTACTTCAGTTGTGGCCTACAAAACTGTAGGGAAATCCATTATGGTATCCTGTATTTATTGAACAAGCATATTTTAGCTCATGTATGCAGTCGTCGAAGGACACCGAAGGCAAGGTATTCACAGGTATTTAAACTATTTTTAACTACTTACTAACCGGTGGGACGTTAAACTGTAAAATTTTCGTTTTTTGCTTTAATTTTGGACCCCAGTGTGTGTTGAAGTTTTCTTATACAGGCGCTGGACACAAATACGGGAACACAAAAAACGCAACACATTACATCTACATCTACATGCATACTCCGCAATCCACCATACGGTGCGTGGCGGAGGGTACCTCGTACCACAACTGGCATCTTCTCTCCCTGTTCCACTCCCATAGAGAACGAGGGAAAAATGACTGCCTAATCTCTCTTATCTCATCTTTGTGGTCTTTCCGCGAAATATAAGTTGGCGGCAGTAAAATTGTACTGCAGTCAACCTCGAATACTGGTTCTCTAAAATTCCTCAGTAGCGATTCACGAAAAGAACGCCTCATTTCCTCCATAGACTCCCACCCGAGTTCCTGAAGCATTTCCGTAACACTCACGTGATGATCAAACCTACCAGTAACAAATCTAGCAGCCCGCCTCTGAATTGCTTCTACGTCCTCCCTCAATCCGACCTGATAGGGATCCCAAACGCTCAAGCAGTACTCAAGAATGGGTCGTATTAGTGTTTTATAAGCGGTCTCCTTTACAGATGAACCACATCTTCCCAAAATTCTACCAATTAACCGAAGACGACTATCCGCCTTCCCCACAACTGCCATAACATGCTTGTCCCACTTCATATCGCTCTGCAATGTTACGCCCAAATATTTAATCGACGTGACTGTGTCAAACGCTACACTACTAATGGAGTATTAAAAAATTACGGGATTCTTTTTCCTATTCATCTGCATAAATTTACATTTATCTATATTTAGAGTTAGCTACCATTCTTTACACCAATCACAGATCTTGTCCAAGTCATCTTGTATCCTCCTACAGTCACTCAACGACGACACCTTCCCGTACACCACAGCATCATCAGCAAACAGCCGCACATTGCTATCCACCCTATCCAAAAGATCATTTACGTAGATAGAAAACAACAGCGGACCTACCACACTTCCCTGGGGCACTCCAGATGATAGCCTCACCTCCGATGAACACTCACCATAGAGGACAACGTACTGGGTTCTATTACTTAAGAAGTACCATGCGTAATACATAGTAGGAAACCCGTTGGGATTGAAAACGGCTTCCAGTCATCTCGAAAAGGACAAATATGTGACTTGTATGCTTTTCAAGGGAATATTATACCATTATTCCTGCAAAATATCAGCAATTTCAGGTAACGATGATGGAGATGGATAGCGGGCACACACCCTTCTTCCGAAAGTAGGTCGCGAAGGCTCAATAACGTTGAGGTGTGGTCACAGTGGTGGTCGCGGGAGGTGGGACAAGCGAACCTCGTGCTCACAAAACCAGTCCTGGACGATGTGAGCTGTGTGAACTGTGGCCTTTCGTCTTGGAAAACAGCATAATCTTTGGGAAAAAACGTTGTACCATGGGATGGACCTGATCATCCAAAATGATCAAACAGTCCTTGGCAGTAATGCTACCTTGCAGTGAAATCACGAGGTCCATGGGATACCAAATCAAGATCGTCACCGCCCCCCCCCCCTCCCCGGCTTCGATCCCCCTCCCACCCGCCTCCACCCCTCCCGACATCACGTCTCACACATGGGACGTGAACTTACCAGAAATGCGAACAATATGAATATAAATAACAGTTTCGTGTGACCAGTTGTAACACCTCGGTTCAGTTTACAGTGATAAAAAGCTACAGAAAGAATAATTTAAAATTAAGAATAGAATTTTTAGAGGGGAAAATAGTGTAGAATCAGAGTTCGGTAATTGCAGATCAAAACTATAGTATATCAGCAAGTAGTTTAACGTCTAAGTACAGCAAAGCCACGGAAGCTCCGTCATGGAGAAGGCAGTGACGTTAAACTCTTGTGATGAAAAACCTATAAAAAGGCCTGATCGTCATTATTGCCGCCCTTTTTTTCCTTGATTGTTTCGTTAAAGGGCGGGGAACCCGTGTCACTCAGCGACACAATAATTAGATTGGACTTTATCGTGTTAAGATTCACGATAAACTGTTAGAGTATTACGGAGATTAAAAGTGATATTAGTGTACGATCTCTGACTGTTGGTAGCAACGGAGTATTAAGGGGATTTTAGGACTTTAGTGCTAGATTGGAACTTTACGGACATATAGACGACAGAAACTCAAATTATCTGCTGATACGAGTGAATTCAGAGGTACCGGTATTCAGATATTAACGTGTGGACTTTTGAAAGTGTAATGTACCGTTAGTTGCGAATATGGACGTAGAGCGCGTGCATATCGGCATTTGCGGACTATTTAGATTCCTCCAGGCTAGGAACCTTTAAAATAGACCACCATCCATCACCATCTTAATCCTTGAATATAGAGTGAAAGTGAAGTACAAGAGTGTTGTACTTATTTCATTTACCTAGTGAAATTTTTACGCAACCAAAGCTATTCAGCAGTAAGTCTGCACCATCTAGCGGAAAGCGTAGGCATTAACTAAGGCGCTAACTGATGTGAACGTTTACGTGTTTTACGGACTGCTTGATATGAACTTTTGTGACTGTTTAACGTCCCCCACTCCCTCCGAAAGGTGGCGCAGGCTGTCTTAATCATAAAAGGGGAGAGTTTTAGCCGGGCAAATTACTAAATAAAAGCGATATTTACAAGACTCGCAGTAATAGCAAAACACAAGACCCTCACCTCATCGGAGAGTCGTCGCTGTCACGTCGGGAAGTAAAGCTGGAAAACCTACCGACGATACGTATCTACGAACAGACGTCGACGTGGAGTACCTAAAAAGGGAACCACAAGAGAGTTGAAGATCCCCCTCCCTCCTTCTGAGCGGATTTCCCCTCCTACTCCCCCTCCATTTCTTGTGCATTCTTTCTGTGTCTCTGCGCTCCCTCCTGCCCTGTCTTCCCTTTTCCTCTCCCGCCCCATGTGTCTCCTGCCTCTTCGTGAACCCACGGTTGCCCCTCCTCTCTTCATCCCGCCGCTTCCCCAGCTGCCCCATGCTCTCCCCTCCTTTTCCATCCTCTCTGACCTTTCCCTCGGCAGGTCCCACCTGATAGTTTTATTCTTCGTCGTGTGTGCTCCAAGTGGGTATTAAGTGTGTTGTTTCGGAGTGTTTTTAATACTGTGGCCAACTTTTAACCTGTGCATGCGCATCCAGTGTCTTCTCTGTGTTTTAAAAATCGCCAACTGTGTTTTTAACTTTCTGGTGACTTTTTTAACTGTCCCCAATGAACGTCTACATGTCAGTGTATTTTTACCTCAATTTTCTCCCCTTACTCTGTTTTATGTTCCCCTTTTTTACCTCCTTATGTATGTATTATTTTATTCTTGTTTTAGTTGTCATGTCACTCGGCTGAAGAGCGGCGGATTGTGCTGCTGACAGCCCTCCCCTGCCCATATGGGGCAGGGGAATGAAATCACAATAAAGAAAAAAAAAGAGTTGAAGATGCTTCACAGTAGCCTGGTGCAAGTGTTTCAATTAGACACCACTTCGACAACTTGAGTGTCCCTAACCTATCCCAGTTATCCGGGAAAACGGAACCTACAGTTTAACGTAGAATCCAAACTACGTGTTTCTGGCAACTCCTCACATCGATGGGAGGTGAAAGTTAGGTTAAAAAGAATACCGAAAAAATACCCATCGATGGGAGGTGAAAGTTAGGTTAAAAAGAATACCGAAAAAAATTTGTTGTTGGACCGAGATACAATCCATCGACCACTCCATCGCCTCGCACTCACTTTGCCTCTTTCTATTGGGCATTTTGTTCGTCACTGTTTTCGGATTTTGAACTGCGTGGACGTCACAGGACACCCTTCCACTTTCGACATTGAATACTTTGTTTCATTTTTTCTATTACAAAGGGTAGCCAACCGTCTGACTGAACACGCTGAGCTGCCTGAGCTACACTACACCAGCAGGCGCGTTGTAAGTGTGTGTAAGAGACATGACTCGTTCGAACAAATCACTTTCTATTGCTCCATAGTTCACGTTTTATGGCTTTGGTACCAGTTTTCCTGTTATAACATATCCATAGCTGATGAGTGGTTTTGAAATTCCAGCCCATTCTGCAATTCCATGCTTATGGAGCTCCCTAGCTGTTGTTTTGGTACTGTCAGGGTTCGCAAGTGCGACATTCATTTCTGCAGTGACTTTTGCAGTTGTCGTCCGTTTAGTTCCCGTCACAATCCATTTCAGTGCCCATCCATCACGATCACTCAACACTGACTTCCTTCCGCGTTGTGACTTTGCGGATTATGTTCTTCCTCTTTCCCTGTATGCGGTAAAAATCTTCGATACGGTGCCTCTTGAAAAGCCACCATACTAGCGCCAATGATTTTCCCACGACTGAATTCACTTAGCACTCGCGACTACACAGAACACCGTTCTGACCACGATTGACACTTGTAACGACATTTCACAGACACTGTTTGTGGTCAAATTCAACAGCGCAACCTGCAGGCGCGAATCCGTCGTCTTCCAGGCGAACAACTCGTTGACATCTGTACTGCGGGATGGAGACAAGCTGGCGGCGGCTCCATTATGCTGTGACAAACATTTACCTGGGTAACCATGGCTCCAGAGGAGCTCGTGCAAGTCGTCATGTCGGCCAAGGGGTGTCGTACACCCCTTCATGACGATCATGTTTCCCGACGACAGCGGCATTTTTCAGCAAGACAGTGCATCATGTCACAATCCCAGGAGCGTAACGGAGTGGGTCGACGGACATAGTGGCGAATTGCAATTGATGTACTGGCGCCTCAGCACGTCAGATCTGAACCCGACCGCAGACATCTGGGATGCCATTGAACGTGGCGTCAGAGATCAACGACTCCCTCCTTAGAATGTACGGGAATTGGGCGACTTGTGTTTGCAGATGTGGTGCCAACTCCTTCCAGCGAGCTATGACGGCCACAATGCTTCCGTACCACGACGCGTCGCCACTGTTAGCCGTGCCAAAGATGGATATACCAGCTATTAGGTAGATTGTGATAATGTTCTGGCAGATCAGTGTATATAAAAGGCAATGTATCGACTGAATGACTCACTCACTGATTCATCATCGCCCAGCTCAAACCACTAAGGACAGAAAATTGATATTTGCGGAGGGTGTCGAGCTTACGCTATAGGCGCCGTTTAAGAAGGAATTTTCTTGAAATCTGATTCCTAAGGTGGATGAAATAGGGAACAAAAGGTTTCTCGAAAATATGTCGCAATTAAGAAAGTTTTTAGGCAGATCTACAACAATTAATGTCTGGTTCCTTCGTCCAGAAATAAAGAAATAAGTGTTCCAGCATTTTTGGAAATTTAACCCCTATGGAGGTGAAATAGTGCGTGAGCGCTGTTTTGAAAATAAATCTTTATTAAAGAACCACAAAAGCATTTTTAAAGTTACAGCCATGAAAACTGCAAAGTATTGACGACATTTCACAGATGCTGTTTGTCTTCGAACTCAACAGCGCAATTTGCAGGCTTGGCTAGCATCTGTATTTATGTTGAAGCGTGCATTTCTCGCGATGTTTCATATACGGGGTGTTCAAAAAGTCTCTCCGCAGTGGCGTATGATTGTTAGCATCGCTTGCCGTATGCCGCAGTGCATATACCGAAATAAAACTCAGTAAATACAAGTTATTAACTTATTGAATATTCATTTTTACTTACAAATTTTCACATTAAATGTTCAGAGAGTCCCCCCTGTTGTTGAATACACAATTCAGTTCTTCTAATCATGTTTCCAATCATAAGCTGTAACATTACTTCTGTAACAGAAGTAGTGAAAGTGGTTATTGCATTTTTCAATTCATCGATGGCTTTTGGACAGTTTTTATAGACTGTTGCTTTCGCTGCTCCCCAGAAGAAAAAGTCAAGTGGTGTTAGGTCAGGCGCGCGTGGAGGCCAAAGTCCCTGCGAAATTGTGCGATCACCAAAAACATCAGCCAGCAGTGACACTGAAACGCGAGCTGTACGAGCGGGTGCACCGTCTTGTTGAAAATAACCGTTCAGTATTTCACTTAACACAAGTTCTCCTATAAATGGGTACATAATATCACTGCAGCATCGTTGTGCGTTTATTGTTTCGTGAAAAATATGGGGCCCACTATCCGACCTCTAGAAATTGCAATCCAAACTCCTTTTTTCATAGAATGAAGTGGTTCCTCATGAATACACAATGGATTTGCAGTACTCCACACACGGGAATTTTGCGAGTTCATGTACTCGGATGAATGAAACCACGCCTCATCATTGAAAAACGTTTCATTAAGAATATCCCTTCCATTTTATTGAACGAAAGTTTTGTACCATTGACAATAATGCAGTCTCTTGCCATGATCAGTATTTTCCAGTTCTTGCACGACGGTCGCTTTGTATGGGAAAAGTTCTAATTTTTTTCCTTACAGCTGTGTGGGCCGTTCCGACAGTAACATCGATTTTCTGGGCGAATTTTCTTACTGACTTGTTCGGACTCATGGACACTTTATCGGAAATATCGAGTAGTTTATCCTCAGACAAAACGATAGGACGACCACTTCTCAGTGCATCTGTCACAGAACCCGTACTTCGAAATTTGTTAGTCAAATCTCGCACGGTATCGCGATGTGGGAGTGTTGTTTCCGGGCCGGCCGGTGTGGCCGAGCGGTTCTAGGCGCTTCAGTCTGGAACCCCGCGACCGCTACGGTCGCAGGTTCGAATCCTGCCTCGGGCATGGATGTGATGTCCTTAGGTTAGTTAGGTTTAAGTAGTTCTAAGTTCTAGGGGACTGATGACCTCAGATGTTAAGTCCCATAGTGCTCAGAGCCATTTGAACCATTTTTTTGTTGTTTCCGGGAAAATTGAATTAAATTTTTGACGAACTGAAATTGTGTATTTAGCGCCAGCTTTGAACACTTGTCCGACTTAAAACACACGTTCTTCAATGATTAGCATTTTAACAGTGACAAAAACGAAACAAACGAACAAAGGAACTAAACTTAAACGTTCACGTCAACACGTAAAGACACACACCAACGATACTACTGACACTGGCTGAGATAAACGAAACAGTGGAATGAAACTGCCTGGCAAATTAAAACTGTGTGCCGGACCGAGACTCGAACTCGGGACCTTTGCCTTTCGCGGGGAAGTGCTCTACCAACTGAGCTACCCAAGCACGACTCACGACCCGTCCTCACGCAGGAGGGCTTCTGTAAAGTTTGGAATGTAGGAGACGAGGTACTGGCAGAAGTAAAGCTGTGAGGACGGGGCGTGAGTCGTAATTGGGTAGCTCAGTTGGTAGAGCACTTGCCCGCGAAAGGCAAAGGTCCCGAATTCGAGTCTCGGTCCGGCACACAGTTTTAATCTGCCAGGAAGTTTCATATCAGCGCACATTCCGCTGCAGAGTGAAAATCTCATTCTGGAAACAGTGGAATGTTGGGAGAGTTCACTGGAAGGGAAGTAACCCAGGCAGGCGAACAATCATACGGTACGCGCGGTTAACAATCATACGGCACTGCGGAGAGACTTTTTGAACACCTCGTATTTGTGCGATCCGTGTACATGTCTGTTGTCCCCGAAAAGAACTGGAACGTGCAGAAAGCAGTTGAAAGCCCCGGATACAAGCACAGGACTCAGCCAGAGATGCTGCTCTGTTCCCAAAAAATATTCCGGTGGCGGCCATCGGAAGTCCTTTCCTGTAGCTGTTTGGGAGATAGCGTGGGCTGTGTTACCTCCCGGCTGTTCTCACGACAGTCTCTTTTATTTACCATTCTGGAGCGTGCGAGGTGTGTGGAGCGACGAAGCAGCCGGTCTCACTTCCGTGTCACAGGGCGCGTCTCTGATTGGACGCAGGCTCTCATTCGAAGGGTCGTTCTCTGCTTTTCATTTTAAGCCTTGTTGTGAGAAGTGCGCTAGCAAATTCCATAAGCGGCTCAGTTAGTAGAGTGTGTATTTAGTGAGTAAAGGATAACTGATCATAGAAGGCTACAACAGAGGTTTTCTAGCTTTGAATCTTTTACTATAAGTAGCTGCAGATTCTTGCATCGTTGTTGTCAGTTTAAAGCTTTACCGAAATGAGCCTCGAACACAGAGCCCTGAACATTGTGAGGAATGTTCTTGCACGAATACTCTCCTTAGTGCCTGTCTCAAGCTTGGATCTGACACTGCTTCTGACTAACAATTCCAGATATCAGAATTCAATGCTGTGACTCCTAAATTTAATACACGCGACATAACTTTCCCCGGCTGGTCCCGGCGGAGGTTCGAGTCCTCCCTCGGGCATGTGTGTGTGAGTTTAGGATAATTTAGGTTAAGTAGTGTGTAAGCTTAGGGACTGATGACCTTAGCAGTTAAGTCCCATAAGATTTCACACACATTTGACATTTTTGACCTAACTTTCCCTAATACAGAATAATATCTTTTTGCTTTGTTACGCAAACGGAAAACATTTAACTTTTAATGTGTGACGAAAGTATTGAGCCAGTGTAGAATATTAGCAAAATTACCTATTTTACCAGTTGGTTTCCTTAATAATAATGATTGTCGGATAAGTTTTATAAGTGGCACTTTATAATTAATTTCTACGACCAGTAATTGAAAGAATTCGTGCAGAAATCAACCTTGAATCGAAAATCAGCCTTTTTGCCCTTCAATAATAGGATATTTGACTTCATGGTTGATACTATAGCTGGAGTCACGAACGACGGCGCTCGAGCTTAGGCTTGTTCTGCGCACCTACGTCACGCAAACTTCTACAGCCAAGGAGGGTTCAGTAGTGTTATGAGCGCTCTGCTGTGAATGGCTCAGCTAATGCGAGCATTAAACGTGAGTTGTTTAGTGAAATTCTGCTCCATTTGTTGCCAGTTCTCATCGATGGTGGTGGTGGTAAATGATAAATTCTGCCTAAGTAAGCGAGAGACAAACGCTATGTGATCAAAAGTATTCGGACACCTGGCTGAAAATGAGTTACAAGTTCGTGGCGTCCTCCATCGGTAACGCTGGAATTCAGTATGGTATAGGCCCATCCTTAGCCTTGAGGACAGCTTCCACTCTAGCAGGCATACGTTCAGTCAGGGGCTGGGAGGTTTCTTGGGGAATGGTAGCCCATTCTTCACGAAGTGCTGCACTGAGGGGAGGTATCGATGTCTGTCGGTGAGGCCGAAGTCGGCGTTACAACACATCCCAAAGGTGTTCCATAGGTTTCAGGTTAGGACTCTGAGCAGCCCAGTACATTACAGGGGTGTTATTGTCGTGTAATCACTCCGACAGACGCCGTGCATTATGAACAGCTGCTCGATCGTGTTGAAAGATGGAACCGCCATCCCCGAATTGCTATTCAACAGTGGGAAGCAAGAAGGTGCTTAAAACATGAATGAAGGCCTATGCTGTGACAGTGCCATGCAAAACAACAAGGTGTGCAAGTCTCCTCCATGAAAGACACCACCACATCGTAACACCACCGCCTCCGAATTTTACTGTTGGCGCTACACACGCTGGCAGATGACGTTCAGCAGGCATTCGCCATACCCACACCCTGCCATCGGATCGCCACATTGTGTACCGTGATTCGTCAGTACACACAACGTTTTTCCATCGTTTTCCAATCGTCCAATGGTTACGCTCCTTACACCAAGCGAGGCGTCGTTTGGCATTTACCGGCTTGATGTGTGGCTTACGAGCAGCCGCTCGACCATGAAATCCAAGTTTTCTCACCTCCCGCCTAACTGTCATAGTAGTCGCAGTGGATCCTGATGCAGTTTGGAATTCCTGTGTGATGGTCTGGATAGATGTCTGCTTATTAAACATTACGACCCTCTCCAACTGTCGGCAGTCTTGCCAGTCAACAGACGAGGTCGGTCTGTACGCTTTTGTGCTGTACGTGTCCCTTCACGTTTCCACTTCGCTATCACACCGGAAAGGATGTTTAGGAGTGTGTAAATGTCGCGTACAGACGTTATGACACAAGTGACACCCAATCACCTGACCACGTTCGAAGTCCGTGATTTCCGCGGAGCGCCACATTCTGCTCTCTCACGGTGTCTAATGACTACTGATGTCGCTGATATGGAGTACCTGGCACCTAATAGGAAAAACGTATGTTTTTGGGAGTGTTCGGATACTTTTGATCACATAGTGTAATTTGCAGTATATACGCTTTCTTCAAGTGCAAGACACGCTCATGTGCATACCGCAGCTGTCGCTTGGAATCAGTAGCAATGCAATCTCCGTCAGTGTCTCGGCATGCGGGAACCACCATCGTTCGTGGATCGGACTATAGTGATGGTTGATAACGTAAGCAAGTAATATTTGATGTTTACCTGTGTTTTCATGATTTAAGTTTGCTTACGTCAGGGATTAGATCCAGTCTCTGGATGAATTTGACGCTTAATCCTCATCGTTGTGCCTTCTTATCAGCATGTCCTCAAAGCTCAATCGATACACTGTTTGTTATCGACTGCTTCTTGCCACGACTGGCAATATTATTATTGTCGTCGTGGTAAATCAGGAAGAAGAAGTTGCACTTTATTACCGGCAACCAGTTAGGATGCATTCTACAGGATGGAGCATTAAAAGTAGTCCACCTTCCCTTTGAATGCGAATGCAATATTTCGATTTCTGAAATAGGGTAAACAGCTACAACAATGGACAATTTTATGCAGTAATTAATTGTTAGCATTCTCTGTCAGCATTTCAGTTTATTTCAATAGTGAAACGAGACGTTCCTCTTTACGGTCTGCAAAATGACTTCCTCGATAGAATAATTATTTGAAATTGTGGAATCATATGTGAAAAAGGGTTCTATTAAGAAAAGCTGGCGCACCTACGCATCTGCGCAAAATTTCAAACGACAAAGAATTCCTTCATTTCATACACTGGAAGTTATTGCAGACATTCTCGGAAGAATTATTTAGAGCCGAAAGAAGTCTACACGTAAATTTGCCAAAGAGGCTCATATAAGTAGCAGGAGTTGCCAGCGAATATTGAAAGGTCTTAATTTTAACCCATATCTTGTGACGGTCGCGCAGCAATTAAGGGAGGATGACAATCAGGCACTTGTAGATTACTGCACGTGGGCGATGGTTTGTTACTCTCTTTCCATTACATCATGAGTGATGAAGCCTGGTTTCATCTATCCCGTGAATTCACAGAACACGGTGTACTGGGCAACGGAGAACACTAACGGTGTGTGTCACCAACCACTCCATGATGAAAAAACTGGCGTTTGGTGCGGTGTAACAGAAACGTGCATCAGTGGACCAATATTTTTTGACACTATCCTCAACACGGTTATATGTATGGAAATTTTTGATACATTTTGTGCTCAGCTCATTAACTGAAAGACAAAACTGCTTTCTCCAGCAAGACGGGCACACGTCTAAGGTACCTCTGGAATGAGTCCATGATGTCTTCACTGAGGAACATATATGACCACCATGTTCGCCGGATCTAACAACATGTGATTTTTTTTTCCTGTGGAGATATTTGAAGAGAAGGTCTATGAAACAAATCTTCACACAATACGGAAACTGGAAGACAACATCAGCCGTGAAGTTGCCACCTACGATATCCGAACTTTGCGCTGGGTGTATCTGATTATGCTTAGACATGCATGTATTGATGTTGCAGGGTGTCACTTTCAACAGCTTCTATAAATATGTTTTTCATAGAATTTTTCATTGAAAATAAATGGTATGTCCATTTCATCTCTACCTTCCGGTAATTTCACTGCATTTCCTATATATTTACGTGGGTTACTTTTATCTGAGTTATCGGTACAGACTGTTGCTGTTTCTCAGAATGTGTAGACCGTTTTCGATATTAGTGAGGTTATGGTTTTTGTTCATCAGATGTTCTGCAAAAGTTGAATGTGTGCTGTCAATCTTTAGAGCTCTCATGTGCTCTGTGTACCTCGTTCGGAAGTTTCTGCTTGTTTGTCCTATGTGTTGGGCCTGACAGGAGTTGCAAGTGAGTTGGTATATTCCAGCGTTGCTGAAGTTATTTCTGACTGGTCTTAGTCTTTTCTGAACTTTATTGTTTGTTCTGAATGTTATTTGGATCCCTTGCTTTTTCAAGATGTTTGCTATTCTATGTGATATTTTATTATTGAGTGTGAGTGTGTACCACCTCTCTCTTTTTTCTGTAGTGGATTGGTCTGCTGTGTTGTCTGTGTGTACTGCATGTTTCCGTTTTACGTTGTTGTTGAGTTTGTTTATGATGTCTGTTTTGTAGTCGTTTTCAACTGCAATTTGTTTGATTATATTTAGTTCCTGTGTGTAGTTTTCTGGTCATCTGTATCAAGTGGCCATGTAGTTTCTAACTGGGCAAATACATTTCACTGACTAAGACCACTTGCAGTCGTGGCCGAATCGTTGGTTAATTTGATGATACGCCCTCATAACTGTAAAACTTCTATTGAAGACTACATGTAAGCGAATGGGGGAGGGTGGGGTTATAGTTCCGTCTGGGTTTGCTAATTGTACCCACTCACTTCGTAGATCCAATCGTCATTCGCTTCTTCCCTTGCAGTCTAGGAACAGCAGCTTGAGTATTGCTGTAATAAACGATAACTAACAAGGGGAAAAAAGGAGTGCCAACTACCAAATTTCAAGTTTTATCCATTGATAAACTGACTAAATCAGAGGTCGTACAGAGATTCAGGGAGAGCATAAGGGAACAATTGACAGGAATGGGGGAAAGAAATACAGTAGAAGAAGAATGGGTAGCTTTGAGGGATGAAGTAGTGAAGGCAGCAGAGGATCAAGTAGGTAAGAAGACGAGGGCTAGTACAAATCCTTGGGTAACAGAAGAAATATTGAATTTAATTGATGAAAGGAGAAAATATAATAATGCAGTAAATGAAGCAGGCAAAAAGGAATAGAAACGTCTCAAAAATGAGATCGACAGGAAGTGCAAAATGGCTAAGCAGGGATGGCTAGACGACAAATGTAAGAATGCAGAGGCTTATCTCACTAGGGGTAAGATAGATACTACCTACAGGAAAATTAAAGAAACCTTTGGAGAAAGGAGAACCACTTGCATGAATATCAAGAGCTATGATGGAAACCCAGTTCTAAGCAAAGAAGGGAAAGCAGAAAGGTGGAAGGAGTATATAGAGGGTCTATACAAGGGCGATGTATTTGAGGACAATATTATGGAAATGGAAGAGAATGTAAATAAAGATGAAATGGGAGACACGATACTGCGTGAAGAGTTTGACAGAGCACTGAAAGACCTGAGTCGAAACAAGGCCCCGGGAGTAGATAACATTCCATTAGAACTACTGACAGCCTTGGGAGAGCCAGTCCTGACAAAACTCTACCATCTGGTGAGCAAGATGTATGAGACAGGCGAAATACCCTCAGACTTCAAGAAGAATATAATAATTCCAATCCCAAAGAAAGCAGGTGTTGACAGATGTGAAAATTACCGAACTATCATTAAACTGATAGTTCGGTAATTTTCACATCTGTGTCACGGCTACAAAATACTAACGCGAATTCTTTGCAGACGAATGGAGAAACTGGTAGAAGCTGACCTCGGTGAAGATCAGTTTGGATTTTTTAGAAATGTTGGAACACCTGAGGCAATACTGACCCTACGACTTATCTTAGAAGAAAGATTAAGGAAAGGCAAACCTACGTTTCTAGCATTTGTAGACTTAGAGAAAGCTTTTGACAATGTTGATTGGAATACTCTCTTTCAAATTCTGAAGGTGGCAGGGATAAAATACAGGGAGCGAAAGGCTATTTACAATTTGTACAGAAAGCAGATGGGTATGAAAGGGAAAAAGTGGGTGGGAAGGGAGTGAAACAGGGTTGTATGTTATTCAATCTGTATATTGAGCAAGCAGTGAAGGAAACAAAAGAAAAATTCGGAGAAGGTATTAAAATCGATGGAGAAGAAATAAAAACCTTGAGGTTCGCCGATGACATTGTAATTCTGCCAGAGACAGCAAAGGACTTGGAGGAGCAGTTGAACGGAATGGATAGCGTCTTGAAAGGAGGATATAAGATGAACATCAACAAAAGCAAAACGACGATAATAGAATGTAGTCGAATTAAGTCGGGAGATGCTGAGGGTATTAGATTAGGAAATGAGACACTTAAAGTAGTAAAGGACTTTTGTTATTTGGGGAGCAAAATAACTGATAATGGTCGAAGTAGAGAGGATATAAAATGTAGACTGGCAATGGCAAAGAAAGCGTTTCTGAAGAAGAGAAATTTGTTAACATCGAGTATAGATTTAAGTGTCACGAAGTCATCTCTGAAAGTATTTGTATGGAGTGTAGCCATGTATGGAAGTGAAACATGGACGATAAATAGTTTGGACAAGAAGAGAATAGAAGCTTTCGAAATGTGGTGCTACAGAAGAATGCTGAAGATTAGATGGGTAAATCGTATAACTAATGAGGGGGTATTGAATAGGATTGGGGAGAAGAGAAGTTTGTGGCAGAACTTGACTAGAAGAAGGGATCGGTTGGTAGGGCATGTTCTGAGGCACCAAGGGATCACCAATTTAGCATTGGAGGGCAGCGTGGAGGGTAAAAATCGTAGAGGGAGACCAAGAGATGAATAAACCAAGCAGATTCAGAAGGATGTAGGTTGCAGTAGGTACTGGGAGATGAAGAAGCTTGCACAGGATAGAGTAGCATGGAGAGCTGCATTAAACCAGTCTCAGGACTGAAGACCACAACAACAACAATCCATTGATGTATTTTTTAACACTTGTTCGATACACAGGGCTGCACCGTTACACTCCTCACAAAATAACAAACATGTTGATACACTGATACGTACAGTAAAACTACACCACAATAAATCATCCCACACTGCAATCCAGATGCGGCGTTCGTGGCAATATAGGTAATCTAAGTTTCATTTACTTGCGCGGATGAGATGCTCGCGGGCATCTAATCACGTTCTCGCAATTGTTCTCGTGGTTTATGACTTCGCGAACAGCGGATTACGTCTCGTGGGGTACACGAATGATTGCACAGCATCAAACACCTTTATAGTCACAAAATTTACTTGTTCTCTTAGCGTGATTCCTTAACATCTTCACACCACGCATACGGTTAAACACCACCACGTCACTCCCTCACTCGTTCTGGAGCGAAAAAAACAAAGAAGCGACTATAGCGGTGTTATCATAATCGATATCAGTGCTATTCGATACATGCTTACATACATAATATGTTTTTTTTTGTAACATTCGTGATGATACTTTCCACCGTTCTTCTTTTAGTGTGTCATTCATGTTTTACACAACGTGGCAGTGGACAAACAATGTAACAGAGGAATATTTGCAGCAGATTTACTAGGCCCAGTAAAATGAGCAAGTCTTAATTATATGTTGAATTTATTTTTCCACACGGTCATCATCCGTCGCTGCCAAGTGTCGGAGTGTGGGTAACGCTGGAGCACGCAATCGTGTGCTGGTAGCGAATTACAGCACCCGTCAGCTGACACTGACAGCTAACACGCGAACCAATCAACGCATCATCCGATCGATGCTTCTGGTCCGGCCGCCGCGCCGGCAGCGAACACAGGCCCTTACATTCAGCACTCCAAGCCATTGCGTAAAACGAAGTGCCCTTCCTATTCCATACCCCTGCCCCGCCCCCTCCCCCCCCCCCCCCCCTCTCTTCTCTCCCAAAAAAATCTAGAGAAATATTCGCATGGGAAGGTATACCAGTCATCATAACCGTGCGATGTTATGCACAGTATTATAGACGGATGTATGCCGTCATATTCCAACCAGGGAACCAGCCATACTGTCACTTTGTAAGTAGGCTGTTTAGGTTTTTTTTAATTGGTAACGCCGCGTAGCGCTCTGTATGAAAATCACTGGCTGTGCTGTGTGCAGTCTGTGGCTGGTTTGCATTGTTGTGTGCCATTGTAGTGTTGGGCAGTTGGCTGTTAACAGCGCGTAGCGTTGCGCAGTTGGAGGTGAGCCGCCAGCAGTGGTGGATGTGGGGAGAGAGATGGCGGAGTTTTGAGAGCGGATGATCTGGACGTGTGTCCATCAGAGACAGTAAATTTGTAAGATTGGATGTCATGAACTGATATATATATATATATATATATATAATGACTTTTGAACAGTATTAAGGTAAATGCATTGTTTGTTCTTTATCAAAATCTTTCATTTGCTAACTATGCCTATCAGTAGTTAGTGCCTTCAGTAGTTTGAATCTTTTATTTAGCTGGCAATAGTGGCGCTCGCTGTATTGCAGTAGTTCGAGTAATGAAGATTTTTGTGAGGTAAGTGATTCATGAAAGGTATAGGTTATTGTTGGTCAGGGCCATTCTTCTGTAGGGATTATTGAAAGTCAGATTGCGTTGCGCTAAAAAATATTGTGTGTCAGTTTAGTGTTGATCAGAATAGGTGAAGAGCGAAATGTCTAAGTACGTTCAGTTCTGCTCAGCTGTATGAAAATCAAATAATGTAAGAGGTTTATCAGCACAGTCAGTTTTAAATTTTTCAGAGGGGATGTTTCAACTTGTCAGTCCGAAGTATGGCCTGACATGTTTCAAATACACAATACGTTCTTGAAGGTTGAAGGGTTTTCAGATACTGAAAAATAAAAATACTGAGAACGATCATGTATCCACCCAATTTTTTAGATAGAAAATACGACTAATGAGCGTAGCTAAAGCGTTACACTTTTATGCGTAAATGGCAATTAGAAAGCTCTGTAATTAGCTTGTAGCTTCTTGAGGGGCCAAATAGTTCATAAAACGTTATAAAAAAAGTTTTTAAAAAACCGCTAGCAGTGATAATTTTTTATTAAATTGCTTAAATTATTTAATACCGCAACATATTTCCAGGTATAACCTCACCACAAGGCAAAAAATGACATTACAAAATATGTAGCATGAATGCACGTGGATATAAATGTAGTAATTTTTTGTCTTGGCATATGTTGTCACTTGCGAAACAGAGAACTAGTACATTTAGATCAACATGTATTCGTGTTAAATGTTATTATATTGCCATTTGTTATCACAATGATGTCATACCCCGAAATATGTTCCAATATTTTAAAAAAATTTGTAAGTTGATAAAGAATTGTGACTGGCAGCGGTCTCCGAGAAACCTGATTATAAGTTTTAACGAACAGTCATGGTCAGATAATAGCCAGCATGGCTAATTTCGACGGCTGTTATATAATATTTGTTTCTTTCCATAAACTAATTTTCTAGCCTTTTCAGGTCTATCTTCACACGGGGCTTAGCGTGATCTTGAATAGTGCTCCTATAATGAGATAGGAAACACTTTAATGTATCGCCATGAGTCTTAATCGTAAGTTGTTTCGAAAGATGAATTTCTTCACTTAGTGCGGCGGTGCAGGCGGCATTGATATTAATGTCTACCTCCCAGCTTCCATTTTTAATGCTTATCTGCCGTAGAACTAATCAATATTCAATACAGACACTATGTGCACCATAAACCCACCAGTATGCAGCATGTGCCGTATAACAGATGTATACAGCAAAGATCAGAGCTCAAAGATGTACCAGTATACGCTTGGAAACAGTTATATGACTTTTATGTACAAAGCATAATGGTAGTGTGGGACAATACACTGAGGTAGCAAAAGATATGGAATACCTCCTAACATCGTGTAGGACCTCCTTTTGCCCAGCGCAGTGCAGAAATGAGACGTGGCATGCACGCAACAAGTCGTTAGAAGTCACCTGCGAAATATTGAAGCAGCCTTTATAGCGCCCACAATTGCGGAAGTATTGCTGTTGCAGGATTTTGTTCGGGAATTGATCTCTCGATTATGCCCCATAAAAGTTAGATGGCATTCATGTCGGTCGATCTGTGTGATCAAATCATTTCCTGGAACTGTCCAGAATGTTCTTCAAATCAATTGCGGGCAGTTGTAGCCCGATGATATGTCACATTGCCATGCATAAAAATTCCATCTTTGTTTGGGAACATGAAACCATGAATGGCTGTAAATAGTCTCCAAGTTGCCATACATAACCATTTCCAGTCAGTGATCGGTTCAGTTTGATCAGAGGACACAGTCTGTTCCATGTAAACACAGCCCATACCATTATAGACCCACCACCAGCTTGCATAGTGCGTAGTTGACAACTTGGGTCCATGCCTTCGTGGGGCTTGCTCCGCACTCCAAACCTAACATCAGCTCTCACTAACTAAAATCGGGACTTATCTGACCAGGTCACGGTTTTCGAGTCGTCTAGGTTACAACCGATATAGTCACGAACCCAGGAGAGGCACTGCAGGTGATGTGTTGCCAGCAAAGTGATTCGCATCGGTCGTTGCTGCGTAGCGCATTAACGCCAATTTTTGCCTCACTGTCCTAACGGATACGTTCGCCGTACGCCCCGCGTTGATTTCTGCGGCTATTTCACGCAGTGTTGCTTGTCTGTTAGCACTTACAAGTCTACGCAAACGCCACTGCTCTCGGTCGTTAAGTGAAGACCGTAGGCCACTGCGTTGTCTGTGGTGAGAGATGATGCCTAAAATTTGGTGTTCTCGGCACACTCTTAACACTGTGGATCTCATTATACTGAATTCCCTAACGATTTCCGAAACGTAATGTCTCTTGCGTCTAGCACGTTCTTACAATAATAACTTGTTCAGAAAGTTTCAGCTGTTTATGAATCTAATGGACAACTGTTTAGAACTGCCGGCCGGGGTGGCCGAGCGGTTCTAGGCGCTACAGTCTGGAACCGCGCGACCGCTACGGTCGCAGGTTCGAATCCTGCCTCGGGCATGGATGTGTGTGATGTACTTAGGTTAGTTAGGTTTAAGTGGTTCTACGTTCAAGGGGACTGATGACCTCAGAAGTTAAGTCCCATAGTGCTCAGAGCCATTTGAACCATTTTAACGTGACCTGTTGCTTTGCCTGTGGTCTTATACTAACATGACCCTAGGTTATCGGCTTATGGCAAATACGGATTCAGTTTATTGAAGCTGCTATGATTATATGTACATGAGTATTGCATGTAATGGACAGCAATTACGTATCGAATTTCCGGTTAACATACATTGATGGTGTTCTAGCTTACTCATAATGGATAAACTTAATCTTGCCTTAAATTGTTTATATTAGGGTTATTTAATGTCAATCCAGTGTTATAAATTGAGTCAGCGAACGCAGATATGGAAGTACAATTCGCTCTTTGACTGCTAACAGTAATTAACTCTCGCCGCACGGACGGTAATACAAATCAAATCATACCACATGTAAAGGATCGGAGTGAACGAGACCAAAACTGGTCTAAATCTACACTGGTACTCTACGAACTATAATACTATGGGAAATGTAGGGTGAATGGTGTCAAGTATCATTAGCTATAATTTACTTTTCTTTCGCGGGTGGTGCATGGGCAGCATGTACACTTTTGCAATGGCCTCAACTTCTTATGTTTGTCATAGTAGTCAATATGAGATACGTGGGCTTGGTAGTAGTTTATACACGCGGACCACTTTCGAAAGGTTATTCATTGCTCTTTAAGACCAACGTTTCTCGCGCTGCACAAAATCTTCGTTTTAGCGTATTTCACAGTAATTTGTCGACGATGTGTGCTATTACCCAAAACTTAAGTGTCCTTACGAGAAGACGTATCATCACTATACATGGCAGTCCAATTATCTCCCAAAAATTATATTGTTTATAGGAAACGTGTAATCTTTGCTATTATTTAGTCAAGGATCACAAGATTACAGTGCATTACTCTCATAATGTGTCAGTTGTGTCTGTACTTTTTTGTGAGCGGAGTGTAGTCTTTTGATGAAAGTTACAACATAAGGCTAATTGGATACTGTTTTGCACACGGAAACCTCAGATTTCTCGAGGCAAGTATTCAGGACAGCTCAGTTTCAAGACTGTTGAAATTGGAGCTGCATTCGAGATTGTCGAGGCAAGACTCAGGTCGCGCGGTTCCAGACTGAAGCGCCTAGAACCGCTCGGCCACATCTGCCGGCTCCCTGACATCCATTTGTTGTATAATCTTAGAGCGTCTTCTGAGCTCAAACGTAGTGATGTATCTCGTACAGAATAAACCCCTCCATGAGAACCAACATGGATTCGGAAAACATCGATCACGTGAAACCTTACTCGAACTTTTTTTGTACGGCTACTGAAAGCTTTGGATGAAGGGAGTCAGGTAAATGCAGTATTTCTCGATTTCCGAAAAGCATTTCACTCAGTACCACATCTAAACTTGTGACTGAATTGAGGAATTTTTGATAGAGAGGACACATCAGGTTCTGGAGAATCATCAGTAGATATAGAAGTAAGTTCGTGTGTGATCCTAGGGAAATGTGTTGGGACGCTTGCTATTCATGATGTATGTTAACCCTAGCAGTACCAACCCATTTGCCATAACGCTCATTACCCACGGGTGGGGGGTACTTTATGCCCCACCCTAAAAAAACTGCAAAAAAATCGTTAATTAGTGTTGAATTTTACTCATAGCATACTTTTTAAAGAGGTATTGTGTAAGTTTGGTCCTGCACCTGAAAATATTGACATTCATTGAGGAAAGTGACATCTACTACTAAGTCTTAAATTTTTGGATTAAGTATAACTGAAAAGTTTGAAACGCATTCGGAATCTGGTAGAAGAGTTTCAAAATTTAAAAATAAAAAGTAACTGACTACATTAAAATATTTTCAAAATGTAGACATAAAGTAGCCCCACCGCCGTCCCAGACCCGAGCCCCGTTGTAAGTAGGCTGTTTATGTTTTTATGTTGGTAACGCCATGTAGCACTCTGTATGAAAATCACTGACTGTGCTGTGTGCAGTCTGTGGCTGGTTGGACTCATTGTTGGAATATTCGCTTGTGTAGTGTTGGGCAATTGGATGTGAACAGCGCGTAGCATTGCACAGTTGGAGCATTGCAGTGGTGGATATGGAGAGAGAAATGCCAGAGTTTTGACAGGTCACTGTAAGCGGACGATCTGCACGTGTGTCCGCCAGAAAAAGGAAATTTGTAAAGATGGATGTCATGAACTGATATATATATATATATATATATATATATATATATATATATATATATATATATATGATGGCTTTTGAACATTATTAAGGTAAATACATTGTTTGTTCTCTATCAAAATCTTTTATTTGCTAACTATGTCTATCAGTAGTTAGTGCCTTCAGTAGCTAGTATCTTTTATGTAGCTGGCAGTATTGGCGCTTGCTGTATTGCAGTAGTTCGAGTAACGCAGGTTTTTGTGAGATAAGCGATTCATAAAAGGTATAGGTTATTGTTAGTCAGGGCCATTCTTTTGCAGGGATTATTGAAAGTCAGATTGCGTTGCACTAAAAATAATAGTGTGTGTCAGTTTAGTGTTGATCAGAATAAGTAAAGAGAGAACTGTCTGAGTACGTAAGAGGTTTACCAGCACAGTAATTCATAATTTTTCTAAGGGAACGTTTCACCGAATTGTGAGGATTAATCACCTTGTGAACAAGTTTAAAAGCAGCTTCAGACTTTTCGCAGATGATACAGTTGTCTATAGTGAGGTACTCCCTGAGACAAGCTGGATAAAGATTCAGTCAGAGGTTGATCAGATTTCAAAGTGGTGCAGAGATTGGTAACAGGATTTTAAAGTTTCCAAAGGTAAAACTGTGCACTTCACAAAACGGAAAATGTAGTATCAGATGACTCTAACGTCATTGAGCCATAACTGGAATCTGTGAATTGATACAACTACACTGCGCGAAAGAATTAAAGGATCAATTCTTCGAAACCATATAATTCCCACCCATTGCGCCGCCTAAGTTTGAAATTTGGCTAAACGTTACATACAATCTTCCTCCGTAATGTTGCAAAAGTGTCGCACCCTGCGACGTCAACCACGGGCTCTGCGACACTTCAAACAGAAAGGTGTCGACAGTTCTGAAGAAAAGGCCACAGCTCAGAAGGTTATGTGACGTATGAGGTGGGTTGGTGACGTTATATTGGCACCAAATTTCACCACAGTTAGGTAAACAATACTGTCACAAGTACAACAGACGTGTAAGTAATTTTTCTGGAGTATGTATGGTTACGTACTTGACGCAGTTAGACGGTATGACAAGCCGTTTTCACGTGTTTCCAGCTGTGGAAACGACAGCAAAGCAGCATAACAGAAGTAACGAGTTGCACAGAAATTACAAGTCTAGGAAACTGTCGAACAAACACACCATCTGCGGGAATAGAAAATATTTACAGGGAACGGAGTGCAATAAAAATGCTGTAAAACTCCAAACGAGCCCTTACTGTGAATGTACAGATGGCGCAGTCACACCACAGAGAAAATACGCAATTCGCGAAATAGTGTAAACGTAAGGAAACCGTAACATTATGCTTGTAGCAGCACAACCAGGAAAACACCTACAGCTGTTCACAAATATTTTTGATGAGGCTTCTGTTTTATTGACTTCTTCCACAAAATTAGGGAAAGTGGTACACAGTTTAATATGTGGCTAGGTTTCGGAACTTACAAAGTACCAGGAAAGTGATGAAATACTGTGACAGTGTTTCTGCAAATGTTTTCCGACGACTAGCTGCACTTCTGGAAGTTCCTGTTAATTCTGCGCTAGCGTTTTTAAAGTTTGCAGCATTAAGAGGGATGCATGTGACAGGACGAATTTCATGACAAAACACGTACGCTTAGTATAACAGAACTGTCCACGATCTCTAGGACTAAGAACTCAGTATGATGTTAACTTTTGAACGTTGTGGCGTACAATGGAACATTGTTTTACTAAAAATGACGATGTTACAGTTGCTCCTTTCATTCATCGCATCCATACCAAAATGACAGATATACACTACTGGCCATTAAAATTGCTGCACCACGAAGATGGCGTGCTACAGACGCGAAATTTAACCGACAGGAAGACGATGCTGTGATATGCAAATGATTAGCGTTTCAGAGCATTCACACAAGGGTGGCGCCGGTGGCGACACCTACAACGTGCTGACATGAGGAAAGTTTCCAACCGATTTCTCATATACAAACAGCAGTTGACCGGCGTTGCCTGGTGAAACGTTGTTGTGATGCCTCGTGTAAGGAGAAGAAATGCGTACCATCAAGTTTCCGACTATGATAAAGGTCGGATTGTAGCCTATCGCTATTGCGGTTTATCGTATCGCAACATTGCTGCTCGCCTTGGTCGAGATCCCATGACTGTTAGTAGAATATGGAATCGGTGGGTTCAGGAGGGTAATACGGAACGCCGTGCTGGATCCCAACGGCCTCGTATCATTAGCAGTCGAAATGACAGGCATCTTATCCGCATGGCTGTAACGGATCGTGCAGCCACGTCTCGATCCCTGAGTCAACAGATGGGGACGTTTGCAAGACAACAACCATCTGCACGAACAGTTCGACGACGTTTGCAGCAGCATGGACTATCAGCTCGGAGACCATGGTTGCGGTTACCCTTGACACTGCATCACAGACAGAACCGCCTGCGATGTTGTACTCAACGACGTACCTGGGTGCACGAATGGCAAAACGTCATTTTTTCGGATGAATCCAGGTTCTGTTTACAGCATCATGATGGTCGCATCCGTGTTTGGCGACATCGCGGTGAACGCACATTGGAAGCGTGTATTCGTCATCACCATACTGGCGTATCACCCGTCGTGATGGTATGGGGGTGCCATTGGTTACTCGTCTTGGTCACCTCTTGTTCGTATTGACGGCACTTTGAATAGTGGACGTTACATTTCAGATGTGTTACGACCCGTGGCTCTACCCTTCATTCGATCCCTGCGAAACCCTACATTTGAGCAGGATAATGCACGACCGCATGTTGCTAGTCCTGTATGGGCCTTTCTGGATAAAGAAAATGTTCGACTGCTGCCCTGGCCAGCATATTCTCCAGATCCCTCACCAATTGAAAATGTGTGGTCAGTGGTGGCCGAGCAACTGGCTCGTCACAATACGCCAGTCACTTTTCTTGATGAACTGTGGTATCATGTTGAAGCTGCATGGGCAGCTGTACCTGTACACGCCATGCAAGCTCTGTTTGACTCAATGCCCAGGCGTATAAAGGCCGTTATTACGGCTAGAGGTGGTTGTTCTGGGTACTGATTTCTCAGGATCTATGCACCCACATTGCGTGAAAATGTAATCACATGTCAGTTCTAGTGTAATGTATTTGTCCAATGAATACCCGTTTATCGTCTGCATTTCTTCTTGGTGTAACAATTTTAATGGCCAGTAGTGTAGAAACAAACGACCGAGGCGCTGAAAAGGAACTAAAATCTGTTAACAGAGGAAAGTGACTGGACCTGATGTGGTAGCTTTACTATTCTACACGCAGTGAGTGAACTTATTCCTGTGTTTTAGCAATCTGTCTTCCGTGACAGGAAAAATTCACAGGTCATTCTTAATTTCAAGAATGTGGAACTGACAGCTACAGGCCTATATCACTGACTGCAGTCTGTTGTAGAGTTTTGGAAGATGTTTTATGCTCACGTATTCTCTCTTTTTTGGAGATCAAAACTCCCCTCCGTAGGAATAAGCATGTATTCCGCTAACAACGATCGTACATGAGACCCAGGAAACAGCAGATACCGGGCCAGATTGATGCCGTGTTGATTGATTTACAGAAGGCGTTTGATACTGGTTGCACTAATGAACAGAACAAGAGTGTGCGCAAAATCACACAAGCTTTGTTACTGCTCTGATGACTTGTTAGCAAATTGTGGTGTCACCGCCAGATACCACACTTGCTAGGTGGTAGCCTCTAAATCGGCTGCGGTCCGTTAGTATACGTCGGACCCGCGTGTCGCCACTGTCGGTGATTGCAGACCGAGCGCCGCCACACGGCAGGTCTAGTCTAGAGAGACTCCCTAGCACCCGCCTCAGTTGTACAGCCGACTTTGCTAGCGATGGTGGTAGTTAGTGTTTAACGTCCCGTCGACAACGAGGTCATTAGAGACGGAGAGCAAGCTCAGGTTAGGGAAGGATTGGGAAGGAAATCGGCCGTGCCCTTTCAAAGGAACCATCCCGGCATTTGCGTGAAACGATTTAGGGAAATCACGGAAAACCTAAATCAGGATGGCTGGAGACGGGAATGAACCGTCGTCCTCCCGAATGCGAGTCCAATGTGCTAACCACTGCGCCACCTCGCTCGGTTGCTAGCGATAGTTCACTGACTACATACGCTCTCATTTGCAGAGACGACAGTTTAGCATAACCTTCAGCTACGTCATTTGCTACGACCTAGCAAGGCGCCATATTCAGTTACTATGAATGTATTCTGAACAGATAATATTGTGAATCATGTACCGTCAAGAGCGATTTTCATCATTAATGGATTTAAGTTAAGTATCAAACTAATTACGTCCGCTTTCTGAATTCTCATTCCTTGTCATGTTCCAGACCTCACGTCAGTATAGTTCTTCCTTTCTCACGCTAGTCTGCTTGAGCTAAAACAGGTGCATTTCGGCCTACATTCATTACACGGTGTTGGCTCTTCTGCTAACAGAAAATTGGCGACGAGGATGGGATTACCACCTAGCAAGTGTGGTGTCTGGCGGTGACACCACACCAAGTGAAAGGAACGAGTGTAGCCGAAGACCGATTGTTTTAGCGGTACGTACCACCCATATGTCTCTGTCCCACGCCACAAGCTCCAGTCCTAGCCTACCCTGGTATCTGGAAACGCTGGGTAAGCGCCACTTTGAACCATTATTTCTGCTTCTCACACCCCCAACAAAATTTATACGCTTGGAAATCTATCGCCCTCGTAATACTTGTCTTGTTTACTTAATGTCACTTATAACAACCATTCCAGTGACTAAATACAACCGGCCGCGGTGGCCGAGCGGTTCTAGGCGCTTCAGTCCGGAACCACGCGACTGCTACGGTCGCAGGCTCGAATCCTGCCTCAGGCATGGATGTGTGTGATGTCCTTAGGCTAGTTAGGTTTAAGTAGTTCCAAGTTCTAGGGGACTGATGACCTCCGATGTTAAGTCCCATAGTGCTCAGAGCCATTTGAACCATTTTTGACTAAATACCTTCACAGTATCTAAAGTAACACGAAAACCAACGGTAAATGTTCTACGTGTAGCAGAAGCGCAACCTGCGGGCAGACAAAGCTGAATGCCTGTCTTTTTGGTGGGTCAAGTCAAAAATTGGTCCTTCGTACTGAGCACCTACCATCTTACTATACATCACGAAAATGAAAGGAATAATCGCACTGGACAAAAAATTAATCACGGCTGGGAGATATCCCGCCCCGATAGCTGAGTGGCCAGCGCGGCGGTTTGTCACGCCAGTAAATATTCCCAATCGAATCGAAATCCATGAAGCAGTTCGTCACGTAATTTGCATCGTGGGCTGCACAATGTCAAGTGTGGTGTCACCGCCAGACACCACACTTGCTAGGTGGTAGCCTTTAAATCGGCCGCGGTCCGTTAGTATACGTCGGACCCGCGTGTCGCCACTATCAGTGATTGCAGACCGAGCGCCGCCACACGGCAGGTCTAGAGAGACTTCCTAGCACTCGCCCAGTTGCACAACCGACTTTGCTAGCGATGGTTCACTGTCTACATACGCTCTCAATTGCAGAGACGACAGTTTAGCGTAGCCTTCAGCTACGTCATTTGCTACGACCTAGCAAGGCGCCATATTCAGTTACTACGAATGTATTCTGAACAGATAATATTGTGAATCATGTACCGTCAAGAGCGATGTTCATCACTGATGGATTAAAGTTAAGTATCAAACTAATGACGTCCGCTTTCTGAATTCTCATTCCTTGTCATGTTCCAGACCTCACGTCAGTATAGTTCTTCCCTCCTCACGCCAGCATGCGTGAGCTAAAACGCGTGCATTTCGGCCTCCCCTCGTAACACGGTGTTGGCTCTTCTACCAACACAACAAAAATAGTATAAAGTGCGCCACTGTAAAGGAATGAAATCTTCAGATGTAAACACAAGGTTTAGAGAGCGTTACTTATCATTACTGTTAATAATATATCTAAATAACCTATTGTGCGAGAGGCGTTCAATAAGTAATGCAGCATTTTTTGTTCTGTAAGCAGGTTGGTTTTATTCAGGATTTCAATACACCATATTATTCCCCACTGTCTTGGTTACAAACTCTATTTTTCAACATAATTTTAGTTCAGTGCGTAGACTTTACGCCATCTTACCGGGAGGGCGTGTATGCCCGCACGGTACCACTCTATTGGTGGACGTTGAAGCCAACGGCTTGCTACACCGGTAACGTCTCCATCATCCACGTACGGGCCTGTATGCCCGCACGGTACCACTCTATTGGTGGACGTTGAAGCCAACGGCTTGCTACACCGGTAACGTCTCCATCATCCACGTACGGGCCTGTATGCCCGCACGGTACCACTCTATTGGTGGACGTTGAAGCCAACGGCTTGCTACACCGGTAACGTCTCCATCATCCACGTACGGGCCTGTATGCCCACACGGTACCACTCTATTGGTGGACGTTGAAGCCAACGGCCTGCTACACCGGTAACGTCTCCATCATCCACGTACTGCTTCCCGCGGATTGCATCTCTCACGGGGCCAAAAAACGCTCTTTATGGTCTTCTGTTAGTCGGCGGGGAATCCAGCGGGCACCCACTTTTGAGTACTCCAACTGCTTGACGAGTTTGCCGACACTACCAACAGAGATGTCCAGTTCAGCAGCGAGGTGTATGATTGTGATCCGTCGATCATCTCGATTGAGAGTGTCCACACGTTCCAACATTGCAGGACACACTGCTGTGTGGGGTCGACCAGTACACGGGAGGTCTACATCTACATCTACATGGTTACGGTGCAATTCACACTTAAGTGCCTGGCAGAGGGTTCATCGAACCATTTTCATACTACTTCTCTACCATTCCACTCTCGAATGGCACATGGGAAAAAGGAACACCTAAATCTTTACGTTGGAGCTCTGATATCTCGTATTTTATTATGAAGATCACTTGTCCCTACTAGGCGGGTGTCAACAAAATATTTTCGCATTCGGAAGAGAAAGTTAGTGACTGAAATTTCGTAAATAGATCTCGCCGCAAAGGAAACCGCCTTTGTTTCAGTGACTGCCATCCCAGCTCGCGTATCATATCAGTGACACTCTCACCCCTACTGCGCGATAACACGAAACGAGCTGCCCTTCTTTGCTCTTTCTCGAGGTCCTCCGTCAATCCTACCTGGTAAGGATCCCATACCGCGCAGCAGTATTCCAGCACAAGACGGACAAGTCTAATGTAGGCTGCCTCTTTAGTGGGTCTGTCGCATGTTCTAAGTGTACTGCCATTAAAGCGCAGTCTTTGTTTCGCCTTCCGCACAATATTATCTATGTGGTCTTTCCAATTTAAGTTGCTCGTAATTGTAATTCCTAGGTATTTAGTGGAAATGACAGCCCTTAGATTTGTGAGATTTATCGTATACCCAAAATTTATCGGATTTCTTTTAGTACCCATGTGGATAACCTCGCACTTTTCTTTGTTTAGTGCCAATTGCCACTTTTCGCACCACACAGAAATTCTCTCTAGATCATATTGTAATTGGAATTGATCGTCTGATGATTTTACTAGACGGTAAATTACAGCGTCATCTGCAAACAGTCTAAGGGGGCTGCTCAGATTATCACCTAGATCATTTATGTAAATCAGGAACAGCAGAAGGCCTATGACACTACCTAGCGGAACGCCAAATAACACTTCTGTTCTACTCGATGATTTACCGTCTATCACTAAGAACTGTGACCTTTCTGAGAGGAAATCACGAATCCAGTCGCACAACTGAGAGATATTCCATATGCACGCAATTTGATTAATAGTCGCTTGTGAGGAACGGTATCGGAAGCCTTCCGGAAATCTTGGAATATGGAATCGATCTGAGATCCCTTGTCGACAGCATTCATTACTTAATGTGAATAAAGACCTAGCTGTGTTGCAGAAGAATGATATTTTCTGAATCCGTGCTGTTTATGTATCAATAACTCATTTTCTTCAAGGTGATTCATAATGTTCGAGTACAGTATATGCTCCAAAATCCTACCGCAAATTGAGGTCAGTGATATCGGTCCGTAATTCAATGGGTTACTTACATTTCCTTTCTTGAATATTGGTGTGACCTGTGCTACTTTCCAGTCTTTTTGAAACAGTGAGCGGTTGTATATGATTGCTACCGCTCACTTGACGAAAGGCCTGTTCCTGAAGACTGGAAAGTAACACAGGCCACACCAACATTCAAGAAAGGAAATAGGAGTAACAGGTTTGCGCGACCTTGTTGCAATGATGACAGACTCCTCACCCAACGACTCATTTTGCTTTTGTTGACTGCCAGGTCTCCGTAGAAAATCGGCAAGTGCCTCTGAATATCCGCGACGCTTTGGTTTTCCGCAAAGGATGATAACTATATACCGGTTGATGTATGATTACACAGTTCAAAAATGGTTCAAATGGCTCTGAGCACTATGGGACTTAACTTCTTTGGTCATCACTCCCCTATAACTTAGGACAACTTAAACCTAACTAACCTAAGGACATCACACACATCCATGCCCGAGGCAGGATTCGAACCGCTCGGCCGTCCCGGACGGTTTACACAATTCCAGAACAGTCATTAACAGCAATAACATACATAAAATATGTGAGGGTGGAAGAGACGAGCAGTTTAAAATGTAACGACCAAATGAAATTAATCGTAGGCATGGAAGAAACCATGCCAGGATGGGCACAAGATCTGCAGTAGCAGATGCCTCACTGGAAGTCCAGCACGTCACATCCAACATCCTTGATATGCTAAATTTTAATCGTGACCCAAAAATACATTTAGTTCCAATCCCTGGTTCTGATGAGGGTCTGTAGGAGCTTTTCTTTGATCATCGAGCTAATGCCGGAATGAGAAATTCCCTCCCAAATGTTCCCAACTGTTTGCCCTTCTTTCCCCACTCTGGTCTACTGGAAACAGATCCAGTTTGCGGAGTAACAACTACGCAGTACTGAATGTTCATTTATTGTGTGAAGTCAGTTACTTTAGTTGATTCCGAATTTTGCCTTTGCTCTGCTCATCTATGAGTGCTGTGGTAGTGTATGTCAAACCATTTCATTTAACTCACGGTATCTACTACACCTCTGCTCTGAAAACAATTGTGAAATGCGTGGGAGAGGGAATGTCCCATTGTACCAGTTGTAAGAGCTTCCTCCCGTTCCACTCACGTATGGGGCGTGGAACAAATGATTGTTTAAATGTCTCCAAGCGCGTTGTAATAACTGTAAACTTGTCCTTACGGGACCGGTACGTAATGGGTTGCAGTATCTTCTTAAGAGTCATCAGCTTAAGCCGGTTCTTGAAATTTTGTAAGTAGGCTTTATCGCGATAGCTTATGCCCATCTTCAAGAGCCTGCCACCTCAGTTTTCCCTCAGCTCAGCGACAATTTCCCACAGGTCAAACAAAACCCGTGACCTTTCGTGCTACCCTTCTCTGTATACGTTAGGACGGATTGCACAGGTGTTTTGTATGCAATCTCCTTTCTTTTTTTTAAAAAAAATCTTATGGGACTTAACTGCTAAGGGCATCAGTCCCTAAGCTTACACACTACTCAACCTTAAGGACAAACACGCACACCCCTGCCCGAGGGAGGACTGGAACCTTCGCCGGGACCAGCCGCACAGTCCATGACTACAGTGTCGCAGACCGCTCGGCTAATCCCGCGCGGCAATCTCCTTTATAAACAGGTTGCATTTCCTCAGTATTCTACCAATGATTTACAGTCAACCGCCTGGTTTACCTACAACGAAGCCTATGTGATCATTCCATTTCGTATCACCGCAAAGTATTATACCTAGGTATACTGCGCAACAGAATAAAGGATCACTTCTTGGAAACCCTGTAATTCCCACCCATTCCGACGCTTAAGTTCGAAATTTGCCTCAGAGGTGCGTAAAACCTTTCTCTGTAGCGGCGTAAAAACCATGCGAGCGGCGGCGTCATCTTCGGTCTCTCGACAAAACTTCAGATATCAAGCAGTAGACACGTGAAAAAAAAAAAAAAGTTCATTTGATATGTAATTTAGGTTAATGGCGTCACATTGGATTGGCACCAAATTTCACCACCATTCTGCCCAACGACACCGTAGACGAGTCACACGTTCGAAAGGTTGTCACACCCCCTCTTACCCACATTTCACTACTTCTTTTGCCGCACATTGCGGAATTTCGAAAGAAATAGATGCAATGGAATGAGGGTGTTGTCGTGTGGCCCTCAACTACGTGCCCTCAGACTCAAAGTTGAAATATTGAAAAGTTTGGCTGGTTTCGTTGTCTAGGGGCTGGGATACGTAGTTGCCGCATTACGAGCCAAATACTGCTGAGTCTACAGTATACAACATAGATAGACACATGAATCGAAATGGTCGAAGGTTCCTATCACTCGGAAATTGCGAATGTAACGTAGAAATTTATAAATAAAAGACTTACATTAAATAAAATCTGCAGGTACTATCGTAACGGCTTTAAATGGTGAGTACGACAGTAGAGGTACTTTTGTGAATGCGGTATATTTCTGTTAAACACTTATTGGTGTCGATGGCCCAGCAGTTAAATAAAATATAAGTTGAATAACAGGGAAACAATAGATTCCTACTTCACGTAATTAGTTATGAACAACGACATAGCTCGCGAGATATTCACTTTGGAACGCATACTACGTCTTCACTGCAGAAGCCACGGAAATCACACAAGAGCACTGGTCGGCACTCCGAAATATTTCTATCCTCCGCGACCACGCGTAAACTGCTCCCCTGTCCAAGTATTTCCGCCGACTATTCACGAGCGCTGTGACTGGCTAGCTTCAAATGGTTCAAATGGCTCTGAGCACTGTGGGACTTAACATCTGAGGTCATCAGCCCCTAGAACTTAGAACTACTTAAACCTAACTAACCTAAGGACATCACACACATCCATGCCCGAGGCAGGATTCGAACCTGCGACCATAGCAGTCGCGCGGTTCCGGACTGAAGCGCCTAGAACCGCTCGGCCACGACGCCCGGCTGTTGGCTAGCCAACGCACCCACACAAACGTAATGAAACACATTCGAAATACTGGTTTTTCATTTAAAGAACTTGAAAGAAAATAAATATTCCTATAGCTGGACCATAAACGCGCTCTAGCACACATTATTAGATACATAAACAAATTAAATAAACATATATCAAAGGAATAGGACAAAAGGTACGCCAGTAGCGTAATTTCTCTGTGCTTTCTAAAAAACAGTAAATATTTAACCAATTTCTTCATGAATAGTGTATATCGGATATAAACAAAGACGTAGACGAATAAATATATTTATAAGGATGCTGCTACCGTTTCTTCGTGTCACTGTGGAGTACTTATGGCCTGACGCGATCGATAGTAATCGGCCACTTTGATCTCCAATAACTCAAGTACTACTCAAGTTACATGCCTGTAATTTATACCAATTTAGATTTACACTAATAGCTTTCTAAAGACACGTCGAGTGACAAAATCTGAAGAACCGTTTAGATTTCAGAAATTCGTTGTGTGATTTTACTTGTATATGATGATTATGATGATGTTTGGATTGTGGGGCGTTCAACTGCGCCGTTATCAGCGCCCGTAGAAATCCCCAACCGTTTCTCAGTCCAATCTTTTACTTGCATGAATGATAACGAAATGATGAGGACAACACAAACACCCAGTCATCTCGAGGCAGGTGAAAATCTCTGACCCCGGCGGGAATCGAACCCGGGACCCCGTGCTCGGGAAGCGAGAATGCGACCGCGAGACCTCGGGCTGTAGACTGTTACTTGTATAATTTGCAGTGAAATACTAAACTTTAAACTAATAAAGATACTGAAAATCTGTTTACACTATCAGAATTGTCGTGCAAATACACTCCTGGAAATTGAAATAAGAACACCGTGAATTCATTGTCCCAGGAAGGGGAAACTTTATTGACACATTCCTGGGGTCAGATACATCACATGATCACACTGACAGAACCACAGGCACATAGACACAGGCAACAGAGCATGCACAATGTCGGCACTAGTACAGTGTATATCCACCTTTCGCAGCAATGCAGGCTGCTATTCTCCCATGGAGACGATCGTAGAGATGCTGGATGTAGTCCTGTGGAACGGCTTGCCATGCCATTTCCACCTGGCGCCTCAGTTGGACCAGCGTTCGTGCTGGACGTGCAGACCGCGTGAGACGACGCTTCATCCAGTCCCAAACATGCTCAATGGGGGACAGATCCGGAGATCTTGCTGGCCAGGGTAGTTGACTTACACCTTCTAGAGCACGTTGGGTGGCACGGGATACATGCGGATGTGCATTGTCCTGTTGGAACAGCAAGTTCCCTTGCCGGTCTAGGAATGGTAGAATGATGGGTTCGATGACGGTTTGGATGTACCGTGCACTATTCAGTGTCCCCTCGACGATCACCAGTGGTGTACGGCCAGTGTAGGACATCACTCCCCACACCATGATGCCGGGTGTTGGCCCTGTGTGCCTCGGTCGTATGCAGTCCTGATTGTGGCGCTCACCTGCACGGCGCCAAACACGCATACGACCATCATTGGCACCAAGGCAGAAGCGACTCTCATCGCTGAAGACGACACGTCTGCATTCGTGCGTCCATTCACGCCTGTCGCGACACCACTGGAGGCGGGCTGCACGATGTTGGGGCGTGAGCGGAAGACGGCCTAACGGTGTGCGGGACCGTAGCCCAGCTTCATGGAGACGGTTGCGAATGGTCCTCGCCGATACCCCAGGAGCAACAGTGTCCCTAATTTGCTGGGAAGTGGCGGTGCGGTCCCCTACGGCACTGCGTAGGATCCTACGGTCTTGGCGTGCATCCGTGCGTCGCTGCGGTCCGGTCCCAGGTCGACGGGCACGTGCACCTTCCGCCGACCACTGGCGACAACATCGATGTACTGTGGAGACCTCACGCCCCACGTGTTGAGCAATTCGGCGGTACGTCCACCCGGCCTCCCGCATGCCCACTATACGCCCTCGCTCAAAGTCCGTCAACTGCACATACGGTTCACGTCCACGCTGTCGCGGCATGCTACCAGTGTTAAAGACTGTGATGGAGCTCCGTATGCCAAGGCAAACTGGCTGACACTGACGGCGGCGGTGCACAAATGCTGCGCAGCTAGCGCCATTCGACGGCCAACACCGCGGTTCCTGGTGTGTCCGCTGTGCCGTGCGTGTGATCATTGCTTGTACAGCCCTCTCGCAGTGTCCGGAGCAAGTATGGTGGGTCTGACACACCGGTGTCAATGTGTTCTTTTTTCCATTTCCAGGAGTGTAATTTTAATTTACATGTTTGTTCTTGAGGTATCATGATTCATCTGGCCACTATTAATTTCTATACGAACTGTGAAATGTCTGCCATGATGGTTTCACAAAGTCCGCCATCTTTGGCACTCTCCCGGCGTGTCTCCTTCACCGACACAGCGTCACCAAGGAATTCCCAGCCGTGTGCTGGATGGACCACGTGGTCCGGCCGTTGTGCGGCATCACGCGCCTGCTAGCGAGCCGCGCCTTAGCGAGCGGCCCGAGCGGTGGCCGCCAACTCTGAACTTAGAATATTTTCAGGGCGCCACAACTCGTCCGTTACCCCACAGCATGCAATGGAGGTCAGAAACGCTATGTCCAGTGTTGGACAGGTTTTCTTATGAGTGGCCGACGGAAACATTCCAGACACACCGCAACTCAGACTCGGCGAAAACGAGAGTTCGCAGTGCGATGAGCAACAAGAGGACGTTCATAAAAACCTTTGACACTGCACTTCTGGAAGTTACTGTTAATTCTGCGCTAGCGTTTTTGAAGTTTGCAACATCAAGAAGGATGCATGTGACTGTACGAATTTCATGACAAAACACGTACGCTTAGTGTAACATAACTGTCCATGATCTCTAATACTAAGAACTCAGTACGATGTGAGCTTTTGAACGGTGGCGTACAATGGAACATTTTTTTACTGAAAAAAGGATGTTATGGGCCGTCATCCCCATTGGAGGTGATCGCACCCATTTGATGCGCAGCGTGACCGCAGTTTTTGCTCTCGTGTATGGATGGAACCACTAGGGGTCGTTCAAAATTTGAACGAGATCCAAAGCAGCTAAGGATGCTTATGCTGCTTCAGAGCTCCTACTTTCTGTCCTCTTGTGGCGTCATCATGTGGGGACGCGATATTGACACATACGTGAACAAAACGGCAAAGGATCCCTCTAAGACCTTCCAGTACGTCAAATCCCTCGGTGGCACCCACCGACCTTTATTGAGAGTTTTAAGAATGTACCCATACAGATAGAATCCGTAACGACGTCGTATGACCTTGCAGACTGGCAGCTCCCATGACACTCTTCGATTCCAGAGGGCCTACCGTCAGGCGCATGAGTAGCACTGTAGCGGCGAAAGAGCAGCAATTTAGCCTGCCTGCAGGCGCTTGGTACTCTCGTCACGGGTTTTGTCTGTACAGGTACATTTTTAAAATTCTCAATAAACGTGGGCCAAACTGATTGGTCTTAGAGGGATCCTTTGCCATTTTATTCATGCGTGTGTCAGTGTCGCATCCCACCGTGATCGCTCCACAGGAGGACAGAAAGTAGTAGCTCTGAAAAAGCATAAGCACCCTTGGGTGCTTTGGATCACGTTCAGATTTCGTTTAGTGATTTTGATCGGTCACTAGTGGTTTTCAAACTGTACACGAGAGCAAAAATTCCGGTCGCTCTACGATCCAAACGGGTATGATCTCTTTCGGTGGCGATGAAGTCCCATGGTGGCTTTTGATAAGGGTTGAAACCCCCAATGGTATCAATAGTGTCTTCTTGTTGCTCGTCGCACTGCGAACTGTCGTTTTCAACCGCGAAATGTATAGAAATCAACGTCGCAGGGAAAGGAGTGGTTCGTTGTTGCCTTATATGCCACCTTCTGCGGCCTTTTCCTGCCATTTTTGATTTAGGAATTATGCAATGTTCTCTGCATTCGATATTTTTCTCTGCTACAGTACATGCAGAAGAAAGATACACTCCACCATCACGACAAAAATACGAAATATCACATATATTGTTATCGCTTTCGTAATAGAGATCCAAAAATACGAAATGTATGACATATATTACTATCGGTTATGTATCTCAAATTCTTAAGGTGGCAGGGGTAAAATACAGGGAGCAAAAGGCTATTTACAATTTTTACAGAAACCAGGTAGCAGTTATAAGAGTCGAGGGGCATGAAAGGGAAGCAGTGGTTGGAAAGGGTGTCAGAGAGGGTTGTACCTATCCCCGATGTTATTCAATCTGTATATTGAGCAAGCAATAAAGGAAACAAAAGAAAAATTCTGAGTAGGTATTAAAATCCACGGAGAAGAAATAAAAACTTTGAGGTTCGCCGATGATATTGTAATTCTGTCAGAGACAGCAAAGCACTTGGAAGAGCAGTTGAATGGAATGGGCAGTGTCTTGAAAGGAGGATGTAAGATGAACATGAACAAATGCAAAACGAGGATAATGGAATGTAGTCGAATTAAGTCGGATGATGCTGAGGAAATTAGATTAGGAAACGAGACACTTAAAGTAGTAGATGAGTTTTGCTATTTGGGGAGCAAAATAACTGATGATGGTCGAAGTAGAGAGGATATAAAATGTAGACTGGCAATGGCAAGGAAAGCGTTTCCGAAGAAGAGAAATTTGTTAACATCATGTATAGATTTAAGTGTCAGGAAGTCGTTTCTGAAAGTACTTGTATGGCGCGTAGCCATGTATGGAAGTGAAACATGGACGATAAATAGTTTGGACAAGAAGAGAACAGAAGCTTTCGAAATGTGGTGCTACAGAAGAATGCTGATGATTAGATGGGTAGATCGCATAACTAATGAGGAGGTACTGAACAGAATTGGGGAGAAGAGGAGTTTGTGGCACAACTTGACTAGAAGAAGGGATCGGTTGGTAGGACATGTTCTGAGGCATCAAGGGATCACCAATTTAGTGTTGGAGAGCAGCGTGGAGGGAAAAAATCGTAGAGGGAGACCAAGAGATGAATACACTAAGCAGATTCAGAAGGATGTAGATTGCAGTAGGTAATGGGAGATGAAGAAGCTTGCACAGGATAGAGTAGCACGGAGAGCTGCATCAAACCAGTCTCAGGACTGAAGAGCACAACAACAACAACATGTAATAGAGATCGCTATAGCACTAGAGAGAGGCCAAGTTGTGGTGTAAAGTTCCTAATGGTTATACCCTGTCTCTCAACAGTGATTCATGGAGTTCGAAAGGAATAATGTACGCCATCTCTTCAAAACTATACGGAAAGCCCCTATGTAATGCGGAATTGGCCACTAGACGTCTCGAGAGGTGGACGCTGCAGTATATAGGGAGAAGGGGAGTCTTGTCTTTTCAGTAGAGAATCAGTAACAGCAGGGTGGGTTGCTCAGGGGAGCTCAGTGAATTCGAATGTGGACTGCTCATTGAGTATCACTTGAGTATCAAATCCATTAGACACACTTCAACTTTTGTAAATGCTGCCCACGTCGACTGTTTGCGATGATACTGTGCTGTAGAAGGCAAAGGAACTACCACACCTAAACCACAACCAGGCAGACGTCATGTGCAAAGGTACGGGGACCATCGATCACTAAGGAGGATTTGCAGTCGTAAAGCATGGACTGCACACCGGCCAGCGCAGCGCCGCGGAATGGCGTCAAGAAGGCGCTGACCCGCGCACGGGGCCTCGGGTTCGATTCCCGGCTGAGTCACGGATTTTCACCTGCCTCGAGATGACTGGGTGTTTGTGTTGTCCTCATCATTTCATCATCATTCATGCAAGTAGAAGATTGAACTGATAGACGGTTGGGGATTTGTACGGGCGCTGATAACCGCGCAGTTGAGTGCCCCTAATCCAAGAAGAACAGAGTTCAGGGCCCCCTGTCAACGCTGATTTAACCAGCCGCCCATCGCTGGTCGCGCCCAGTTTGATCACAGACTTTGAGAACGTCAGTACTGAGTAATAGGAAGATGTTACTTAGCCTACGTTCTGTGAGTAGTAATAGACCGTCAATGTAGTCACATGTGAGACGTACAAGAATAAAGCTTACAAGAATAAAGCTTTCTTTTCTTTTTAGAAACACAATGTTCATTTAACCTTCAAGTGTTTTTTATACATGATTTTGGATTCCTACCGCCTGACATCGCAACTTTTCCTCTTCCTGGGTCGTGACGGTGCTGACTCCCGCAGTAGCCGACGTAACAGAGGGTGCTAGTAAATAATCACATAGATTTATTAGATGGAATCACTTGTGAGTTCCAAACTGCTGTCAGGAGTCCAGCTAGCACATGGCTGTGCCCAGTGAGTTAAAAGGAATGTGATGCAATATTCGAGCAGCTCCTCATAAACCACACATTTGTATAGACACTCCTAAGCGACGCCACTGAACGACGAACGACTAGAAACGAGTAATGTGGAGTGATGACTCCAGCTATATTCTCTGACAATCCGATGTAAGGGTTTGGGTTTGGCGAATACTTAGAGAACGTTACCTGCCATCAAGTGCAGTGCCAACAGTGGAGTGTGGAGCTGGTGGTGTTACAGCAGCGAGATGTTTTTCGTGGTTGTGCTTCAGGAAACGCTACATGCCGTAGGATATCAATTTTTTACAGAATTGTGTAGTGCACACACTAGAGGAAAGCTTTGGAGACGATGACTGTATCAACATGACAATCCACCCTGTTATTAAGCAGCGTCTGTAACGGAAATGGTTTATGCACAATAACATTCCTGAAATGGACTGGCCTGCACAGCGTCCCGTTAAAAGAATGGAATACAGACCTTAGTGTCCTAAATCACTACCTTTTCTGACTTTTGTTTCTGAGGAGCAATGGGAGCCATTCATAAACAGACGTTCAGACACCTCAATTAAATTGTTCCTGGCAGAGTTCAAGTTGACATACATGTTAAAAGTGGACACAATCCGTATTAATGTCCACATATAAGTGTCCAGATAACTTTGATTAGATACTGTATGTGCCAGTACCAGGTTTCTTCCCCTCTCTTTCTTTCATTCAATACTTATTCACAATAACACAAACGTAACACAGCTCAAAAATGGAAATTTGTGGTAAGATCTTAAGGGACCAAACTGCTGAGCCGGCCGGAGTGGCCGAGCGGTTGTAGGCGCTACAGCCTGGAACCGCGCGACCGCTACGGTCGCAGCTTCGAATCCTGCCTCGGACATTGATGTGTGTGATGTCTTTAGGTTAGTTAGGTTTAAGTAGTTCTAAGTTCTAGGGGACTGATGACATCAGAAGTAAAGTCCCATAGTGCTCAGAGCCATTTGAACCATTTTGCCAAACTGCTGAGGTCATCGGTGCTTAGGCTTACACACTACTTAATCTAACTTAAACTAACTTACACTAAGGACAGCACACATACACATGCCAGAGGGACGACTCGAACATCTGACGGGGGGAGCCGCGCGAACCGTGCCAAAGGGCCTGAGACCGCATGGCTACCCCACGAGGCAGCACAGCTCAAAATGACACAATATTAGATAAATATACAACTGACATACTAAACCAAACTAGACTCCGTCCGACCGTCCGAACAGGCTTTGGAAGGCCCTACGGTAGCGACCGGCCGCCGTGTCATCCTCAGACCACAGGCGTCACTGGATGTGGATATGAAGGGACATGAGGTCAGCACACCGCTCTCCCGCCAGTATGCCAGTTTCCGAGACCAGAGCTTCCACTTCTCAATCAAGTAGCTCCTCAGTTTACCTCACAAGGGCTGAGTGCACCCCGCTTGCCAACAGCGCTCGGTAGATCGTATGGTCACCCATCCAAGTGCTAGCCCAGCCCGAGAGCGCTTAACTTCGGTGATTTGACGGGAACCAGTGTTACCATTGCGGCAAGGCCGTTGGCACAACTGACTACTACACTGAGAAAAGAGAAGAGACACTTTCTCAGTATTTCATTATGTGCCGTAAGTGCTCATAAAAATGGATTTCGGCGCTAGACATAAATATGCGCAATTTAGCCAAAACTCTCTGTATAAACCGCTCAAAGCCATTTTTTATGAGTTAAGTACACATATAGGGCCCGAAAAATATAGTCAGGTTCTTTTTCGACATGAGTTAAACGAGTAAACTGTATGAGCTCGAATGGGAAATTATAGTAGAGGGTCGCCCAGAAAGTAATGCACCACCTTTTTTTCTTCAACAACTATTTACAGAATACAATGAAATGTACAGAAAGAAAGAATGATGTCTCTTCAACACTCCCTGTTTTTTCACGTACTCTCCTTCCTGTTCTATGGCTTCCTCCAGCGAGATACAAGGGCGCGTCTGTCCTGTAGGTACCACTCCTTGTTCTGGTCATGAAGCCATCTCTTCACTGTGCGAATCACCTCTTTGTTACTGTCAATAGTCTTCCACGAATGGCATCCTTTAATGGCACAAACAAGTGAAGGTCTGAGGGATCGAAGTCAGGGCTGTGGTGTAAATGCGGTAATACTGTCCAACCCTATTTGCTGATGTGTTTCGAAGTCCTCGAACTTGCGTAATGCCGAGCGTTATAACGTTGAATCAATCACCTGGGTTGTTATAACACCGAAGTTGCTGGAAGCGCTTCTTGAGTTAGGTTTATGTAGTCACATCTGTTTCCGAATTGATATAACTGCCTCTTGGCTACATATCAATGAGTACGACACCCTCACAGTTCCAAAATGCAGTGATCATAACCTCACCGTCGCAAGCAATTGCTTTGACATTTTTTTCCTTCTGCGGAGAAGAGAACGCTGATGACCGCGCAGTTGAGCGCCCCACAAACCAAACATCATCACTATCATCATCAGAACGGCGCCATTTCATCGACTGTCGTTTTGTTTCTGTCTCAGAATGCCGAACCCAAGTTTCGTCACCTGTCACAGTCAGGGACAAGAAGGCTTTCTTCTCAGCTTCAAAACGTTGCAGCAACTCAGAAGACAACGCTGAACCCATCGCGTACACACTTCTGAGTAACCAAGAGCACGGGTCGTTGCATCCACACTTCGTTTGCTGGCCGACAACTTTACGCCAGCTGTCTACGTCTACGTCTACGTGATTACTCTGCTATACACAATAAAATGCCTGGCAGAGGGTTCAATGAACCACCTTCAAGCTGTCTCTCTACCCTTCCACTCTCGAACGGCGTGCGGGAGAAACGAGCACTTAAATTTTTATGTGAGAGCCCTGATTTCTCTTATTTTATCGTGATGATCATTTCTCCCTATGTAGGTCGATGCCAACAGAATGTTTTCGCAATCGGAGGAGAAAACTGGTGATTGAAATTTCATGAGAAGATCCCGTCGCAATGAAAAACGCCTTTGATTCAATGATTGCCACTCCAATTCACGTGTCTGCGGCACTATCTCCCCTACTTCACGATAATAAAAACGAGCTGCCCTTCTTTGTACTTTTTCGATGTCATCTGTCAGTCCCGTCTGATGCGGATCCCACACCGCACAGCAATACTCCAGAATAGGGTGGACAAGCGTAGTGTAAGCAGTCTCTTTAGTAGACCTGTTGCACCTTCTAAGTGATTTACCAATGAATCGCTGTCTTTGGTTGGCTCTAGCCACAACATTAGCTATGTGGTCGTTCCAATTTAGGGTACCTGTTACTGTAATCCCTAAGTATTTAGTTGAATTTACAGCCCTCAGATTTGTGTAACTTATAGCGTAATCGAAATTTAGCTGATTTCTTTTAGTACTCATGTGAATAACTTCACAGTTTTCTTTATTCAGGATCAATTGCCACTTTTCGCACCATACAGATGTTTCATTTAAATCAGTTTGCAATTCGTTTTGGTGATCTGATGACTTTATAAAACGGCAATTGAGAGCAACATCTGCAAACAATCTAAGACGACTACTGAGATTGTCTCCTATGTCGTTAATATAATCAGGAACAACAGAGGGCAACGCCGGATATTATTACTGTTTTACTCGATGACTTTCCGTCTATTATTACTAATTGTGATCTTTCTGATAGGAAATCACTAATCCAGTCGCACAACGTAGGCGATATTCCATAGGCTCGCGGTTTGGTTAGAAGACGCTTGTGAGGAACGGTGTCGAAAGCCTTCTGGACATCTAAAAATATGGAATCAATTTGAAATGCCCTGTCGGTAGCATTCATTGCTTCATGAGTATAAAGAGGTAGTTGTGTTTCACAAGAACGATATTTTCTGAGTCCTTGCAGACTTTGTGCCAATAAATCGTTTTCTTCGAGGTACTTCATAATGTACGAATACAGTATATGTTCCATCACCCTACTGCAAATCGACGTTAGTGATACATGCCTGTAATTCAGCGGATTACTCCTACTTCCCTTTGTGGGTATTGGTGTGACTTGAGCAAATTTCCAATCTTTAGGTACGGATCTTTCTGTGAGCGATCGGTTGTATCATCATCATCATCATCATCATCATCATTTAAGACTGATTATGCGTTTCAGCGTTCAGTCTGGAGCATAGCCCCGCTTATACAGTTCCTCCATGATCCCCTATTCAGTGCTAACATAGGTGCCTCTTCTGATGTTAAACCTATTACTTCAAAATCATTCTTAACCGAATCCAGGTACCTTCTCCTCGGTCTGCCCCGACTCCTCTTACCCTCTACTGCTGAATCCATGAGTCTCTAGGGTAACCTTGCTTCTCCCATGCGTGTAACATGACCCCACCATCTAAGCCTGTTCGCCCTGACTGCTACATCTATAGAGTTCATTCCCAGTTTTTCTATGATTTCCTCATTGTGGACACCCTCCTGCCATTGTTCCCATCTACTAGTACCTGCAATCATCGTAGCTACTTTCATATCCGTAACCTCAACCTTGTTGATAAGGTAACCTGAATCCACCCAGCTTTCGCTCCCATACAACAAAGTTGGCCGGAAGATTGAACGGTGCACAGATAACTTAGTCTTGGTACTGACTTCCTTCTTGCAGAAGAGAGTAGATCGTAGCTGAGCGCTCACTGCATTAGCTTTGCTACACCTCGCTTCCAGTTCCTTCACTATGTTGCCATCCTGTGAGAATATGCATCCTAAGTACTTGAAACCGTCCACCTGTTCTAACTTTGTTCCTCCTATTTGGCACTCAATCCGTTTATATTTCTTTCCCACTGACATTACTTTCGTTTTGGAGATGCTAATCTTCATACCATAGTCCTGGAGCAAATCATGGAGCTCCGCCGAATCGCTATTTGATGGCTCCACTCTCTGTGCCCAACGACTGACCGTACTTCTGTCGATCGGTTGTATATAATTGCTAAATATGGATCTGTTGTATCAGCATACTCTGGGAGGAACCTGACTGGTATACAATCTGGACCGGACGCCTTGCTTTTATTAAGTGATTTAAGCTGCTTTGCGACACCGAGAATATCCGTTTCTACGTTTCTCATCTTGGCAGTTCATCTTGATTGGAATTCAAGAATATTTACTTCGTGTTCTTTGGTGAAGGAGTTTCGGAAAATCGTGTTTAATAACTCTATTTTAGTGGCACTGTCATCAGTGACTTGACGGTTGTTCTCGCGCATTGAAGGTATTGATTGCGTCTTGCCACTGGTGTGCTTTATATATGAACAGAATCTCTTTGGGGTTTCAGCCAGATTTCGAGACAGAGTTTCGTTGTGAAAATTATTGAAAGCATCTCACATTGAAGTACGCGCTATATTTCGAAGTTCTGCAAAACTTTGCCAGACTTGGGGATCTTCCGTTCTTTTATATTTGACATGCTTTTTTCGTATTCGTCACGATAATCACTATTTGTCCAGGATTATTTGTTGCTAAGAGGTCAAGTATGCCTTCGCAACCATTTAGGCGTCGGTCCTTGCCAATGAGCACTTCAGCGAGCTGCACCTTGTAAGGTGTGACAGCCGCGGACGATCTCTCCGCTCGCTGCAAATCATGGAGCTCCGCCGAATCGCTATTTGATGGCTTCACTCTCTGTGCCCAACGACTGACCGTACTTCTGTCGACTGCAGATGTTCCATAAACTCCAAAAAAAAAAAAAGTTTATGAATGTTCCCAACAGTTTCTTTCTTCGCAGTGGGAATTTCAAAGACGACACGCTGCTCGTAACCCACAGGCGCCTTTTTGAAATACTGCTGCAATTATGCTACCTGTCAGAGGAAACAGAAAATTTGCGTTCACACTTTGGAACGTCAATAATGCGTTTAACTGTCTATATGCTCCGGGCGAAGAGGTGCACTCCTGGCTATAATCGTGGTTCCGCAGACAACTGCAAACACTTTTCCATGAAGGAACTGATCATTTCGTCTCAAAGTGGGATAAACGTATTAACTTTGGAAGTGATAAATGCTTTGCTCACTTTCTTACCACCTGTCTCGTTTTCATTTGACTGCCCCCTTCATAAACAAGGAGTTTGTTAGGTCTAGTTCTGCATCCCTCTTTGAGGGAGAACAAAATACTTGTCCAATCCCGGCTGTCCCAGCCATAAAGTTCCTCCCTGCAACATCTTCACTCACTACAACATAGCACTGTTAACGGTGCACATTTCGTATAACTACGTGCTTTAAAAGACGAATGCGGTTGTTGTTTATAAGGTTGTGGGAAGTTGGACTAATCGAGGTGGTACTATGGTTCAAACAATGGGTTCGCATTCTGGGAAATGGGGGTTAAAATTCGTTTCTGACTATCTCGAGTTACGTTTTTTGTGGTTTCTCTAAATTGCCTGGATGGTAAATGCGACTACTCATATAATGGAGGCTTTCACGACCGGATGTTTCAGCTGCCAAGAATTCTTCAGGGTTGCATGGCCGTGGTCCATGGAACACTTCTATCCCTGACGTTTCGTCCAAAGCTACGTTGGACATCTTCCGAGGTGCTCTGGTTGTGCTGAGTCCAAGTATACACCCAGCATCGCAGAAAATGTTAATGTCCTTAAAAATGTCATTGACTGTTTTTTTTTTGCGAAAGGCCTGGCCTCAATTTTAAAAAACACATTTATTATTAAGTTCTACTCATCTAGGGTAGTACACCAGTGTTATGTGCAACATATTGTGAGGAAATAATAAATAGAGTGGAAACTTCAAAGTTCTTAGGTGTCCATATTTATGAGAATCTAAATTGGAGAAAACACATTTTGGAACTCCTGAAACGACTGAGGTCAACCACATTTGTACTTAGAATCACTGCAAATCCGTGGTAAAGACAAATCAGTAAGTTGACATATTTTGAATCCCTAAATTCAATAATATTATATGGAATAGTGTTCTGTGGCAACTCGTCCTTAAGAAAGAAAGCGTTCATTTCTTAAAAACGTGCTGTGAGAACAACATGTGGTGATTACGTACTATCATCTTGCAGACATTTGCTTAATGTGTTGGGCATTCTGACTGCTGCTTCACAGTATATCTAATCCCTCATGAAGTTTATTGCAAATAATAAACCGCAGTTGGAAAGGGACGATTATATATATATAATTACAGTACGAGAAGGACAAATGACGTTCATTACTTCACCTTTAGGTTTCCCTTAGCACAAAAACGGCTGCACAATGCCGCAACTAAAATTTTGATAACTTACTCAGCGACAGAAAATGTCCGACAGACAGGAAAGTAAAATCTGAAAACGAACTGAAAAAGTTTTTGTTTGACAACCCATTCTGTCTGTAGAAGAATTTCTATTATTGTAATGTTTAAAAGGCGATGGATTGAAATTGATTAAAGTATCTGTGTATTTAATAATAAACAAAAATAAAATAAAAAAGCTTAGAATTATATTTACAAATTAATTTGCAATTTGAATGTAAAATGACTAGTTCCACATCATTACGATTTATCGCGCAAATGCTCCATGGAATATGAAACTAACTAAGTGACATAAATATATTAAATCGTCACGCCTTTTATACACTGATACTTCCGGAATAATGCTGGTCAAATTCTGCGTTTGTCTGTACATGGTATCCGTTGCTGCTGTGTCAATAATTTATTATTACTGACGCTGTGGATGCAACTAAAATAATTTTTTGACCGATATATACGTTTTGTTGTATCTACTTGAAAGCGCGTCTGTTTCTTGCTTACAGTTGGGCCATAATTTCTGCCTTCACTTTCCACTAGAATTTCCTTCTTTGATACAGGTACTTTATGTGAAAAATGAAAGAAGATTGTAATATTTCTGGCTTATTCAGCCATCATGTTAGGCTCCAGGAAGCTATTCCCAGGGCAGTGGAGATGCAAGAAGCATAGAGATGACGCAATGTGGGATGAGGTAGCGGTGACAGATGTTAGATTCGGTACCATTCCGATGAGAAAGACCGCCTGCATGATGGTGCTGCTCTGTGATTGGCTGCTGTGTTCGGCGGTAGGGCACCAAAACGTTAAACTTTAGTTGCTATTATTAATTAAACCTGTCATCCAAATTACTTCATTTTTTAAAAATAAACATCTCTCAACAGTCAGCTATCAATCAGTCATTTCAAAATTATTAAAATCAAAGTATTACTAAAGCAAAAGACTGACAATATTACTGCCGATGCACTTCGGTGGCGTTCGGGTCACGCCTTGCTGGCTTGGAGCGCGAAGTGTCTCGGGCAGTCCGGCTCTCCAGTTCTGACCGTTCCAGTAGACAGACATGTTGTCTGTTATAGCAGTACTTGTTTCATGCAATGTTATTCTCCAGTTCTGAGGGTTCCAGTAGACAGACATGTTGTCTGTGGCAGGATGTATGTCAAGTTATTTTAGACAGATATAGTGACGGTGGAAAGATATGTTCAATACGTTGTGATCAAGAATAGTTTCTCGCGTCTATATCAATAAAAACGCGAGTGGCATCCCAAATGAGTTATAGTTTATTCGTAGCAGCAGTTCCTTGCGAAGTTAATTTCAGCCTCAAGAAAAAGAGTCCACGACCTGCGTGCTTTTTTCTGCGCTGGGGACATCATTATCATGAAGACAGCAGGTTAGTGAAGTGTACAAGAACTTATGTATTTCACACAGGGCAGTGGAAACAACCAGGCACCTCATGTGTACTGCATGCACAGTACAAATGTGCTCAGTGACACGACATCTGCAGTAATGCAGAGGAGGTAAAGAAGGATGAAAGTATTAACACTATCTCACTTTTATTCCTTTTTTCTTGCCGTAAGATGGGAGGCCATAAACGGCGAAAAATGAAATACAACACTCTGACAAAGGCGTCTAGCGGAAAGGCAATGTGTTCGGACAACGAATAAACAGACCGAGAGCTGCAGCGGAGCTGAAGGGACCAAAGGGAAACACTTGTTTCCCAGTCTCAGGCTTCGCAGTCATTCTCCGGAGCTGCCTACTGTAGACGTTGCTCCAATTCTCTGGGCACACGTACAGTGTGAGTGTAACCTTCTCTGACCCTAAAGCGGCCCTCGCACGGGACGAGGCAGCTAACGTTGACGTGGACGCTACGGGACATCCGACCTCACGAGAGACAGCGCCGCCAGCACACAGGACTAATTGGTTAACGTGATACTGCCTTCTCAGCGCTCTCCAGCGGCTAGAGGTAGCTGTATACACCGAAGAGCCGAAGAAACTGCCTAATATTGTGTAGGGCCCCTGCGAGCACGCAGAAGTGTCGCAACACGATATATCGTGCGTTCGACTAATGTCTGAAGTAGTGCTGGAGGGAACTGACATCATGAATCCTGCAGGGCTGTACATAAATCCGTAAGAGCACGAGGGTGTTGAGATCTCGCCTGAACAGCACGTTGCAAAGCATCCCAGATATGCTCAATAATGTTCATGTCTATATCAGCGGAAACGTTTAAACTCAGAAGAGTGTTCTTGGAGCCACTGTGTAGCAATTCTAGTCGTGTGGGGTGTCGCATTGTCCTGCTGGAATTGCCCAAGTCAGTCCGAATGCACAATGGTCATGAATGTATGCAAGTGACGAAACAGGATGCTTACTTACCTGTCACTTGTCGGAGACGTATCTAGAGGTATCAGGGATCCCATATCACTCCAAATGCATGCGCCTCACACCATTACAGACCCTCCACCAGCTTCAACAGTGTCCTGCTTGTAACCTCCCCCTCACTCATCGACCTTAATCACAGTGAAAAATTAAACCGCGTGCACCTAATGGAAATTTGGGAAAAGCAATCATCACAGAAGTTAATTTGTCGGCAAAGAGGGAGGACAGGATTACATCTAAATGAAAGGAAAAATGCAAATGAAATTGGTGGAAATTAATTTTGAGAAAAGGGTTAAATTAATAAAGAAAGTAAATGTGCAGTCGTTATGTTAACAATTAATTGGCGTTAATTAGATATTTGAGATTTGGGGAAAATTACGGTCGCCAGTCCTATGGACAACTACTAAAATAACTGAAAATGAAAGATTAATGCACATATAATTTGCGCTAAAAGCGTGGCAACTGAAGGTTAACACGTGTTGTGTGAAAACTGAATGTTTGTCAGAAGTAATAAATTTCGATGCACTCTGACTTAATTTAGCAAACTAAATAATAAAACCGGAAAATTGAAAGTTAATTTAGTGACTGAAATTAATAGTGAACTTTGTTTCTGAAGCACTACGAAATTCAATAAAATAAGGTTAGTCTTGGGCTACCTTAACAATCGTTTCAAAAGCTACTTGAATCTACGCAATATAGAAATAAGAGATTTAACTTAGAACTTGAATTAAATGATTCTGAACAATTAACAATAGTAAAATTTAGTACGCACCAAGCTGAGCTGCAGTCACAGGTAAGCTAAAATATGCTAACAAAACTCGTACTCTTAATTTCTGCTTGTGTAATCTAAATATTGTAGCCAGCTATGAATACTTTAACTGAACTTTGAAATTAAAGCAGTGAAATGGAATGATATTACTTTAATGCTGGCGTTTGATTTCAACGACAGTCGGGTTCATTCCGGAAACGGAAGGGACCCTGCTTGGTAATGTAATTGGGACAATGAGCAACAAAAGTTCATGCTCCGTTGCTGTAATTTAGTGAGAAAAATTTAACAGTTTGAAAAGCTGAGGTCTGCCATACAGCTCTAAAACTTTACGCGCTTTTAGTCTTCCTTGTTGGTTGATTGAAGGTTTGCAGTCGTCGATCGGGGAGGTGGCGACAGTCACTCATTGTCGGCCGTCGCTGTTGCAGAAGCTGGATGTTGGCGCGCCTTCTTCTCGACACTGTCACCAGGCGAAACGGGCCCTTGATGTGCGCCAGCTAATGCTTCCCGTCCGCGACACCGTGTCAGAATCTATCATAGCAAGTCGAGCGCAATTACATGCTGCCAAACCCCGAATGCGCGGCAACTCGCGGGAGCGTCACACAACACACCTGCCCCACCGCCCTACCCCAGCCGGACTCCGCTCTGCCCGCATTCCACGCGGCAGAGTTAACACTACCAAAGATCCTAAACACTTTTCTTCTCCACACGACCTATCGATGTAGTCGTTCGATGGCATAGTTTTCCCTAGGCAAGACCCAGCGTAAAAATACAAATAATATTTACAAAACAAACCAATTATACATCGACACATATATATATATATATATATATATATATATATATATATATATATATATATATATACTCCTGGAAATGGAAAAAAGAACACACTGACACCGGTGTGTCAGACCCACCATACTTGCTCCGGACACTGCGAGAGGGCTGTACAAGCAATGATCACACGCACGGCACAGCGGACACACCAGGAACCGCGGTGTTGGCCGTCGAATGGCGCTAGCTGCGCAGCATTTGTGCACCGCCGCCGTCAGTGTCAGCCAGTTTGCCGTGGCATACGGAGCTCCATCGCAGTCTTTAACACTGGTAGCATGCCGCGACAGCGTGGACGTGAACTGTATGTGCAGTTGACGGACTTTGAGCGAGGGCGTATAGTGGGCATGCGGGAGGCCGGGTGGACGTACCGCCGAATTGCTCAACACGTGGGGCGTGAGGTCTCCACAGTACATCGATGTTGTCGCCAGTGGTCGGCGGAAGGTGCACGTGCCCGTCGACCTGGGACCGGACCGCAGCGACGCACGGATGCACGCCAAGACCGTAGGATCCTACGCAGTGCCGTAGGGGACCGCACCGCCACTTCCCAGCAAATTAGGGACACTGTTGCTCCTGGGGTATCGGCGAGGACCATTCGCAACCGTCTCCATGAAGCTGGGCTACGGTCCCGCACACCGTTAGGCCGTCTTCCGGTCACGCCCCAACATCGTGCAGCCCGCCTCCAGTGGTGTCGCGACAGGCGTGAATGGAGGGACGAATGGAGACGTGTCGTCTTCAGCGATGAGAGTCGCTTCTGCCTTGGTGCCAATGATGGTCGTATGCGTGTTTGGCGCCGTGCAGGTGAGCGCCACAATCAGGACTGCATACGACCGAGGCACACAGGGCCAACACCCGGCATCATGGTGTGGGGAGCGATCTCCTACACTGGCCGTACACCACTGGTGATCGTCGAGGGGACACTGAATAGTGCACGGTACATCCAAACCGTCATCGAACCCATCGTTCTACCATTCCTAGACCGGCAAGGGAACTTGCTGTTCCAACAGGACAATGCACGTCCGCATGTATCCCGTGCCACCCAACGTGCTCTAGAAGGTGTAAGTCAACTACCCTGGCCAGCAAGATCTCCGGATCTGTCCCCCATTGAGCATGTTTGGGACTGGATGTAGCGTCGTCTCACGCGGTCTGCACGTCCAGCACGAACGCTGGTCCAACTGAGGCGCCAGGTGGAAATGGCATGGCAAGCCGTTCCACAGGACTACATCCAGCATCTCTACGATCGTCTCCATGGGAGAATAGCAGCCTGCATTGCTGCGAAAGGTGGATATACACTGTACTAGTGCCGACATTGTGCATGCTCTGTTGCCTGTGTCTATGTGCCTGTGGTTCTGTCAGTGTGATCATGTGATGTATCTGACCCCAGGAATGTGTCAATAAAGTTTCCCCTTCCTGGGACAATGAATTCACGGTGTTCTTATTTCAATTTCCAGGAGTGTATATATATACATACAAATAGTAGAACAATTACAATATATAAAGTCACAGAAATGTCATATCTTCAGTTAACAAAATAAGAAAAGAAATTTATAGTACAATAGATGGATATGCATTTCCGGCGTTACCTGCTGACATGCAGGCCTCATGGATTCATGAGGTTGTCTCCATACCCGTATACGTCCATCCACCCAACACATTTTGAAACGAGATTCGTCCGACCGCGCAACGTGTTTCCAGTCATCGGTCCAATGTCGGCGTTGACGGGCTGAGGCGAGGCAAAATTTTTGGAAATTTTTGCTAAGTTCCTGTTGTTGTTGTTGTTGTTGCTTACACACTACTTAATCTAACTTAAACCAACTTTCTGTAAGTATAACACACACACCCATGCCCGAGGGATGAATCGAACCTCCGACGGGGTCAGCCGTGCGAACCTCATGTGAGGCATAAAGTCTTATGTCGTGCAGCCATCAAGGGTACACGTTTTGTGGGCCTTCGGCTCCGAAAGCCCATATCGAAGATGCTTCGTTGAATTGTTCGCACACTGACACTTACTGATGGCCCATCATTGAAATCTGCAGCAATTTGCGGAATTAGTTACACTTCAGTCACGTTGAACGATTCTCTTCAGTCGGGGTTGGTCCCGTTCTTGCAGGATCTTTTTTCGGCCGGTGCGATGTCGAAGATTTGATGTTTTACCGGATTCCTGATATTCACGGTACACTCGTGGAATGGTCGTACGGGAAAACCCCCACTTCGTCGCTACCTCGGATGTGCTCTGTCCCATAGCTCTGAACCGACTATAACACCACGTTCAAACTCACTTTAATCTTGATAGCCTGCCATTATAGCAGCAGTAACCGAGCTAACGACTGCGCCAGACACTTGTTGTCTTATATAGGCGCTGCCGACCACAGCATCCCCTTCTGCATGTTCACATATCTCTGTCTTTGAATAGGCATGCTTATATCAGTTTCTATGGCGCTTCAGTGTATATTTTACAGAAAGTTTCATAATAGCAAAAGCTTCCAGTGTGTAACTTGTGTTTACTTTCACACATAGACTGGTAGTCACGTTAAGATTTCTGGCCACTGTGGAAACATTCTAGCTGTAGGCCTTTCCAACAAGAATTGCAGAAAATACATTATTTACAACAAATAACATCGACTTTTGTGATGAAACTTCTATTAAATGAGTAAGCAAGACGTAGATTCCTTAGAAAACAATAAAGGGAACAAATCATAAAAAGGTGAATGTTAACATGGAACTTCTCTGTTACCTACTGACGAGATTACGACGCTATCAACTGCTCTACAGCTTCGACATTGCAAGTGGACTCCGTATATTGCATACACCGTCTACAGACTGTATTTGCAAATGTCATTATTCGATATTTCATATGCAATTTGTACCAAAACGCGCTTTCGATAGATCGTCATTGTACCGTAGCACTTGAACAGTTTACATCATTCGTAGGTTGCTTGTTATAGCACTAAAACCATGACGCACAGGAAGCCTTTTCTTACTAATGTGTAGTTTCCTGTCTTTTTTATGATAGATCGTCTCTAAAAAGACGCATTTTCGAGGGGGCCTCAATTTTCTGATGCTCTGAAACCTACGAAATACGACGTTCAACGCCTAAGTATATGGCACATCCTATGTTCTGCTTGTGAGGTAAAACGACGTCGCATCTCCTTGGCCACGTTCCTGTCCACGAGTCAAAAATCTGACATTACAGATTCTTTATTTCACGCTCCGCAGTGTAGTGGAAAGTGGAATTGCACGCTGTGACATCACATCCTCATCCACGAGCATTTTCACGTCATGTGAAAGGAAGGCCATAGTTTGCTGGCGCTGTATATAACAGGAAAGAATTTATTAGCACCAGATAGCTGTTATGAGAAGACAAATACGATTCCGGTATACAGAGTCCGTCAAGAGTGACAACATAATGTATCCTTTTACATGTGTGTCACTTCAGTCTGGACAGCAATGATGCCCGAGTATCGAGTACGTCTGTGGCGTTTTAGGGCTGTGCACAATGTGGGACGATAGAGAGCCGTGACCTGAAGTACGCTCATTTGACAGATGACATGGACCTGTCTTGTCTGACCAGCAGACGAAATATGGGCATCTGCTATTGGCGGAATATGAGGGCCACGGTATAAGCCGGCTGTCACAAGGGCAGCAGGTGGGCTGATGGGTTCCTGCTAGAGGCTTAACGCGGGCGAGTGGCCGTTGCCGGCTCGTGTGTTGTGTGAGGGTACTCTCATGATGCATACTCAAGAGGCAGCAAACTATTTCTCGGCCGCCACATAAATAAGAGTAATCTTAATAAAGATACAGAATAGGACATGTCACCACCTGAAAGAGAAAAACGAGGTGAAAAATTACGTCTAAATACTCACTTCGTAGATATAGTAATACTTACACTTTAGATATAGGCAGAGTGCATATACAAGGCCTATGTACTTGAGGACAATATTAAGGAAATGGATGAGGATGTAGATGAAGATGAAATGGGAGATATGATACTGCGCCCCGGGAGTAGACAACATTCCATTAGAACTACTGATAGCCTTGGGAGAGCCACCCCTGACAAAATTCTACTATTTGGAGAGCAAGATGTATCAGACAGGCGAAATATCCTCAGACTTCAAGAAGAATATAATAATTCCATTCCCAAAGAAAGCAGGTGTTGACTGATGTGAAAATTACCGAACTCTCAGTTCAATAAGTCACGGCTGCAGAATATTAACAAGAATTCTTTATAGACGAATGGAAAAACTGGTAGAAGCCGACCTCGGGGAAGATCAGCTTGGATTCCGCAGAAATGTTGGAACACGTGAGCCAATACTGACCCTACGACTTATCTTAGAAAATAGATCAAGGAAAGGCAAAGCTACGTTTCTAGCTTTTGTAGAATTAGAGAAAGCTTTTGACAACGGTGACTGGAATACTCTCTTTCAAATTCTGAAGGTGGCAGGGGTCAAATACAGGGAACGAAAGGCTATTTACAATTAGTACAGAAACCAGATGGCAGTTATAAGAGCCGAGGGGCACGAAAGGGAAGCAGTGGTTGGGAAGGGAGTCAGACGGGTTTGTAGCGTATCCTCGATGTTATTCAATCTGTATATTGAGCAAGCAGAAAAGGAAACAAAAGAAAAATTAGGAGTAGGAATTAAAATCCAAGGAGAAGAAATAAAAATTTTGAGGTTCGTCGATGACATTGTAATTCTGTCAGAGACAGCAAAGGACCTGGAAGAGTAGTTGAACGGAATGGACAGTGTCTTGAAAAGAAGATATAAGAAGAACATCAACAAAAGCAAGGTGAAGATAATGGAATGTAGTCGAATTAAATCGGGTGATGCTGAGGGAATTAGATTAGGAAATGAGTAGTAGATGAGTTTTGCTATTTGGGGAGCAAAATAACTGATGATGGTCGAAGTAGAGAGGATATAAAATGTAGACTGGCAATGGCAAGGAAAGCGTTTCTGGGGAAGAGAAATTTGTTAACATCGAGTATAGATTTAAATGTCAGGAAGCCGTTACTGAAAGCATTTGCATGGAGTGTAGCCATGTATGGAAGTGAAACACGGACGATAAACAGTTTAGACAAGACGAGAATAGAAGCTTTCGAAATGTGGTGCTACAGAAGAATGCCGGAGATTAAATGGGTAGATCACATAGCTAATAAGGAGGTATTGAATATAATTGGGGGGAAGAGGAATCTGTGGCACAACTTGACTAGAAGAAGGGATCGGTTGGTAGGACATGTTCTGAGGCATCAAGGGATCACCAGTTTAGTATTGGAGGGCAGCGTGGAGGGTAAAAATCGTAGAGGGAGACCAAGAGATGAATACGCTAAGTAGATTCAGAAGGATGTAGGTTACAGTAGGTACTGAGAGATGAAGAAGCTTGCGCAGGATAGGGTAACATGGAGAGCAGCATCAAACCAGTCTCTGGACTGAAGACCACAACAACAACAACACCTTAGATATTGACACACATAGCGTTTATCGACTTTGAGAAGGCATGTGACCGCGACCACAGAAGAAAGCTCTGGTCAGTAATGGAAGAAAAGAGGTTGCCCCAGACACCTGATTTATGTCAAGGTTTATACAAAAACACCAAAATAAGAATTGAAATAGAGATAAAGCAGGGAGTAAGGCAAGACTGTAGTATGTCACCAACACTGTTCAACATCTACATCGACGAACTGGTCAGGGAATGGATAATGGACAGAATGCCTCACAGTAAAAGAACTGGGCCAGGCAAATTTCTAAATACAATGTTTTTTATCGGCGACCGGGTAATTATACAGGACACAGAAGACAAATTACAAATAGCGCAGACGTGTTGGGCAGTGTCTCTAGTATACGTCAAGTCGCTCGTCTCGGTTCTGAGCGCACCGTGAGACTGTAAAGATGCCTAGAAAATAGTGTCTCATGCCAAGTATGGGGTGACCTCCATGAGATTTCGCCTGAACTCATACAACTCCACATATCGTAAGTGTCACCCGTTTCCTTCTTCATGTCAGTTCTCGAGGACGCTCCAGCAGCGTTTTCGATGGGAAGTGTTCGATCATCAACCATACAACACGGACTTGGCTCCGTCCGATTTTCATCTCCGCTCAAATGAACCGCTCGCTATGAAGACAACATTTTGGCACAGACAACGAGCTGAAGTCCAGTGATGAAAATTGTCGGATATCACGGCAGGCAGCCATCTACGACGAGGGTACTGGAAAGTTGGTACACCGCTACGACAAACTTCTAATTCGGAGCGGCAACTATGTAGGGACGTGCTGCTCGAGCGTTTGGGATCCCTATCAGGTCGGATTGAGGGAGGACATAGAAGCAATTCAGAGGCGGGCTGCTAGATTTGTTACTGGTAGGTTTGATCATCACGCGAGTGTTACGGAAATGCTTCAGGAACTCGGGTGGGAGTACCTAGAGGAAAGGAGGCGTTCTTTTCGTGAATCGCTATTGAGGAAATTTAGAGAACCAGCATTTGAGGCTGACTGCAGTACAGTTTTACTGCCGCCAACATATATTTCACGGAAAGACCACAAGGATAAGATAAGAGAGATTAGAGCTCGTACAGAGGCATACATGCAGTCACTGTTCCCTCGTTCTGTTTGGGAGTGGAAGAGGGAGAGAAGATGCTAGTTGTGGTACGAGGTACCCTCCACCACGCACCGTATGGTGGATTGCGGAGTATGTATGTAGATGTAGATGTAGATGTAGATGTATGGACGTAGTTGGAAGGTCTAACTTGCGTCGGTGGACGTCAACTCTTTAAGAGGAGTGCAGGGTTAGACTTAGATACATTCTGTAAAGGACTCTTTTAACTCTGAACTGGAGCATTATTTTTAAACCTTCTGAGATTTCAGCGTAGCTTGAAAAGTTATTCGTGACCGATTTTTCGAACTTTATCTCGGAACGACAATGTGGTGTGCTGGACATAGTGCATTGTTGATCGAGGTCGTGAAGCAATCTGCCGTTGCATTCTCAGTGTTAACCAAAGTTTCAGCAAATACAGTCAAAACTGGACAATACCTACTTGTGTTAAGCACATTTATTCATTTCGCCAAACATAATCAAGTGCGCAATTTAATCAGGTTATAGGAAGTTCATGTAAAATTGTAGCGTAAAGTGACAGGTGTGTGTGTGTGTGTGTGTGTGTGTGTGTGTGTGTGTGTGTGTGTATGTACTGTCATCCCTAGAAATTTACGAAACCAACGAACCCTAAAAATCGGCCGTGCAGTAAATTACGCTTTTTTACGCAAGGTGGCTGTGTGTAAGCAAAAGGCCTTAAATGCGGCACAACAAGCACTATAAGGGCGTCTGTACGGACTCATGAACGAATATTTGTTCTCATGGTCTCTGGCGCCATTGGACGTTACGGACAATGCTGGTTATTATTTCGAGTTATTTACAGTCTTAATTGCTATTGCTTCTTCAACTACATTGTAAAGCCCAAACTGGAGTATTTCTATCAACCCATTTCTGAAGAGCTGTTATAAATGAGACAATGCTCAGCCATACGATCCATGAAACGTTCAAGAAGTCTGAACTCCTCGAAAAGCGTCCGATAATAGTTGACGTGTAGGAGGCGTTTCTGACCGGACACACTCTTGTGACGCATTCTTGTTAGTCAATCTACTAAACTTTGAACTTTGCTAGAAAGCACGTGTAATGATGTTTTCCAGGCAACGTTAGAGGCAAGTTCGTTAAAATGCTTTTCTGTATTGAGGCTAAAATGTCAGCGGTTCAACAAATAATAATTTCGTGCTTATTCTACAGTTTCATAATTCTCTTTGTATTGTTATACAGGGTATATGACAGAGAGGAATGGGAAGTAAAGGGAAAGGGTAGGTGGAATACATGTATAGCGTGACGGCTGCATCATATTTTCTTGAGTGCGGATGTATTAATATCGTCAGAACTCCAACGGGTATCAAATATTTGCGAGCTACGAGAATCAATAATTTGCGAGTAGCGGATTAATAGACGAGGGACGCTGCACTGCAGCGTGTGATTATTTGCAAATTTGGGTCGATCAGGGACCGTGTCCTGATGCGATCTGCCACGAAATCCTCTCTTGTGCCAACCTCTACATCTCAGAGTACCAGTTTCAACCTATGTTCTCAATTATTTACTGGATTTATTCCAGTCTCTGTCTTCCTGTACAGGTTTTGCCCTACAGCTTCCTCTAGTCTTAACAAACGTCCTATCGTCCTGTCCCTTCTCCTTGTCGGTGGTTTCCACATATTCCTTTCCTCTCTGATCCTGCGCAGAACCTCCCCGTTGCTTACCTTGTCAGTCGATCAGATTTTCAACATTCGACTGTAGCACCACATCTGAAATCTTTCCATTCTCTTCTGTTCCGGTTTTCCCACAGTCGATTACCATTCCATGCTGTACACCAAACGTACATTCTCAGAAGTTTTTTCCTCAAACTAAGACCTATGTTTGATACTAGTAGTCTTCACATGGCCAGGAATGCCCTTTTTCCAGTGCTACTCTGCTTTTGATGACCTCCTTGCTGCGTCCGCCATTGGTTATTTTGCTGCCTAGATGTCAGAATTCCTTAACCCCATCTGATGTTGAATTTCTCGCTGTTCTCATTTCTGCTACTTCTCGATACTCTCGTCCTTCTCCGATTGACTCTCAATCTATATTCTGTACTCATTAGACTGTTCATTCTAATCAGCAGATCATGTAATTTTTCTTCACTTTTATCCAGGATAACACCGTCATCAGCGAATCGTATCACTGACATCCTTTCACCTTGAATTTTAATTCCACTCCTGAACATTTATTTTATTTTCGTGCTTCTTTGATGTACACATTGAACAGTAGGGGCGAAAAACTACATTCCTGTCCTATACCCTTTTTAATCCGAACTTTATTCTTTAGTGAAACTTGAACGCAGTGTGGACAGATCAGTGACCGTCATTGTTACCGCTCTCTATAGTAGCTGACGAAGTGGTGCATTATTCAAGGCAGGAAGACTTGCGTTCGGCATGAACAAGATTTGTATCCGCGTTCGTCGGACACAGTTTATGAAAAAGTTAAGATTATTTCTGAAGGTTACTTAATGTTAATTCTCGCACACTTACTAGACTGTTAGCACTAACACATTAGTAGGGCATTAAACTTTTATCTGTCTTCAATGCATGAAACAGATATCCCTGTTTGGACATACCTAATTACTTAAATGTAATAAGGGCTGATAGATACTGTGTTTTCTTATGTTCGTATGCAGGTGGTTAGTCAGTTCGTATATACAGAGAACCATGCGTGCTTGAATGAAAAAACTTAAGTTTATGTGGAAATAAAGGAACTAACGTGATTGTGCAAGTGCTGGCGAATCTGGGCGCCCCTTTCTGCGCAGCTGGCAAACTTCAGACGGTCGGGAGGCAATTAGCTGGTCAGTTTGCGGCGGTGATGTAACCGTGGGCAGGCGGAACAGTGGTGGAGGACCGCGCAGAGATGTGGGCCATTAACACAGGAACTCTGCATTTCGTAAAACTCAGCTGCAGGGGGCACTGGCGACAGGAGATACTGAGCAACAGCTGCTACGATTATCAGTTACTTGCACAAAGTCTGTGGTACGTGGCCACCTTGGCACACATGCGCTCGCGCGCACACACACACACACACACACACACACATACATTTAACTGAATTTATTTGCCGACCGCAGCGTCGTATTCTGCATGTTTACGTATGTCTGTTTTTGAATACGCATGCCTCTGCCAGTTTCTTTGGCGTTTCAGCGTATAATTCCCATAGGATAATGAAATTTGGCAAGAAGCGAGGTTTGACATTAAAAGTGAAGGAAAAATATCAGAAAATTCTTAATTTGTAATCATATCACAAGAAAAAATATTTCTTATGTAATTTGTTATCCGACTTCAAATTTGAAATTTAACTATTCTCGAAAGTCGTGGAATCCCTGGGACTGATATCTTTCCTGTGTCAGTGTGGGTAAGAGGCAAAAATTGTCAAGATTCTCGTTTCCCGGAATGGATGAAGTGTCTACATAGAAAGCTAAGATTGCGCGAAACCCTTTGCGCGAGTCGTACTGACAATTGGTCTGTTTTTACCGGTTAATGTACAGAATCCTAAAAAATTGCATTACATTCCCGGTACATGGTAAACCACTCAAACGGAAAGTCTCTCTATTCAACTGATTACCTGGGAACTACAATAACAACCGCCTTAAAAGTATCACGAAAACATGTTGTAGGAATGGTGAACCAAACACGGCGTTTTATTGACAGAACACATACAGAGTGTTCGGAAATTCCCTTTACTAACTTCTAGGAGTTGTAGAGAGGAATGAGTACATAATATTTCGCATAGGTACTCTTGTCAGGAATCGACTGTTTCCGTGCTACAGCTGTCTGAAAATATATTTGTGAGGTAGGTATACGACTGGTAGTGATGGTGGGGGATGGTTATGTCAGGTCGACTGACGTCATTTGAGGTCTGTCCTACCTCTCTGACCTGGTTCAAGCCTCATTCGCTGGTCTGTGTTAGAGCAACATGATTAAGTACACGTTTGCAAAAGAAATCGTCATGATCCTTTCTATTGGCGAAGCAGAAGGTAGTGAAAGAGCTGTTCGTCGCCTTTGTCAAGATCGTTCTCCGCAACATCCGATTCCATCGCATGCCCTTTTTGCCACAATTACGCAACAACTTTGAGAAAGTGTACCTTCACCTTCAGCAGGCATGACTGTGGTGCTTCAAAGAGACACCGCACACCCGAATTGGAAGAGACCGTACCGCATGTTGAAGAGAACCCGTCAACATGTACAAGAGCAGTTTATTTGGCTATTAATGTGTGTAACAGTAAACAAGTGGTGTACTGGGTCGTCACGCCTAATCAATTACTTGTAAAAGTGGTCTCCTTGCCGACATATTTTCAAATAGTATAGCAACGTAATCGTACGTTTCCGGACATGCGTTCCAGTTCAAAATATTATCTACTCACTTCCTTCTACAAGTCCTAGAAATCTATAATGGGGATTTCCAAACACCCTGTAGAAGATTCAAGAAAGCTTCTAAGGAAACTGTCTACATTGCGCTAATCCGTCCTCTTCAGGAGTCTCTCTGAGCAGTATGAGACCCTTACTAGATAGGATGGCGGAGGACATCGGGAAAGATCAAAGAAGGGCGTCACGTTTCGATCCTCGTGAAAGCAGGGAGAGGGAGTGACGAATATGATAAGCAAGTTAGGGTGGCCACCAATTAAACAACGGGATTCCCCGAATGAGATTTTCACTCTGCAGCGGAGTGTACCCAGTTATGAAACTTCCTGGCAGATTAAAACTGTGTGCCGGACCGAGACTCGACCTCGGACCTTTGCCTTTCGTGGGCAAGTGCTCTACCATCTGAGCTACCGAAGCACGACTCACCACCCGTCCCCACAGCCTCACTTCTGCCAGCACCCCGTCTCTTACCTTCAAAACTGCACAGAAGCTCTCCTGCGAACCTTGCAGAACTAGCACTCCTGGAAGAAAGGATATTGCGGAGACATGGCTTAGCCACAGCCTAGGGGATGTTTCCAGAATGAGATTTTCACTCTGCAGCGGAGTGTGCGCTGATATAAAACTTCCTGAAGAGCTTCTGTGAAGTTTGGAACGTAGGAGTTGATGTACTGGCAGAACTGAAGCTCTGGGGACGGGTCGTGAGTCGTACTTGGGTAGCTCAGATCATTGCCGGCACGGCAGCTCAGCGTGTTCGGTCAGAGGGCTGCGTGCTCTCTGTAATAAAAAAACTGAGTCAAGGAATCAACGATCAACTTGAACGGATGTCTTGTGACGTCCGCCCAGACCAATCGCAAGGAACTATGTCGAACAAAAAAAAAAAAAAAAAAAAAAGGATGGTAGAGCACTTGCCGCGAAAGGCAGAGGTCCCGAGTTCGAGTCCCGCTCCGGCACACAGTTTTAATCTGCCAGTAATTACAACGGGATTCCCCGTTTCTGTGAGGTCTTTTCACGAAACGTCGGTCACCCGCTTCCTCCTCCGAATGCCAAAATATTTTGTTGTCTTCCATCTACAATGGAGAAATGATCGTCGTTGAAAACAAGAGGAATCAGAACTTGCACCGAAAGGCTTAAGCGTTCCTTTTCCCAAGATACTGTTCAAGAATGGAACGGTCGGGAAATAGTCTGAAAGTGGTTCTATGAACCCTCAGCTGAACTCTTGAGTATGAAATAAAAGCAACTAGCGTAAACTCAACCCGAAAACTCTTGAATTCAGGCCTTATGCTTCATCATTCTCAGGAAATGAATAGTCACACAAAAGAAGGAAATGGTATGACTGTGTAACAAAGTATCCCGAGGAATCTACATCGGTTTAGAAAGAATCATCGAAACTAAGTGGGAAAAAGTTTAAGCAAGGCGCAGCTCTATGTCCAATAATTTTTCCTTAGCTCTACGGAGCCCTGTTCATTCTTAGTTCAACATGCTTCGTTGTTCATTTAAACTGATTTTAGCAAAAACTAGACAGAATAGAGATTATATTGTAACATAATTGCGAGGATGAACAAATTATTGTGAGGTCTTGAGCCAAACTTCCAGTAACATTGTAATCTGCGTCTTTCCACTGCTGTTGCCTTCCATAATCACGTTACATTCCAGAAGGCCCTCCCGTTCAGTAGCAGGTCAGTTCGATTCTGTGATATTATTTTTAATACCTAACTTAGAGTAATTTATCTCATTTGCACTCAACTTGAATTTCAATTTTGATTAAGGAGGTTCAATGTACGCTTGCGTAATCTGTGAAAGTAGTGGTTTTCTAAAAGAGCGAGTTATTAACAAATCGGTTGTCAATGTGCTCGTTTCTCTTAAAATATTCATTGGTATATAAGCTCACGGACTACAACAGGCCACATAATGATTGATTCCCTCTTTAACTGCACCGGCACCCCTAAATATATATGCTACGTTTCACACCAGCGTGAGTGTCATTTTATATCAAGTGATTTTGCAGCATTTTGGGTAAGTATTTGCGCAACAGACTGGCGAAAAATGTATCCTCGCCGCCAGCACACACTTCGGATCAACATTCACCGAATGCTCAGAGCAAAGCTCTCTTTTGTGTGCTCATAAGTCAGGGTTCTTGCGTTTAAGTTTCAGCCTGTACAAACTACATGAAACATGTACACTGGACGGAAGATCGTCTGTATGGAGAATTTCATTACACTGAGAGTTTCATAATCTTCTCACAACTCCTTAATTCCTTTTATTCCCCTCGCAGTACTGAGTAATTAATCTTTCCTAAGCCAAATGAGTCTGTTTTCCGTAGGACTTGCTAAGGTTAATTTGTAGTCAGATGCAGTGAGATTTTCCATAGGGCTCGCTGGATAAACGGAGTTATCAATTACATGTGATACGGATTCTTTTGAGTGAAAAAGTAGTATTAAAAAGACAATAGTTATCTTTTAACTTCTGCAATGATTTTGATATCTACACAGGGAGTTTATAGTTGAAAATAAATGTGGTCTATTGACGTGCAAATAAGTGTAAGGTCCAAACGGTATATTCTGTGAGCACAAATGTCTTGTAACCTCTCACCCATACCGGTTTCTCGATGAAAAGACACCTCTGGTGGCTTCAACAAAGGCATACGTGGTTAGGATATGGTCACAGACCCCTCTACCTTGAGTGACTACACCTCACTGCTGCATAGCCTTAGACTGTCTACGGCTGAAGCTACTTAATGTTGAAACTATTGTTTTAAGTTGTTGAGATTATAACAAATCTGAAGAAAACGTTAAATACTATGACTATTTGTTGTATTATAAGTAAATGAAATTGTTAAGGGCAATCCTTCGTCCGTTTGATACAAACCACAAATATACAAAACACAAGCTAGGTCTGTCATTGGGTTCTGGAGGAGGATTCTCCAGAGAATGTATCATGAGTGCCTGATGAACACAATCGTCCCGCTGTTCTTGAAAGCAAAGAACTTGTTTTCTTATGTCTAACCTTAGGGGGTGGTGCTGCCGTAGTATCAGTCATGACTGGTCAAGTCCGAAACACGACTTGTCAACAGTAAGGGATTTACTAATACTATGCAGTGTAATAGATGCACTGAAGCACTTGCCTTGTCTATGTATGATTGTATAGAGCGATTCTGGGACGATGTTAGAAACTTTCAGGCATGATGGAGAAGGGTAAACGTAACAATTTAAAGCAAGAGACCTTGGTCCGAAAACGACCGAGTCAAAAGATGTAAGCGAAAACCGTACTGACATCTCTGGCGGTGGAATTCACGTACCCGTACTGTTGTTGCTAAGACTGAGGAAGACAATTTTCAGAGGTGGTAATATGGACTAAAACAAAAAATAAATGTCTAGTAAACATGGGCTCTAAAATTCATACCTTAAGAGCAGAAACTTCGTTCATCTTCGATACTCTGAAACGGATCTCTTCAGCTGCATGCCCTTTGGTTTCCTTATCATTGCAGGATGGACAAAACAAGAAAAAGACGTCCAGTAAGTATGGGCTGTAATCTGCATACCTTAAGAGCTATGAGCACTTGTTCCTCTTCCATAGTCTGGAACACTTCTCTTCTACTGAACAATTGCTTGTAGTTGTTAAGGTAAGCATTGTAGACCCCATGTTTACTTTCTTCTTATTTTGGTCCACACTACGACCTCTGAAAGCTACATTGCGTGCAGTCTCAGCAAAAACACGACTGGTAAACGAATTTCACTGTCAGAGACATCAGATCGAGTTTCGCTTCTAAATTTCGACTTGGTCCTTTCCGGATCAGGGTCCCTTACCTCAAACTGATACATCTACCCTTCCTCGTTATCCCTGAAAGTTGGTAACATGGTCACAGTATCACCCTGTGTGAAAATGCCAATACCCTTCATCTGCTGCACTTTTAAATTGTAACGTGTACATGCTGTACAGAAAAACTCACGTCAGAATATAGTTTATATCGAGCAGTGGGAAAAATTGTACGTACGTTTTTCATACAGGCTATACGAATGTGAGCTGTATTTATTATATTTGTTGTGATTCAGTCCTCAGCTGTAGTTTTTCTTTCATATTTTCTGTAATAGATCCGAAGACGCTTAACGCCGAAACTGTTAATCGTGATAAAATGCATAAATGCGATCTATGACAGAAAATAAATGTAGTAAGAGAAACGTGACTCATCACTGAACACCACAGAATGGCACTCAGTGTTCCAGTCGACACACAAAACATGTCTGTGTTGTTAACAGTATGGTGTCAGTGGGAAAGGACGCATCTAAATATAAGACCTCAACCCAGTTTCAAGTAGCTTGTTCTCGACGGGTTGTAGAAAGCACTCTCCCTTTCATCTCTGCCGAGCTTTCAGCTGTTGTCATCCATATATCCGTCAGAACTATTCCGACAGTCCTACAGTTCTGTCTTGGTGTCGTCTTTCCGACAGGACTCGTGGGTTCTCTTCTTGCGACACTGTTGTCCTAAGTTCGTTTCGTCACCACCTGTTCTGTAGGCATGGCAGTAGAGCTCGTTGTCTGTGTGATTTATCGGTATGATGCTCCTATGTCCCTCAAGGAAATGATATTTTTGCGTGACTCCACTTCGGCCACTTGCAGCTCGATGATGATGAAATGACGGTGACACCACCCACAGCGGAGTAAATCACCGACCCACCCGGGAATCGAACCCGGAACCACGCGATGGAGAATAAGCAACACTAACCACAAGACCACAATTTGCTGAAGCTGAAGCCAATGATTCGACTTTTCTCGAAGTCCGATAGGTGGCGATAAACATAAATACGCACTTCCTCTGGGCATGCTTCGAACCTGAGAAGTTGCAGTAAACTTAGACGCATCTAATAACCGTTGTATACTCACACCGTGCTTCGTTTCTAGGAATGCCTTTCACTAGAGCAAGGTTGTTTGCACCAGCGTACCGCAGAGTGCAGAATACGGCTTTACTATGCTGAAGACTGTGCAAACTGCCACTCCTCGACTTTGCGCAATCACGCTGTCTCTCTATTTCCGTACGCTTGTCTCGCTCACTCCACCTGTCTCTACCATTTCCTGAACTTAACCTCTGTTTTCTTCGTCATTGCCAAATGTTTATATGCAGAGGGCAGAGAGGTTAGTTTGGTGGGACCAGATAACTCGTGCAATAGAGATTTAAACAATAGTAATAATTACAATAATAGTAACTTTAAATTTGGTTCCAATAGAAAATTATCTCTTCCATTTTTTTCCTTTTGATGCTACTAAGATCTGGAGCAAGGGATTGGTTGACAGCAATTCTTAGAGCATTTTACAGTCAGAAATACTTGCATGCAATCTGGTTGTAGTACAAGAGAAAACAGAAAAAAGCTTTCCTCATACGCATGTGGAACCAAACATAGAAATAACCTTCTCTGCTTCTCTGTGCAGCTTAGCAAAGTCTTCCTCCGACAGATTCTGATAGAATTCGATCAAACCTTTGGTGTTGTGAAATAAGTCCTCTTGGTGTTCATAGGTTTGCAAATCCATTTGTTGGATATGTAAATCGGTAAGCACACTTTGAATATCCGTCGAAAAGAGTTTTACAAACACAAGTATTGGCTGCAAGTCAGTAATTCCGCATAAGAAAAAGAAAACTAAATTTTGCCAGAATGAGACTTTCACTGTGCAGCGGAGTGTGCGCTGATATGAAACTTCATCGTAGTTTAAAGTTGTATGCCCAACCGAGACTCGAACTCGAGACCTTGGCCTTTCGCGGGCAAGTGCTCTACCATCATCTTTTTTTTCATTTTGTTCATTGTTGATCATTGTGTTTGGTCGTTGCGGGCGTCACATGACATTCGTTCAAGTTCGTTGTTGAGCCATTCACTCAGTTTTTTTATTACAGAGACCAACCAGCTCTCTGAGCGAACACGCTGAGCTACCGTGCCGGCTCCATGTGAGCTACCCAAGCACGACTCACGCCCCATTCTCACAGCTGTACTTCTGCCAGTACCTCGTCTCCTACCTCCCAAACTTTACAGAAGCTTTCCCGCGAACCTTGCAGAACTAGCACTCCTGAAAGAAAGGATATTGCGGAGACATGGCTTAGCCACAGCCTTGAGGATGTTTCCAGAATGAGATTTTCACTCTGCAGCGGAGTGTGCGCGAAAGTAAATGTTAAAAAGTGGTAAATGATAGTAAAGTATAAAAGGTGGTATGTTTTAATAAACAGGTAAGGTGGACTATCATTTTAATATGTTGTTACACTTGTATATTTAACGAAATCGACTTCATTTTGCTGTTAGTAATATAACGTTACATTATCTGGAATCGGTCGCTAAACCCATTTTCAAGGGACTGTAGTACCTTTACGTATTTTTCAAAGCGAGTTCCTTCCCGTACAGATGCTGTCAAGCAAAAATATAGTACCCATTTGAATAAAGCACTTTCAAACTACCGCGTGCTTCATTAAAGGTAAAATTTATAGCCTAGAAAAGTATTGCGTGCTTTTCAGTCAAAGTTTGTTTTTTGAGAAGCCGAAGCTTACATTGGATAGATTTCATTTTACCGATCATATTGTTGATGAGTTTATTTTGTTTTTGGAGTTTCAGATATAAATCTTTTGGGGAAGCCATAATGTCTACTAAAAATCCTAACTTAGCTACTAAAAAAAAATGGTTCAAATGGCTCTGAGCACTATGGGACTCAACTGCTTAGGTCATTAGTCCCCTAGAACTTAGAACTAGTTAAACCTAACTAACCTAAGGACATCACAAACATCCATGCCCGAGGCAGGATTCGAACCTGCGACCGTAGCGGTCTTGCGGTTCCAGACTGCAGCGCCTTAGCTACTCATTCAGGGTCATCCAAAAGTGACTTCGGACACCATTTGTCTTGCAAAAACAGAGCCACGGCGTGGCTTAGTCGAATATCTCAGGAAACTACTTTCGTTTGCTCAACCAGCGTACCTCAGAATGGTAGGGGATATCTGGATACTCCTTCTCAAATGAAATTCAAATTCTTTGAACTGACGGTGAATGAGCTCGGGGTAATGAACATAATTCACGAAACGTACGACTACGCCATCACTTCTTGAAGGCCGGTAACTTTGGCACAAAGAGCCACTTGGATGCAAAACAATGAACGAAAGGTAAATTCGACATGTTAAGCTTTTTCCGCAGTAAGCCAATAATCCCTTTTACTTTACCGCGCATTGCTGGTGCCCCGTCAGTGGTTACAGAAATCAGATTTTCCCAAATAGTCCCGTTCCTTCAGCTTCCATTTCGACCGCTTCTAAAATATCCGCCCTGTCGCAGCGCCCTTCATCGAAATGTTATCCAGGAGCTCTTCTGTTACGTGTAGTCGTCGTCCACGCCATGCAAAAATATGGTTAACTGAGTCGTGTCGTTAGTATCCGCGGACCCATTGAGTGCGTTGGAGTATGATTCGAGGTTTTCAATTCTCTGCCAATTGTTCATGCCAGTTCCTGGCAATGTCGCTAATTCGCCGAGATATTGTCATACTGGAAAGCGGTATTCTGCTGTGTGCAGTAGTTGATGTGAGATTCTCTACTACGTCCAACGAAATATTCTTCATTAATTGACCTTTCGTAAATGGCTTCCCAGATCTTGCCACACATAGAGCAACTTTATAACTAGCTCTAAGAGTCTGTTTGCAGCACCCTTCGTTTTCTTCGCCCTAAGTTTGAGTAAAAATATTGTGTTAAGAAATAATACAAGCGATAACGAATACATCAGTTCATTTCGCTGGACTTTTAACCAAAATCAACATGCTAAAGCACCACAAACTGCGACATGATCGCGTATATAAACAGTGATCCAATACTGTCAAATGTTTTTTGGTTGGTTGGTTGGTTTTGGGGAAGGAGACCAGACAGCGTGGTCATCGGTCTCATCGGAATAGGGAAGGATGGGGAAGGAAGTCGGCCGTGCCCTTTCAGAGGAACCATCCCGGCATTTGCCTGGAGTGATTTAGGGAAATCACGGAAAACCTAAATCAGGATGGCCGGACGCGGGATTGAACCGTCGTCCTTCCGAATGCGAGTCCAGTGTCTAACCACTGCGCCACCTCGCTCGGTAAATGTTTTTTTATTTTAGTCTTTGATCACAATATGAATTCTTTAGACTACGACCGGTTTCAGTCCGTAATGACCATCCTGAGATCTTTTTTACACCATGTAAATAGGCCATTATGGCCTTATTACTTTAGGACATGGTGTAAAAAAGATCTGAGGATGGTCATTACGAACTGAAACCTGTCATCGTCTAAAAAATTTATATTGTGATCAAAGACTGGAATAAAAAACATTTGATGCTAAAGTACATCTACATCTACATCATACTCCGCAAGCCACCTAATGGTGTGTGGCAGAGGCTACTTTCGGTACCACTATCTGATCCCTCCAACCCTGTTCCACTCGTGAATAGTGCGTGGGAAGAATGATTTTCGGTAAGCCTCTGTATTGGCTCTAATTTCTCGAATTTCTGCCTCGTGGACAATACGCGAGATGTATGTGTGTGTGTGTGTGGGGGGGGGGGGGGGCAGTAATATTTTGTCCGATTCCTCCTGAAAAGTGCAGTCCCGAAATTTCAGTAGTAAATCTCTCCGTGACGCACAATGCCTTTCTTTTAACATCTGCCAGTGGAGTTTGTTCAGCATCTCCGCGACGCTCTCTCCCCAGCTAAACGATTCCGTGACAAAATGCGCCGCTCCTCGTTGGATCTTCTCTAACTCCTTTATGAGTCGTACCTGATAGGGGTCCCAGATAGATGAACAATATTCAAGAACCAGACCAACAAGCACCTTGTAAGCCACATCTTTCGTGGATGAGTAACATTTCTTTAAGATTCTTCCGATGAATCTGAGTCTGGTGTCTGCTTTTCTCACTATCTGTTTTATGTGGTCATTCCAGTTAAGGTCGCTCTGGATATTTACACCTAGAAGTCTTGAACCCAACCGCAGGTCTGCTCCGATACTCCGTAAGCTCGTATTTTTTCATTAAACGGCAATGCGGGACGGTGTCAAATGGCTCACTGAAATAAAGGAACACGGCATCTACCCGAGCGCAGCTGTCCACTGCGTTGTGGACCTCATGGAGGAACAGAGCGAACGGAGTTTCGCAGGATCTCTGTTTGCGGAATCCATGTTGATTTTTATAGAGTAGATGTTCATTTTCCAAAAACCATCATAATTCTTTAGCATAAAACATATTCCATGATTCTGCAACAGATTCGCGGCAACGATATAGGTCTATAATTGTATGGATCTGACTTAAGGCCACTCTTAAAAACGGGAATGACCTGAGCTTTTTCCCAATCGTTAGGTACCTTTCGTTGCTCAGGCGATCTACTATAAATTACTGCTAGAAGGGGAGCAAGTTCTTTCGCACAATCCTTATATAATCTTATAGGTATCTCATCTGGTCCTGACACCTTTCCATTACTAAGTGATCGCAGATGCTTTTCAATTCCGCGATCGGTTATCAATATCTGCCATTTCCACGTTGCTAGGAGGGGCAGTGTTACGATCTTCCACGGTGCAACAACTTCGGAAGACCGAATTCAGTAGTTCGGCCTTCTCTCTGTTATCTTCTGTTTCGGTGCCGGTGTGGTAGCTGAGAGAATGAATAGATGAGTTTGACCCACTTACTGATTTTACATACGACAAAAATCTCTTAGGGTTTTTACTCAGGTCGGTTGACAACGTCTTACTTTCAAAATCATTGAACTTTTCTCTCAATGCTCTCCTTACGCTCATTTCATATTAGTTCAGGTTTTGTTTGTCAGCTACGTTTTTACTTCTCTTGAATCTTTGTAAGATGAAGTGCTCTTTGTTTACGTAGCCCTTTTCTAACACGGCTATTAAACCATGGTGGATGTTTCCCATCCCTTAAAACCTTACTCGGAACATACTTGTGTATGGTGTATTGAACGATGCCTTTGAACTTTTTCCATTTGTTTGTACCGGAAGTAACATCATTTGTTGATACGGGATTCTCTTCTACAAGAGTCTGCAGCTTCCTTAATTCTTCCTCTTTGGCGTCCCCTATTATTTCATTATACTCTTCGGAACGTGATTTTCAGCAGTGTCTTTCAATAGACGACTTTCTTATGCACTTAAATGCTGTACCGCCGATTAGACATTTGACTTTATCGTTACAAGTGTAAGACGTGTATATTTCTATTGTCTATTGTCAAACCACAATTTATGAAAGATGTTTATATTTTATTAATAGGATTAAGTAGGAATAACTAATATTTGTCATGTTGGAAATAATTGTGGTAGCAGGGAATGTCTGCACCAAAGTATTGTTGGCAGAAGAGACCGCACATTGATATAATTTTAAAAAGGGCGGGAGGGACCGCGTATGGATACATTTTAAGAAAAGAGCGGGAAAGACCGCGCATTGATACATTTTGTAATGGTAGCAGGGATTGTCTGCACCAGAAAGCATTGTTGGTTGGAGAGACCGCACTTTAGCATTCGTAGGAAGTCAGTAGTAAGCGAGATGTGAAGCGAGTCGGTGGCAGGTCTGAAGCGAAAGGTTGAGAGGAGCGGTGTGCCTGCCAGCCACCAGCTATGATTTACAAGAGTTTATAAACGGATGCACAGAGACATCAGCTAACTATTATCATAAGAGGAACTAATATTATTGAATTATTTTTTTGAGAAACTCAAGACTACTGAAGGTATGTTTGCGCAATGCTAGTTGTAAAATTATTGTAAAAGTAAGCCCCATTTGAGCGTTTGTAAAATCATTTCATTCAGAATATCATTAATTTTTGCCAGCAATTTTGCATTACTGATTATAATCCATCCCAAAAACCATCAATGTAAAACTTTGCAAAATTTTATTGTTGTCAAGAAAAAGTTTAACTATGAATTACGTAACGTTAGTCAAATTAATTTAAGGTTAACGTCACCTTTGCTATTAAAGAATAAAGTCAACTTTGGTAATAAATACAGCCACTTATTATGACAGCCCACCAGCAGCTAATGAAGTATAGTAAAACAGAGTAAGTATATTCATGTCGCAGTTCGATGTAGCAGTCAGATGGCGATCCAGTGACAGTAAAAAAGTTAAGGAACAGTTCTGGGTTATTGCAGATAACGACTGAGGGCCACGACGACGACACACTCTATGTTTCGTAGAAATAATCAGAAAATCACTTTTAATAAGCAGCTATTAATTTTGTATGCGAAGATTGAGGAAGAGAATAAATTTCAAAGGGAAGATTTCATTTGTTATTATTAATCAAGAGTTAGAAATCCTCAGGGAAGGTTTCATAGGTTATTGTAGAAAGGATGTTATGTGTTGGTAAATGTGCCAACACCTTGTAGATAGAGGCGGCCTAAATGCGCGCTATCTAAGGCAGACGGGCGTGAATTCTGGAACAGGATAAGTAGTGAATTCTCATAAGAAAAGTATTCAGCTCCTCGAATACTTATCTTTTATTCTTTGATGAATACAGCATTCTTGATGAGACATTTCATATGATAACTATCAAACTCTGTAAGGCTAATGGCGCCTTGCTAGGTTGTAGCCATGGACTTAGCTGAAGGCTATTCTAACTGTCTCTCGGCAAATGAGAGAAAGGCTTCGTCAGTGTAGTCACTAGCAAAGTCGTCGTACAACTGGGGCGAGTGCTATTTCGTATCTCGAGACCTGCCTTGTGGTGGCGCTCGGTCTGCGATCACACAGTGGCGACACGCGGGTCCGACATGTACTAAATGGACCGCGGCCGATTTAAGCTACCACCTAGCAAGTGTGGTGTCTGGCGGTGACACCACAGGATGCGTAACAAAAGGGATATAGAGGAGACGGGAAGGTTTCACAAAAAAAAAAACAATGGTTACACTACAGTTTAAATAGACTTTCGGAAGTCTTTGCTTTTTTCGGAGCAGGTTGCTCCATTATTCTAGTAACTGTCTTGCGCTTATCTGTTCGAGTATTGACTAAGCCGTCTATCGAATCAAGGCACTCGGCAGCACACCGCGGCGGCTTCACTATGCAAGCCGAGAGGGGCGATTCAAGCCGAGTCTGATCGATGCAAAACACACTCCACACTCTGCCTTGCACGCGCCTGATTTTCCGCGTGTGAGAGGCCCTATACTAGAATATCCGTTGGAGAGCGTTCGGTCAAAATTTTCGTGATGTAACATTTTCCCTGTCTATCAGTGTATCTTGGTGACCTCTGATTTATGCCGCAGTCTTTGGAGTAGCACAGTAGCGCCCCACCACTGGACTTGAGGAGCTTCACTCTGGCCTGCCCAGCAGGTGTTTGTGGAGGCGGCCGGTGGCTGCCGGCTCGCGTCTCGACTGGGACTGCGGTCTTAACGACTGCCGGAGCCGCGTTTACGACCGCCACGAGAATGACGGCGGCAGTAACGCCCACCGGCCGCGTTACGACACGGCCGCGCGAGTAAACAAACATATTTCTGGGCCGCCACTGCCGGGCAGCGGGCACACGCTCCATCTCGTCACTCAACGGGGTCGCGTGTTATGACTCCGCGCTTGTAAACCGTTGCTGCAATACCTGTCGAGGGCCAGTTTATCGCGGTTCAAGGAACTTCGAGCGTCATTAGGATCGGGGTATACTTTCCTGGCACAGATGGCTTCATTACGGGTCAAATATTACGGTTAACCTTTCGTTGCTGTGGTGGGGTTTCACACACACCAGTCCACGTAATACACTCCTGGAAATTGAAATAAGAACACCGTGAATTCATTGTCCCAGGAAGGGGAAACTTTATTGACACATTCCTGGGGTCAGATACATCACATGATCACACTGAAAGAACCACAGGCACATAGACACAGGCAACAGAGCATGCACAATGTCGGCACTAGTACAGTGTATATCCACCTTTCGCAGCAATGCAGGCTGCTATTCTCCCATGGAGACGATCGTAGAGATGCTGGATGTAGTCCTGTGGAACGGCTTGCCATGCCATTTCCACCTGGCGCCTCAGTTGGACCAGCGTTCGTGCTGGACGTGCAGACCGCGTGAGACGACGCTTCATCCAGTCCCAAACATGCTCAATGGGGGACAGATTCGGAGATCTTGCTGGCCAGGGTAGTTGACTTACACCTTCTAGAGCACGTTGGGTGGCACGGGATACATGCGGACGTGCATTGTCCTGTTGGAACAGCAAGTTCCCTTGCCGGTCTAGGAATGGTAGAACGATGGGTTCGATGACGGTTTGGATGTACCGTGCACTATTCAGTGTCCCCTCGACGATCACCAGTGGTGTACGGCCATGTAGGAGATCGCTCCCCACACCATGATGCCGGGTGTTGGCCCTGTGTGCCTCGGTCGTATGCAGTCCTGATTGTGGCGCTCACCTGCACGGCGCCAAACACGCATACGACCATCATTGGCACCAAGGCAGAAGCGACTCTCATCGCTGAAGACGACACGTCTCCATTCGTCCCTCCATTCACGCCTGTCGCGACACCACTGGAGGCGGGCTGCACGATGTTGGGGCGTGACCGGAAGACGGCCTAACGGTGTGCGGGACCGTAGCCCAGCTTCATGGAGACGGTTGCGAATGGTCCTCGCCGATACCCCAGGAGCAACAGTGTCCCTAATTTGCTGGGAAGTGGCGGTGCGGTCCCCTACGGCACTGCGTAGGATCCTACGGTCTTGGCGTGCATCCGTGCGTCGCTGCGGTCCGGTCCCAGGTCGACGGGCACGTGCACCTTCCGCCGACCACTGGCGACAACATCGATGTACTGTGGAGACCTCATGCCCCACGTGTTGAGCAATTCGGCGGTACGTCCACCCGCCCTCCCGCATGCCCACTGTACGCCATCGCTCAAAGTCCGTCAACTGCACATACGGTTCACGTCCACGCTGTCGCGGCATGCTACCAGTGTTAAAGACTGCGATGGAGCTCCGTATGCCACGGCAAACTGGCTGACACTGACGGCGGCGGTGCACAAATGCTGCGCAGCTAGCGCCATTTGACGGCCAACACCGCGGTTCCTGGTGTGTCCGCTGTGCCGTGCTTGTGATCATTGCTTGTACAGCCCTCTCGCAGTGTCAGGAGCAAGTATGGTGGGTCTGACACACCGGTGTCAATGTGTTCTTTTTTCCATTTCCAGGAGTGTAGTTTGGCCCATAAATTAGTAGCGTTTATCCATAAGTTAAGACAACACAACAGATACACGGAAGAGATTTTAGTCATCAATAATATCCCATCATAAACAACAGTCTGCCAACCATGGAATAACTTTGGGTTTCCGCGACTGTAGTAATCACGTGGTTTTAAGGAGACGCACTCGTCGAGCTATGTTCGGAGTGCATTTTCAACCGGAAAGGACATTCCTTGAAGGTTATTCGATAGAGATTTTCATCTGAGGGCGCAAGATCACGTGAGGGGTAAGATGGACTGCGGAATGACTTCCGAACCCAACTCTTGTACAGGGTCGTCCATTGATCGTGACCAGGCCAAAAATCTCACGAAATAAGCGTCAAACGAAAAAACTACAAAGAACGATACTTGTCTATCTTGAAGTGGGAAACCAGATGGCGCTATGGTTGGCCCGCTATATGGCGCTGCCATAGGTCAAACAGATATCAATTGCGTTTTTTAAAAATAGGAACCCCCATTTTTAGTTGCATATTCATGTAGTACGTAAAGAAATATGAATGTTTTAGTTGGATCACTTTTTTCGCTTTGTGATAGATGGCGCTGTAATAGTCACAAACATATGGCTCACAATTTTAGACGAACAGTTGGTAACAAAGAGGTTTTTTAAATTAAAATTCAGAACGTAGGTACGTTTGAACATTTTATTTCGGTTGTTCCAATGTGATACATGTACCTTTGTGAACTTATCATATCTGAGAACGCATGCTGTTACAGTGTGATTACCTGTAAATACCACGTTAATGCAATAAATGCTCAAAATGATGTCCGTCAATCTCAATGCATTTGGCAATACGTGTAACGACATTCCTCTCAACAGCGAGTAGTTCGCCTTCCGTAATGTTTGGACATGCATTGACAATGCGCTGCCGCATGTTGTCAGGCGTTGTCGATGGATCACGATAGCAAATATCCTTCAACTTTCCCCACAGAAAGAAATCCGGGAATGTCAGATCCGGTGAACATGCGGGCCATGGTATGGTGCTTCGACGACCAATGCACCTGTCATGAAATATGCTATTCAATACCGCTTCAACCGCACGCGAGGTATGTATGCCGGACATCCATCATATTGGAAGTACATCGCCGTTCTGTCATGCAGTGAAACATCTTGTAGTAACATCGGTAGAACATTACGTACTAAATCAGCATACATTGCACCATTTAGATTGCCATCGTTTAAATGGGCGCCAATTATCCTTCCCCCCATAATGCCGCACCATACATTAACCCGACGAGGTCCCTGATGTTCGACTTGTCGCAGCCATCGTGGACTTTCCGTTGCCCAACAGTGCATATTATGCCGGTTTACGTTACCGCTGTTGGTGAATGACGCTTCGTCGCTAAACAGAACGCGTGCAAAAAATCGCGTCATCGTCCCGTAATTTCTCTTGTGCTCAGTGGCAGACCTGTACACGACGTTCAATGTCGTCGCCATGCAATTTCTGGAGCATAGAAATATGGTATGGGTGCAATCGATGTTGATGTAGCATTCTCAACATCGACGTTTTTGAGATTCCCGATTTTCGCGCAGTTTGTCTGCTACTGATGTGCGGATTAGCCGCGACGGCAGCTAAAACACTACTTGGGCATCATAATTTGTTGCAAGTCGTGGTTGACGTTTCACATGAGGCTGAACACTTCCTGTTTCCTTAAATAAGGTTAATATCCGGCGAACGGTCCGGACACTTGGATGATGTCGTCCAGGATACCGAGCAGCACACATAGCACACGCCCGTTGGGCATTTTGATCACAATAGCCATACGTCAACACGATATCGACTTTTCCCGCAGTTGGTAAACGGTCCATTTCAACACGGGTAATGTATCACGAAGCAAACACCGTCCGTACTGGCGGAATGTTACGTGATACCACGTACTTATACGTTTGTGACTATTACAGCGCCATCTATCACAAAGGGAAAAAAGTGATCGAACTAAAACATTCATATTTCTTTACGTACTACACAAATATGTAATAAAAATGGAGGTTCCTTTTTAAAAAAAACGCAGTTGATATCCGTTTGACCTATGGCAGCCCCATCTATCGGGCCAACCATAGCGCCATCTGGTTTCCCCCTTCAAGCTAGACGAGTTTCGTTCTTTGTAGTTTTTTCGTTTGATGCTTAGTTAGTGAGATATTTGGCCCGGTCACTGTCAATGGACCACCCTGTATAGTGTTTTTCGTCAGTCTAGCAGAATGCGGGCGGGCGTGATCGTGGAGTAGCACCACTTCACGCAGTCTTCCTGGTCGTTGTTCTTGGATTTCATCAGCAGGACGTCTCAGTCGTTGACAACAAATATCAGCAGTGATGGTTACACCTCGGGGAAACAATTCGCAGTACATCACACCGTCGCTGTTCCACAACATGCGTAACGTTATCTGTTGTGGATTCGTGCACATCTTTGTACGGGGAGTTGCTGCTTTGTTTGGGCTCAATCATTCCTTTCTTTTCATTATGTCAGCATAAAGACACCATTTCTCGTCATCAGTAAGGATAGAGGATAGGGATGGTCGGTGTCGTTCACGGGCCAATTTGTGATGAACAAGCAGACGTGCCATCCGCTGATTTTTCAAATTTTGGCTTAGAGCATGCGGTACCCATACACCCGATTTTTTTAAACTTCTCCACTGCATACAAGTGCCGCGCAATGTTGGAACAATCACAGTTCATCACATTCACCAGTTCTCGAACACTCTGATGTGGATAATTGTGGATAAATGCACTTAAACTATCTTCCTCATACCCGAAGATATTTCTGAACGTGGAGAGTTACCAATGTCAAAACGATTCCCTCAAAACAAGAAAACCATTTTCTTGCTGCCCTGTCCAACGGAATTATCCCCATACACAGGGCAAATGTTTTTGGCTGTCTCCGCTGCTGTCACCCCTCTACTGAACTCAAACACACGAATATGTCCGAATTGTTCTGATTTCCCTACGTGGCACTCTATTTTCTAGCGTCCACAGCTCCACACAGTATCTCCAAATGACACAATTACAAACTGCAAACCCAAATAGCAATAGTGAACTACAACTGAAAAATTGAAATCGCTAAAAAAGCCCATAGTAGCCGGAATACCAACATGCAAAACAAAAACACTACGAACTTTGGCACCTACCTAACATTTCTCAATGTTGTTATGAGATGACGCATAATTTCTACTTGGACACTTCGATAACTAACTTTTGCAAGCTGTAGATGTTGTTACTGTAGTTAACATTTCGGCTTCGTTTATGCAGGAAGAAAGGTGCGAATTTCTTCCCTGGGGTTTATCAAACCCAATCATATTAGTGGGACCTCTCTGTTTTCTTAAATATGATAAGTCGAAATTATAATACAAATTATGTTACATGTAATCTATGAGTTTATCATTTGTAGCTCAGTTGTTCAGTAAGTAGCTTTAAAACGTAAACTTCTCAGAAAAGTTGTAGTGTAGGAAATTTCCCTAGCGTAGGGAATTTTCATCTAAACCTTCAACTGAGTCTGAAATGGAAAATTAACGCAAATTACGAAAATGTTCCTAAAAGCGTCATCACAAAGCAGGTGCAAGGTATGTCCTAGACCGAAAGACGGGAAAACCAAACGTTGGTGTCATACATGCAGTGAACTTTTCTGCACGGAAGACGTTGTTCTAACGAGTGAAACGTGTTTCAGTAATGAAGAAGACACTGAATGAATATTGTCTGCTCCAATTGTTACATGTAAAGAAACTATACGACTAAAATTAGAAAAATATAAGTTTATTTCCTAGTTCTGTTATCTTTGAAACTGTGCGTATTGTGATTGAAAATTACAAAACGTTCCACGATTATAAGAAAATAATGCTGTTATGGAAAAATCAATTTTTTTTAAATTGATATATTTTGTCAAGGTTCATTAATAATGTTTCCACCAAAATTTTGGAACAAAACGTGTGTTCTTTTTTTTATTTTCCAAATACAAAATTTAATTCGGGGTTACACAAAGCCCACAATATTCATAATGTTAAATTTCTTGACCACAGTAATAAAGGGTTAAAACTGATTTCTGTGGGATGTGAGTACGCTTATTGTAGGTGTAAGTTAATACTTTGAAAAGCTCCCGAAATGAAAAAAGAGTTCTAACGTAACGGTGTTTCTTTCAGCCTGCTCCCTCCCCCCCCCCCTCCCCCCCCACCACCACTTGGCATGCAAGGACTGTTCTGAGTGTGTGTAGAAGTGTTAGTGTTTATGTTCTGGCCCTGCCAGGAACGGAGATTGAATCGCGGAATTGCTTGGACGTTAGAAGAATTATTTGTTGATTCCTGAAACACTGTCTCTACCACGTAATTTAATTTAGTGACATTTAGGACAAACAGCCGGTTCCCTGTACTATTATATTGTTTTTATTTTCATGTCGTTTACAAAATGATTCAGGGTAGAAGTTGTTTACTGATAATTAAGTTTAAAAAAGTACACACGAATTTTGGTACAAGCATTAGATAGTTATATGTGACAATGCTTTGCTACACGATAAGTAGAAACAAACAAGTAAGAAGATAAGAAAACACCGCAGAAATAGATTGAGTAATATACTCTACTTTTACCATGGACCTTTGCCGTTGGCGGGGAGGCTTGCGTGCCTCCGCGATACAGATAGCCCTACCGCAGGTGCAGCCACAACGGAGGGGTATCTGTTGAGGGGCCAGACAAACGTGTGGTTCATGAAGAGGGGTAGCAGCCTCTTCAATAGTTGCAGGGGCGACAGTCTGTATGATTCACGGGTCTAGCCTTGTAACATTAATCAAAACGGCCTTGCTGTGCTGGTACTGTGAACGGCTGAAAGGAAGAGGAAACTACAGTCGTAAATTTTCCCGAGGGCCTCCAGCTTTACTGTATGGTTAAACGATGAAGGCGTCCTCTTGGGTAAAATATTCCGGAGGTAAAATAGTCCCCCACTCGGACTACTCAGGAGGACGCCGTTATCAGGAGAAAGAAAACTGGCGTTCTACGAATCGGAGCGTGGAATGTCTGATCCCTTAATCGGGCAGGTAGGTTAGAAAATTTAAAAAACGGAAATGGATAGGTTAAAGTTAGATATAGTGCGAATTAGTCAAGTTCGGTGGCAGAAGGAGAAAAACTTCTGGTCAGTTGAATTCAGGGTTATAAATACGAAATCAAATAGGGGTAATGCAGGAGTAGGTTTAATAATGAATAAACAAATAGGAGCGCGGGTAAGCTACTACGAACAGCATAGTGAACGCATTATTGTAGCCAAGATAGACACGAAGCCCACGCCTACCACAGTAGTACAAGTTTTATGCCAACTAGTTCCGCAGATGATCAAGAGATTGGAGAAATGTGTGATGCGATAAAAAAAATTAATGAGATCGTTAAGGGAGATGAAAATTTAATATTAATGGGGGACTGCAATTCGATAGTAGGAAAAGGAAGAGAAGGAAAAGTAGCAGGTAAAATGGACTGGGGTTAAGGAATGAAAGAGGTAAAATTTTGAACAGAGCATAACTTACTCATAGCTAAACCTGGTTTAAGAATCATGAAGGGAGGCTGTTGAAACACGTATGTAACGTAGCAGCGATGGTGAGGCATGATAAAATCTTTGACCAGAGAGCCATTTATCGTGGTTAGTCTGCGCTTGACCGCGCGAGTGTTGTGAGCGACAGTCTGTTAGTAGTCGTCGTGCGGTGCAGTCTGTCAGTAGTAGTCGGTCCGCAGTAGTACTCTGTCAGTAGTCGTCGTGCAGTATACTCTGTCGGTAGTAGCCATGCAGTACAGTTGCGAGCAGTCTGTCAGTGGGCAGTCTGTGAGCAGTGCAGTATGTCGGTAGTAGCAGTCGAGTGCAGTTGTGTGTGAGGAGTCGGCGGGCGTCGACATGGCATTCTGGTCAAGATTCAGGACGAGGTATATTATATTTTAAACAAGGTAATGAATCAGCAATGCTCAGCTAGTAATGTAAATTAACTATAACTAATTTGTGCAAGAATCGCCCTAATAATAATTTTGTTTTCAATGCATTCTGATAAAGAACCTTTTAATTGAACCAACGATCTCCTTCCATTTCCTTTAAAGAACAGTTTCAGTTAAATTAAAAAAATAAATAAATATTATTTGCAATGCATTTCCTCCAAGCCGTGGCCAACAATAAGAGCAGAAATTTGACATGCAGTTTCAATGAGGTAAGAAATTAATTATGATTTTTTGCACAGGGCCAAAGACCGATATTTCGGTTTAATTGAGTTATCATTATCACTGAGATTTTCTTATCACTGAATTGACTTTCATTTTTTTGTGAGGAATTTATACTTGAGTCAGATTGCGATTCTCATTTTTATTGTCATTAAATTTATCTGCTGGGAGCTTACGTTAGGTTGTATTCTTGTTAACATTCAACTATTGTGTTTCAAAATTTCTCTGGGGAGCTTACACTTCGCTCAATGACCATTAGCATTCATAAATAATATTGTCTTTTAAATTATTGTGGGGAGGTTACACTTGGCGACACCCAGCCCAGGATCGTATTTTGTTGAGAATCTTTTGAACAACAGTCAGATATCTGCTCTTATTTGCTTAGATATAATTAGGATTTGTCGCAACGCTTTTACTAATATTGTGACTTTCTTTCTACAGGTCAACGGCAATTCGTTGCTCTGTTGTATTTGTTTGTTGTCTTTTTGCATTTGTGCTTATTTGTTTTGTGAATAATTGTGACTATTGCAAAAATGCCGCGAAAGACTGTGAATAGTGTATCGCGAGGTATTTTGAATGAAATTACCGACTTAAACAGCGTGACCGATAGTAATTGTGACACGCAGTGTAATGATGACAATCCTGCGTTCACTGACAATCAATGCGTTCCAACCACTAGTGATGACTTTTACCTTAATGATGAACAAACGAACTCAATTGTCTCGTCTGTTAATTTGACGACAATTGATGACGCGGAGCGGTCTATAGTAATGAGCGCTGCCCAGCGGAACACACCCGGTTTGGAAAATTCAAGTAACGTTCAGACAAATATTTCTAATGAAAATGGACAGTGTACTGAAAGTACGACGGATCTATTTAATTCCGAAATAGTGTCTGACAGTGTACATCCGACTGATAAAACCTTTTGTAAATTACAGAATGACCAAATGGTCACGCAAAACAAGACAATTTCAGATCCACCAGTAAATAGCACGGAGAATAGAAATGCTAATTTTGTGTCGGATCCAATTAGGGCATTGTTGCTACAAATTCTTGGATCAAACAAACAACAGAGTGAAGATTTCAGACAACTTAGGGAAGATAACAAACAAGATAACGAAAAACTCAAACAATACTTAAATGAAAAATTAGACGACAATTCCAGACAATTAAATGAAAAATTAGACGACAATTCCAGACAGTTAAATGAAAAATTAGACGACAATTCCAGACAGTTAAATGAAAAATTAGACGACAATTTCAGACAGCTTAGTGAACAAATTAGAGCCGTTGCCGCGCAGTGCCATGACACTAAGGAACAGTTGCGCGCGAAAATTGAGGCTTGTTCAAAAAAAAGTAGCGAAGAAATTAGGTCTGTTGCTCAGGAATTAAGGGAAATGCAAAGAGCCGCAACAGAAACACTTAGAGACGAAATTAACGGAGTCGCTAAACAATGCTCTGAAAAAGCTACAGAATTACGCGACGAGTTTAAAACAATGACAGCAGAACTTTCGCGCACAATGGATGAAAAGATAGACGCGAAATTCGAGCAACAGGACTCTCAAATTAACGAACGTCTTAATCACCATATACAAAACAGTGATACGCGTTTCCGTAAATTTATTCAGGATCAAAACAAAGTGAAACGACAAGTAATGGAAACAATCACAGCACAGAGACAGGAAGACAAACGTAAAATGTTTGCGAAGGCAAAAACGTATGTAGACAATAATATTGCTACAGTGTCCGACGAAATTAATTCCATCAAACAGTCGAACACAGAATTACGTGACGAAATTTCCAGTCTTAAGTCGAATACAGACACATACACAACCGATTTTCAAACAGTGACCGACAGACTAGAATAATTAGAACTAGCACATGATTCAGATGTCGACAAAGCTGACGTTAAAAAACTGAATGAAACTACGCGTAAATTGCAAAAACAGATTAATGCCTCTGACACTAAAACTGATGAGCAGGTAAAAATATTGACTGAAAAATATGATGAATTGGCCAGTCGTATTGATGTTATAGAAAGTAATAGTGACAACAAATCAGACGATACTTTACCGGTTTCATTCAGTCAAACACCGGAATTCCAAAACTTACAACAGACAGTCAATGAGATCGATTCGTCTAATAACACGTTGCGTAGAAAGTTGTCAAGTTTACAACAAGAAGTAACAGAGATGAAAAGTATTTCAGTTAATAACACATCACAGCAGACGCCACTTTGCGAACATTTGTCAGACTCGCGCAACGCGTATAATTTGGGTAATCTACAGAGAGTACGGGACTTAGATTCCGAACAACCACAGTTCAATAGATTCTCTTACAATCCTGAACCTGTTCCATCACACAGAGACGATAATTTTGATTACAAACATTTTCTGTCAGTGAGAAAGTTTAAAGTGTTTAAAAACGACAGAACACAGATTCACCCACTGGATTGGATACAACAGTTTAGCTTTGCTTTTCCACCGACTTGGCCTGTAACACATAAACTTGAATTTATTTGCAGTTTTTTGGAAGGCGAACCGGCAACTCGTATGAGACCGATCGCGAGACAATGTTACTCGGTAGAGGAATTTCAGAACGCTTTTCTGTCAGCGTACTGGTCGAAGACGACACAGCGTGGAATTAAAGATCAGCTAATTAGTTTACCAAATTATGAGAACTCCAATTTTCCCAGTTCACGCAATTTTTTGAGCATATGGTCCAACAAAACCAGTACCTAAGTGAACCGTACAGTGAATGTGCACTTATACAATTATGCATTTCCAAATTACCACGGTCATTACGAGTGTCACTTCTAACGGGGCAGCAAAAGGAAAACATTTCAGCATTCAGAGATCTTTTACAGCTCTTGGAAGTACAACAATCTGATTATTCTTTTGTAAACAAAAATTTTTCTTATAATAGCCAAGGTCAACAAAAGTACAGCAATTATGATCAGACACGTAATTTCAATAGGAAAGATAACAGACGCTTTAGGAACGACAACTACCAAAACTCTAATAACAGCCAAAATTCTAATTATCAATATCGTCAAAATTTTCAGCAACAGGAACCACACTTTAGTAACAATAGAGGTGTTTCACAACAACAACATCAAAACCAGCCGGTTAGCATACCTAACCAACAATGGAATGCACAAGGTCAACCAGGCTTTAATGTTTCGCCGCGTGCACGTATAGTCCCTGATACAAGAAATAGTAACGTACGGCAGCAAGGAAACAACTACGTACAAAGAAGGCAGTATTTCAATTCCTATCGTAATGCACCGTATAGGAATGACTATTACGACAGACGTAAAAATAATGAGGACAATTTTCAGCGTACATCTAACAACAGTCGGTCATACCAACAGCAAAATTATACACAAGAACCTATTCTCATGAATGATCCCGACAGTAGGTATCATCCAGAGCGTAATACGTCTGGAAGAAGTAATAGAACAGTTGAAATAGTAGAAATGCCACAACATCCTCCTGATAATAATAACACGTCAGATAGAATCTGACTAGATACTGTACAGGACGCATCTTCCAATAACACAAGCACTACCTTTGACACGCAAAATGTTGTTCACGAAAATGTAATTACCTTTGACGACATCAGAGGCACTCTTTTGCAGGAAAGACCAGTCGTTCAGAAATCCATTTCACATCCTGTTATCGAAATTAAAATTGGTTCATCGAAATTTTCAGCAGTAATTGATTCCGGATCCCCTATATCAGTAATAAATGAAGAAACTTTTAACGAGTGTAACAAAGAGAATACGTATCCGACATTACCATTAGGCAAAACAAAAGTGAAAGGAGCAGTACCGAGTAAAGGAGTAGACGTTAAATTACAGACGCATTTATCATTTTGTATCGCAGGTCACACATTTCACTCAAATTTTTGGATTGTTCCTTTATTGACGACAGACGTAATTTTAGGTACTAATTTTCTCGTACAACACGATGCAGTGGTTGATTTTCAAAATTCTTATTTAATGCTAAAGGATGAAAATGTACAACTTGCTTTAGAATTTCAGCACTCACTATCTGCGGAAGAACAAACAATTAATCGCACAGAGGTCATTTCCGTGTCACGTAGCATAGACTGTAATCCCACATTGTTCACGGATACGTACGTACACAACTATAATACGCCAGACGAAGCTGACTACGACGTAATACAGATGATTTCTGATAAGGTTAAAGAGAGCAGTGCAAATACAGACGACGAACGCACGCAACTACGCAAAATTCTTTTACAGCAAGCTCCAGTTTTTGACAATATTCCTGGTACTATGTCCGGTTTTATGTATGAATTTCAAGTCAAACAGCACGACACATTTAAAGCAAAGCATTATCCCATTCCATATATTCACAGAGAACAAGTTAAAAAAGAATTGCAGGATATGCTTGATCAAGGAATTATAGAACCGGCAGTTAGTCCGTACATAAACCCGCTGCATATTGTTAAGAAAAAAGATGGCTCACTTCGCCTTGTACTTGATTCACGTCACATTAATGACATTATTATTAATGAAACAGATTGACCACAGACATTAGAGGAACTTCTACAGAAATTTCATGGCACGGCTATTTATTCTACATTAGATTTGAAATCGGGATTTTGGCAAATTCAACTTCATCCGAATTGCAGAAAATATACAGCCTTTCTTTGTTTTGGCGACTGTTATCAATTTTGCAAATTACCGTTCGGCTTAACTATTTCTTCTGCAGCTTTTATTCGCGGTTTGAACACAATACTTCCGACAGAACTTAAGGACAGAATTACGACGTATGTAGACGACATTCTTATCGCAGAAGCTAACTGGTCTGAACACAATGTGATTTTAGAACGACTGTTGCAAACCTTTCATGCACAAGGACTCACAGTTAACCTCAGTAAATCGCATTTTGGCAAAACTTCCATAAAATTTCTGGGACACGTAATTTCAGCAGAAGGGATTGCACCTGATCCGGAAAAACTTCAAGCTCTACGTGACATTACTGTTCCTACGACGAAGAAGCAATTACGCAGTTTTTTGGGCTTAATTAACTTTTTTCGTAAATTTATTCATCACTCCGCTTTAGACACACCCAGATTATGCCAATTAACAGGTAAAAACAGTATTTGGTCTTGGGATAAGCAAGCACATTCTGAATTCGTGAACCTGAAACATGCTCTGTTGAATGCACCACTTTTATCGCATCCAGATCTTACTAGAAATTTTTCCATTGCCACCGACAGTTCGAACACCGCTTTAGGCGTACACATTTTCCAGGAAATTGAAGAAGATGGCTCTACAGTAATTAAAAACATCGCATTTACAAGTCGCATTTTGTCACCTGCTGAACGAAATTACTCCGTTACAGAATTGTAAACATTATGTGTTGTATGACTTTCACTTTATTTACAGGAATTTAATTTTACAATAGCTCACATTCCCGGCACACAAAATGTTATAGCAGACGCACTATCGCGGTCCCTGAGCAACAATCAGCAAGACGTAGCAACCAACTTCTGCAAAGCAAATTTCAGTGTCATGTACATTCAGCAAGTTGCATTTGAAAACTTTATTTCATCGTCATTACAGGACATAGCACAAGAACAAGATAAAGACAACGTGTGGAAAGAAATTAAACACCTTTGGCAAGATAAGAATAATGTTACGATTAGAAACCATTACACTGTACGCAATGACATTCTGTTTCGCCGCTCTCATCCTGACAGCAACAATTGGTTATTATGCATTCCTGACGAACTGGTTAACAAATTAATCTGGTACACTCATTTAAGTTACGCACATTACGGAGCACGAAAATGTTTTCTTATACTGAGACAGAACTGTTATTTTACCAACATGGAGAAACGTATACGACGAGTTTTAGCGTCTTGTAAAATTTGCCAGAAAGCTAAATCAGACACCACTTCACATATTCCTCCTTTATATCCCATTGTACCTGTTAAATTAAGACATATGGCCGTAGTAGACATTTTTGGTCCAATTCCGAGAACTAACAGAGGTTTTTGCTACATCTTTGTCGCTGTTGAGCTCACTTCAAAATTTGTTACTTTCACTCCGTTACGCAAAGCTACTGCTAAAACTGTTTCGAAAGCATTTGTAAAACATTTTCTATTTCATGTAGGGCATGTGATGAAAGTAATTTCTGACAATGGATCACAATTTCGTTGTGCCATATGGACACGCATGGTACGAGCTAGAAACATTTCTCCGATTTATATATCCAAGTACCATGCTTCTTCGAACCCTTGTGAACGGTTAATGAAAGAAATTGGTAAGCTGTGCCGAATATACTGCCACAAAAGACATATTGATTGGGATACACACATATTCTCATTCCAAGATGTAATTAATTCCATTCCATATGAATCCACTATGCTATCTCCGTCTGTTATACTGAAAAACGTTGAACCACCAAACAAAATTAAAGAATTAGTAAACTTCCCTACCTGTCGTCGACTAAGACACCACGAAATAATTGACATTGCGCTGAACAACATCAAACGTGCCGCAGAGCGCCGGAGAAGACAGCAAAAACAGGTTTGTACACGCCGCGACTTTCACGTTGGACAGAAGATATTAGTGCGTACACACTATTTATCCAGCAAATTAAAAGGTAAGTGCAGTAAATTTGAACTTCTATACGCAGGTCCATATCGGATTCGCAGCATTCCTCATCCCAATGTTGTACACGTCGAAACTTTGAGAACCAGAAAATCGAAAGGCAACCACCATTGGTCAAATATTAAACCCTTTATTGAATGAAGACACTTTATGATTTGACACACTATGATGCCATTTACTAATTTTTTTATGACCACTTATGCAAGTATATTCACATGACTAATTACTGATGATTATCGTATTTTTTCTTGGCAAGTGGCCGACAAGGTAAGGTTAGCAGGTCGCTTTTCTTGTCGTTACACATCAGACCGTGCACATTTTCCATTTTTTTTGTGTATATGATTGTATTCCAGTTTTGTTTGTATGCACTGTGAAATAGTTAAGATATAACACACATCAGTTGACTCTGACATTTTTGTTACCCTATGATATCTCAACATCGTGACTGTTTTACATTTTTCTTTTTGCTGCTGCATTGTGATATTCTCTGTACATTTTGCCTCTGAACACTGTCAATGTCTTTCACATATTACGTTTTCTGTCATGTTATGCTGTATGGTTAATTATGTCACCATAAACCAGTCATTATTTAGTGGGTATATGATTTAAATGCAAGACATTAATCTTTGTTCATCAATTTCAGAAAGAAATGATGCGTGTAAGAAATAAATTCAACAGAAATGGGAATTTCACCTACGGAATAAACGAAAGAAGATGCAATAACTTTATGAGGAAGATTAAATGGATCAGGATTAACAAGCATTAACAAGAATATACTATACTCATCGTAGAATAGCAGTCTTAACTAATTTTTCTTTCAGAATACAAGGCGATTGATGCAGGCTGTCAGACAGAACTACACATCTTAGTTTTAATGATGACATATGCTAGAGGTAAGGAATAGTTGTGTAATGAGTAATGAAGTGATTTTTTTTTGCAGATGATAATGAATGCTGATGAATAATGATGAAGGATATGGTGTTATGAATAATGAAGTTTTTCTTTATAGGTGATGATAATAATGAAGTTATGATAATATGGATAATGAAGTGATTGATAATGAAGTTTTTTCTTTGCAGATGAGGATAATGTTGAAGTTATGTATTTATGCTATGTAGTTATTTAAGTATTTGTTGCAGTTTGCTTTGACAGCAGGTGTTATATTGCATAGTAGGATGACGGAAAGTTTTGGAAAGGATAGCTATGGAACACATTTTTATACACATTTCACTACCTGTTAATTCGAAGTTCACTACTTTTCAGCATAGTATGCGTTTCTTCTTTCAGCTCAATAATCCATTTTGTATTTTTTTTCCAGGAGAAGCTTTTCATGATACTTACTAAACCTGTTACTTATTATACCTGTTCTAGTACTTGCATTTTTATTTTTTTTACCCATTTGTGTCTATCATTTATAAATGTGATCACATATACTGCCTTGTTACATAACCTTGGTACAGCTGACTCATGACGAATGACGTTACCTATCCACATTTGCAGCAATAGGTCAAAAGCAAATAGTGTTATGCCTCAGCAATTAATTATCGATCCCAACGCAATGCATTGCTAGCACAAAAAAAAATATATATATATATATAAAATAATGCTTTGTAACTGGCTAATAACTGCCACTGTTTATCGTAATGAGACTACATATAATGCCCATGATTATTAATGCTATGACTGTAATTAACTGATTTTTAATAATGACTTCTTAATGATCTGAATAATACTGAATGATGAACAATGTTTTATTCTATTCAATACTTGCTGGCCACTGAGTGCCAATAATTAAAGCCACTAAATGAATTATGTTGTTAATTATGCCATTAATTAGCTCCTGTTTTCAATGATGATTTTTCATGTTCTATTACTGGCCACTGAGTGCCAATAATTAATGTCACTAAATGAATTATGTTATTAGTTATGCCATTAATTAGCTCCTGTTTTCAATGATGATTTTTCATGTTCTTTAATGTCACTAAATGAATTATGTTAATAATTATGCCATTAATTAGCTCCTGTTTTCAATGATGATTTTTCATGTTCTATAACTGGCCACTGAGTGCCAATAATTAATGTCACTAAATGAATTATGTTATTAATTATGATTTTTCATGTTCTATAACTGGCCACTGAGTGCCAATAATTAATGTCACTAAATGAATTACGTTATCAATTATGCCATTAATTAGCTCCTGTTTTCAATGATGATTTTTCATGTTCTATAACTGACCACTGAGTGCCAATAATTAAGTCACTAAATGAATTATGTTATTAATTATGCCATTAATTAGCTCTTGTTTTCAATGTTGACTTTTCATGTTTTGGTAAATGGCCAATGAGTGCCAATAATTTGTATCACTCAATGTATTATGTTAATGCTAGGCCAATAATTGACTCTCCTTTTCAATTAAGACGTCTGATGAACATTATTCTGTCATACTAAATATGCTTTGTAACTGGCCAAGGACTGCCACTGTTTATTATAATACGATTACCCATGATGCCAATAATTTAATTTTATGAACATTATTCTGTAATACTAAATACATGGTACAGAAATGTTCAATAACTAGGCTATGAATGCCGCAAACTACTACTGTAATTCTCAATATTATGTGACTTAATGTCCTTCACCTTATGAGCTAACTACCCTGAATTACTGCAATGTCGATTTGTCCTGTCCATCCTCATGATCATGGAGCACTATATTTGGTTTTTGCACTAATTCTACGTTGGTGTGTAAGAGCGTGGTGTTGACACGACATGCTGTCCACCACCGTGAGCGATGAAGACGTTATTATGGTCGCACCGTTTGGTGTACCTAGTGTACTGCCAAAATGAAAACATGGAACATTACTACGACAGTTCAGTGTCTTGGCTACGCTGATAAATTCTGATGGTAAAATAACTTCAAATTGTGTCACTTGGTGTTGTACTTCTGTGGAAAGATATGGACTTTCAGAACAGCTGTGTGCAATCTAAAGTGCTACAACCATGATGCAATCCTTCCCTTTCCTATCCTATTAGTGAAAATCATTTTTTTGCTAACATCATTTATGTTCATGGGTTATACATTTTTTTTCGATTCGCTGAACTCCAGTGCGAGTACACTTATGGCACTTGTCGACATGATTTTTTGCCATTATGTTTATTTGTTGTGAAAATGCTAAAGACATTTTTTCGATTTGTTCTGAAGTACAGTATATGTGCACTCTTGTGTTTTATATTGTATATACATTTTTATTTTGATGATATGTTCTGAACTACAGTGCATGTGCACTTAGGTTATGTGTTAATATGTTTTCTACTGAACTTCAGTGCCTGTGCACTTTTCTCATTTTTCAATATGATTTGTACTCATTCTGTATACCTTTTATGATTTCCTGATATGTTCATTACTTCAGTGCATACGCACTTATGTCATTTGTTACTCATTGTATATACATTTCGTCATTTGCTGATATGTCCTCAACTGCAGTGCATGTGCACTCATGTCACTTGTCAACATGATTTTCTGCCATTCTGTTTATTTGTTCTGAAAATGCTACAGAATTTTTTCAGTGCGTATGCACTCTGTTATCTGTCAGATAATTTGTATATACATTTTTCTGATTTGCTACTATGTTTTGTACTCACATTTTGTCTTTGTCTGATATATTTTGTACTTGGTGCACAATTAATTTATGTACTACATTTGAATATTCTGTAAATTGTAAAAATTTCTTGCGCTGCCAAATTTTTGCCCCCCCCCAGTGGAGGGTTATGAAACACGTATGTAACGTAGCAGCGATGGTGAGGCATGATAAAATCTTTGACCAGAGAGCCATTTAACATGGTTAGTCTGCGCTTGACCGCGCGAGTGTTGTGAGCGACAGTCTGTTAGTAGTCGTCGTGCGGTGCAGTCTGTCAGTAGTAGTCGGTCCGCAGTAGTACTCTGTCAGTAGTCGTCGTGCAGTATACTCTGTCGGTAGTAGCTGTGCAGTACAGTTGCGAGCAGTCTGTCAGTGGGCAGTCTGTGAGCAGTGCAGTATGTCGGTAGTAGCAGTCGAGTGCAGTTGTGTGTGAGGAGTCGGCGGGCGTCGACATGGCATTCTGGTCAAGATTCAGGACGAGGTATATTATATTTTAAACAAGGTAATGAATCAGCAATGCTCAGCTAGTAATGTAAATTAACTATAACTAATTTGTGCAAGAATCGCCCTAATAATAATTTTGTTTTCAATGCATTCTGATAAAGAACCTTTTAATTGAACCAACGATCTCCTTCCATTTCCTTTAAAGAACAGTTTCAGTTAAATTAAAAAAATAAATAAATATTATTTGCAATGCATTTCCTCCAAGCCGTGGCCAACAATAAGAGCAGAAATTTGACATGCAGTTTCAATGAGGTAAGAAATTAATTATGATTTTTTGCACAGGGCCAAAGACCGATATTTCGGTTTAATTGAGTTATCATTATCACTGAGATTTTCTTATCACTGAATTGACTTTCATTTTTTTGTGAGGAATTTATACTTGAGTCAGATTGCGATTCTCATTTTTATTGTCATTAAATTTATCTGCTGGGAGCTTACGTTAGGTTGTATTCTTGTTATCATTCAACTATTGTGTTTCAAAATTTCTCTGGGGAGCTTACACTTAGCTCAATGACCATTAGCATTCATAAATAATATTGTCTTTTAAATTATTGTGGGGAGGTTACACTGTATACAGGGTGTTACAAAAAGGTATGGCCAAAGTTTCAGGAAAAATTCCTCACACACAAAGAAAACGTGTTATGTGGACATGTGTCCGGAAACGCTTACTTTCCATGTTAGAGCTCATTTTATTACTTCTCTTCAAATCATTAATCATGGAAGGGAAATACACAGCAACAGGACGTACGAGCGTGACTTCAAACACTTTGTTATAGGAAATGTTCAAAATGTCCTCCGTTAGCGAGGATACATGCATCCACCCTCCGTCGCATGGAATCCCTGATGCGCTGATGCAGCCCTGGAGAATGGCGTATTGTATCACAGCCGCCCACAATACGAGCACGAAGAGGCTCTACATTTGGTACCGGGGTTGCGTAGACAAGAGCTTTCAAATGCCCCCATAAATGAAAGTCAAGAGGGTTGAGGTCAGGAGAGCGTGGAGGCCATGGAATTGGTCCGCCTCTACCAATCCATCGGTCACCGAATATGTTGTTGAGAAGTGTACGAACACTTCGACTGAAATGTGCAGGAGCTCCATCGTGCATGAACCACATGTGTCATACTTGTAAAGGCACATGTTCTAGCAGCACAGGTAGAGTATCCCGTATGAAATCGTGGCGGTGAATCGAGGAAGTACAGTACATAATGACGAAACTAAAATGAGCTCTAACATGGAAATTAAGCATTTCCGGACACATGTCCACATAACATCTTTTCTTCATTTGTGTGTGAGGAATGTTTCCTGAAAGTTTGGCCGTATCTTTTTGTAACACCCTGTACATGGAAGAGGCCTGGAGACACTGGAAGGTTTCAGACAGATTATATAATGGTAAGACAGAGATTTAGGAACCAGGTTTTAAACCGTAAGATATGATGTGGACTCTGACCACAATCTATTGGTTATGAACTGTAGATTAAAACTCAAGAAACTGCAAAAAGGTGGGAATTTAAGGAGATGGGACCTGGATAAACTGCTGAGATTGTTTCAGAGAGAGCATTAGGGAACGATTGGCAACAACAGGGGAAAGTGATACAGTAGAAGAAGAATGGGTAGCTTTGAGAGATGAAATTTTGAAGGCAGCAGAGGTTCAAGTAGGTAAAAAGACGAGGGCTAGTAGAAATCCTTGAGTAAGAGAAGAAATATTAAATTTAATCGGTGAAAGGAGAAAATTTGAAATTGCAGTAATTGAAGCAGGCAAAAATGAATACAAATGACTCAAAAATGAGGTCGACAGGAAGTGCAAAATGGCTAAGCAAGGATGACTAGAGGACAAATGTAAGGATGTAGAGGCATATATCACTAGGGGTAAGATAGATACTGCCTACAGGAAAATTAAAGAGACTTGTATGAATATCAAGAGCTCAGATGGAAACCCAGTTCTAAGCAAAGAAGGGAAAGCAGAAAGGTGGGAGGAGTATATAGAGGGTCTATACAAGGGCGATGTACTTGAGGACAATATTATGAAAATGGAAGAGGATGTAGATGAATATGGAATGGGAGATATGATACTGCGTGAAGAGTTTGACAGAGCACTGAAAGACCTAAGTCGAAACAAGGTCCCGGGAGTAGAGAACATTCCATTAGAACTACTGATAGCCTTGGGGAAGCTAGACCTGACAAAACTCTACCATCTGGTGAGCAAGGTGTATGAGATAGGCGAAATACCCTCAGACATCAATAAGAATATAATAATTCCAATCCCAAAGAAAGCAGGTGTTGGCAGATGTGAAAATTAACGAACTATCAGTTTAATAAGTCACGGCTGCAAAGTACTAACACGAATTCTTTACAGACGAAAGGAAAAACTGTTAGAAGCCGACCTCGGGGAAGATCAGTTTTGATTATGTAGAAATGTTGTAACACGTGAGGCAATACTGACCCGACGACTCATCTTAGAAGGTAGATTGAGGAAAGGCAAACCTGCGTTTCTAGCATTTGTAGACTTAGAGAAAGGTTTTGACAATGATAACTGGAATATTCTCTTTCAAATTCTGAAGGTGGCAGGGGTCAAACACAGGGAAGAACAGGCTATTTACAATTTCTACAGAAACCAGATGGCAGCCATTGAAGTCGATGGGCATGAAAGGGGAGCAGGGTTGTTATTCAATCTGTATATTGGGAAAGCAGTAAAGGAAACAAAAGAAAAATCTGGAGAAGGAATTAAAATCCATGGAGAATCAATAAAAAGTTTGAGGTTTGCTGATAAATGGTAATTCTGTCAGAGACAGTAAGGACTTGGAAGTGCAGCTGAAAGCAATGGACAGTGTCTTGAAAGGAGGATATAAGATGAACATCAACAAAAGCAAAACGAGGATAGTGGAATGTAGTTGAATTGAAGCAGTGATGCTGAGGGGATTAGATTAGGAAATAAGACACTTATAGTAGTAATGAAGTTTTGCTATTTGGGAGCAAAATAGCTAATGATGGTCGAAGTAGAGAGGATATGAAGTGTAGACTGGCAAGGCAAGAAAATCGTTTCTGAAGAAGAGAAATTTGTTAACATCGAGTATAGATTTAAGCGTCAGGAAGTCTTTTCTGAAAGTTTTTGTATGGAGTGTAGCCATGTAAGGAAGTGAAACAGTCCGCAGGTCGTGGTCGTGCGGTAGCGTTCTCGCTTCCCGCGCCCGGGTTCCCGGGTTCGATTCCCGGCGGGATCCGGGATTTTCTCTGCCTCGGGAATGGGTGTGTGTGATGTCCTTAGGTTAGTTAGGTTTAAGTGGTTCTAAGTTCTAGGGGACTGATGACCATAGATGTTAAGTCGCATAGTGCTCAGAGCCACTTTTTTGTAGTGAAACATGGACGATAAATAGCTTAGACAAGAAGAGAATAGAAGCTTTCGAGATGTGATGCTACAGAAGAATGCTGAAGATTAGATGGGTAGATCACGTAACTAATGAGGAGGTACTGTATAGAATTGGAGAGCAGCATTACGTTCAGCATTACGATCTTGCTTGGCTGAACGCGACACTAATAATGGTTTAGTAATATACTCCAAACTAAACACTGTACTGGACGAAGAAGCACATTTGTGACAACATCATACGAGACTGTCAGCTTATTTGACGCTGATCTATTTAGAGTCCATTGTGATAGCAGTAACCACAGAATAAATTTCTCTCCACGCCCCACGGAGCGTTAAGCACTCCATATAACAACACAACGTTTCGGAGAGAGAGGACCCTTTCTTGTCCGCAAATTGCATATCGAGCTACCTCTCCACTCTCAGTGAAGAACATTGACTCCCTCGAAAATTATTCACAGGATGTCAATGGCTTTGAAACCTCAAATTAGACTTTTGACATCTTTAGTGGAGAATCCCCATTAACTCACATATTAGATTTTCCAGAGAATTGCGAATGCTGTTTCATCGCTGTAATTGTTCACCGTGGATAATTGTGGTGAGTCCACTTAGAATAGTGTGTATTGTATGCATCCTTGATGATGCTGTCGAAACAAGGACTATTATTTAGCATATGCTCAGCACTTACATCTATAAAGACGTGCCGTAAATTTCATAAATGTAGAATGTAAAGTACTTTCTGTTATCTTATTGGAATTGTCACTTGAAGGTGGGGCTCTTGGTTACTGAAATTTAATTTGTTTCTCATTTAATGTTTTTACATCTCTCTTAAAAATATTACCATGGTTTATGTACAATATATGAGGACTGTTTATTTCAAATATTAATGCAGTAGGAAGTGTGACACGCAATGAACAGATTGTATTCTCTAACTTTTGTGAACGTCGTCACCAATTATTGCAGAGTATTAGTGAGTTAGAAATATAACGCATGCGTTAAGTATTGTGTCTGACTGCCATCAAAATATGTACACAATAAGAACAATGCGCAATCATGCTTCAAATTGCTTATAGACAACGTAGTGCCATATAATTTTATTCCTATCGCCGTGCTTTTCATAAATCCGAAATCGATTGCGTCCATTGTATTCCAGATCGATTGCTTCAGATAAAAGATGGTTTGTTCATGATGACCTTAAGTCTACATAATAAAAATTGTTTCTGATCTAACATAAAAGACACTTCCAGTCTCTTCGTAAATATGCATAAAATTATCTGTCACTTCCTATAAATATTCTGTTACATTTACTTTATCAGTTTCCTTACCGTGGTTTAGTTATTGTATTTGGTTTGTCTTTTGGAAATTATCCGCAGCTCTACTAACATCTATTCGAAGTCAGAACCACTTCTTATTCCTAGTGACGTAATAAGATTTGTGGGGTATAGTTTCTATAAACTAATACTGGAGAGCACTGCTGGTTTTAATTTTTATGCCTTTTTTAGGAAGGCTGTTTGAAGCAGATGAAGTATTTCAGTCTAATCATGAGGTCAAAATACCTTGATTTCGACACTAAATTTTATTTAAAGACGGTATTTACATCACGATTAATTAATTATGAAAACCGATAAAGGTACATGGATAACTTCTATAATACTTTGCCTGGACAAAATACAATTTCTGTTTCGTGATCCTCTGATCAAACAGAATAGTTGGTGCCCATCACGATAACAGTCTCTTTAATCATTATTTTGACATTTTTCTAGCGATTTTTGTTTTTGAATATTTTTAGTTCTTCCACCACCTTTCACCGCAGTTCAATAAATATTTTATAAACATGATTTGCTTGCGATCAAAACCGTCGATTTGTGAACGACTCCCACTGTTATTTGGATGCAACGAATTATCTGTATGATAGGTAATCAACATAGCTTGTAATTACATGAAAATTTATTTGTGCAGTGAGCTGCATCATAATTATGACGTGCAGCCTGTTTGAACCCATGAGAATGACGTCAGAAGCCACTAGAATAAAAGCAGCAGCCTCAGATGAATGGCGGCACTTGGCACTTGGACGGTTGTGGTGACATTGCTGACACGGTAAATGCGAGTGTAGACAGCAGACTTTTTGACAGCTACAGATCACTTACGGTGAAGGTCGCAGCAAAGAGACGCAAGATATTTTAGTGCATCGTATGACTGTTTACGTACAGAGCAATAACAAAGAAAAACTATCGAAATTGTTGTTTGTTATTTGTAAAGTTAAAAAACTACTCAGTCAACATACGAAACCGTGGACCTGCAACGCTGGACAGTAAAATGCTACAAGGTAACTATGAACACATCAAAAGCAAAATAAGAGCAGCATATTGAAAAAGGATCTCTCACAAAATTTAATCACATGAGTGTATCATCAACTTCTCCTTCTTAAGTTAAGAAAATTATACTATATTCTCTCAAAAGAGAAAGCGTATCTGGATTTGATGATGTTTCCAACAGAGTGCTAAGGATTTCTCCCAACACAAGAAGCCCTGTCTTATCTGAATTATGTAACGTATCACCAACTAAAGCCATTTTTTCAGAGCGACTGCAATCTTCCATTGTTAAACTCCTCTGTAAGAATGGTTATAGGAAAAATTTCAGTAACTACCGACCTATTTCACTACTGACATCGTTTTACAAAATTTTTGAGAAGGTGATGTACTGTCGAACAGTATCTCGCCTGAGCAACTATATTATTGTCAGTAAATTGCAGTTTGGTTTCCAGAGGAGTTGCTCAACGGAGATTGCAATTTACTCGTTATCTCACCAAATTTTACAAGCATAGAACAACAAAATAGCATCGGTTGGTATTTTCTGTGAACTGTCTAAGAAATTTGACTGTGTGATTTGCAATATTCTCCTAGATAAACTGAGGGTATTTAGTATTCATGGTATGGATAACCAACAGATAATGATATATCCAACTAAAAGATGCAGAAGTTGTACTTATTAATTCAATAAACGTAATCAGGGGAGTTTCTTATGACAGGGGAGAATCACGTACGGGGTTCCCCAAGGCTCAGTCTAAGACTGAGCCTTGGGGAACCACATACGTGATTCTCCCCTGTCCGCTACTGTTCTTCTGTCTAGCATACAGTAAACAGAATTACTTTTTCTTGCGGATGACACTAGTCTTGGGAATCAGTCCACACAAGCAAAACCAACAGAAGAAATGGTAAACAATATTCTCAAAAATATCATTGACCTGTCTTCTGCAAATGGTCTGACTCCCAATTTCAAAAAGAGGTAATTTATTCAGTTCCGCATTCCTAGAGGTAAAACATCAATCGTAAGTGTAATACAGTGTGAGAAAATATTAAATATGATGGAAACTTCAAAATTTTTAGATGCCCTTATTGATGAGAATTGAAACTGGAAACAGCACATTTTGGAACTATTAAACCAACTTAGTTTAGCCACATTTTTCCTTGGAATGCTTGTAGATCTAGAGGAGAGGCAGATCAGTAAGCTGACATATTTTACATATCATCATATCATTCAATACGTCATATCCAATAAAGTTCTGGTGCAACTCATCTTTCGGAATGAAAGTGTTCATTGCTCAGAAACGTGCTTAACCATAATATGTGGTGCTCATCCACGATCACTTCTGTTTTAGGATTTGGGTGTTTTGACTACTGTACAGTATATTTATTCCCCCATGAAGTTTGTTGTATATAATCCACTGCACTTCAAAAGCAATAATGACTTACACAATACAGTACCAGAAGAAAAATGACATTTATTTGTCCATGTTGAGGCTGTCTTTAGCAGAAAAAGCCATGCACATCGCTGCACGTAAACTTCTAATCACTTACTGAGTAAAATAAAATGTCTGATAGACAGCATATTTAAAATCTGAAAACAAATTGAAAAATTTTCTACTTGACAAATTCTATTCCACAGGAGGATTTATACTAGGGCAGGAATTACTCTCATCTATACACTAAAAAAATCACCATTTGTTAATGGTCAGCATGTTGTCACATCTACAAATTAATTTGTGACGTGTTTGTAAAATGGCTCATTCATTACGATTCATCACGCAAATGATCCATGGGACATGAAACTAACTAACTATATCCACTGTAGTTTTGGATTTGGAGATCCAAATACGGAATCTAATTAATGTTATTTAAAATAAATCATAAGCAGATCTCAAAATGCTTGGAAAATTCGAAGGAGTTCAAGCAAGAGTGACCATACCTTGGCGCAAGGGTGGGGGAGTAGGGATGGGGGTTGTCTCTTCCCACACCCCATAGATCTCAAGAAAAGGAAAAAAATGTAGTGTAGTCAGGTGTTTTTCTATCATGAACATGACTTAAAATTCGGTATTATGCACGTTTTTGACAGGGTCGATACATGAGCTTTTCTACGGCTACTTACAAGCCGCCATTTGTCTTACAACGTATTAAAAGTACTCCATACCTTCTGGTCTAGCCACACGGTGCCCTTGAGTTTGAGGGAAGCTCTACCGGAACAGACTAGGAAATTTCTAAGTCGCTAGCGTCACTAATGAAATCTTGTCTCGTGGCGGCCATTGGGTTACGTGAATTTCTTCTATTGAGTAATTCAGTAGTTCATTGTGGAAAGTAAGGAGATTCAGTATATCAACTTTTTGGAGTGCCGTTGCACCAGAGGTTCAAATGGTTCAAATGGCTCTCAGCACTATGGGACTTAACATCTATGGTCATCAGTCCCCTAGAACTTAGAACTACTTAAACCTAACTAACCTAAGGACATCACACAAATCCATGCCCGAGGCAGGATTCGAACCTGCGACAGTAGCAGTGGCGCGGCTCCGGACTGAGCGCCTAGAACCGCTAGACCACCGCGGCCGGCTGTACCATAGGTCCGATAGGTATAGTAATGTCACAGCCTTCCACAGTATGGATGCCAGGAGCCGCACCTGCACCTGACTGTCTCCTGTATTTTGCCCATATCTACATCTACATCCACATTTATACTCCGCAAGCCACCCAACGGTGTGTGGCGGAGGGCACTTTACGTGCCACTGTCATTACCTCCCTTTCCTGTTCCAGTCGCGTATGGTTCGCGGAAAGAACGACTGCCGGAAAGCCTCCGTGCGCGCTCGAATCTCTCTAATTTTACATTCGTGATCTCCTCGGGAGGTATAAGTAGGGGGAAGCAATATATTCGATACCTCATCCAGAAACGCACCCTCTCGAAACCTGGACAGCAAGCTACACCATGATGCAGAGCGCCTCTCTTGCAGAGTCTGCCACTTGAGTTTGCTAACCATCTTCGTAACGCTATCACGCTTACCAAATAACCCTGTGACGAAACGCGCCGCTCTTCTTTGGATCTTCTCTGTCTCCTCTGTCAACCCGACCTGGTACGGATCCCACACTGATGAGCAATACTCAAGTATAGGTCGAACGAGTGTTTTGTAAGCCACCTCCTTTGTTGATGGACTACATTTTCTAAGGACTCTCCCAATGAATCTGCATAACTACTGCAATTTCTGCATCCTTGGTTGATTGCATGATAATGTCTGGCTAGCGTGCTATGTCTGTGGAGGGCCGCATCAGCATAACACCAGAAGCAAACTCCAAGATGTTTAGCCACTTTATCGACCCTTTATGAAAACAAGCCGTACTAAAATTATGTACTTTGGAAAGATGTTTGATGCGGTATTTGTTAGCTTCGTTGCATGCTTCATATTTTTCGTGTTTCCTAACATTTAATAGTTTTCGTTTGTTTCAGTCAACGGCATTTGTGGAAGTGGAACTGGCGTCCGATAGCATCCGAAGTGTGTTCCGCCAGGTTCAGGTCAGGCGAATTTGATGGACAGAAGAGCCACATACGTTCAATGTCATGCTTCTCAAATCACTGTAGCACAATCCTGGCGTTGTGATGGACGGTTATCCTGTTGGAAGATACCGTCGCTGTTGGAGAAGACATCAAGCATGCAGGGGTGCAGGTGGTTCATAATAATGTTGACGTAGTCTACAGCTATCACGGTGCTGTAGATGTTACCATAGGTCCCATGAAAGCCCCAGTGAATGTTACACTTAGCGTACCGCTGCCCCCACCAGCCTGCATTCGTGGAGGATCCCATGTTTCGAGCAGCTGTCTGCACGGATGATTTTGTATCCGGAAACACCCACCGACTTTGTGTGGTATGAGACGTGATTCACCTGTTTAGGCGATACGTTTCCATTGATCCATATTATGTGTCCACTGCAATCGTAAATGACGATGTTTTTGGGTCAACAGAGAAACACATAGTGGCCATTTGCTATGGCACCCAATGGTCAACAACCTGCGGTGCTCTAAAGCACTTGTGTTTGCTCTAAAACACTTGTCTTTGTACCAGTATTGTACTCTGTCGTCAGATCTGCCACAGACTGCAGCCACTTCTGCTAAACAGAGTGGGCATGTTATATGATAAAGAGTGGACGTGCAAAACCTTGTTGCCTAATCGTGGTTTCGACATCCTCCAACACCCTTCACAGCTGCTCACTACAGTAGCACGTGAACAGTTGCCCATTCCAAGATGTTCGTTTCCGAGGAAAGGGCCATAACAATTTGCCCATTGTCAAGGACATTTATGATTCCCCATCCGCATCTGCCCCGCTTATATATTTTTCTTTCTCAGTCACATGTCCACGACGCCAGCAGGCACTTACAATCTCGCGGAGGGCAGTGATCATAATGTTATTTATAACTTGTTGCGAGTAGAGCATACTGTTCCCGGAGTATATAATAGTGTATACAGTGAGTCCGAAAAGTATTCGTCTAGCTGCATATCTTTTAGAAAACAAAGTCTGTGTAACATGAAAAGAAATGTATGCCAAATCTAAAGAGCCAGTCTTGTAAGAAGTACCTAGGTAAGTAATTTTTTTTTCAAGAGCAAGGAAAGAAATACATCCAAATCGACAGCAAGGCTAACAAAATAGAAAATGTAATACAAGAGCCAATTCATAAAGTATTCGTCCACCATCCGAACACACCGAAATTCTACGCGCAGTGATTAAACTGTAACGCTAACCCACGGCACACACTGAAGTCAACCGTGCGCGACCCCACTCTATCGCCTGTTGTGGTTCTGAAGGGCGCCGATACAGTGCTACACTCCTGGAAATGGAAAAAAGAACACATTGACACCGGTGTGTCAGACCCACCATACTTGCTCCGGACACTGCGAGAGGGCTGTACAAGCAATGATCACACGCACGGCACAGCGGACACACCAGGAACCGTGGTGTTGGCCATCGAATGGCGCTAGCTGCGCAGCATTTGTGCACCGCCGCCGTCAGTGTCAGCCAGTTTGCCATGGCATACGGAGCTCCATCGCAGTCTTTAACACCGGTAGCATGCCGCGACAGCGTGGACGTGAACCGTATGTGCAGTTGACGGACTTTGAGCGAGGGCGTATAGTGGGCATGCGGGAGGCCGGGTGGACGTACCGCCGAATTGCTCAACACGTGGGGCGTGAGGTCTCTACAGTACATCGATGTTGTCGCCAGTGGTCGGCGGAAGGTGCACGTGCCCGTCGATCTGGGACCGGACCGCAGCGACGCACGGATGCACGCCAAGACCGTAGGATCCTACGCAGTGCCGTAGGGGACCGCACCGCCACTTCCCAGCAAATTAGGGACACTGTTGCTCCTGGGGTATCGGCGAGGACCATTCGCAACCGTCTCCATGAAGCTGGGCTACGGTCCCGCACACCGTTAGGCCGTCTTCCGCTCACGCCCCAACATCGTGCAGCCCGCCTCCAGTGGTGTCGCGACAGGCGTGAATGGAGGGACGAATGGAGACGTGTCGTCTTCAGCGATGAGAGTCTCTTCTGCCTTGGTGCCAATGATGGTCGTATGCGTGTTTGGCGCCGTGCAGGTGAGCGCCACAATCAGGACTGCATACGACCGAGGCACACAGGGCCAACACCCGTCATCATGGTGTGGGGAGCGATCTCCTACACTGGCCGTACACCACTGGTGATCGTCGAGGGGACACTGCATAGTGCACGGTACATCCAAACCGTCATCGAACCCATCGTTCTACCATTCCTAGACCGGCAAGGGAACTTGCTGTTCCAACAGGACAATGCACGTCCGCATGTATCCCGTGCCACCCAACGTGCTCTAGAAGGTGTACGTCAACTACCCTGGCCAGCAAGATCTCCGGATCTGTCCCCCATTGAGCATGTTTGGGACTGGATGAAGCGTCGTCTCACGCGGTCTGCACGTCCAGCACGAACGCTGGTCCAACTGAGGCGCCAGGTGGAAATGGCATGGCAAGCCGTTCCACAGGACTACATCCAGCATCTCTACGATCGTCTCCATGGGAGAATAGCAGCCTGCATAGCTGCGAAAGGTGGATATACACTGTACTAGTGCCGACATTGTGCATGCTCTGTTGCCTGTGTCTATGTGCCTGTGGTTCTGTCAGTGTGATCATGTGATGTATCTGACCCCAGGAATGTGTCAATAAAGTTTCCCCTTCCTGGGACAATGAATTCACGGTGTTCTTATTTCAATTTCCAGGAGTGTATTATCGCCATGGGCCATAAGGTTAGTGAGACGACGCTGATCGAAGGGAAACTTATTCTGCGCTTACATAATGAATGCAAATCTTCTTACGAGACTGCTAAAGTAGTCGGTAGACCTAGATCGACAGTTCAGTCGATAATAGATCGATTTTGCGCAACAAAATCATTAAGAAACCAACCACGTACCGGACGCCCTCGCACATTGACCGATGCAGACGTGAGATGAAGGAAACGAAGAAGGAGCCTAAAATTAGCGCTCCTAAGTTAGCTGGGGAGTTAGAGTCTAGGGGAAAGAAGGTATGTGCCAACACAATCAGAAATACCTTCAAAACGTATGGATATAACTTCCGCCTAACGCGCAAAAAATTTTGTGTCAGTGAACAGAATCGAAAGAAACGTCCTCATTTTACGATGGAACATAGATTCAAAAAGGAAGAGTTCTGGAATAGAGTAATATTTTCTGATGAGAGAAAATATAAATTATTCGGTTTGGTGTGGCGTAAGAAGAATGCGGAGATCTTCCCACGCAATCTTGTGCCAACCGTTAAACACAGTGGTGGCTCCATGATGGTGTGGGGCTGTATGAGTGCTGCGGGTGTTGGAAAATTATATTTCATAGAAGGTGCAATGGATAACCATATGTATATCAACATCTTAAAGGACAATCTGAATCCTAGCTCCGAAAAATTAGGTCTGCAAGGAAATTAAATTTTTCAACAATATAACGGCCCAAAGCATACGGCTCTAAATACATGGCTGTGGCTCCTGTACAATACCCTAAAACAACTTCACACCCCTCCTCAGAGACTAGACATTAATCCTGTTGAACGCCTTTGGAAAGTACTGGAAGATAGCATCAGGAGAAGACACATTTCTAACAAGAGAGACCGAAAAGAAGCACTTCAAGACGAATGGGAAAAAATTCCAGCCCGTCTGGCGGCTAACTTGGTCAAGTCGATGCCCAGATGACTACAAGCAGTAATAGCTGCAAAGGGAAACTCCTCTAAATATTAATTTTGGTAGTTAAAATCATATTTTCAGATTGCAAGTTTAAAAAAATGAGTGGACGAATACTTCCGAAGCAGCCCTTGAATACGTTCTCCATTTTGTCAAATTTGTCATTGTTATGGATGTATTCATTTTCTTGTCCATCAATAAAAATGGTTTACCAAGGTTAAAAAAAATGGTTCAAAATGGTTCAAATGGCTTTGAGCACTATGGGGCTTAACTGCTGAGGTCATCAGTCCCCTAGAACTTAGAACTACTTAAACCTAACTAACCCAAGGACATCACACTCATCCATGCCCAAGGCAGGATTCGAACCTGCGACCGTAGCGGTCTCGCGGTTCCAGACTGTAGCGCCTAGAACCGCTCGGCCACCCCGGGCAGCAAATGGTTCAAATGGCTCTAAGCACTATGGGACATAATATCTGAGGTCATCAGTCCCCTAGACGTAGAACTACTTAAACCTAACTAACCTAAGGACATCACACATACCCATGCCGGAGGCAGGATTTGAACCTGTGACTGTAGCGGCAGCGCGGTTCCGGACTGAAGCGCCTAGAATACCAAGGTTTGGTTCGTTGCATATGACTGGATGTTCACATTTTATGTTCCCTTCCTTTCACGTGACATATACTTAGTTTTTTTTAAAAAAAATTACAACTGGACGAATACTTTTTGGACTCACTGTATGTATGGGGTGAGTCGTAAATGAGGAAAAATACTCCGGGGACCGTATGCTGCTATGCACATCAAGTGATGGATCGTTGTTAATATTGTTCTTCTCGATGTATTATGTACATAAAACAAAAGAAACGGTTAACCACTTAACGAGAAACTGACAAACCCGACGATCACGACATCTTATTCAACCACAAATGCATCACATGTGGAATTGTATTAGAATTTAAGAACCACACGTTGCCACAGGTGGCAACGCGTAGTCTCATGTCAGGAAAAATTTGTCCTGTAAACGGAAAGGGCGGTCATTAGCGGAAGGAAAACCGCGACGTGCATGACTTGGTTACAACAGCACTACGCTGTTCGCTCTAGCCGATACTCGCCGCAGGCGGCAGGAGTGGCCCAGCGGTTCTAGGCGCTAAAGTCTGGAACGGCGCGACCGCTACGGTCGCAGGTTCGAGTCCTGCCTCGGGCATGGATGTATGTGATGTCCTTCAGTTAGTTAGGTTTAGGTAGTTCTATGTTCTAGGTGACTGGTAACCTCAGAAGTTAAGTCACCTAGTGCTCAGAGCCATTTTTTTGAACTGACGACCTCAGAAATTAAGTCCCATAGTGCTCAGAGCCATTTGGACCATTTTAATACTCGCCGCGCCGACAGCTGCTAACGGACACGTCGCAATGTTACTACCACGGCAACTTTCACGAACGAGGAATCCGCCGACATCCACGTCGACTATGGGCTTGGCGAAGGAAGAGCTGACGTTGTAAGACAATTGTATCACGAGAGCTTTCCTAACCGACGCCTTCCAACAGCAAAAACATTTTACTCTTTGGACAGGCGTTTGACAGAGTCTGGTACATGTCTAGCGCCTCCAGGATTTAGTGGCCAGGACCGACCGCCGACAACAGCGCGGCTGATAAAGTTGTTAGAAACTGTTACGGAGGACCGAAGAGTAAGCACCAGGTATCTCGCCACTGTGGTCGGAATGTCAGAATCTACTGTTACGCGAATACTGCACAGAAACCATTACCATCCCTTTCCCAAGCAGAAGCCACAAGCATTGTCGCGGGGAGACTACTGGCAGAGGCTGGACTTCTGAACATTCATCCTACGGCGTCAGAGGCCCGACTAGCATTTTTCACGAACAATACTGTTCACCGACGAAGCCTATTTCACGATGAGGGCATAGCGAATTCACGTAATTAGCACAAATGGGCAAAAGAAAACCCCCACAGCATATTGGTACGAGGGTACCAACAACGATGCGGTGTCAATATTTGGCATCTCATGGAGCCACATGTGCTACCAGTTGTCGTAATTTCGTGATGGCTGGGTGTTGTGTGATGTCCTTAGGTTAGTTAGGTTTAAGTAGTTCTAAGTTCTAGGGGACTGATGACCATAGAAGTTAAGTCTCATAGTGCTCAGAGCCATTTGAGCCATTTTGAGTTGTCGTAATTGCCTGATGGAGTCCCGCACACTTCAGCGGCACAGTACGACGCCGGCTGGACAATTCCTTCCCTTTCAGTTGGTTTGGTCGTGGAGACCCTCTAGCGTGGCCAGCTAGACCGTCAGACCTTAATTCATTGAATTTTGACTGTGTGGCCTGCAGACATTTTTTTGTTTTTTTTTAATGAATTTTTATATTGTTCACTAATTGCAACACCTTCTAAGTTTCCACGCTAATTAAGTCCGTATAAGCACGGTCTTTTCCGATTGTACTTCTGACCAAAAAGCGATGCTGGTAGCTGGAACGCAAAGTCTTTGTCAATCACGCCTGTTGTGTTCTTATGGAGAGATTTCCATGGCATCTTTCATCCCCCGATAAATACTTCTTTATATCTAACCGTCAAGTGAAGCACCAGTTTTCATTAACTTAGCTTTAAAATTTTGTTAACATAACGAAACATTTTCTTCAAAATTTTCATCCCCTATTGTATTCCTGGCCGGCCGGAGTGGCCGAGCGGTTCTAGGCGCTACAGTTTGGAACCGCGCGACCGCTACGGTCACAGGTTCGAATCCTGCCTCGGGCATGGATGTGTGTGATGTCCTTAGGTTAGTTAGCTTTAAGTAGTTCTAAGTTCTAGGGGACTGATGACCACAGCAGTTAAGTGCCATAGTGCTCAGTGCCATTTGAACCATTTTGAACTATTGTATTCTCTCAGAGGCTGAATTTCCAAAAACACGTATCTTTTATTTCTAACAGAGAAGTCAAACACCTATTGTCATATTGTAGCCGTAAAAATCATGTAGTAGTTCTTTATTAATTATTTTCATAACGACTTCCATCCATGTTTTACCTCATTAGTGGCTGAATTTCCAAAAATTATGAAACATGGGTTTTTTATTTTCTGACTGACAAACCAAGTACCAGTATTCGTAGTTCTAGCTTCAAATTCGATTAATAGCAACATACTTCCAAAATGCCTTTCATCTCCTATTTCACTCCCTCGGGAGTGAAATTTCGGACAATCCGTTCTTAAACTGTGCCTACAGTGTAAGATCCACACTCTCTCCAAACTTGAAGTTTCTATTCATAGCGGTTTGGGCTGGGCGATGATTAGTCAGTGAATTGGCCTGATCTTATTTCACTCCTTTAGGGGTTTAATTTCCAGAAATAGTGAAACACGGACTTTTTCGTCTCTAACAGAGAAGCCAAACACCAATTTTCAAAGATTTAGCTTTAAAAATGTTTTCGAAATGAAATATTTTCAAAAAACGTTTCACCTCCTATTTCATCCCATTAGGCATTCAATTTCCAAAAACAGTGACCTGTTTATGTTTTATTACTAACGGAGAAGCCAAATACAAATTTTCGTAGATTTATCTTCAAAACTTCTTGCACAATGAAATACTTCCATAAACACTTTCATCCTCTGTTTCAATCCCATAAGGGTTAAATTTCCAAAAATAGTGAACATACATATTTTTACTTCTAACTATGAAAAATTTAATTTTTCGTAGATTTAGCTTTAAAAATGCTTTCATAATAAAGCATTTTCATAAAATCCCAAACCCTTCTTTCACCTTCTTAGGGGCTCAGTTTCCAAAAACACAGAAACAAATATTTTCTATTTGTAACGGAGAAGTCAAACACCAATGTTCATAGATGTAGCTTTAAAAATACTTTAGTAGTTATTTAATAATGATATATTTTCAAAAAAAGCTTTCACCTACTATTTCTCCTCTATAGGGTTAAATTTCCAAAAATGCTGAAACATGTATTCCTTTATTTCTGACCGAGAAACCAAAAACCACTTTTTCTAGGTCTAGCTTCAAAACTGGCCTAATACTGACATTTTTGAAAAAGCCTTTCACCCCCTTAGCGTTGGAATTCGAAAAATACCTCCTTGAACGACGTCTGCTGTATAATACCCACACCTGCAAATATCAAGTTTCTACCTTTGGCCGTTTGGGCTGGGTGATAATGAGTCAGTCAGTCAGGCAGACAGTCAGTCAGGACATTGCCTTTTATATATATATAGAGTTTACTATTATTATTATTATTAGGTATTGCTCATGTAAAATCAATATTACCATATTACAATTATTACCATGCAGGGTGAATCAGGTAAGATGTAACAGCCCTTTTACTTCATGTACGATTCAAGATACACAAACGAGGTAGCAAGCCGCGGAGCATGCATTTTGATATGCGAAAAGTGTCTGCACCTTTGTATCGATATATTATTGAAGCAAGTATGATTTTTAAATGGAATGATATATCTTTTTTAACGGCATCCGGAAGAGTTTGAAAAGACGACTACGGTGATATAATACTTGCTAATATTAAGCTTGAACTCTTCGCAAAAGAATCAGAGGAATGTACGCACTGAAACTGGAAAGCAATGTAACCAGAATCAGCTGTTGCGGTGTAGACACCTCCAAGCAGAGCTTCAATGCGAGGCTCCGTCGTTATATCCAGCAACACAGACCTATGCTACTAAGATAAAATTCATTGCCTGTAGGACATAGATACAAAGTCACCTATGATTTTTGTGTGTGGATCTATAGCGTATGTTAATATCTGGCGCATCAGCTGGAACTTAGAAAACCAATTTCAAACGTGTGTGCGTTTCCATGTTTTTGTGGAAACAACTACTTTTACAAGGAAACTATTGCGTTAACTTCCTTAGATTCAAAAGAAGATGTAGTATCTGAGCTGTCTCTGCCTGGAGACGTCTGAATGCACCATAAAGTAAACCACCTGCTGGTGGCCAAATACGTCTATAAATATTACTTGAAATTGTAATTAGACATAATACACTTTAAATAAACTGAACAGTGTATTCGCTATGACTACAGACGTACACTACTGGCCATTAAAATTGCTACACCAAGAAGAAATGCAGATGATAAACGGGTATTCAATGGACAAATATATTATACTAGAACTGACATGTGATTACATTTTCATGCAGTTTGGGTGCATAGATCCTGAGAAAACAGTACGCAGAACAACCAGCTCTGTCCGTAATAACGGCCTTGATACGCCTGGGCATTGAGTCAAACAGAGCTTGGATGGCGTGTACAGGTACAGCTGCCCATGCAGCTTCAACACAATACCACAGTTCATCAAAAGTAGTGACTGGCGTATTGTGACGAGCCTGTTGCTAGGCCACCATTGACCAGAGGTTTTCCGTTGGTGAGAGATCTGGAGAATGTGCAGGCCAGGGCAGCAGTCGAACATTTTCTGTATCCAGAAAGGCCCATACAGGACCTGCAACATGCTGTCGTGCATTATCCTGCTGAAATGTCGGGTTTCGCAGGGATCGAATGAAGGGTAGAGACACGGGTCGTAACACACCTGATATGTAACGTCCACTGTTCAAAGTGACGTCAATGCGAACAGGAGGTGACCGAGACGTGTAACCAATGGCACCCGATACCATCACGCCGGGTGGTACGCCAGTATGGCGATGACGAATACACGCTTCCAATGTGCGTTCACCGCGATGTCGCCAAACACGGATGCGAGCATCATGATGCTGTAAACAGAACCTGGATTCATCCGAAAAAATGACGTTTTGCCATTCGAGCACCCAGGTTCGTCGCTGAGTACACCATCGCAGGCGCTCCTGTCTGTGATGCAGCGTCAAGTGTAACTGCAGCCATGGTCTCCGAGCTGATAGTCCATGCTGCTGCAAACGTCGTCGAACTGTTCGTGCAGATGGTTGTTGTCTTGCAAACGTCCCCGTCTGTTGACTCAGGGATCGAGACGTGCCTGCACGATCCGTTATAGCCATGCGGATAAAATGCCTGTCATCTCGACTGCTAGTGATACGAGGCCGTTGGGATCCAGCACGGCGTTCCTTATCATCCTCCTGAACCCACCGATTCCATATTTTGCTAACAGTCATTGGATCTCCACCAACGCAAGTGGTAATGTCGCGATACGATAAACCGCAGTTGCGATGGGCTACAGTCCGACCTTTATCAAAGTCGGAAACGTGTGGTACGCATTTGTCCTCCTTACACGAGGCATGACAATAACGTTTCACCAGGCAACGCCGGTCAACTGCTGTTTGTGTATGAGAAATCGGTTGGAAACTTTCCTCAAGTCAGCACGTTGTAGGTGTCGCCAACGGCGCCAACCTTGTGTGAATGCTCTGAAAATCTAATCATTTGAATATCACAGCATCTTCTTCCTGTAGCACGTTATCTTCGTGGTGTAGCAACTTTAATGGCCAATAGTGTATCACACACAATATAAATATTTTTACTAACGAAACATAGTTCTACTCTTTACTTAAATATGTGCTGCAATCGTTTACCATTGACTGTAAGGCACATTTCCAATCGCCGTTCGAGAGATAGATGAAAGTACATTAGATGATAGGTCGTCGCATTTTGTGGTGATTTGGCGGCACATGTCGTCTGACGTAGTTGAGGCTTGATGATAGACTACATTTTTCAGAGTTCCCCGTAGAAAGAAATAAAGAGGGGTCAAGTCAGGTGACTTGGACGGCCATTGTAGGCTAGCATTCCGTCGTATCCAACGGCCAGGAAGTTTTAATTCAGCATTTGCGTTGCAACACGGAAATATTGAACTGGGTACCTATACTAAATGAACAGATAGAATGTTCGTAAGAAATAGTGTGTAAGAGGTCCGAGCAGATGTAATTTCAATGTATTGATCATGCGCTGCCTGCGATATGCAAGGTCTCTGACCAGAGAGCAGTGTTCACTGCAGTAGGAACTGTGTAGCTGTAGCAGTAAGTTGTTGCTAGTCTGCAGTCTGCTCTAGTCTGGTAGGGTGTATCGTGCTGGCTGGCCCGGTCGCGGTGCAGCGATGCCGGAGCCTGAGTATTATTGTACAAGGTAAAAAGCAGCCTCGCGCATGTGTAGTAATGTTATCTCAAGTCGCATGTAAATGTTTTAAAAAAATGTCCTAATAATAATCTTTTTCATATAAAGTAATTTTTAACAACCATTCATTTCATTTTAAAGAATTTACTAATTTCTCCCATCCATGATCATCCCGATTATTGCAATAGAAAAATCAGTTGCTTTCTTTCATAAATGACAGACAGGTCGGCCAGCATTGCACAGAGCTGTGCCGGAAAAATTTATTGTAAGAGCAGATATATCCGGCGACTTCATTGAGGTAAGAATTTTTCCTATTTTCATTCAGAATGATCTTTCAGGGCCATGACGCAGCACTGCTATCGTCCAAAATTTACCAGGTTAAATTCACAGTGAATTATTGAAAAGTCATAAGTGAGCGACAATTGAGAGGTTAGTTACATTGTATTGTTACCAGGTTACTGAATTTATTTTTTATTGGGACGTTACAGTGAATGTGTTCACTTGTTCACTTGTAACCTCCCTACAAAATTCTTTGTGATTTAATCTAAGCTCAAAATTCATTCACATTTAGCGTAACCTCAAAACAAAAAAAATTCCTAAACATCTCAACAGTGAAAATTATAATTATGTCGTTCACATTCAGTGTAACGTCCCAATAAAAAATAAATTCAGTAACCTGGTAGCAATACATACCTCTGTTGTAAACCAACATGTTCTACCGAGTGTTGACATGTTGCCTCGGTCTGCTCGATCACCAGATCTGTTTCCAGTCGAGCGCATATGAGACATCATTGGACAACATCTCCTGTGTCACCCACAACCAGCATTAATTGTCCGTCTATTGCCCATCCAAGTGCTACGGGGGTGGAACTCAATCCCACAAACTGACAACCGGCACCTGTACAAAATAACCAAGCACGTATGCGTGCTTGCATTCAGCATTCTAGCGGTCACAATGGTTATTAACGTACCAGCAATTAACATTTTCAATGGCTAATCTTGCGCTTACATTAACCTGTGACCTGTGATGTGTGTTTTTTGTGTGGCTTTTTCCTTATTGACGCATACTGGAATTACGAAAAAAACGATATACTCGTATGTTACCTCTTCAAGAAGAAGAACTCTCACGAAAAATTCTGTTCTGTCTATCTCATTTTGAATAGCGCTACTCTCTTTGAATAAGATTACTTCCGGTTTTATTCTGGAGATATCTGTTCTGTATTACAAAGCAGTATCCAACAAAACGTCCGTCTCTCATGGTCTCGATGTGGACATGAAACTATGGTCTTCCACCATTCACACATGCGAGTTCAGAGATCGATCTATCGTTTTAGAGCATCCTACGAACCATAGATGGTCACCTGACCTATTTGACAAGTAGCTGTGGATAAGGTGATTTCATTAACTTACAGCTAGTTTTTGACATTGACGTCGATATAAATCTAAATTGGATGAGCAGAAGAATTTAACGTTGTCAAGGCTCTGTCACATCAGCGTGTAGAGCTTCCTGTAAAATTGTGTTATACTTTCCTCTGTTCTGCACTTATTCAGTGCCGCACGAGAACCTTGCCCAATCAGACTTGAAATGCCTTTACTCTGTGTATCCTATTGGAAACATGTTCTACCGTAACTATCAGCGTGGCCTGCTATTTAATGTTTCCGATGCGTTTTTCGTTTTCTTTTCGTAGACAGTACCATAAGAGACACATAACATATGATTAATATATCTGTATGAGGGGGATTTAATTACAATTCGTGATGGCTTCTGCTATCGTATCTATTCCACTTTGTAGTCTCTTCATGTGTATTTTGTACCTTGTGTGGAAAAGGATGATGCATCGGCAATGCCAATGGAATTTATATCACAACATGTTGTAGCACAACTGTATTAATCGTTTAGTAGCCAATAATATTGAGAACAGAATAAGATTTTATGAGTGTTTCAACATTATATGAATTATGGTGGAAAGTCTCGCTTTTTGCGAAACCTGCTAATTCATCGATATAACGTTGCACTGTAAGCTGGTTGCTTTTTCATAAGTAAACAGCGAGTTCTAAGCTCCCACAGAGCTGAGATACACTGAAAAGTTGTTTACAGAGCTATACGACAGTGTAATGTAAATATATTTGAGTGTAGCGTATAAGTTGTTTACAGAACTGAGCGAAGAGGATCGCTTTGTATACTGCGATCTTAAAATTTCCTGAGATTTAGTGGACACAGTAGTCCCGCATCTCAAGTAGCTATCATTGGAAGACTAAAAGTCAACGTATATTTAGGACTGCGGTGTCTGGCAGTTTTTGCTTGAGGCGTTTAAGAAATCAGAAGGGAACACGTCATGGAACTTTATCGAGGGTGTGCCTTGATGGAACGCCACTTTGCAAATATTACACTGTTCGAAAAAGAAGTACCAGTACCAAGAAATAACGTGGAGTAATGAAATTTCGGGAATACGTTTGTCTAGGTAATGTATTTAAGTGATTAACGTTGCGAGAAAAGCCGTTCCAAATGTGAGATGCTAGTACATTAATAACTGGTGTAACCACCAGAATATTGAACGCAAGCATGCCAACATGCATTATTCTGTAGTACAGGTGCCGGATGTCAGTGTGTGGGATGGAGTTCCGCGCCTTTTGCACATGGTCAGTTAATATACGAACAGTAAGGCCCTGATGTTGATTGTGGATAGGCTGAGTTGTCGTCCGGTGATGTCCCATACGTGCTCGATTAGAGGCAGATCTGGTGACTGAGCAGGACAAGGAAACATGTCGACGCTCTGTAGAGCATGTTGGGTTACAACAGCGGTACGTGAGCGAGCGTTACCCTGTTGCAAAACCCCCGGAAAGATGATCATGAATGCAACCACAACAAGTCGAATCACCAGACTGATGTACTGTTTTGCAGTCACACGGCGTGTGATAACAACGAAATAGCACCCCAGACCATAACTCCAGGTATAGGTCCAATGTGTCTAGCACGCGAACAGGTTGGTTCCAGTCACTCAACTGGCCTCCTACTAACCGAGACAAAGCCATCACTGGCACCGAGACAGAACCAAGTTTCATCAATAAACACATCTGGTCTCCACCCTCCCCTCCAATTGGATCTCGCTTGACACCAATGAAGTCGCAAACGGTGGTGGTTTGGGGTCAGTGGATAGTATGCTACAGCGTGTCTGGCTCGAAGGTGTCCTTGAAGTAACCGATATGTAGCGGTTCGTTGTGTCACTGCGGTGCCAGTTGCTGTTGCAGATACCTTACGATGAGGCAGAGCAATGCCCCGGACACAATGGTCATCCCTCTCGGTAGTGCCACGTAGGTCTGCCGATATTTTTGAAAATATCGGGAATCCAATGCTTCCATGGTTTTAAAAATATCATTACCGTCTCCCGATATATCGAGAAAATGCATGGACGAATATGGACGAATCGATTGTCGACGGGAAAGATATCGACGTTGAGTCGTAGCGCCGTATACCGATCCTGGCTTGGAGGTGGTTAAGTGGGAGATGTGTCTCAAAGCTGGATAGTGACAGATGGTGACGCGAGACTGGACGCGCAAGTAGTTTATGTATCAGCCGACAGAGGACAGTATTGGATAGGGGACTGAGATTTAGTTTCGATTGTGCCCCCTAGAGTGCAATAAAGTAATAGAATGTTTTTCATAAACTGTTGTAGTATTTTCATAAGGTGTTATTATGTCTTTTTGTGTACGTAAAATGTTATAAATGTGTTTTAGCAGTATGAATGATGCGAGAGTGTGGTTTAAGGTTAATATGAAGATAATTGTTTAACGAGTTACGATGTGGGATTTAGTGTGGGAACATTTCGAAGAAGTATGGATGTGGACAAATGGGATTTTTGTAGAATAGATTTGTAAAGTGAGTTTGTGGTAAAGGGAAAGTTAATTCACGTATAAATGACAATAGTGAATAACTTTATGCATAAACAAAACTTCAGCATATTAGAAAATTACGTCGGTAGAAAGTGTACTCGTCGGGTTTACTATTTTGCGATTGGTTATTGATGAAAAGCGCGGACTGACGCGAGAGAATGTTGTTTTGTTATTGGCTGTGGAGTAAACTGACCAGTGGTAAAGCAATATTCTTCGCGCGCCTTTCTCTGCTGATGGAGAAGACTTAGAGTATTCTAGGGAGGAGTCGGAGCCTAGCCATGAAACAGATCGGACGTGTGTAGTAGTAGTTCCGATGGAAATGACAAGTTGCCGGATCTAGCAGTGTTTCATACATCGGAAGTGTTGTAAAGTGACGGCACAATTATTCCGATGGGTGAATAGAAATTTCGGAATTTTTAAGTCAATTTTGTGACAAGAAAAGACATAAATTCCGCGTGGAGTATTGAGCAGGTCGGTGGCTAAAAACTATGACTGTATTAGGTACCGACAGTCTTAATATTTGGCGAGCATTCTCAATCACAAACAATCCATTTTTTTTGTAGCTATTACGTTTTCGGGGAATGCAACACTGTAAACGTGCTAACGTGAGTGAAAGGGATTGTGAGTGAATGTGTTAAGACTAGCACGGGCTTGGCAGTGATACTTGTTCACCTAAATTTCAGAATATATTAATTAAGGACAAAATTTTCAACCTTTCATTTCGTGTGAAAACTTTCTCCCGAAACGTGGATTAGTGACTTTAATCGCAGCCTGGTTCACGTCGAAGTACAGTAGGTTTCGCTCGGCTTCCCTACTGATGATCTGCTGAGACAATGTTCACAGGTAGGTGCAGGTTCGTGACGCGACGGAAGGAACCGCGCCGCCGCTACGTACTGGCCCGTAAAAATATCGGTGACACATTGTAAATAAATACACTGCCGGTTTTAGAGCTGTATATTTAAGTACTGACTTATTATTAGGTGTTCTATACATCAAGAAACTAGCAGCCTGCCTTCCTCCCTTAGAGCAAGAATTGAAAGGAAAACTATGCACGCTCGCGCTTGGCCATAACCACTTTGCAAACAACGGTAACTGCATGTAAGTGGCACAATGAAACGTGTCCGATGAGTCCATGCCTCGGTTCCGTCACATATCGGATGTGTACGGAATACTTCATGTCAGCTCCCCTGCTTTCTATTTCTGCCAACGCCAGTGACCTAGTAGCTGTAGTGTTAAATTTGCGTGGTGAAGCTAAACGTTGCGGTTTCTGTTGGTAGCGCCGAGCGCCGATTACGTCAGTATTTCACGTCACACGGCTCCGCCCACTGCAAAGACCTGTCTTGTCATTTAGATTTTTGTTCATCATTTTCAGCAACTGTTTTTGAAAACTACTGATGTGAAGGAAATAGCATACTAGTTGGGTTAAGATTTAATTTTTTTTAACGCAGAGGAAGTGCTATTTCTCCACGTCGGAAAAAATGGTTCAAAAGTCTCTAAGCACTATGGGACTTAACATCTGAGGTCATCAGTCCCCTAAACTAAGAACTACTTAAACCTAACTAACCTAAGGACATCAAACACATCCATGCCCGAGGCATGATTCGAAACTGCGACCGTAGCACCAGCGCGGATCCGGACTGAGGCGCCTAGAACCGCTCGGCCACAGACCCCTAGACTTAGAAATACTTAAACCTAACTAACCTAAGGACATCAAACACATCCATGCCCGAGGCAGGATTCGAAACTGCGACCGTAGCACCAGCGCGGATCCGGACTGAAGCGCCTAGAACCGCTCGGCCGCAGCAGCCGGCCACGTCGGAAAACTTGTTATTCCATTCACCAACCACCCTCTCCCCAGTGCAATTCTTTTGTGTCACATGTACTTGCTGCACACACTCAAAGAGAACGATTGGACGTGACGAAAGCTCGTTAAGTAGTAGACTCCTTCATACAGTGAAAGTAATACTATGTTCTACTACAACTTCAAAACAACTTCAAATATATACCGAAAATTTGGAAAAAATATAAAATAAAAATATCGGCACTCGATATTGCCAATTTGATATAGATATATCGGGGAAAAGATATCGCCGAGAAATATCATTATATTTTTTGTAAAAGAAAACGACATATCGATATTTTATCAGCAACCCCATTGCCACGTGACCGTCCGGGACCGGGTCTTCTTGCGACCGTTATTCCCATGACCACTGCTGCTAGCAATAACGTGCAGTCGCTACATTCCCGCCACGTCTTTCTGCAGTATCGGAGAAGGAACATACAGCTTCTCGTAGCTGTATTACACGACCTCGATCAAACTCAGTTCTTTCTTTCTTTTGCTGGTGCCTTGTCCTGCTGTTTCGCAGGGTCGGCACGGCTAGGAACGGATTTGAAAAGGTTAGTTCTAAGGGGTGGCCGGATGCCCTTCCTGCCGCCACCCCGTACCCCCCAGGACGGAATTAGTGGGCCCCAGCTGTCTGTGTCTAGTGTAGCCCATGGAATAGTGCGAGCGTGTTCAGATGTCTGCGAGTCGTGTAACTGAGGCGGAACGTGGGGCCAAGCTCGGTATTCACCTAGCAGGATGTGGAAAACCGCCTAAACGCCACATCCAGGCTGGCCGACACACTGGCCGCCGCCGGTAATCCGCAGGGCGGATCGATCCTGGGCCGGCGCGCCTACCCGAGTCCAGGAAGCAGCGCAATAGTGCTCTCGGCTAACCTGGCGGGTTCTCGATCAAACTCAGTGAGGTGTTGATAATGGCGCTATTGTCACCTTAAAGGCATTCTTGACTAACATCAAAAAAGCACGTCCAATGAAAAAAGTGACTAACACACACGACCATTACAGCGTGTATGTAATGTAAACCTGATTTGCGTCCTCGTAGTGGTGCTACAAGCGCCACTGTTATGCGTCAGGAGCGAAATATGAATGGAGATAATCAACTTTCGTCTGTGTTGCACAGTTCCTTCTTGGTGTTGTGCTTTTTTCCGGTCATTGTACTGTGACTGTAGAAGCAGCTGAACCAATGTCCCTTTTAATCAGCGCTGTTACCCTTGACGTGGGAACAGAAAGAGATGCTCCGACATTGGTGAACTCACGAGATCCCTTGTTATACGCAATACCGCCTGTTGTCCGTGCTGTCCTGAACTAACTCCATGCAGAGCGTGGTAGGCTACACAGCTGGACACCACGATCTCCAGATCTGTAACCCATTCAAAAGACATGATCAAAGATTGCCAAGAAACTGACCCACCACTACTTGCCAGCTACCACGATGGCCTAGAGTTGAAGCAGCATGGAATGACGTGCCTGTGTTTGTCATCTAAGAGCAGTTCTACGCGATGCTTAGTCGGGTGACAGCCACTGGTTCTGCCGGATGTGGCAGCTTCGAGTACTAAATTCCGCACTGTCTATACCACAACTAACCTACAAATTTGACCATGCACGCTCAGTAAATAAAATATGAGTTTTAAGGTCCCGAACCTCAATTAGTAAAAACACAACCTTTATAAAATCACATTGTTGTCCGTCTATGTGTCTGTCTGTCTGTCCGATTATTAAGAAGCAACAATGAAATTTGTGCCACATGATAAGGTCTAAGGTCCCTTGGCACCGTAAAAAAATTAAGCTTCAAAATGAACTCAGACAAAAGATGTTGCCACTTATAACACATGTTTTCATACTCGCAAACTCTCTTATGAACATCAGTGAACTACTTCCTGTTGACCTAGTCAAAAAATTTGGCAAGAAGCTTGGTTTGACAGTACAAGCAAGGAAAATGCGAAAATTGTTAATTTGTTATTTATGTCACACGAAAAAATATTCTTTTAGTCATTTGTTATCCGACTGTCTACCCATTCGTTTGTGAAGAACCTTTTTTCTCAGGAACGGTTAGACGTGTCATGTTGAAATTTACGTCTCTTACTAAAGCCTGTGGTGTCTTGATAGTGTAAGATCTGTAAAATTAGAAGCCTGGGCATTCAACAGATAGAGGCTGTTCGTATCATATACACTACCGGCCATTAAAATTGCTACACCACGAAGATGACGTGCTACAGACGCGAAATTTAACCGACAGGAAGAAGATGCTGTGATATGCAAATGATTAGATTTTCAGAGCATTCACACAAGGTTGGCGCCGGTGGCGACACCTACAACGTGCTGACATGAGGAAAGTTTATAACCGATTTCTCATACACAAACAGCAGTTGACCGGCGTTGCCTGGTGAAACGTTGTTGTGATGCCTCGTGCAAGGAGAAGAAATGCGTACCATCACGTTTCCGACTTTGATAAAGGTCGGATTGTAGCCTATCGCGAATGTGGTTTATCGTATCGCGACATTGCTGCTCGCGTTGGTCGAGATCCAATGACTGTTAGCAGAATATGGAATAGGTGGGTTCAGGAGGGTAATACGAAACGCCGTGCTGGATCCCAACGGCCTCGTATCACTATCAGTCGAGATGACAGGCATCTTATCCGCATGGCTGTAACGGACCGTGCAGCCACGTCTCGATCCCTCAGACAACAGATGGGGACGTTTCCAAGACAACAACCATCTGCACGAACAGTTCGACGACGTTTGCAGCAACATGGCTTACAGCCCGGAGACCATGGCTGCGGTTACCCTTGACACTGCATCACAGACAGCAGCGCCTGCGATGGTGTACTCAACGACCAACCTGGGTGCACGAATGACAAAACATTATTTTTTCGGATGAATCCAGGTTCTGTTTACAGCATCTGCTGAAGTGAAATGTAACGTCCACTGTTCAAACTGCCGTCAATGCGAACAAGTGTTGACCCGGACGTGTAACCAATGGCACCCCATACCATCACGCTGGGTGATACGTCAGTATGGCGATGACGAATACACGCTTCGAATGTGCGTTGACCGCGATGTCGCCAAACACGGATGCGACCATCATGATGCTGTAAACAGAACCTGGATTCATCCGAAAAAATGACGTTTTGCCATTCGTACACCCAGGTTCGCCGTTGAGTACACCATCGCAGGCGCTCCTGTCTGTGATACACCGTCAAGGGTAACCACTGCCATGGTCTCCGAGCTGATAGTCCATGCTGCTGCAAACGTCGTCGAACTGTTCGTGCAGATGGTTGTTTTCTTGCAAACGTCACCATCTGTTGACCCAGGGATCGAGACGTGCCTGCACGATCCGATACAGCCATGTAGATAAGATGCCTGTCATCTCGACTGCTAGTGATACGAGGCCGTTGGGATCCAGCACGGCGTTCCTTATTACCCTCCTGAACCCACCTATTCCATATTCTGCTAACAGTCATTGGATCTCGACCAACGCGAGCAGCTATGTCGCGATACGATAAACCGCAATCGCGATAGGCTATAATCCGACCTTTATCAAAGTCGGAAACGTGATGGTACGCATTTCTTCTCCTTGCATCACAACAACGTTTCACCAGGCAACACCGGTCAACTGCTGTTTGTGCATGAGAAATCGGTTATAAACTTTCCTCATGTCAGCACGTTGTAGGTGTCGCCAGCGGCGCCAACCTTGTGTGAATGCTCTGAAAATCTAATCATTTGCATCTCACAGCATCTTCTTCCTGGCGGTTAAATTTCGTGTCTGTAGCACGTCATCTTCGCCGTGTAGCAATTTTAATGGCCAGTAGTGTATCTCGCAGCCTGCTACAGAGGGCGCACATCTGCATGGTATGTATACCTTTCCGTCGACGAATATCATCTGTGGTCCCGACTAGCAAACATACTGCCGCCGCGATGGAACGCATGAGGCGCATTAGGAATCATGTTCTCAGTTTATTAGCTCATGTCGAGAGTGGTTTCGAAGATACGTGGCTCAAATGTCAGTAGAAAGGAGAGAATTTGAACGACTGCATGCCTGAAAATTAGAAGATTACTAGCTACACTATGCAGTGTTACCAACGGTTAATCAGTCACTTATGCAGAAATATTAACGCCATCACAAATGTTATCTCTTGGAGGTATTGAGATGCGAACCGTTTGCGACCCAGCAAACCACGCGACATTGGGAAAAACCTCAATATTTTGAGTCGATGGGAGAAGCTGACAAAACACATGTCACTCACAACTCGTCGTTTACGTACGAAAAAAAATTTACGCGACGGAGTCGTGGATTACAAAGTATGCTATGAAACGGAATAAAAAATTTCGCGATTGTTTGCGACATGCCTAGCACGAAAAAGATCATGATACTCAGGACGAGCCAATCAGGGCTGTGTTGTGGGTGATCGAACACTTCCCATCGAAAAGGCTGCAGGAGCGTCTTCACTGCCTCTGCAGAGTGCGGCTGAGAATTGCCATGAAGAGGGAAGTGCGTGGCAGTTGTGTTAGGAGGGCTGCATTCATTCACGCGAAGCCTCTCAGCGGGCCCTCTTACTTGGCGGGAGACATCGTTTACTCGCTCACAGTGCGCTTTCAACTAAAAAGAGCGTCTTGATGTGATCGACGGTCATACTAGAGACACTACCCAACGTATCCGTGCAAAGCTTCATCAGGTTTTCAATGTGGTGGCCATTTCGTGAGCGATCGGAACTTACTCTCTGGACAGCCCTCGTATATATAGAGATTTCGAGTTCTAGATACACGCGAGCAGCTGATGTAGAACTGTCTGTGCGGAAAACATGGTATGCCCAGATGAATATCTGTCACTTTTAACGTTTGTCCTTGGCTCTTTTTTTTAATTTTTTTTAGCTGTCGTAATACTATCACAATCCATTACACTTGCAAAATATTCTACGTTTTGCGAAATATTTCTACATTGTTATGAGTGCCGCGCGACTGCTACGGTCGCAGGTTCGAATCCTGCCTCGGGCATGGATGTGTGTGATGTCCTTAGGTTAGTTAGGTTTAAGTACACTCCTGGAAATTGAAATAAGAACACCGTGAATTCATTGTTCCAGGAAGGGGAAACTTTATTGACACATTCCTGGGGTCAGATACATCACATGATCACACTGACAGAACCACAGGCAAATAGACACAGGCAACAGAGCATGCACAATGTCGGCACTAGTACAGTGTATATCCACCTTTCGCAGCAATGCAGGCTGCTATTCTCCCATGGAGACGATCGTAGAGATGCTGGATGTAGTCCTGTCGAACGGCTACCCATGCCATTGCCACCTGGCGCCTCAGTTGGACCAGCGTTCGTGCTGGACGTGCAGACCGCGTGAGACGACGCTTCATCCAGTCCCAAACATGCGCAATGGGGGACAGATCCGGAGATCTTGCTGGCCAGGGTAGTTGACTTACACCTTCTAGAGCACGTTGGGTGGCACGGGATACATGCGGACGTGCGTTGTCCTGTTGGAACAGCAAGTTCCCTTGCCGGTCTAGGAATGGTAGAACGATGGGTTCGATGACGGTTTGGATGTACCGTGCACTATTCAGTGTCCCCTCGACGATCACCAGTGGTGTACGGCCAGTGTAGGAGATCGCTCCCCACACCATGATGCCGGGTGTTGGCCCTGTGTGCCTCGGTCGTATGCAGTCCTGATTGTGGCGCTCACCTGCACGGCGCCAAACACGCATACGACCATCATTGGCACCAAGGCAGAAGCGACTCTCATCGCTGAAGACGACACGTCTCCATTCGTCCCTCCATTCACGCCTGTCGCGACACCACTGGAGGCGGGCTGCACGATGTTGGGGCGTGAGCGGAAGACGGCCTAACGGTGTGCGGGACCGTAGCCCAGCTTCATGGAGACGGTTGCGAATGGTCCTCGCCGATACCCCAGGAGCAACAGTGTCCCTAATTTGCTGGGAAGTGGCGGTGCGGTCCCCTACGGCACTGCGTAGGATCCTACGGTCTTGGCATGCATCCGTGCGTCGCTGCGGTCCGGTCCCAGGTCGACGGGCACGTGCACCTTCCTCCGACCACTGGCGACAACATCGATGTACTGTGGAGACCTCACGCCCCACGTGTTGAGCAATTCGGCGGTACGTCCACCCGGCCTCCCGCATGCCCACTATACGCCCTCGCTCAAAGTCCGTCAACTGCACATATGGTTCACGTCCACGCTGTCGCGGCATGCTACCAGTGTTAAAGACTGCGATGGAGCTCCGTATGCCACGGCAAACTGGCTGACACTGACGGCGGCGGTGCACAAATGCTGCGCAGCTAGCGCCATTCGACGGCCAACACCGCGGTTCCTGGTGTGTCCGCTGTGCCGTGCGTGTGATCATTGCTTGTACAGCCCTCTCGCAGTGTCCGGAGCAAGTATGGTGGGTCTGACACACCGGTGTCAATGTGTTCTTTTTTCCATTTCCAGGAGTGTAGTTCTAAGTTCTGGGGGACTGATGACCATAGATGTTTAGTCCCATAGTGCTCAGAGCCATTTGAAACGTTTTGTTATGAGGTTTAGTAATGATTTTATCTTACAGGAAATCTTCTACTATCCTAGATTATGTATGAACTTATTTCATTTGTCAAAACAATTAAAAACTAATCTCTACACTAAGCTTAATGCATTCATTTGAAAATTAACTTTCATGTATGACCTTTTAGTCACGTTGACCATCCCGCTGGAACAGTAGTCACGTTGACCATTCCATGGGAATACTGATTTTTTTCGGAATCAGAGGTAGCCTATGTGTTAATTCAGGGTATAGGCTATTTCCATTCCAAAGTACATCCAAATGTATCCAGACATTTCATCATGGAGTAAAAAACATACTAACTTGACGAAGAAAGAAAATAAGCAATTTCTCGCAAACACTATAAAATTTGTTCTAGCAGCAACGTCATCTGACCTCACGATTGTGGCTGTTACCAACGGATACGCTTGCACGCCATAATCAAATCCAGCCTCACTAAAAGCCTACCACGTTCAACATGTAAAGGCACACAGTGTCTCTGTCGTACAGCATTTAAATGACACCATCATTGTGGGTCTTCAAGCGTCTAATAAGCTATACGATACGAACGACGCTCAGCGGCTAAGACGCAGCAGGCTTGAATAGAAGTATAGATTAAACACTGCAAGACTGCCCTGGTCTTGATATGACGGACTACAGGCGACTATATGTTTACACCCTGCCAGCAATCACTTTAACCCGTAAGACTTCCATTTGGGTCTACCTCGTCATGTGTCTCCTAGATTGACTGTGCTCTCTGATAGTTATTGTTGTTGCTTGCCTGTACTAGAGGTTGTAACCAGATTTCTGTCCCCGGTAAGTGCTTTGAGATGTTCCCCTCCCTAACAGCTGCACATGGCTTCAAACCCCAAACGTCCTCTGCAAGTTTTACTGTTAAATAACGAAGCCGCCTGCTTGTTCTCAACTCCAGAAAATACTATTTGATGGAGAGCTACCGTAAAGATCCAGCATACATTAACAATATACATGGTCCTATCAATGCCTGCTCATGTTGATAATCTCCTGTCGTCTCACAAGAAATGAGGTCTGGGTGTAACAATAACGTTAAAGAATAGCGTTGAGTATGAAAATAAGTGGGTGAATGACTTGTCCTTGATTGTGTAAGCATTGTGTTCGTTACGTTGAATCTATTATATTGGACATTAATAAAAGCATTTTCACAAGTACGATATAGTTCAAAACTGATGCGCGGAGTGGCTGCGCGGTTTGAGGCGCCATGTCACGGATTGCACGGCCCCTCCCGCCGGAGGTTCGAGTCCTCCTCGGACATGGGTGTATGTGTTCAGTAGTGTGTAAGTCTGGGGACCGGTGACCTCAGCAAGTTGGTCCCTTAGGAATTCACACACATCTGAACATTTTTCAAAACTCAAAGAGTAAATATGTAGCTTTCTTTAAGAGTAATTATTGTTACACAATTCGCGTTATATTCTTGAAATCAGTAAGTATTTTGTACTACACGCTTTCAAAGGTAGGCTATGTGTTAATTCAAAGTATAAGCTAATTCCATTCCAATTTTTTTTGCAAATCCGTGCAGCCGTTTCAGCCTGAAGGAGTAACAAACATACTCGTACATACAAACTTTCCATTTATAGCACACATTTAGGCGACAAAAGTCATGGGGTAGTGATATGCGCGTATACAGATGGCGGTAACATCACGTGCACAAGCTATATGAGGACTGTGTATTGGCGGAGCTCTCATTTGTATTCAGGTGATTCATGTAAGGTGGTTTCCGACGTCATTATGGCCGCACGGTATGAACTAACAGTCTTGGACTGCGGAATGGTAGTAGGAGCTAGACACAAGGGACTTTCCATTTCGCAAATATTTAGGGACTTCCGAACTACGAGATCCACAGCGTCAAGAACTCTCAACCACGAACAATGTACTGACCGACGGCCTTCACTTAATGACCGAGAGCAGTGGCTTCTGTGTACAGTTGTTAGTGATAAACAACCAAGCAACACTGCATGAAATAATTGCAGAAATCGATGTGGGACGTACAACGAACGTATTCGTTAGGACAGTGCGGCGAATTTTGGCGCTAATGGTCTATGGCAGCAGACGACAGACGGGAGTGCCTTTGGTAACAGCATGACGCTGCCCTCAGTGCCTCTCTTGGGCTCGTGCCCATATCGGTTGGACCCTAGACAACTGGAAAATCGTGGCCTGGTCAGACGAGTCCCGATTTGAGTTGGTAAGAGCTGATGGTAGGGTTCGAGTGTGGCGCAGACCACACGAAGCCATAGGCCTAAGTTGCCAACAAGGCGTTGTTGGTGGTAGTGGCTCCGTAATGGTATGGGCTGTGTTCACATCAAATGGACTGGGTTCTCTGGTGCAACTGAGCCGATCATTGACCGGGAATGTTTACATTCACCTTTTGGAGACTATTTTCGAGCTATTCATCGACTTCATGTTCCCAAACAGCGATGGAATTTTTATGGGTGACAATGCGCCTTATCACTGGGCTCCAGTTGTTCGCGACTGTTTTGAAGAACATTCTGGACAGTCGGAGCGAAAGATTTGGCCAATCATCGAACATCTATAGGCCATAATAAAGAGGTCAGTTCGTGCACAAAATCATGCACCGGCAACACTTTCGCAATCATGGACGGCTATAGAGGCAGCATGGCTCAATATTTCTGCAGGTGACTTCGACTTGTTGAGTCCATGCCACGTCGAGTTGCTACCCTACATCGGGAAAAAGGAGGTACGAAACGATATTATGACGTATCCCATGACGTTTGTCTCCTCAGTGGATATGGGGTCCAATACAACGTGAAAATCTGAGAATGCATATCAATGAAACTAGTAGTAGTAGTAGTTGGTGTTAGAGCTGCACCTTTTTTAGATTGAAGTCAGCTGATAGGTATACCTGCTTAAAGGAAGCCCCTCTGACTAAGGGCTCACCTTCCGAGAATGTAATGTTTCCAAGTAGAGAAGGAATTAGCATATTTCATCAAAATATAAGAGGTATTACAGATAAGGTTAGTGAACTGCTTATAGATGTTGACTCTGAAATTACTGGTAAATCAGAACACCACTTAAATAATTTGACAATTCAGAGGCTTCGTTTACTAGGATACAGATTAGCTGGCTGTTTCTCAAGGAGTTCCTTCCGGGGTGGGGGAGCTGCTATATACGTAAAAAAAAGTATTCCATTCGAGTCCATAGACGTATCACGACACTGCACTGAACAGATATTTGAATGTTGTGCAGAGGCAGTTGAATTTAGTGAAACTCTACTTCTAATTGTAGTTGTTTATATGTCCCCTAACTCCGACTTCAGAGCATTTCTGCTCAAGCTAGAGAGGGTTCTTGATTCACTTTGTAGGAAGTACCAGAAATTAGTTATGTGTGGTGACTTCAATATTAATTGTATATGATGGTGCAAAAAAAGCATGTTGGTAGATCTCCTAAATTCATATGATCTGATGCAGACTGTGTTTTTTCCAACTAGAGTTCAGGGGAACAATAGCACAGCCATAGACAATATTTTTATTCATTCTTCATTACTCTATGGGTATTCTGTTAGTAAAGGCCTGAATGGCCTTTCAGACTATGATGCACAAATTTTAATACTAAAAGTCTTTTGCACTCAAACAAATGTTATATTTAATTACAAACTATGTAGGAAAGATAATCCAACAGCAATAGAGAGTTTTTAAACCTTGTCGAGGAACAAGAGTGGCAGGATGTTTATAGTGCAGATAATATAGATGATAAATACAATGCTTTTCTTAACACATTTCTCATGCTCTTTGAGAGCTGCTTTCCATTAGAACGTTCTGAACGGGGCACTAGCAGTAATAGGCAGCCCAGGTGGCTGACTAGTGGGGTAAGGATATCTTGTAGAACAAAGCGGGAATTATATCAAATTTTAGAAGTAGTTACAATCAATCTACAGTAGCCCATTACAAACAGTATTGTAAGGTGCTTAAACATGTTATTAGGAAGGCAAAGGGAATGTGGTATGCAAACAGAATAGCTAATTCACGGGATAAAATTAAAACCATATGGTCAGTTGTGAAGGAAGTGTCTGGTCAGCAGGACAACATTGACGATATGAAGTCAGTTCGCAGTAAAAATATTTCTGTTATTGATAAATTAGATATATGTAGAGTATTTAACAATCATTTTCTGAGCATTGCTGGTTAATGAAATAAAAATTTAGTTTCTTCATGAAATCATATAACTTTCTTGGCAAATGCCTTTCCGAGATTGATATCTGAAATACTCCTCTGTGATACAGAAAAGAGGGAGATTGAGTCAATAATTAAATCACTGAAGGCTAAGGACTCTCAAGGTTATGATGGAGTGTCTAGCAGAATATTAAAGTACTGTGCTGCACATGTTAGCCCTGTATTTAGCCATATCTGTAATTTTTCCTTTAGGAATGGTCAATTTCCTGAGCGATTAAAGTACTCAGTAGTAAAGCCGCTTTATAAAAAGGGAGAAAGGGATAATGTAGATAATTGTAGACCTATTTCTATGCCATCAGTGTTTGCTAAAGCTGTTGAAAAGGCTGTGTATGTAAGGATAATTGATCATTTTATATCACACGATTTGCTATCAAATGTACAGTTTGGCTTTAGAAGTTGTTTAACAAGTGAAAATGCTGTATTCTCTTTTCTTTGTGAGGTACTGGATGCGTTAAACAAAAGGTTTCGAACGCTTGGCATATTTTTTGATTTAACTAAGGCATTTGATTGTGTTGATCACAAAATATTGCTCCAGAAGTTGGACCATTATGGAATACGGTAGCTCACAATTGGTTCACCTCCTACTTTAGCAACAGGCAGCGAAAGGTCATTATTCACAATGTTGATAACGGCTGTGATGTGGGGTCTGAGTGGGGTACTGTCAAGTGGGTGGTGTCCCAGGGATCAGTGTTGGGGCCACTCCTGTTCCTTATTTATATGAATGATATGCCCTCTAATGTTATGGGTAACTGTAAAATATATCTGTTTGCTGATGAATTAGCTTGGTAGTAAAGTATGTTTTGTGCAACATTGGCTCAGTTTCAAATAGTGGAGTACTTGACCTAAGTACATGGCTTGCAGAAAATAAACTATCGCTAAATCACAGTAAGACTCAGTTTTTACAGTTTCTAACACACAATTCAACAAAACCTGACGTTTTAATTTCACAGAACGGGCATATGATTAGTGAAACTGAACAGTTCAAATTTCTAGGTATTTAGACAGATAGTAAGCTGTCGTGGAAAGCCCACGTTCAGGATCTTGTTCAAAGACTTAATACTGCCATTTTTAATATTCGAACGGTATCAGAAGCGAGTGATCGTTCGACACGAAAATTAGTCTACTTTGCTTATTTTCATTCTCTTATGTCGTGTGGTATTATATTTTGGGGTAGCTCTTCACATTCTAAAAGGATACTTTTGGCTGAGAAACGGGTTGTTCGGGTAATAAGTGGTGTAAGTTCACATACCTCTCGTCGACCCCTGTTCACGAGTCTGGGTATTTTGACATTGGCCTCTCAATATATATATTCCTTACTGTCATTTCTTGTTAACAATATCAGCTTATTCCCACTTATTCACTCGGTTAATACTCGGCAGAAATCAAACCTGCATTTGGATCGGACTTCCGCATCTCTTGTGCAGAAAGGCGTGCAGTATACTGCCGAATTAATTTTCAGTAAGCTACCTCTCGAATTCAAAAATCTTAGCAGTAATCCACCCGCTTTAAAATCGAAACTGAAGAGTTTCCTCATGGGTCACTCCTTCTATTCTGTCGAGGAGTTCCTTGAAAAATTAAGCTGATTCTTACTGTATTGTTGATTGCTTTTACTGAAACCTATGGATTACCTTTTTTCGGGTTCATAAACATTTATTTTTATCTGTTATTACTTTTATGTTGTAATTTCATGAACTGACTGGTTCCATGACCGTGGAGATTTGATCCTCAATTTGGTCCTACGGAACTTGACGTGTGAATAAATAAAAATAGAAGGTATTTAGTACTAAAATAACGACTGCGCGAGTATAGGGTTCCGTGGCCAGTGTCATCTTCTATACAGGTAAAGATACCGATAACAAATGAGCACCGTGAAGATTGAATAATTTCAGTAACCTGGTTGACGGCATAGTCGCTGCACATTCGCTGATCAACTGTGAGTAATCCTATGGTGACATGGATAGGGACACACTTCCGGTAAGGCTGTGTACAGACAGCATTCGAGATGACGGCGTAATATGGCGAGGCAGCTGTGCAACCAGCGACAGTAGCATCTCAGGCGAAGCCAGACGAACGTCGCAGGCGCCCCGCTGCAGATAGCGCTGTCGAGTGGCTGCCTGCCGGATAGGAACAGGGCGCCGCTTCTGGCCAGACGGTTTGCTGCAACAGTCCAGTCCCTTCCCACGAAGATCAACGCGTCAGACTCCTGGGACCACAACTCAAGGCGTGGATCATACTTTCTCCGTCCTAAACACTCACTCGATAGTGCTCACCATGTTGCTGACTCTATGCCACTGTTCGAGATAATCTTCACCATTCCGTTTTCTAATTCTTCCTTTCCTCTGTTATTAATTTTATTTTTGCGGTCGGAAGAGAGATATTCTGACAGTACGTTCGGGTAAGAAACACCTGAAACATATACACTGAAACGCAAAAAGGATCTGGTACAGGCATGCGCATTCAAATATAGAAATACGTAAACAGGCAGAAGACGGCACTATGGTCGGCAATGCCTATATGAGACAAGTGTGTGATGCAGTTGTTAAATTGGTTACCGCTGCTATAATGGTAGTTTATCAGGATTGAAGTGAGTTCGAACTTGATGTTATAGTTGGCGCACGAGCGATGGGACACAGCATCTCCGAGGTAGCGATAAAGTGGGAATTTCCCCATACGATCATTTCACGAGTGTACCGTGAATGATCAGGAATCCGGTAAAACATCAAATCTCCGACATCGCTGCGGACGGAAAAACATCCTGCAAGAATGGCACCAACTACGACTGAACAAAATCGTTCAACGTGACAGAAGTACAAGCCTTCCACAAACTGATGCACATTTCAATGCTGTGCCATCGACAAGTGTCAGCGTGCGAAACATTCAACGAAACATCATCGATATGGGCTTTCGGAGCCGAAGGCCCACTCGTGTACCCTTGATGACTGCACGACACAAAGCTTTACGCCTCGCCTAGGCCCCTCAACACCCACATTGGACTGTTGATGGCTGGAAGCAAGTTGCCTGGTCGAACGAGTCTCGCTTCAAATTTTATCGAGCGGATGAATAGGAGCGGGTATGGAGAGAACCTCATCAATCCATGGACCCTGCATGTCAGCAAGGGACTGTTCACGCTGGTGGAGGCTCTGTAATGGCGTCGGGCGTGTTCAGTTGGAGTGATATGGGACCCCTGATACGTCTAGATACGATTCTGACTGGTGACACGTACGTAAGCATCCTGTCTGATCACCTGAATCCATTCGTGTCGATTATGCATTCAGACGAACTTGGGCGATTCCAGCAGGACAATGCGACACCCCATACGTCCAGAATTGCTACAGATTGGCTCCAGGAACACTCTTTGAGCTTCAACTCTTGCACTGGCCACCAGACTCCGCAGACATGAACATTATTGAGCATATGTGGGATGCCCTGTAACGTGCTGTTCAGAAGAGATCTCCATCCTCTCGTACTCTTAAGGATTTATGTACAGCCTTGCAGGATTGGTTTTGTCAATTCACTCCAGCACTACTTCAGACATTAGTCGAGTTCATGCTACGTCGTGTTGCGGCACTTCTGTGTGCTCGCGGGGTCCTACACGATATTAGGCGGGTGTACCGGTCGGTTTGCCTCTTCAGTGTATATAGTGGGTAAAACGTACAGTAAAAAATTTCCATTTTAAGCTTTATGTATAGACAGTTACAACTACAAACAAACTTGCTAGTTTCTCACCCGTTCTTTGGGAGTAGTTGTAATTTGTGCAACTCCTCCTTTCTTGAAAACAATTTTCATGCACGTCAGAATATAGTTCATTTTCAGCAATACCACACTGTCAAGTAGTGTCGGCAATCACGTAGAATTACACGGTCCAGTCACATTAATGTGACCACCTGTCAAAAGCCTGAATAACCTCCTTTCGCAGCGCGCACCGGTGTCAGATGTACAGAAAAAGAGTGCCGTAGCCAGCTGCGCTAGGTTACTTGCTTGAGGATCCATAGCCCGAACAGCCCCAATCGAGGAGGTCCCATAGATTTTGTGTTTAGTTTAAATCGGACGAATTTGGTGGCCAGGTGAATACACTAAACCCATCCTGGTGCTCTTCAAACCGAGCACGTACACTGCGAGCTGCGTGACGCGTTGCACTGTACTGCTGATGAATGCCATACTCCCTAGGAAAAAGAAACTGGATGTACAGGTGGACATGGTCCCCAAGGATGGATACGTACTTGTGTTCATCCATTGTGCCTTCCATAATGATTCGGGAGGACGACGGTTCAATCCCATCTCCGGCCATCCTGATTTAGGTTTTCCGTGATTTCCCTAATTCGTTTCAGGCAAATGCCGGGATGGTTCCTTTGAAAGGGCACGGCCGATTTCCTTCCAAATCCTTCCCTAACCCGAGCTTGCGCTCCGTCTCTAACGACCTCGTTGTCGACGGGACGTTACACACTAACCACCACCACCACCTTCCATAATGATATCACCTCGGAAATATCACGAAAATATTTCCTAGACCATAACGCTACAGTACTCCCTCGTTGTTGCACGCAGCTCGTGGTCGTGCGGTAGCGTTCTCGCTTCCCACGCCCGGGTTCCCGGGTATGATTCCCGGCGGGGTCAGGGATTTTCTCTGCCTCGTGATGGCTGGGTATTGTGTGATGTCCTTAGGTTAGTTAGGTTTAAGTAGTTCTAAGTTCTAGGGGACTGATGACCATAGATGTTAAGTCCCATAGTGCTCAGAGCCATTTTTTTAACTCCCTCGTTGCAAAGTGTTTGCTTTCAGATGTTTCACGCCGTACACGCTATCTCGCCGATAAACAACAGTCAGCATGGGTGAATTAAACAGGCGCCTGCTGCGGAAGACCGTCCGCAGCAAAGTTCACTGAACGATAGTTGAGGATACACGGTTGGTAGACCCTTGGTTCATCTGGGCGGTCAGTTGCTCAACAGTTACACGCCTGTTCGCCCGTAGACATCTCTGCATTCGCTCTTTTCGTGTATTATCCGTGACGCAGCACAACGGCCACGGTGCCGATATCGGATAGCGCCATTTGTTCTGCACAGTATACTTTAACCACGACGGCACCCGAACGGTTTACAAACGTGGCCTGAAAGTCAACGATCATGGCCCTTTTGGACTCCAGACAAACCGCTCCATTTCCACGTTACGACAGCTACCGCACTGTTTCACCGTTCTCCCGACACGCTACGTAGACCTTCCACATCTATTGCTGCCACTTTCTGTCCGAGGTTATTGCAGGTTGACGTCGAACATCAGCGGTGGTTACGTTAATGTGACTGGACTGTGTAATTAACAGAGCCACTGAGACCATTTTCCTTGGGGTGAGAATATTTAAGTACGACCGGAAAATAATATTACCTCTCACTGTTGAGATAGGCTTCGAGGCAACAGCACAGACATCTGCAATTTCAGTGCATTGTCTGTAGAAGTTTATCTGAGAGCTGAAGCTTCAGACTCTTGAGGCAGGCTACCAGTTTTTAAACAGTAACAATGTTAATTATCTTATTTCTCGCTGGTCGTAATAATTCGTTTAGTGAAAATAACGACGACTGCCCAAAAGTGCAATAGTCACCAATCCATGAAGTCATACAAAGTGCAATAGCACCAGCCCACGAGGTCATCCATGTCACCATCAGGTAAAGCTGAATGTTCCACGGCGGATGTTTAATTATTTCATGATACCTCCCTCTCTCTGTCTCTCTCTTTGCCTCATTAAAAATAGTGCCTCTTTTTTTATTCACAGATCTGCAAACTAAGGGCCACGAGCCAGCTTTAGTGCCTTATTTCTTGTTATTTTCCTTACTTCCAGTATTCTTTCATCGTTTCACTGCGTTTTCTTCTCCTGACCTCTAACCATTTAAGATCAAGTTTTGTCACGGTCCTACCATGGAAAGCTTCCACGATGAATAGTTTTTCTCTAAACACTTCTCCGTCAGTTGTTTCATCAGCTTTTATGCTATTTTTTCTGTATTCGTTTTTATTTTGTGGATCCAAATGGTTGAATTTTTATCCCGCAAATATTTGAAGATCTTTTCTGCTAATCTACTGTCTTGTTTTCGATGTAAATGTCCAAAACCTATGGCTCTCCTTTTTTTCATTTCTTCTGATACGTCTTTTCGATAAATTTCACCGTAACTTCGTAATTTCCAGTTTTCCATAGTTTGTGAGTGCTTGGGCCTAATACTTTCCTAATGATTCATCTTTTTATTATTTATAATTTAAGTCAATTGTAGTTTAATGCAAGACATTCCTTTGCTTATAGACATTCTGGTTTCACTACTATAATGTAATGCTTTATTTTTACAATGTTTGTTAAATCTGTCCTGCTGGCTGTTTCTTCTAAAAGGCTAATTTGTGTTGCAGCAGATGTCGCATTTTGAGAAAGAATGGCAAAATGGTTCAAATGGCTCTAAGCTACATGGGACTTACATCTGAGGTCATCAGTCCCCAAGACTTAGAACTACTTGAAGCTAACTAACCTAAGGACATCACACACATCCATGCCCAAGGCAGGATTCGAACCTGTGACCGTAGCAGCGGCGCGGTTCCGGATTGCAGCGCCTAGAACCGCTTGGCCACAGTGGCCGGCGATCAACAGATAAATCTGGCGCGTATCTTCACAAAGCAAAAATCACCTCTAGCTCATCTATGTGTGGCAAATGTCTAAGCAATTAAAACCTTACGAACGCTGTTGAAGATGGCTGAAAAAATTTACATAAAGGATGTAATTGGTAAAATTGTGGATATTTTTGTATGTGGTACCTTAAATGTACACTCATCAGTGTGTTGGTTATTGTTTCTCTGCATCGAACAGAAACATCACAAACGTTTTATTTTATGCACGATCGTATTTGCAGTACTAAGTGGACTAAATGGACTACACTAACCGCCTTACTTCTATGCGTCCACACTTCAGCACTTCACCTGTTGCCCAGGGGAAAATAAACATTACTAGCTTGCTTTTACCACATGTATCTGGAGGGACTATCCAATTTTGAACATAGGACTTGTTACAGCTATAATTAATAGAGTGTACATGATGTAAATACCGATGCAGTGTAGTTCAGTACTTGGTCCTCACTCACCAGCAGAAATATCTGCACTTATACTCATTACATGCTGTATATATGAGATTGACAACCCCCTAAAAGTGATAGAGGTGGTTTTAGATGTGATGCACGTAGGCAAGAACGGAAAGGAAGTTTATCACCTTGAGGAACTTGAAACAGCAGTGCAGCAAAATAGGCTTAGTACTTAATGCGTAGTCGAGAGAAAATGGTAATGCTGTTTTCAACGTTTTTTGGATACTTTTCAAGGTTAGCGTTAGTATCGTAAATGTGTTTTTTTTTTACTTTATTGTTATTTTAAAATCTGTACAAACAGGCAGGCTGTCAGCAGCACACTATGCTGCTCTTCAGCCATAGAATATACAAGGAGCAAAAACAGTGAGAAGACACGTAAGTTACAGAACGGTGGGCAATAAAGCAGGAGACACATAGAGACAAACACGGAGCCATTCACACTCGTCGATAATCCACACTGCTAACTGATGAGACAACGCACAAACACTGAAGATGACGATGGCACTGGTGAACGATGGAGTGTGACGGTGAACACTGGACACTAAACACGACGGCACACACGAAACACTGATGGGGGTGATCTCCGCCGTGCGAATGTCCACTGAGTGTGTGCGAGTCCGGGGACCTGCCAAGAGGGGAACAGGGGTGAGGTGGGGGAGAGGGGAAAAAAAGGATGCCAATGGCTGAGGAGACTGGGGCAGGAGGAGAGGGACAGGGGAGGGGAGGCCTGGGGGAGGAGGGGGGAGAAAAGAAGGAGGGAGGGAAAAGGGAGAGAAGGGAGGGAGGGTGCCCAGAGGAGCAAGCACAGGAGGAGGGTGGGAGGATCAAAGTTGGTAGGAGGGGTAGATGGAGGGGAGGAGGGCATCATCAGGGAGGGGGAGCTGACGGAAGCCACCTTGGGAGAGGGTAAGGAGGGTGGAGAGATGGAGACCGGGTGGGACGTGCGAATACAGGCGCGGCAGCGGGCGGGGGTGGGAGAGGATCGGGGAGACGAGCGGGTGAGGAGGATAGAGTTTGCGGGAGGTGTACAGGAGCTGTATCCTTTCAAGGAAAAGGAGGAGGTGGGGGAAGGGGATGAGATCGTACAGGAGCCGCATGGGGGAGGGGAGATGGATGCGATAGGCGAGGCGGAGAGCATGACATTCAAGGATTTGGAGGGATTTATAAAAGGTAGGGGGGGCGGAGATCCAAGCCAGATGGGCATAACAAAGGATAGGGCGGATGAGGGACTTATAGGTGTGGAGGATGGTGGAGGGGTCCAGACCCCACGTACGGCCGGAGAGGAGCTTGAGGAGACTGAGTCGGGAGCGTGCCTTGGCTTGGATTATCCGGAGGTGGGGAGTCCAGGAGAGGCGACGGTCGAGGGTGACGCCAAGGTACGTAAGGGTGGGAGTGAGGGCGATAGGACGGCCATAGATGGTGAGATAGAAATCAAGGAGGTGGAAGGAAGGGGTGGTTTTGCCTACAATGATCGCCTGGGTTTTGGAGGGATTGACCTTGAGCAACCACTGGTTGCACCAAGCGTGAACCGGTCAAGATGGGATTGGAGAAGGTGTTGGGAGCGCTGTAGGGTGGGGGCAAGGGCAAGGAAGGCGGTGTCTGGAAAATGTGAACGGTTTTGCATAGTTAACCGTCGGTATGTTCAAAAAAATTTCGGGCTTGCAGCCGGTCGTCGTTCAATACTTCGCACGATATTTCAACTGGGCACCTTCCAGTCATCTTCAGGTGAGCCGTCGCAGAATCCGTAGAAATACGACTGGCGGAAAATCTGTTAAACCGTGACAGCGGCTACCAGCTGGACAGTGCATGGAATCCCATCATCTCCACGATTTGCTGAAATCGAAGACGACAGAGTGCGTCGACGGCCGTGGCAAACAGCAACGGAGAGGGCGACTGAGTTCCGCTATTCCACCAGCGAGGGCGCTGCCGGCGGGCAGTGTTGGTTCAACTATCAAGTTTTCGACGCATGCACAGAATAGTTACAGTACGCTATATATTGCGGAGCGGAGGGCGTTATCGCCAGTCTGCGACGGCTCACCTGAAGATGACTGGCGGGTGCCCAGTTGAAATATCGTGCGAAGTATTGAACGACGACCGGCTGCAAGCCCGAAATTTGTTTGAACAGTCAATTCGCAGGGAAAATTTTAAAATTCACATCAGACGCCTTTACGGGGAGGAGATGGCCTCACATATCCGAAGTTTCGAGAAGCTACGTGTTAAAAGAGCAAAACTTTTAAGTTCATTAACCTTTTTATTGAGATGTCGGGACCATGGCATAATACCAAACTTTTCCAGAATGACTCATTTCATTAAGACCGCTACTGCACGGAAGATTACTGAGAAGGCTAGTCATGCTATTGTCAAGGAGAGGATTTGCTATACAAGACGAAGGTTAGATGCTATTTCAGCAGAACTTTACCAGTTACATCTGAAGGTTGCAAGGTATCTTTCTCCTGTATCATGGGACTGGGTTGATGGAGTGACTTCGGCCAAGTTCGAGTGGCTCCACAATGATGCTAATTGTCGGCAGATATCAAAATTTGATCGACTGTTGCCACAGAAGCCGTCGCCAGAAGGGATAATGGTACGACGTTCCGTTGTCAATCTCACGGAGAAGAATTTGGACGACGCTACGCTGTCTGTATTAAGCAAAGGACTCAATTTTGCACCTACACCTACAGCACCGCCATTAATAAGTATTTTGAGTGGTGTTGAAGAAGCTGTACGACGTCTTCCTTTGGATGCCGCAGACGAAATAAGAAGGGAAACTTGCCGTGCTCTGTTGAAGGCTCCTACTCAACACAGTAATTTAACCTCTGCAGAAAGGGCTGCATTACGAAATCTGAGAGAAGACCCTGACGTAGTGGTATTGAAAGCTGACAAAGGTAATCCAACTGTTTTGTTACCTCGTGGTGTGTATAAAGATAAGATGTATGGTCTGCTAAGTGACTCTACCTATAGGAGGATTGATTACGATCCTACAGGACGTGTGCAACAAAAAACTTCAGCACTATTAAATTCCTCCTCCTTACCGCAAGAGACCATCAAGAGGTTAAAACCACATGGTTGTGTACCTCTAAGACTGTATTGCCTTCCAAAGATTCATAAAGAGGGTCTTCCTCTGCGTCCAATAGTGAGCAACATTGGAGCTCCTACATATGATTTAGCTAAACATCTCGCTTCCTTACTGAGACCTTTCGTAGGCAAGTGCTCACATCACATACGAAACTCAGCTGATTTTATCAATACACTGGGGGCTCTTCGTCTTAGCAGTGTAGACCTTCTAGTAAGTTTTGATGTGGTCTCACTTTTTACAAAAGTTCCTCTTGCAGATTCTTTGACACTGATTGGTAACATGTTTCCTGTTGATATCACTGCTTTGTTCAGGCACTCACTTTCCTCAACTTATTTTATGTTTAATCAAGAATATTTTGAACAGACTGACGGTGTCGCCATGGGTAGCCCCCTGTCTCTTTTGGTCGCCAACCCTTTTTATGGAGGATTTTGAAGAGAGAGCGCTTGAATCAGCTGCCCTGAAGCCAACAGTTTTTTGGCGGTATGTGGATGACACTTTCATAGTGTGGCCTCATGGAGAAGATAAACTAATGGAGTTTCTACATCACCTGAACTCCATTCATAGCAACATCCTGTTCACCATGGAAATAGAGAAAGATGGTTGTTTGCCTTTCTTGGATGTCCTGGTTCGAAGGAAGAATGATGGTTCTCTAGGGCATTCAGTTTACCGGAAACCCACTCATACTGATTTGTACCTGCAAGCATCGAGTTGCCATCACCCATCGAAAACCATGAGTTTGCTTAAAACACTTGTTCATAGAGCTCATACAGTCTCAGATCTAGATAGCTTATCTCAAGAACTCGCCCATCTAAAGACAGTATTCAGCGAAAATGGGTATTCCATCCGGCAGATTAACAGGGCACTAACAGTTAAAACTAAGAAGCAGGAAGTGAATAAAGAGGGGAACATGCCGGAACAATCTTTAGCTTTTCTTCCATTCGTTGGCAACACTTCGTTTAAAATAGCAAAAATCCTCCGAAAATTTCAGGTAAAAGTGGTTTTCCGCCCACCATCAAAGTTTGCGGACCTTGTGGGATCAGTTAAGCACAATCTGTTACTACGAAAGGCCGGAATTTACAAGATATCGTGCCAATGTGGTATGGCTTACATAGGTCAAACCACACGCACCTTGAAAGAACGCTGCACTGAACATCAACGTTACACCCGGCATTTGCAGCCAAGCAAGTCCGCTATTGCTGAACATTGTAATTCCACTGGACATTCAATGGAGTATGAGAAAACAATGATTTTGAAGTTCACAGCAACATCTTTCTGGGACTCCATTACTAAAGAATCCGTAGAAATACTCCTGATGGAAAATCTGTTAAACCGTGATAGTGGTTACCAGCTGGACAGTGCATCGAATCCCATCACCTCCACGATTTGCTCAAATCGAAGACGACAGAGTGCGCCGACGGCCGCGGCAAACAGCAACGCAGAGGACGACTGAGTTCCACTATTCCATCAGGGAGAGCGCTGCCAGCGGGCAGTGTGGTCCATCTATCAAGTTTTCGACGCATGCGCAGAATAGTTACAGTACGCTATAAATTGCGGAGCGGAGGACGTTATCGCATCCGCAGGCTTGATCCCCCCACCCTCTGGTTTCCTCCTTCCTCTCCACCCCACGCCCGTTGCCGCACCTCTATCGCTGTATCCCTCCCTCTCTCCCCCTCCCAGATGATGAACTACGCCGTGACATCTACCCTTCCTTCCAACTATAACCTGGCCTTGTTCCCCCCCCCCCCCCTCCCCAGGGCTCCCTTTTTTCCTCGTCCCTCCTTCTCCCAGAGCGGATTCTTCCTCCTTTCCCCCCCCCCCCCCCCTGAGACCCTGCACGCCATACTTGCCTCTTTCCTTCCACATCCCTCCCTACCTGGCGCTCTTCAGGGCGGCCCCCACTCATCTCCCCCATCTCTTCCCCTCCCTCCCTTCTTCAGGTCTCCCTCATCTCCTTGCGCCTGGCAGATCCTCTGTTTTGATCATCATCAGCGTGCCACATCAGTGTTGTTTAGTGCTGTTTCTCCTGTGCGTCAAGAGGTGCGATTTAAATTGTGTGCTGCCTTGAGGTTCGCCGTCAGTGTTTGTTATGTGCTTCACCATCCATTGATACCTTTCATGCTCCAGTCATACTGTGCCTTGTGCTCTTTTAATTGTCGCAGTGTGTGGCTTTTTGTGTGTGCCACTTTTAAACAGTTTTAACAGTTTTTTTATCTCCATTTTACGGTCACCCCGTTTTTTGACCATTGCCTTCCATAATGTTCCCCCTTTCTTATATCTATGCTCACCATATTCTCTCCTTTGTTCTTTTTAAATGTCTTCTATTGTTTGTTCTATGTGTTTCGGCTGAAGAGCAGCGCATACGCTGCTGCCAGCCCGATGGGGAATTGAAATACAATAAAGAAAAAAAAAAAAAAAAACGTTATCGCCAGTCTGCGACAGCTCACCTGAAGATGACTGGCAGGTGCCTAGTTGAAATATCGTGCGAAGTATTGAACGACGACCTGCTGCAAGCACGAAATTTGTTCGAACAGTCAATTCGCCGGAAAAATTTTAAAATTCACAACCGTCGGTATGTTTTCTCTTCATGTCCCTTGTAACATCTTTGAAATGTTATGGAATGGCTGATGCCTCAGTACAGTCTGTTTGAGCCTTATACATGTTTACTGAATTAGCGAATGCACGGAGAGGCATCTGACGGAAGTTTTACGTGACGTGAGTGATGTTTACCGCTATATGAAAGGGACGCTCGGTGGTTGGAATCTTGACTGATGAAACGCACAGCTGATGATTGTGTTCCTAACTTCAGTGGTTGTATTTTAAAATAATTATAACATATTTTCTTTTATTCTTAGAAAATATACCACACATATATTTTGTTAGTATTCGTTTAGTAAAATGCTCAGTAATGTCAGGTTTTTGCGCTGAAAGCTGTTAGTTTATTTTTCAGATAGTAGCGGTTTTTTCCCATTGATTCGATGTAACTATAGGCTGACTTACTGTTGATTATATTGTCACTCCATTGTAGCAACATGGAAAGATACAGTAACAGTTTTTAAGAAATCTATTACAGAATTCTCTCTCTCTCTCTCTCTCTCTCTCTCTCTCTCTCTCTCTCTCTCGCTGTGTGTGTGTGTGTGTGTGTGTGTGTGTGTGTGTGTGTGTGTGTGTGTGTGTGTGTATGTGTGCGTGTGTGTGTGTGCGTGTGTGCGTGATAAAAGACGATTTTCCGAGTTTTATTTGCAACTTCAGTATCTGATTTTCTTGGCACCTACTACACTACCGGCCATTAAAAATGCTACACCACGAAGATGACGTGCTACAGACGCGAAATTTAACCGACAGGAAGAAGATGCTGTGATATGCAAATGATTAGCTTGTCAGAGCATTCACACAAGGCTGGCGCCGGTGGCGACACCTACAACGTGCTGAGATGAGGAAAGTTTCCAACCGATTTCTCATACACAAACAGCAGTTGACCGGCGTTGCCTGGTGAAACGTTGTTGCGATGCCTCGTGTAAGGAGGAGAAATCCGTACCATCACATTTCCTACTTTGATAAATGTCGGATTGTAGCCTATCGCGATTGCTGTTTATCGTATCGCGACATTGCTGCTTGCGTTGGTCGAGATCCAATAACTGTGAGCAGAATATGGAATCATTGGGTTCAGGAGGGTAACACGGAACGCCGTGCTGGATCCCAATGGCCTCGTATCACTAGCAGTCGAGATGACAGGCATCTTATCCGCATGGCTGTATCGGATCGTGCAGCCACGTCTCGATCCCTGAGTCAACGGATTGGGACGTTTGCAAGACAACAACCTTCTGCACAAACACTTCGACGACGTTTGTAGCAGCATGGACTATCAACTCGGAGACCATGGGTACGGTTACCCTTGACGCTGTACTACAGACAGGAGTGCCTGCGATGGTGTACTCAACGACGAACCTGGGTGCACGAATGGCAAAACGTGGTTTTTTCGGATGAATCCAGGTTCTGTTTACAGCGTCATGATGGTCGCATCCGTGTGAGGCGACATCGCGGTGAACGCACATTGGAAGCGTGTATTCGACATCGCCATACTGGCTTATAACCCGGCGTGATGGTACGGGGTGCCATTGGTTACACGTCTCGGTGGCTTCTTGTTCGCACTGACGGCACTCTGAACAGTGGACATTACATCCCAGATGTGTTACGACCCGTGGCTCTACCCTTCATTCGATCCCTGCGAAACCCTACATTTCAGCAGGATAATGCACGACCGCATGTTGCAAGTCCTGTACGGTCCTTTCTGGATACCGAAAATGTTCGACTGCTGCCCTGGCCAGCACATTCTCCAGACCTCTGACCAACTGAAAACGTCTGGTCAATGGTGGCCGAGCAACTGGCTCGTCACAATTTGCCAGTCACTACTCTTGATGAACTGTGGTATGGTGTTGAAGCTGTATGGGCAGCTGTACCTGTACACGCCATCCAAGCTCTGTTTGACTACATGCCCAAGCGTATCAAGGCCGTTATTACGGCCAGAGGTGGTTGTTAAGGGTACTGATTTCTCAGGATCTATACACCCAAATTGCATGAAAATGTAATCACATGACAGTTCTAGTATAATAGATTCGTCCAATGAATACCCGTTTTCATCTGCATTTCTTCTTGGTGTAGCAATTTTGATGGCCAGTAGTGTAGTCTTCTCAATTTTCATGTGCTGAGATCTTAGGGTTTTTGTGTAAGCCTATAAGAAGATTAGTTCATAGAAGATTATTGGAAACTGTTGTACTAATTACTGTGTGCTATGTTGCAAATTTCAAGAAAAATCTTTGACCCAATACTCTCTATTGCCTGGTACACAGTCCCTGCCTCCAGCGGTATTGTGGAACATCGCTTAGTAACTGATGGCTTATTGGTCGTTGCAGTTAGTACTCACGAGCTATGGACCTCTTTCTCTTTCAACTCAATTAGCTCTGCTGTTTTCAGTTGCGACGAAAAGGCATTATCTGGCTGCTAAATCTGCTGAGAATAGACGGTAACGGTGCAGAGTTGCTAAAAAGCGACGCGGCGCTCCCCGTGCAATCAACTGGCCCATCATTGACGTCACGCTCCACTCCGGCGCCGCCGCCGGCTATTGGCTGGGCAAACAGCAGCTGTGACGTCGCTGCTGGCCAGAGGTGCGAAATCAGTGTTGCGACCTACCAGAATTGCTGACGTGGTAGAGAGAAGCATGAAGAACACTTTTCGCATTCGAATGCTTTCGGAATTTCAACACGTTCTCAGCTGATTGTCCGCACGCCTAGAAACTTACTGTTTCCTCTGTAGAAACAAACATGTACAGTATAGTAGATAGCTTTTGCAGGTCAGGTTCGAAAGAAAAACGGGGCGTGGAGTAGTCAGCAACCACCCCAGCCCCCTTTCCCACTGTCCCCGAAGAATCTATGTTACTAAATGGCTAAAACCATGTGAGGCGTAGAGCCGTATAACGATCCTGCCTTGGAGCCGGTTCAGTGGGAGATGTGTCTCAGAGCTGGATAGTGACAGACGGTGACGCGAGACTGGACGCGCACGTAGTTTATGTATCAGCCGATAGAGGACAATATTGGATAGGGGTCTGATTTAGTTTCGATTGTGCCCACTAGAGTGCACTAAAGTAGTAGAATGTTTTCCATAAACTGTTCTAGTATTTTCATAAAGTGTTATTATTTCTTTTTGTGTATGTAAAATGTTATAAATGTGTTTTAGCAATGTGAATGATGCGTGAGTGTGGTAAACCACACTCACGCATCATTCACATTAATATGAAGATAATTGTTTAACGAGTTAGCTAGTAGGATTTAGTGTGGGAACATTTCGAAGACGTACGGATATGGACTAAGGTGATTTTTGTGGAATAGTTTCGTAAAGTAAGTTTATGGTAAAAGGAGTGTTAATTCGGGTATAAATAACAATAGTAAATAACTTTTTGCATAAACAAAACTTCAGCATATTAAATAATTACGTCGGTAAAAAGTGCAGTCGTGAGGTTTACTATTTAGCGATTGTTTATGGATGAAAAGTGCGGACTGACGCGGGAGAATGTCGTTTAGCTATTGGCTGTTAAGTAAACTGACCAATGGTAAAGCAATATTCTCGCTCGCCTTTCTCTGCTGGTAGAGAGGGAACGGTCGAAGCCTAGCCATGAAAGAGATCGGACGTGTGCAGTAGTAGTTCCGATGGAAATGATAAGTTGCTGGATATAGCAGCGTTTCTTACATTTAAAGTGTTGGAAAATGACGGCATAATTATTCCGATGGGCGTGTAGAAATTTCGGAATTTTTAAGTGAATTTTGTAACGACAAATGACATATACTCCGCTTGGCGTGTTGAGCAGGTCGGTGGCTAAAAACTGTGATTGCATTTGGTACCGACAGACTTAATATTTGGCGAGCATTCTCAATCAAAAACAATCAGTATTTTTGTATCTATTTCGTTTTCGGGAAATGCAACACCATAAACTTGCTAACGTGAGTGAAAGGGATTGTGAGTGACTGTGTTAGGGCTAGCACGGGCTTGGCAGTGGTATTTGTTCTCCTAAGTTTCAGAATATATTAATTGAGGACAAAATTTGCAACCTTTCACTTCGTGAAACTTCCTGTTTCTCCCTAAACGTAGATTAGTGTCTTTAATTGCAGCCTGGTTCACGTCGAAGTACAGTATGTTTCACTCGGCTTTCCTACTGATGATCTGCTGAGACAATGTTCACAGGTAGGTGCAGGTCCGTCGTAAAGGGACGGAAAGAACCGCGTCGCCGCACATGGAGGTACAATAAAATGGAGATGGCACTACTGACTTTTTCTCCGCGGCGCTTTGAAGTTGGCGCCGCCGTATTAGATGTCCCAAAACTTTAGAATATTACTGTTTACATTTATTTCTTGTTCTTTATTTCTGCGCACGCGAAAGTTGTTTTAACCAGCGCCAGGAAAGCTTTTTCAGACACTTTACTGATTTTAAATTCATATTTGATCCAGTAAAATGTCAATGTAACTTCTGTTTGTTATATGTTTCGAATAACCAAGAAGAAGAGTAGCATGTGAAGTGAATAAGGTGCTTTCATAATCCAGCATTTTGCTTAATACAGACGTACGAAACTGACATTCACTGTATGTCTTCTTCCCGAAGATCCTGAAAACATTTTTTAGTATGTTTGGTCAGTTTCCAATATTTCCTTTTCACTGAATGATTAGTATAACGTCAATGACACAATCCGGCATTTTTTATCAAAGAACTTTCATCAGAAGCTAATGTTTGAGGTAACTGACATGACGGACGTGGGCTTCAACTTTGTGACGTCATGAGAATTCTCCTTCTTATAAGTCCACGACTAAAACTGTTACCCAGTCACAACGTCTAACAAATTGCTTCCAGGGGCAACAAAAATTTGATTACGAGTATTTCATATAATTATTGGCCGAATTTGAAAATTTAAAATGCTGTAATAATGTGCTCATTACGAGGCATAATCTTACGTTAAAGGTTCAACGCAATAAGTCATCGTCAGTTTCTCCGTTTTCCGTCGTTCCTTAGTTGCTTCAGAATCCAAGGGAGTGTGTTTCGTCTTTGAAAATAAATGACAGTTTATTTTACCATATGCGTTTCGCTTGTTTTATTTAAGAAGCATTTTCAGTGGCCTGTAATACATGTTTCTTTTAATATATTTAGTAAATGTAAAATGTAGTAGTCACAAATACGTTACTATATTAGTTCTCTCATGTTTTTCTCTCGTTTTTCAGACTAGAAACTACCTTCGTAGCACAATTTTCGTGAGGTTAAATTATCGTTTGGTGCTACGATTTAGATGTTGATAGTGCATATGTGCGCACGCACACAAAACAAATGAAAAATATCAAACCACACACAACACAAACAAAAGACGAAAAATAAACACACTGACAGTTGGCAACACTATACACTGTAAAAACACACATGTTGATCACAGAATGAACACCGCAAGTGCTGTGTTGTAATAAATGTGGGTGAAAACACACCGGAAATCGGTCAGCTGGAGTACGGGGACCGAATGAACTCTTCTCCAGGACCACACACATAGACTGGTAATATTGGAAATCGTAACTAACACCAAACGATAATTTAACCTTATGAAACTTGTGCTACAATTGTTGTTTCTAATAAAAAAAGAGAAAAACATGAGCAAATGTAACACAGTTGTACCTACTAAACAATTAATTTATTATATATATTAAAAGAAACATGTATTACAGGCCACTGAAGATGTTTCATAAATAAAAGGAGCGAAACGCGTTTGGCAAAAAACAAACTGTCTTTCATTTAGTTGCAAAGACAGAACATACCTCCAAGTTTAATAAGTCATATTTTAACACTCTAAATACCACGTGCGTCGCAGTATCATGAGATACTGCGCGTGTCCCTGTGTGCTGCGTTTCCAAAACGGTACCATCCTTACATTTTTCAAAAATGATTCAAATGGCTCTAAGCACTATGGGATTCAACATCTGAGGTCATCACTCCCCTAGACTTAGAACTACTTAAACCTAACTAACCTAAGGACATCACACATGTCCATGCCCGAGGCAGGATTCGAACCTGCGACCATAGCAGCCCTCAGATTTTTATAAGTATTGTTACCTCTATAACGTCAGCACAATATAAGGACATTAAACGTCACAGAAAAATAATACCTATTTTAACTTCGGTTCCAATTTAGGAGGTAAATGAATACGGAACTATGCTTTATGTTATAATAGCAATAGTTTCGCTTTCAATAATGTATAACATTGAATAACTGGATTTAAAACATATACATGCATTTCTCGTATTGTCTGAAACTCACGAAATTACAAATTACAACATATATAAATATGAAAACACTACATATCAACCGCTCTGCACTTCCATTTCCCCATCTTCTCTTCGACGACAGTAATCGCAAAGTACTTGGCGTGCTCAATGATTCCTGCACAAAAAATGTTTGCTTGTCGAACAATGCGCTGTAGTGTTGTTATTCCTGTGTGGGCCACATTCCTGGCACGGACCTACTCGTTCTTCATTCGACTGTCTCGTCGATGTTGTCTTAGAGCGTATTCCGTATATATAGCCTTTGGATAATTCTTACGTTTTGCACGGTCTTAATGGTGTTCTTCAAGAAGCCCCCAAAGCCATATTTTTCAGGAAGTCCTGTCTACTACGTGATCGGTCTGTATTATTCGACATCCACAATATGTGTATATTTATTCCTGATACGTCCAAAAACCTGAAGAATATAGCCAACGGCCACTTTTCGTTATTCTTGAAGTCGAATAAAGCGAACACTTTTGGTCAGCTGTATAGACGTTCCCCTTGGCATGGTTGTAGTCCGTTATTAGACGGGGATTTCCCGTTTCTCTGTCTATTTCCTCGCAACCGTGCATTATATATCACAGGAGAACACATTTTTCTTCTTTGGCTTATAGGATACCCGCACGCAATCGTTCTGGAATCCAAATAGCGAAGAGTCCCTTTCTTGGGATTTCAGACACAGAAAGTCAGAGGGTATTTCTTTTTTATTCTTTTTCATTGTACCAAGAAATGTTACACCGTTCTCAGGATGAAATTGCGCCAACGGATAGCTAGTGTAGTAATTGTCGGTGGTCACATTTCTGTGAGAATCTAAGATGGGCTGAATCAGTCGCTTGACAATGTCGAACGGTTTGTTCGATGTAGAGACGGACCTTCCCTTTGTTTGCCGCAGATATCTCAAAGCTGTGCGCATAAAATGTTCCACTGCCGCACATGGCATACTTCCCCGGCATGTATTGGATGAAACTACACCGAACTCGAAAGGGAAGCAGCATTTCATCAATGGTCAGAAATTATGATAGGGAGTAATTGTTCTTACAGTTACTTTCAAAGTCCCTGTATTTCTCCCTAATGGCTGCGAATTTATCATACTTTCCTGGTATTCCACTAGCCGCCCTCTCATCGAAACTGATGCTTCTCTGTAGGAACATAAATCTGTTATAGGAAAACGCATTTCGGCAGGCCTTCATTGTTGTACCATTACGTTTCCAAGCTCTTCGGGCATTTGCGCAGCTACATTCGTTGAGAGCGATCAAGAACAGAACTCCACAAGGAGCTTTCATTTGCGAAGAAGTAAACCTAGAATCTCTTTTCTTCATATACTGAATTGTACACCACCTTTCTGAGATATATAGGTTTGTGTAACCAACAAATTTTTCAGTCATATATGTAGCTATGAATCTCATAAACGCGTTCAATTCCGAGGAAATATTCTCCCTGTGCTGGTGGGGCCTGGAAATACTTTCGTAATGTTTCTTAATTTCGTTTTATTCGAGAGAGGTAAGGAGCTGCTTATCCAAAGTGTTTCCGCATCTTTTCCGACGTGAAAACGATATCATTGCCTTGAATATAAGCTCAGGGATTGTAATATTCGTCCCCGCATAGTTCGGAGATGTTACTGTGGCAATCCGCGTTCACACTTGCTTCTTCCCCTTCACTTTTCATTGGTGAAATCGCATGGAGGGTGTACCCTTTCTATCTTCGTACTCAGGCAGCCCACGAAGTATTTAAGTATTTGAGGTATAACTTCATCATGTATATTGTCCCTATTCCTAGAAAGGGAAACGGAAACAATGACGTAAATATGTGCATTGTTCTTATTGCAATATGCAGCAACGGTTAGCACAAACAACGGTAAAAGCAAAAGGGGGACACGAAAAAGTATATACATACTTGATTGACAGCGTGCGGTGTACAGTGCCGTCTTTGAGATGTTTTCAGTTCAACGGATAGTTTCTCACTGATTGTACAGTGAAACAGAAGAAGATAGACACGTGCAATACTCAGGGAAGGTCGAACATGAGAATTCGTGTGAACAGAAAGTTAGAGGACTAATGAGTAACACGTACTTCTGCGAACACTGGGATTGCGGCACTCTTTACCGCCGCGCAGTGTTTAGGGGGTTAAAGTTAAAAACTTGAGGCAGCCTAATCCACGTCGTGTTTATTCTGTATTTGAAAATGGAAGCACTTCGTGACTTCCATACACTACACATAATTTCGAACGTTTCTAACATTTTTTCTCTGATCCCCCCCTCCCACACACACATACACGTGAAAGGAAAAAATAGTTATCGCTTACTACATTCTCGTGGTTCATGCAGTAAAACTTCAGTACCAGGCATAACGTTTTCATTATCCTAAGCAAATTTTGCTGAGAGTGTCCAGATGTAACACTGAATGTGCCTGCGGAATTATATGATTGTACAACACAAAATTCAGCATATATGACTATATAAATACTGAGAAACATGAAAGACTCGATTTGAACCTGTTTTATACATGGAAGGTGATTCTTTAAGGAATCGCAAGGAGAGAATTTACTGCTATTTTAATATAAGCCTCTATGTTCTTACAGATACTAATTTACAAATTCTTAACTTTTAAAGAATAATGTAGCTTCAATACTAACAAAAAAGGACAAGAACCGTCCGAACAGGCCGTGAAGGCGCAACGCTATCGACCGGCCGCCATGTCATCCTCAGTCCTTAAAGTGCCACCAGATGCTGATACGGAGGGGCATGTCGCCAGCACACCACTCTCCCGGCCATTGTCAGTTCTCATGAGCGGTGCAGCTCCTCATCAGTCCAGTAACTTCTCAATTGGCCTCACAAGAGCAGAGTTCATCCTGCTGGCCAATAGAACTCGGCAGACCTGGACGGTGAACCATTCATGTGCTAGCCAAGCCCGACAGCGCTCAACTTCGGTGATCCGTTGGCACCTGGTGTTACTACTGTAGCAAGGCCGTTGACAGCTTCAAAACCAAGACTCTCAAAAATGGCAAAAAATCACAGAAAATTACAAGCTTCCTCAAGGCCAGCCCACGTGGATTGGCTTTTGGCTTGACTGGCTACAGGAAACATTCCAACCAGGAAAGGGCATCCAGTCACAGAGTGATCATAGCTGTGGTGCCAAGAACAAATCCAGCACGGCTCGGGAGTTCACTGATAGAACTGGTAAACCATAGGCGCGGGAAAAATGGGAAAACTGACTTCGTTGAGTATAGGTAAATATAAATGTCGTGTGACTGGGGCCTCCTGTCGGGTAGACCGTTCGCCGGCTGCAAGTTTTTCGATGTGACGCCACATCGGCGACTTGCGCGACGATGGGGATGAAATGATGATGATTAGGACAACACAACACCCAGTCCCTGAGCAGAGAAAATCTCCGACCAAGCCGGTAATCGAACCCGGGCCCTTAGGATTAACATTCGGTCGCGCTGACCACTCAGCTACCGGCGGGCGGATATTGAGTATAGGTGGTAAGATTTCTCGAAGTTGAGGCTTTGTTACTACACTGATACGACAGATGTCATGGGACAGAGATATGCACGTGTAAACAGATGGCGGTATTATCGCGTACATAAGATACAAAAGGGCAGTGCATTGGTGGAGCTGTCATTTGTACTCAGGTGCTTCGTGTGGGAAGGTTTCGACGTGATTATGGTCGCAGGACGGGAAATAATTGACTCTGAAAGCGGAATAGAAGTTGGAGCAAGAGCTTGGGACATTACATTTCTGAAATCGCTACATAATTAAATATTCCGAGATCCACAGTGTCAAGAAGTACCGAGAATACCAAATTTCAGGCATACCTCTCACCACGGACAACGCAGTGATTTATGACCTTCGCTTAACAAACAAGTGCAGTGGCGTTTGGGTATAGTTGTCAGTGTTGACAGACAATCAACACTGCGCGAAATAACCGCAGAAATCAATGTGAAACATGCGACGAACGTATCCGTTAGGAAGTGCGGCGACATTTGGTGCTAATGGGCTACGGCAGCAGACGACCGACGCGAGTGCCTTTGCTAACAGTACGACATCGCCTGCAGCACCTCTCCTGGGCTCGTGGACAACAAAGCGGTTGAACCCTAAACGACTGGAAAACCGTGGCCTGGTCAGGTGAATCCAGATTTCATTGCTAAGAGCTGATGTAGGGTTCGATTGCAGCGCAGAGCCCCGAAGCCTTGGACCCAAGTTGCCAACAAGGCACTGTGCATAGTGTTGGTGGCGCCATAATACTGGGGGCTGCGTTTACATGGAACGGACTGGATCCTCTGGTCCAACTGAACGGACCATTGATTGGGAATGGTTACTTTCGGCTATTTGGAGACCATTTTCAGCCACAGAAGTGTCACCGGTCACAATTGTTGGCGACTGATTTGGAAGCATTTTAGACAATTAGAGCGAATGATTTTGCCACCCATATCAACCAACATGAACCCCATCGAACATTTATGGGACATTATCGATAGGTCAGTTCGTGTACAAAATCCTGCACCGACAACCTTTCCCAATTATGGACGGCTATAGAGATAGCATGACTCATTTTTTCTGCAGGGGAATTCCAACGACTTGTTGAGTCCATCCCAAGCGGAGTTACTGCACTAAGCCGGGCGAAAGAAGGTCGGATACGGTATTAGGAGGTATTCAATGAATTTCGTCACCTCAATGTACTAAATGGCTTAAATCGTTTGCATCAAACAGATAGTTTGCGTGTTTTTGAACGAATACTTTTCAAATAATGATTTTTTGTGGACTGCAGTTTCTTGGAAACCATGCCAAAGCAATGTACGCAGATTAGTATTATTATGATTATTATTATATTCAAACACCAAATCAATCGGAAAATTCCCCCTCAAACTTAGTATGGGAAAATCTGACAGACCTCTCACGTAAGTACTTTGGAGATACCCTGCAACCCACAGGTCTGAACACAATCTCCAATACAGAAAGAATGTTTAGACAGCAAAAGGCGTACGAACTGACTTGCAATCACTACAATAAAAGAGCAGTATCTTGTACTAAAAAACTACGACATTGCAACACTGTTGTTTTACCGGAAGACTTGTATGCAGGAGAAACCACAGTGATTATAGGGATGAAAAAAATTCATGACACCGAGAAACAAGAAGGAAAAATTCTTAGAGAAATTTGTATCGCTTTTCTACGAAAGTGAACTTGGATCAGACGACGTACAAAGAAAACCTACAAACACACAGACAACATCACAGATCAATTTAGGGAAAGATACCTACAATTCTATGGACACTTATGTAAGATGGATGAAAACAATCACCAAGAAAATCCTGAACATCGTTAATGCACGCAAATTAAAGACCCATTGGATGATTGAAATACAAGGAGACCTGCAACAATTCAAAATTAGAGAAGATAATTGAGAACAGAAATGAATTCAGAAGTAAAATCGAAAACAAGCATCCTGAAAAAGCCTCAAAGAAAAAAAACACCAGGGAAAAATGGACACACAAAAGGAAAAAAAAAGGAATTAATGAAGAGGTTTTGGGAAGAAAAGGAAAGAAGAAAAGTAAGTGAAGTTCACGCGCCCTCCTAAAGGAGAATAATCAAGAATAATAATAATAAAACATTGTATATACTTTATTTCGTTGTTGTTGTGGTCTTCAGTCCGAAGGCTGGTTTGATGCAGCTCCCGATGCTGCTCTACCCAGTGCCAGCTTCTTAATCCCCGAATAACTCCCGCAACCTACATTCTTCCTAATCTGCTTGCTGCACTCATATCTCTCTCCCTCTACGATTACTCCCTCTTTCCCCCCCCCCCCCCTACTCGCCTCCCCTCCCCACACACACACACACACACACACACACACACACACACACACACACACACACACAAACACTCACACACTTCCCTCCAGTACTAAACCGATGACCCCCTGATGTTTCAGAATGTGTTCTATAAGCCAATCCCTTCTTCTAGTCAGTTCGTGCCATAGATTTCTGGTCTCCCCGATTATATTCAGTACTTACTCATTAGTTACGTGATCCATGTATCTAATCTTCAGCGTTTTTCTGTAGGACCACGTTTAACTTTCATACATGGCTACACTCCATACAAATCCCTCCAGAAAATGCTTTTATTGCCATTGCCAGTCTATATTTTATATCCTCTCTACTTCGCCCATCATCATTTATGTGCTCCTAAATTTGCGGAACTCATCTACTACTTTGAGTATCTCAATTCGTAATCTAATTCCATCAGCATCGCTTCATTTAATTCAAGTGCATTCCCTTGTCCTTGTTTTGCTTTCGTTGTTGATGTTATATCCTCCTATCAAGACACTGTCCATTCCGTTGAACTACTCTTCCAAGTCCTTTGCTGCCTCTGACAGAATTATAAAGTTATCGGCAAACATAAAAGATTTTCTTTCTTCTCTCTGGACTTTAACTCCTACCCCAATTTTTCTTTACTTTCCTTTACTGTTTGCTCAATGCACAGTTTGAATAACATCGGGGATAGCCTATAACCATGTCTCACTTCCTTCTCAAGCACTGCCTCCCTATCACGCCCCTCGACTCTTGTACCTTGCATCTGGTTGCTTTACAAGTTGTAAATAGCCAATAACTCCCCGTGTTTCACTCCTGCTACCCTCAGAATTTCAAATCGAGTATTCCATTCAACATCGTCAAAAGCTTTCTCGAAGTTTACAAACGCTATAAAGATAGTTTGCCTTTCCTTAACCTACTTCTAAGAGAAGTTGTAGGGTCAGTATTACCTAGAGTGCTACAATTCTCCGGAATCCAAACTGACCTTTCCCATTGTTATTCTACCAGTTTCTTCACTCTTCTGTAATGAATTCGTGTTAGTCTTTTGCAACAATGACTTGTAAAACTGACAGTTCAGTGATATTCACCCCTGTCAACACCTGTTTCCTTTTCCCCTCCACCCCCCACCCTTCACCCTCAACCCCGCCATCTTTTACCATCCATCAGAGAACACTGGATCCGAGCCACTATTCCACGTCTACTGTGTGAAACAGCAGTGAGAATTATGATATTTGTTTCCACGGCAATAAATTTCTGAACGCTCAGATGTATGTCATAGCTGATAGCAGCCACATGCCAAACATAGACGGTAACAAGTATTTTGGAACGCAATGTAGACGTGTGATTGCAGCGTTGCGTGTAGCAGGGCTTGTGTATGCCGGTGAGGGCGACCTCGTGGTGCGTGCGCTAATGCCAGAGGTTGACATTTGAGAAGCACGCCGAGGTTTCAGGCGCCTGCCAACGGCGGTCTGTTGTAGCGACCTGCGTGCCTGTGCGCGGTCCAGGCCAGCTCTGGCTACTGGGAGGGGTCTCTGACGGCTCCGATTATGCGACTTGTAGTAATGTGTTCTTCTGTTTGAATTCTTCCGTTAGTTAGGACTGAGGCCGTAGCAGAACGAAAATGTGGAACTCTGTCTTACCTGGGCGTTCCATCACCAACTGTCGTTACTCCGCGGATGCACGCCGTTGTATCTAATGTATCTACAGCTTGCTTCCAATCTTTACTTCTACAAAAGTTCATTAATTTATGAAAATGAAGTAGCTATCCTCATTTGAGAAACGAGTTAATTTGCACTGCAGTTCTCCAGTATTGCAAGCAACTGGAGCACAAGAGGGGTACCGTTTTTGTTTAAATATCAGCGGGATAGTGATTATTAAATATGTCAACATCTACTTAACTTTCCTATCGTAATTCGTTATAGTTACTTCTTCTCCAGGTAGGGTCGATGGTTTAAGAGATATACTGACGGAAAAAAATCGCAATGCCAAGAAGGAATTGTGCGATATAAAGAAAGTTGGTAGGTTGGTAGGTGTGTTTCGACATATGAAAGATGATGTCTATTCCAATTTTGCGCCAGTCTCATAAGAATGCTGCTAGCAGCTCCACTATGAGGGTGAAAATCAGGTTTGCTTTAAATTCTCGCTGTAATGTTCCTGAGCGTTAGTTATCTTAGAAATTGGACGTGGAGAGTTGATGTTAGTCAAGAATTCCTTTAAGGCGAGAAAGACCCCATGATCAACTCCTCACTGAGTTTGAACGAGGTCGTATAACAGGGTTGCGAGGAGTGGATGTTTTTTCTACCATATTGCAGAAACATTTGGAAGAAATTTAGCCACCGTTCTTGGTCACGAGAATGTACGGTCGCAAGAAAACCGGGCATCGGCCGGCCACGTGGTACTATCGATAGGAAAGATCGTCGTGTTTGGCGTATAGCTCTGTCGCATCGTACTGCATCTGCAGCAGCAGTCTGGTACCAATTGGCACTACAGTAACACAACGAACTGTTACAGATCGGTTACTTGAAGGACAGCTCCGAGCCAGACGCCCTGTAGCTTGCATTCGACTGACCACAAACCACCGCCATTTGCGACTTCAGTGGTGTTAAGCGGAGGCTCATTGGGCGGCAGGGTGCAGGGCTGTTGTGCTTCTGATGAAAGCTAGTTCTGCCTCGGTGCCAGTGATCGCCGTGTGTTGGTTGGAAGGAGGCCATAGAGGACCTGCACCCAACCTCTCAACATGCTAGACACACTGGTATTAAACCTGGAATTATGGCCTCATGAGCGATTTCATGTGACAGCAGGGTGTAACCTACCAACAGGAAAATAGTTATAATATTCACATTTAGTGTAACCTCCCAACAGAAAAAATCTCGTTTAACTTCCCAATAAAAAATTTCTCTCCAATAATAAAATTTCAAGTTTTAATGTGACCTTCCATTAAAGACTGACTGCCTATCGAGATTCATAAGTTTTGACGTCAGCAGCGCTGCGTCACGGCCCTGTGAAATCATCCTGCCGCGCGGGATTAGCCGAGCGGTCAGAGGCGCTGCAGTCATGGACTGTGCGGCTGGTCGTGGCGGAGGTTCGAGTCCTCCCTCGGGCACGGGTGTGTGTTTTGTCCTTATGATAATTTAGGTTAAGTAGTGTGTAAGCTTAGGGACTCATGAACTTAGCAGTGAAGTCCCATAAGATTTCACACGCATTTGAAGATTTGAAATCATCCTGAATAAACTGAAAAATTCTTACCTCTCAACGATGTCGCCGGATAACGCTATTTATATATCTGCTCCTATAAAGAATTTTTGGCACAGCCCAGTACAGTGCTAGCCACTAGATTTTCATTTGTAGGAAAACAACTGATTTTCTTTTCCTTATCAACATGAGTATACACAAGAAAAATTCGTAAAATCTTTAAACTCAGATAAATGACTGGCAATAGTTTTCTTCAGAACAAAAGTTCTTATTGAAACATTTCTGCAAGGAATTACATGGGACTTTAACATTACAATTGTGGTTAAATCAGTTGTGGCAGTTAACATATACGAGCGGCAACAAAGAACAATATATATTTTTTTTTACCATATATTTCATCGCTCAGGCACTGCCATCGTTCTGCACGACTGGCCCAACACAAGTCAACCGCTGGACTCTCCAGTCCGAACTCCAGAACTCAAGTACTCTGTGCGATGTACAAAACACGACTGCTCTCTGCGTGCTACTAAACTCGACTTACTGCCAACACTGCTCTGACCTGTGATTCTATTGTAGCATAGATATTCCATATCGCAGGCAGTGCGTGAACAATCCATCGAAATTACATCTGCTCAAGTGCGCTAGCGAAAAGTAATGAAGCCCTAATTAACCCCTTACAAGGGGCGCTCTCGTGGTAATCCTGCACACCCTGAGTGCAAATTTGTATGTCAATCTGGTGACTGTTGTATAAACTATATAAAAATGTTTATTATATTATTTAATCTTTCTTTATTATTAGTGAAAAGAAAGATTAAATAAGAAAGAATGTAATACATTTATCGTTATACATGTTCCATATTAATCTTTATTTATATACAATAGAGAAGTTATTGTGGTCATACGGGGGTGTGTTTCTGTTTTTTTTGTTAGTGATTTTTTCTTTTTTTTCTTTAAATATTAGAATCTTTTATTTTTTCTTGATTTGATTAATATTTAAATTTCTTATTTTTTGTTCTTAAAAGTTTTATTCTTGCTTGTTTATTCACTTTTTCTTTGTATTATATGTAAGTTGTGTTAAACTAAATGTTCTTTTTGCAGTAATTTGATTTAACTATCAAGTGATTTTGGATTTAGCAATCGATTTAGTATCAGCATAATTCGTGCCAGCAGCCGTGGTTATACAATTGATACATGTGAATATTATTGGTTAAAATAGTTGTTTATATTATTAGGGTTAAAATATAAATTTGTAAGGTCCAATGTTAAAATTTATTTGTAGCTCTTTTTATGAGTCTGTGAAATTTAAATAATAAACTAGGATTAGATACCCTTTAAACCCAAAGAATTTGGCGATATCTCATTCCATTCAGAGGAACCTACCCTGTGATTGATAATACACGATTTACTCTACTTAATTTATTTGTTTGTATATCTCCGTTATCAGAGAATCTTTTAGAGTTATAATTCTCAAGATTTATAATTATAAAATATTTCGGGTCAAGGTGCAGCTTATAGTTAAGAGGAGGTGGGTTACAATAGATTAGGTGGATTTGATAGTAATTTAATTTATTTAATTTAACTGATATTGGCTCTGAGGTGTGTACACATTGCCCGTCGCTCTCATTATTGATTATTCTATTTATATTATTTTAAGGTAGCTTCAATTTAGATGAGATAAGTTGTAACATAGTAGATGTACTGGAAAGTGTATCTAGGAAGAGGTTCAAGATATAACTTATATAGTAAAGTGTTTCATTTACACTGAAAGTTTTTCTGTGCAAATCAGGATATCATGGTTATTTATTTTATTATATTTATTTTTTGTTTATTTAATTATTTAATATAAATAATTTTGTTGAATTTTGTCTTAGTATATTTTATAGAACTGATTTTTAAAATTATAGTTTATTGGTAATGCAAGTGTTTTATGAAATATTATTTTAAATTTTTTAAAGTAGATTTTATTTATTGAACTTTTTGTATCAGGGTTTATCAAAATTTTAGTATTTATTTTACTTGTCTCGATTTTGGTTGATTTATAAATAATTTATAGTTAATGTATCATAATTACTATTATATTATTTATAGAAATGAGATGTTAATCGTTTCCTAAGATATCTATTTTCTTAAGAAAAAATTTAATTTTTGTGAAGTTAATTGGTTTTATTTAATTTTTTATGTATAAATATTAACTTATTTATTCTTTAAGGGATAAGCTTTGAAGTTAATAACCTATAATTTGGTTTATAAAAATATAATAGCAAGCTTTAAACCAGCTATCTTTAAGATTATATTTTAGTTAATTATTTTTTATTTTGATTTCATAAATATTTTAGGTTTTTTATTAAGATTATTAATTTAATTTTAAAATTTTTGTAAAAATGATAGAATTAGTATATTTATTTGTATGAAATTTTTACCTTGTAAACTTATTATAAGGAACTAGGCAAAATAGATTTCAGCCTGCTTATCAAAAACATGTTCTCTTGAAAATACTTTGAGGCCTGGCCTGTTCACTGAGCGGATTTTTAAACAGCTGTGGTATTTTCACCGTGCAAAGGTAGCATAATCATTAGTCTCTTAATTAGTGGCTGGAATGAATGGCTTGACGAGAAATCAACTGTCTCTTAATAAATTTTTGAATTTAACTTTTGAGTCAAAAGGCTTAAATTCTTCTTTAGGACGAGAAGACCCTATAGAGCTTAACATTTTACTTTTATATAGTTTTTTGTTTGTCTTTCTATATTTAATGATGATGTTTTTTTGGGGTAACATGAAGAATAAATAAACTCTTCATTCCTCTGAAGTTTTAAAAGTGGAGGCTAGACTTATTTGTCGTTTACAAGATTGGTGTTTTTTTAACTATTAAAACTAATGTTTATATTCTCTGTTTTTACGTCTTTGTTTGTTTATTTTGCTGGTGTTTATGTTGTTTCTTCTAAACGTAAACATTTATTGATGGCTCTTCTGCGATTAGAGTATATTGTTCTTTGTTTGTTTATATTAATTATTGTTTTTCTTATTCAGTTTGATTATGATTATTTCTTTCCTGTTAGTTTTTTAGTTTTTTCTGTTTGTGAAGGTACTTTAGGTCTTTCTATTTTAGTTTCAATAATTCGTTCTCATGGTAATGATTTTTTTAATTCTTTTGGTTTATCCTTATGTTAAAGTATTTATTTATAACTATTTTTTGATCCCTCTTTGTTTGCTGAATAATTGTTGATGGTTGGTTCATTCTTTAATGTTTCTGTCGAGTTTTGTTTTTATAATTTGTGTTTATTCATATGCAGATTTGAATATAATTAGATATTATTTTGGTATTGATTATTTTTCTTTTAGTTTGATTTTGCTGAGTTTTTGATTTTGTTCTTTAGTAATTACTGCTAGAGGTTCAGTTTATTTAAGTTCTTATCATTCTAGTTTTTTGTCTTTATGGTTTTAATTTTAATGATTATGTTTTTTGTTCATTTGCTAGATGAAGTATTCTCTCTTTTTATATATTTTTTGAGGCTAGATTAGTGCCTACTTTACTTTTGATTTAGGGTTGAGGTTATGAACCTGAACGTTTACAGGCTGGTGTTTATTTAATTTTTTATACTTTGGTTGCTAGATTACCTTTATTATTGGTTTTATGTAAGGTTTATGATTTTTCTAACACTTTATATTTCCCTTTATTGGTTGATTTGGGTTCTTATTATTTTATGTTATGTGTATTTATAATTTTGGCTTTTTTAGTTAAGATGACAATATTTTTGGTTCATTTATGGCTTCCTAAGGCTCATGTAGAGGCCCCTATTTCAGGTAGAATACTTCTTGCTGGTGTTTTATTGAAGTTAGGTGGTTATGGTATTTTTCGTGTTATAAAGGTTATTTCTTATCTGGGTTTAAAGTTTAATTATTTTTGATTATCTTTAGGTTTATCTGGTGGGGTTATTGTTAGATTTCTATGTTTTTGTCAGGTTGATTTAAAGTCTTTAATTGTATATTATTCTGTTGCTCATATAAGAATGGTTATTGGTGGATTGATAACTATAAATTGGTGAGGTTGTATGGGTTCTCTTTCTTTAATTGTTGGTCATGGTTTATATTCTTTTGGATTGTTTTGTTTATCTAATATTATTTATGAACGTTTAGGTAGACAAAGATTATTAATTAACAAGGGTATAATTAATTTGATACCTAGAATGACTTTATGGTGATTTCTTTTAAGATCATCAAATATAGCTGCTCCTCTATCATTAAATTTGGTAGGTGAACTTAGATTATCAAATAGAATGATCTTCTTTTAGATTTATTGCTTTAATTTTTTTATTTCTTTAGAGCTGTTTATACTTTATATATATATATTCTTATTCTCAGCATGGTAATTATTATTCTGGGGTTTATACTTGTTCTCTTGGTTATTTTCGTGAATATCATGTTTTACTTTTGCATTGATTGCCTTTAAATATTCTTTGTTTAAAGGGTGAATATTTCTTTGTTTAAGTTGCTTAAGTATTTTAATTTAAAATATTGTTTAGGCTGTGAATTTATTTTCTATTTGTTCTTTGAGTTTTTTTTCTTTATTCTTTTCTAGAACTATAATTTTTATTTTAGGTATTTATTATTTAATAATTGATTATAGAGTTTTTGTTGAGTGAGAACTTTTTAATTTAAATGGTTCTATGGTTGTTATAACTTTAATTTTGGATTGAATGTCTCTTATTTTTATCTCTTTTGTTATATATATTTCTTCTTTGGTTATTTATTATAGATAGGATAATATATCAGGTGAAAGAATATAAATCGTTTTATTATTATTGTTTTGATATTTATACTTTCTATAGGTTTTTTAATTATTAGTCCTAATCTGATTAGAATTTTGTTAGGATTTGTTCTTTGAGTTCTTTTTCTTTATTCTTTTCTAGAACTATAATTTTTATTTTCGGTATTCATTATCTAATAATTAATTATAGAGTTGTTGTTGAGTGTGAACTTTTTAATTTAAATGTTTCTATGGTTGTTATAACTTTAATTTTGGATGGAATGTCTCTTATTTTTATGTCTTTTGTTATATATATTTCTTCTTTGGTTATTTATTATAGAGAGGATAATATATCAGGCGAAAAGAATATAAATCGTTTTATTATTATTGTTTTAATATTTCTTCTTACTATAGGTTTTTTATTTATTGGTCCTAATCTGATTAGAATTTTGTTAGGATGAGATGGTTTAGGTTTGGTTTGTTATTGTTTAGTTATTTATTACCAAAATATAAAATCTTATAGTGCTGGTATATTATCTGCACTTTCTAATCGTATTGGTGATGTTGCTATTTTAATTTCTATTGCTTGAATATTAAATTTTGGTTGTTGTTATTATATTTATTATTATGATTTTATTTCTAACTCTTTTAAATTAAGCTTATTACTATATTAATTGTTTTGGCAGCTATAACTAAGAGAGCTCAAATTCCCTTTTCTTCTTGACTTCCCACTGCTATGGCTGCTCCTACTTCTGTTTCTGCTTTAGTTCATTCTTCTGCTCTTGTTACTGTTGGAGTTTATTTATTAATTCATTTCAGACGAATATTGGATACTTATAATTGTGGTTGATTTTTACTTTTAATTGGTTGTATAACTATATTTATGGCTGGATTGGGGGCAAATTTTGAATTTGATTTGAAGAAGATTATTACTCTTTCTACTTTAAGACAACTTGGTTTAATAATAAGAATTTTGGCTGTAGGTTATCCAAAACTTGCATTTTTTCATTTATTAGCTCATGCTTTATTTAAGGGACTTTTACTTATGTGTCCAGGTTCAATAATTCATAATTTAAAGGATTCTCAGGATATTCGTTTTATAGGCTCAATTGTTAATTTGATACCTTTAACTTCTGTTTGTTTTAATGTTTCTAGTTTAACTTTATGTGGTATACCTATTTTGGCAGGTTTTTATACAAAGGACTTGATTCTTGAAATGGTTTGTTTAAGATGAATTAATTGTTTAATTTTTTTTCTTTACTTTTTTTCCTACTGGTTTAACTGCTTCTTATTCTTTTCGTTTATTTTTTTATTCAATATCTGGGGATAATAATTTTTATCCTAGATTTTCTTTTGAAGATAAGGGTTATTATATTTCGTTTAATATAATTGGTTTATTGTTTCTTACTGTTTTTGGTGGTAGTCTTTTGTCTTGATTAATTTTTCCTATTCCTCATGTGATTGCCTTATCTTATTATTTGAACTTTTTAACTATTACATTAGTTGTTTTAGGTGCTTATTTGGGTTATCATATTTCTAAGTTTGATTTTTCTTATAATTTGTTTTCTTTAAGTATACTTTCTTTTGTTAGATTTGCTGGTTCTATATGGTTTATACCTTTTCTTTCAACTAAGTTTATTAGATATATTCCTTTAAAGTTAGGTTATTATTCATTAAAATTATTTGATTATGGTTGAGGTGAATTAATTGGTGGTCAAGGTTTATATAGACTATTTATTTATTTAATTGGATGTATTCAGAGTTGATATGATTCTAATTTCAAGATTTATTTTTTGAATATTTATTTTAGTGATATTGTTTTTTGTGCACTTCAATAGCTTATAATTAGAGCGTGACACTGAAGATGTTAAGGAAGTATTTTTACTTTTAGGCATTTGTAAATATAGATATATTATTTTTACAGTGAAAATGTGATGTTTTATTTAAACTATATAAATTTTAGAAATGTTGGCGGAGTTTAACCGCTAATATAAATAGTTAGCAGCTTTCATATTGGGTTTACATTTCTTTAATTGGAACTTTATAGTTCAATTATATTATTAACAGTAATACACCTCTTTTTGGCTTCAATTAATAAGAATTAGGGTATTTTATTTACCAATCTTCCAGGTCGAAACTGACTGCAATATTTCGCTTCTTATTCTATTTAAGGTTGATTGATTATATCAATACTTTTTGAATGAAACCCAAATGTTATAGTTAACTACAGCCCTTTATTCTGTTCGACATTTAAGAGGCTGTCTTTCAACAGGGTAACGGGCCTCCACATGCCACTGTTTAAACCAACATTTTGTACAGAGTGTCGAAATGTTGCCTTAGCCTGCACAATAACCAGATCTGTTTCCAGTCGAGCTGATAAGGGACATCATCGGACGACAATATCAGCATCATCCTCAAACAGCATTAACTGTCGCTGTATTCGTCGACAAATTGCAACAGACGTGAAAATCCATACCACAACTGACATCCGACACTTGTACAACACAAGGCATGTAGGTCTGCATATTTACATTCAACATTCATGCACTTACACAGCTTATTAATGTACCAGCATTTCACATTTCCAACGGCTTATCTCGCGCTTAGGTTACCTGTGGCGCTGCAATCTTAATGTCTTAAATATGTTATCAGGACAAATGTATTTCCGAAATTTCATTACTCTACATTAATTATTTTCCGGTGTTGCGAGTTTTTTCCGACTGTGCAGTACAGCAGAATAAAAGTTTCTTATCTCAGCCTCTTCAAAGTTACACATGTGCCACACTCATTTATTCTCAGTCATTATTCACAAGTGAAAGCAAAACGAGCTATTTGTTACAAAAGAACAAAACAGAGTCCAGATTACTGCCTGGCATTCATTCGTGCCAACAGCCAGCTCTATTCCATAGCGACCAAGGACGCTCATGTTGGATCAAAACTCAAAGATGTGACAATTACATATAGATTGTTTACATCAAAAGATAAGATTTATAAGTCAGTAATAGTTTGTAACATTTGCGTTGCAGAAGCTCTTCACATTATAATCGAGTATTTATGAAAATAGTAACAATAATCAATTTGGTTAATTTCAAAAGTTTCTTTCAAATTTAGAGTGAACACAACGTTTCACGGTTTGTATTGTTTTCTTATTGCACATCTTAGGGTATTTGTATCCACGTGAGCACTCAGCTTTTTTTGTGTCTATTTGATCTTTGTTTTTGGTGAAAATAGGGCCATTAACCAGTTTCTATACAAGTTACACTGTGCAAGCCTTCTTATGATTCCAGAATTAATTTTCGTTCTTCAGCAGAGTTTATGCCGGTGTGAAAATACCTGGGAGATCAAAACCGTTCGCCCCACCGGGGCTCGAACGTGTCGACTTTGCATTTTGCGGGCTAGTGCTCTACCGACTCATCGATCCAAGCACGACCACGACCCACCAACACAGCTTTCGTTGCCCCACTACGTCTTCTCCCACCTTCCACCCTCTGGTGTTTAGCGAAAAGTACTCTGTACAGTACTCTCAATTCCCCCTTTCCCTGTTCCAGTAGCCAGTGGTGTCAGGCAGGTACGTCAGCTGATAAGTCTCTGCGTCCATTCGAACCTAAGTTTATCTTCTCCGCATTTTCGTAACATATACGTACGAGGAAGCAATATATCTACCGACTCTTCTAGGAACATACGCTCTCGGAGCCTTAACAGTAAGCCACACAGTGACTCACGATGCTGGTAACATTCACCATAGCCCGTCCGGTCAGCCGTGCGGTCTAACGCACTGCTTTCCGAGAGGGAAGGCGCACCCCGTCCACGGCACGAATCCACCCGGCAGATTAGTGTCGAGGTCCGGTGTGCCGGCCAATCTGTGGATCGTTTTAACGCGGTTTGCCATATGCCTCGGCGAATGCGGGCGGGTTCCCATGTGCCCCTTCAGTTACACTATGTCGGCGATTTCTGCGCAATCACTTTCTCCACGTACGCGTACACTATCATTACTCTATCACGCAAACATTGGGGTTACACTCGTCTGGTATGAGTCGTTCCCGCGAGTGGGGAGGGGGGGTGGGGGGGGGGGGGAGGGGGGAGGAGGCGTGCGTCGTCCACTGGCGGCCGAACCGCACAATAACCCTGAGTTCGGTGTGGGGCGGCGTTGGAGTGAGTGGACTGTTGAAGCCTGTTGTGGCGTTGTGTACCACTGCGGTCTACGGAGGGGATGAAGCCTCTCCGTCGTTTCTAGTTCCCCAGTTCCATACAATATAATACAACATTCACCAATGGATCAGGGTGACCGTCTCTGTGACGCTACCAAGCTTGTTAAAAGAATGCGCTGCTCATCTTTGGATCTTATCGTTATCAGTCCTATCTAGTAATGGTCCTTGACCGGCCATCAGTAATCACATACTGATCCAATGAGGGTTCTGTAAGCCACCTCTACGTGATTGGACTACATTTACCAAAAAATTTTCTGGTGGATATTAGCCTAGCGTCTACTTTCTTATGATTACTTTCATGTGTTGGTTCCACTTTAAATCGCTCTGTGGCACACACCCCTAGATATTTAATGGATGACTGCTTCCAGCGATTGCTCGACAATCATGTAATCACACAGTAAAGAGGTTTCCTGCCTATTTACGTGCAAAGACATTACATTTGTCTATGTTGAGAGACAACCGCCAGTCTTTGCACCAAGCGTCGATCCTCTTCAGATCTTCTTGCAGTTCGCTAACGTCTGTAAACAACAGCACGCTCCGCGATCAAACCCGTAAAGCTTCCGACGTTATTCCATAGATCATGTCTTAAAAACCTCAAGGAACAAAAAGCCACCTTAGTGCTCAGGCACAGATGAATCGTTAAGCAGCCGGCCGCGGTGGCCGTGCTGTTCTAGGCGCTCAGTCAGGAACCGCGTGACTGCTATGGTCGCAGGTTCAAATCCTGCCTCGGGCATGGATGTGTGTGATGTCCTTAGGTTAGTTAGGTTTAAGTAGTTCCAAGTTCTAGGGGACTGATGACCACAGATGTTAAGTCCCATAGTGCTCAGAGCCATTTGAACCATTTGAATCGTTAAGCCTTTACAGAGGGCACAGCGATCGAATCACGTGGTCAGACGCAGGGGCACTGCCGCTGCGGGAGCATAAGGCAGTAGCGATCAGTATAGCATTAACGCTTCAAGTGGACATTGTATGTAAAAATGGGTAAATGTAAGGAAGTGACAGCAGCAGAAACTGGGCAGTCGTGTTTGGCCTTGACCGTGGTCATATGTTGTGTCAAATTTCTGGAATTCTTGGTGTTCCGTGGCGGATGTTGAACGGGTCTACAAGTAGTGGAGTATATGCGATTGGAGTCTTTCTCTGTATATTCCACTGATGAATTCTTCTCGGGTTATCAGCCGAGTGGTGGCGTCGTCTTGGTTCAATTTGTTCAAATGACTCTGAGCACTATGGGACTTAACATCTGTGGTCATCAGTCCCCTAGAACTTAGAACTACTTAAACCTAACAAACCTAAGGACATCACACACATCAATGCCCAAGGCACGATTCGGACCTGCGACTGTAGTGGTCACGTAGTTCCAGACTGAAGCACCTAGAACCGCACGGCCACACCGGCCAGCGCGTCGTCTTGTCGCAACGTTTCAATGAGTTTCGTACCCATGATCTTCGCCAGAAACGTAACGACAAGACGACGCCACCACTCGGGTGATAACCCGAGAAGAATTCATCAAGTAGTGGAGTAACACACATGGGCACGAAACGCGATACACCAGAGTGGTGACCAGAGAAAGGTCTTGACTGCGAGGGACCGGACACGCGTCTCACAGCTTGTAAATCAAAATTGCTTCCCAACCCTATGGGAACTGCTGTAGGAAGTGAATTAAGCTCCATCCAAAAATTTTAGCAAGAGAACATTTGACGTGAAGTGGATGCAATGAATATCTGAAGTCGGTCACTTCGAAAGAGGCCATTCCTCACCCAGGTACATAAAGACGGGCACCAGCGAAATTCAGTGGTCTGGAAGAATATACGACTCGTTTCCTGAACCCCCCCCCCCCCCCCCCACCCTATTGCATTTCGACTGGCCTGTAAAATCGACCGATTTCAACACTGTAGAAAATCCGTGGGACATATTGGAATAATGGGTTATGCGTCGACATCAGCATTTCCGCAATTTGGTGTAATTTGCAGTATTAAATCCTGAGAGAGTGGCTTAATTTGGATGCCATATACCTGTATAGCTTTGTGGTCTCACTTTCTAACCGAATCCAGTCGGTTATAGAGTTCAGTGGCGGATCATCATCATTCGTATAACACACACATGCGATACATTTGTAATATTTGACTAATGTCATTCCGTAAAACAAAAATAAAACGACTAAATATCTAGGTTTCTAATCAATTCCACCGCACCGCTTTCACACTGTTATTCATAAAACCATACCATGTGCCCTTATAGCATCGTAGAACGCACTCCTCTCTTATATGTCCGACAGACTGTTTCAGTTCACCAAAGCCACAGCTCAGAGACTCACAATACCCATGTTATAGAGTGTGTCAGAGGACCGACCACATCCAGTGCGCATCTGACCCACAGCTTTCTGTTAAGTTCGAAGTCCACAGTATCACAGATGTGTATCTCGAACCATTCTCGTTCTTGGTAACTTCCGATGTGTTAAAAGCTCTTGTTCCAGAGATCTCTTACTTTCGTGTTACTTCTGGTTACGTGTCCAGCGTAAAGTAGTGGCGGGTGTCTCGAACGAAGCCTGTTTCTTCGTAAGACAGGTGCGTCTTGATGAATGGGTAGTTCCTCATTCTCTTGTAAATTTAATCTCTGAGCAGAGTCTCAGTTCTGCGAATCTGTGGTGTGCAGATATTGCTTAGCGGGAGAAGCCAGTAGACAGGAATTGGCCAATAATCATGAGCATCGTGTTGTTGAGCTGCGCATCAGTAAGGCTGGTCCAACAACTATTACAATACACTGAAGCACAATACTCTGCGGCCGAAAGAACCAGTGCAACAGCCGACGTACGCAAGTCTCCATTGAAGCCTCCCGGGTCGTGCCACACAGCCTCTGAATGATGTTGTTAGGATTTTGTAACTTGGCTGACGTGTTTCCCAGCCATTACTTGTACCATAGAGTGCGGTCGAATGTGATGGCAAGATACTACTAGGAGCGTTGTTGCGACGAGAATATTGCCATCAAATTGCAACTTGAGCTCAGTGTTAGTCTTTTTTGCTGTTGGGGTGAAACATACAAACCTTCTCTAGCTGGTACTGCGCTTCCGTTTCCACTTTTTTAAATATGAGTTAAGGGCCGATATGTCCTATTGTTAGTGTTCCCTCTGATTTATCAACGTCTTTTGACTGACAAGCCAGAGAGATATTGTCTGCATAGCAGAATTTCCTTGAAGATGTTTTTGGAAGGTCAGAAATATAAAGGCCGACAGGATAGGTGCGAGAACTGGGCCCTGTGCAGGCCATTATTTAGTTTCCTGTTGACCTTGTATTTTAACCCAAGCAAACCTAAAAGTATCGATTGTTTATCATTTAATTAATAAGACCTGCTGTTGTTTGGCACTTAATTATTTTCAGGAATTTATAAATCATTCTCCTCTCCAGGCAATGACAAAAAGCCGCCATACCGTTCAAATCTGGTGATCTTGGTTTTGAAAGATTGGACAGTGATTCGATTTTCTCCAGATGTGTTATGGGATAACCGAGTTAGCCCGATGAACAATGCGTCAATATTCACGAAGAGCAGCAGCACTATCGTCGTTCTTTTGCTAAAGCAGCTTTACGGGTAAAGCTCTGGCTGGCTAAAGGCCACAGAAGTTTTTAGTTTCTTAGTGCTTGGCCATTGCAGCTTCGGTGGGGCTATATCCCCCTTATTCTACTGCAGTGTTGTAACACCAGTATCGATTGTAAGTAGTTTACACAATGTAAGTAATGTGTATGTATCTATGAAGTAGTTGTTCTTTACTAATTAAGTTAATTAAGTTGTGAAAGGAAAGTTGATATGTGTAATATATATAATATAAAAACTTAAAAGGCGTTTAAAAATAATGAAATTTTGTAAATTATGCCTGTTTATAAAAGAGAATTTGTAATTGATACTGGTTCATACTTAGGGAAATTGTATGATGTAACTTAAAAGACGTAGGGAACCCCCTCTGCTACGGAGGGGGCTTGGCGCGTGGGAAAGGTGGTTTTGGCGGTCAATCTGGGCGGTAAGAGAGAGAGAGAGCACATTACGCAGTCAGTGGATAGACGTTGTACTGTTAACAACGTGGGTGCCAAGTGAGGCATTTGGAAGCCAATTGGTGTGAAACTGCCTCAGATGTGGTTTTGGATGGCGTATGGTGCTCTTGTTATCATGGAATGGCTCTCAAACAAGGGAAATACGTCGCCAAGAAGAATTTATAGAGAGCATTTAACTCCAGAGCATTGGACCACTTAGCCGCGCACGTGCTTGCCACCACTATTGCCCCACTGCTCCTCCAACTACAGGAATTCAGATATGTATCACAGTATGGACCAGTATATTGATGTGTGTTTTTTTTCAATAATAATTCCCAGAAACATAAAACTGTGTTTGCACCTTGAAATTGTCCTAATCGCAAACCAATGCAGGGTCCTATCCTTAACGTACAGATAACTAAGCATCCTGTTTCTGAAAATATAATGGTTTGTTGTTGCACTAAAGGTGATAAAGTTCAGTGCTAAAATATTTGAATGTTGTTATCAAAGCTACATGCTTCACAGGTGGTGAGAAAGGCACGTGTATTGGACTATTGTGAAAAGTAACTTGTATCGATTAGTATTATGAACTATTTCCTGAAATTGGTTGAGCTTAATATTTGAATAACTTTTGTTAAATCATTAAAACATAAACTATTGCAAGTGGGGCTAAAATTTAATGTTATTAAACTACAATTGACGTTCGAAATAATTACAGAGTTCGCATGTAGAGGAAGTAACAGTTTATGGGTCCCCACAGTAATCCATTCTCAAATTGAAAGATAACTGAGTATTTCGTTGCTATTAAAAGAAATCTGTGACATTGCTAATTATGAACACATAATAAGTATACGTGTAGGATTATTTAATTTCATTTGTGGTATGTATGTGTTAGCTGAAATCAGAACTCTTTCCATGCCCAATTTCAGTCCAGAGTGTCTTTAGTAACATGTTAATGTTGAATTAGTACTGAATCAATTAATGATTGCAGTAGTAATTTTTATTACTGTGAGAAGTATTATTTAGTTTTCTATGTTTGCTGGTTTGTGTAAAAGCTATCTACTGCTAGTTGTGAGTATCCATCGCACTATTTTAAAGGAGCGTTCACGAAAGTCACTTCAGCAATCCACGTTCATTTTTCTTTAAACTTAATGTTTCAAAGTATTATGCCTGATTAGGCTGGCGACAGTAGTTTGTTTCATTTGTATGCATTTTATTACTTTCATTATCTCTAAAACTCAGTCTATTAGTCTTTCTGTTACCTGCCATAGAAACGAAAATACTGTTCGATACCCTCTGCCCATTAGGATAACACACGGTCAAACTTCAAAAATCCTCCCAGAGGGTAACGCTAGATTGCAATAGAGCGTTATACTTGACGCGAACTTGCAGTAATAGTGTTAAAATGTGTTCTAAAATACATCCACTAATTCAATTGTAAATAAATCTCTCCAAGAGTTTACGTGTGCAACTAAGCAGAGAAATTGACTGGAAGTTCTGGGAGAGATACGATGATTTGTTAGGTTTTAAGATTGCCCCAATTTTTTTATTTTTCAGTTCCTTGGGAAGTGTTGCTGTCTTTAAAATAATAGAGAAGAAGCGAGTAAACCAGTGTTTGGAATTTTCGCCAAGATGGGATAAAAATTCTCTATGTACATTATCAGCCTCCGGGGCCTTAGCACTTTTAACCTCTGTTAAAGCTACCTCTGTTTCATGTAGGGTGAATGGGGAACAGAATTTTGATTCGCTTGGGGATATGGCGATCTGAACGTCTTTACTATAGGATTAGCAATACGATTGGCTGAAATATCAAGCTTCTGATCAGATTTACTAAAGGAGTCACCCAATTTATGGAGCAAGGACCAAGCCTTCCTACTTGAATGTTTCAAATTCAAGTATTCTACCGTGTCAGACGAGAGTACATTCCTTGCGTCATCAAGACTATGAAGAACTACATCTGCAGTGTCACTGTCTCCATTTCTGTTAAATTGTTCATGTAGGTGTTCATATCTCTCATTCCACCCTGGGATATATTCTGTCCTACACCCAAGAACAGCAAGAACAACTGCAGGGGCGGCATTACACGATGTTAAATGATGCTCGTAATGAGCTTTCTCGATGTGGCTAATTTTTTGACAGTGCGTTAATGATCCAATAACAGTTTTTTGTGGTACATATGAAGTTACTTACGTATCTGAAGATTTCCCTGCATTGAGAATAAGACGCTTTTTTTGTTTGCAAGGATTCTTCAGACCAGTTATAAAGATGGTATTATATTCCTCGCGCTCGTTTTTCGTCCATTAGGCGACAGTGCCTATATGTATCGGACGCCTTCAGGAAGTCAACCTGGTCGTCGGTAGCCACTGACACCTGAGTCCCGTGGACGAACAGAGCGAATTGTGTTTCATACGATCGTAGTCTATCGAACCTATGCAGATTACTAGGGAGTAGTTTCCGGTCACCACAAAGGTCGTAACTTTTTCTTTTTGAGTCATCAATCTTCTGACTGATTTGATGCGGCCCGCCACGAATTCCTCTCCTGTACGAACCTCATCATCTCAGAGAAGCACTTTCAACCTACGCCCTCAGTTGTTTGGTAGATGTATTCCAATCTCTGTCTTCCTCTACAGTTTTTGCCCTCTACAGCTCCCTCTAGTACCATGGAAACCATTCCCTGATGTCTTAACAGATATCCTATCATATTGTCCCTTCTCCTAGTCAGTATTTTCCACGTATTGCTTCCCTCACTCCTTACCTTATCAGTCCACCTACTTTTCAACATTCGTCTGTAGCACCACATCCCAAATGCCTCGATTTTCTTCTGTTCCAGTTTTCCCACAGTCCATGTCTCACTGCCACACAACGCTGTGCTTCAAAGCACATTCTCAGAAATATCTTCCTCAAACCAAGGCCTATGTTTGATACCAGTAGACTTCCCTTGACCAGGAATGCCCTTTTTGCCAGTGCTAGTCTGCTTTTGATGTCCTTCTTGCTCCGTCCATCATTAGTCGTTTTACTGCCTAGGTAGCAGAATTCCTTAACTTCATCTAATTCATGACCATCAATCCTGATGTTAAGTTTATCGCTGTTCTCATTTCTGCTACTTCTCATTACTTTCACATTTCTTCAATTTACTCTCAGTCCGTATACTGTACTCATTAGATTGCTTATTCCATTTATCAGATCATGTAATTCTTCTTCACTTTCACTCAGGATAGCAATTTCACTAGCGAATTAATATCCTTTCGCTTGAATTTTAATTCCATTCCTGAATCTTTTTTTTTATTTCCATCATTTCTTCTCCGATGTACAGATTGAACAGTAGATGTGAAAGACTACTTCCCTGTCTTATACCCTTTCTCATCCGAGCACTTTGTTCTTGGACGTTAACTCTTATTATTCCCTCTTGTCTCTTGTACATGCTGTGTATTACCCGTCTCTCCCTATAGCTTACCCCTATTTTTTGGAAAATCTTACACCCTTTTCCAAGTTGCCAAATCCTATGAAAGAGTCATGATTTTTCTTTAGTCTTGCTTCCATTATCAACCGCAACGTCAGAATTGCCTCTTTGATGCCTTTATCTTTCCTAAAGCCAAACTGATCTGTCTAAGACATCCTCTATCTTCTTTTTAATTCTTCTGTATATTATTGTTGTAAGTAACTTGAATGGATGAGCTGTTAAGGTGATTGTGGATAATTCTCTCACTTGTCAGCTCTTGCAGTCTTCGGAATTGTGTGGATGATATTTTTCGAAAGTCAGTTGGTACGTCACAAGACTCATACATTCCACACACCAACGTGAACAGTCGTTTTGTTTCCACTTCCCCCAATGAATTTAGAGATACTGATGGAATGTAATCTATCTCTTCCTGCCTCATTTCATCGTTAAGTCCTCTGAAACTGTCTTAAATTCTAATACTGGATCGCCCATCTCTTCTAAATCGACTCCTGTTTCTTCTTCTATCACATCAAGCAAATGTTCCCCCTCATAGAAGCCTTCACTGTACTCTTTCCACCTATCCGCTCTCTCCTCTGCATTTAACAGCGGAATTCCCGTTGCACTGTTAATGTTACTACCCATGCTTTATATGTCACCGAAAGTTGTTTTGCCTTTCCTATACGATGAGTCTGTCCTTCCGACAATCATTTCTTTTTTGATTTCTTCACATTTTTCATGCAGCCATTTCGTCTTATCTTCTGTGCACTTACTTATTTCAGTCCTCAGCGACTTGTATTTCTGTATTTCTGAGTTTCCCCGAACATTTTTGTACTTGTTTCTTTCGTCAATCAACTGAAGTATTTCTTCTGTTCCCCATGGCTTCTTGACAGTTACCTTTCTTGTACCTAATTTTTTTCTTTCCAACTTCTGTGGTTGCCCCTTTTACAGATGTCCGTTCCTACTGTACTGTATACTGAGCTATTCCTTATTGCTGTATCTACAGACTTCTCTAATTTCAAGCGTATCTCATCATTCCTTAGTACTTCCGTATCCCACTTCTATTCGTATTGATTCTCCATGACTAATGCCTTAAACTTCAGCCTACTCTTCATCAGTACTATATTGTGATCTGAGTCTATATCTGCTACTGGGTACGTCTCACAATCCAGTATCTGATTTCGGAATCTCTGTCTGTAACTGAAATCTGTCCGTATCAGCCGGCCTGTTCCAAGTATACCTCCTTCTCTTGTGATTCTTGAACAAAGTATTCTCAGTTACTAGTTGAAATTCATTACAGAACTCAATTAGTGTTACTCCTCACTCATTCATTGTCCCAAGCGCATATTCTCCTGTATTTCACTTCACTGACTCCTACTATATATAGCTTGAGCCTTTGCATTTCCCTTTCCAAATTTTCTAGCTTCCCTACCATGTTCAAGCTTCTGGCATTCCACTCCCCGACTCTTAGAACGTCATCCTTTCGTTGGTTATTCAATCTTTTTCTCATGATCACGTCCCCCTTGGCAGTCCCCTCCGGAGATCCAAATGGAGGACTATTCCGAAATCTTTTGCCAATGCAGAGATCTTCATGATACTTTTTCAGTTACAGGTCACTTGTCCTGTGGCTACACATTATGTCTTTAATGCAATAGTTTCCATTTCCTTCTGCGTCCTCATGCCGTTGACTGATTCTCCCGCATTTAGGGGCAGTTTCCCACCCCAAGGACAAGAGAGTGCCCTGTACCTCTGTCCGCTCCTCCGCCCTCTTTGACAAGGCAGAATGAAGGAGACTTCTTATGCCGGAAGTCTTCGGCCGCCAGTGCTGATTATTAATCGAACTTTATTAGATGGCGGGTGTCGAACCCGGGACCGATAACGTTTTGTTTACCAATCAAAGACGCTAACCGTACACAGTGGTAATACATGAGCATAAAAGTGTTCCAGAAGGTTAATAAAGACTGACGTCAGCGACACAAGCCTATAGTTGTTTAAGCACGTTCGACGAACTCCTCGATAACGGGAGTTACCTAGGGATTCTTCCAGTTACCGGTAGATGTGATAGTGAAAATAGTCTCAGAGGTTTTCCATTAGTCCCACTGCAATCTACACTACTGACCATTAAAACTACTACACCGAGAACAAATGCAGATGATGAACGGGTATTCATTGGACAAATATATTATACTAGAACTGACATGTGATTACATTTTCACGCAATTTGGGTGCATAGATCCTGATAAAACAGTACCCAGAACAACCAACTCTGGCCGTAATAACGGCCTTGATACGCCTGGGTATTGAGTCAAACAGAGCTTGGATGGCGTGTACAGGTACAGCTGCCCATGCAGCTTCAACACGATACCACAGTTCATCAAGAGTAGTGACTGGCGTACTGTGGCGGGCCAGTTGCTCGGCCACCATTGACCAGACGTTTGCAATTGGCGAGAGATCTGGAGAATGTGCCGGCCAGGGCACCAGTCGAACATTTTCTGTATCCAGAAAGGCCCGTACAGGACCTGCAACATGTGGTCGTGCATTATCCTGCTGAAGTGTAGGCCTTCGCAGGGATCGAATGAAGGGTAGAGCCACGGGTCGTAACACGTCTGAAATGTAACGTCCACTGTTCAAAGTGCCGTGAATGCGAACAAGAGGTGACCGAGATGTGTAACCCCATACCATCACACCAGGTGATAACGCCAGTATGGCGATGACGAATACACGCTTCCAATGTGCGTTCACCGCGACGTCGCCAATCACGGACGTGACCATCATGATGCTGTAAACAGAACCTGGATTCATCCGAAAAAATGACGTTTTGCCATTCGTGCACCCAGGTTCGTCGTTGAGTACATCATAGCAGGCGCTCCTGTCTGTGATGCAGCGTCAAGGGTAACGGCAGCCATTATCTCCGAGCTGATAGTCCATGGTGCTGCAAACGTCGTCGACCTGTTCGTGCAGATGGTTGTTGTCTTGCAAACGTCCCCATGTGTTGACTCAGGGATCGCGACGTGGCTGCACGATCCGTTAAGCCATGCGGATAAGATGCCTGTCATCTCGACTGATAGTGATACGAGGCCGTTGGGATCCAGCACGGCTTTCGGTATTACCCTCCTGAACCCACCGATTCAATAGTCTGCTAACATTCATTGGATCTCGACCAACGCGAGCAGCAATGTCGCGATACGATAAACCGCAATCGCGATAGGTTACAATCCGACCTTTATCAAAGTCGGAAACGTGATGGTACGCATTTCTCCTCCATACACGAGGCACCACAACAACGTTTCACCAGGCAACGCCAGTCAAATGCTGTTTGTGTATGAGAAATCGGTTGGAAACTTTGCTCATGTCAGCACGTTGTAGGTGTCGCTACCGGCGTCAACTTGTGTGAATGCTCTGAAAAGCTGATGAATTGCGTATCACAGCATCTTCTTCCTGTCGGTTAAATTTCGCGTCTGTAGTACGTCACCTTCGTGGTGTAGCAATTTTAATGGCCAGTAGCGTACCTAATGTTAAATTTTTGCTTATCCATCTGTTTTTGTTTAATAAGGTTGGTTCCACACGTATGGACCACTCGGTATTGCCACTACATGAACGTCCTTCTGTAAACATACTTTCATCTTCTTGATGCAGTGCCTGAGACAGAATTATAACTCTTCTCGCCTTTATTGACCTTGGGATACTGGGAACTGCCGAAGGGCACTGTAGGCAGCGCCGTCGCGTCGCCCGCCGCGGGGAGTGGCCGAGAAGAGGGCATAATCCGCCCCTCGCCTCATGGGAGAGGGCTGGCAGCGCCACGTCACTCCGGAGTGCTCTTGACCCGCGCAGCCGCAGCCGAAGCCGCAGACTAAGCCGCAGGCACTCAGCTGCGCAAACGCGCTGCCGTCTGCGGCTGGCGGCCGCGCGCTCCAAATATTTGCCGCCCCTGTTCCTCCTCCTCCTCCTCCGCATATGCTGCAAGCTGACCTAGGATCACAGGAGTAGTAGTATAAACGCACCGACACCGCTGCGGTGCACTGTATGAGAATAGATGTGACACACGGAGGGAGCGAACACTGAAATGTTTCGTGAGAGAACTTTGTATAGATTTTTGTTTCAGTAACTCATTAGGTTTAGGGCCCGCCCGGCTAGCCGAGCGGTCTAACGCGCTGCTTCCTCAGCGGGAATACGTGCCGGTCCCCGGCACGAACCGCCCGGCGGATTAATGTTGAGGTCCGGTGTGCCGGCTAGCCTGTGGGTGGTTTTTAAGGCAGTTTTCCATCTGCGTCAGCGCATGCGGGCTGGTTCCCCTTGTAATGGTTCTTTATTTACGTGACCATTACGGCACTCCAACCACAGTACTCCATACCAGTAATATCGTACTACTTTTCTGCGAAGTAACAGACATATTTTTGTGACAATATTCACTTTTGGTTTTATTAATGTATAGGTACTCCGATATATCGATATATTACAGTGATATGGTTCTTGTGTGTATTCATTTCTGTGAGACTGTCATAATCTTTGATTTACGTGTAACCGTTTTGGCGCGAATGCGCACAGAGCAGTCTTTGTTTCACTTTGCAGAAGTTAAGTTGTTATTTCGCTTTGTAAAAGAACAGTCAAGTCTTGTGTTTGGTTAAAGTGGAATTTAAATATAAGAAGATTGATACAAAACTGTTTTCTTGATGACGTGACAATTAAGAAGAAGTATATGTGAATTTACAAGAAGTTTAATATCAATGTGGATCGTGAACACCAAGTCAAAAATTATTTCTGCCATACCATTGTTCCGATCTGGGATTGTTTGATCATTGAAAATTTCCTCAAAAACGCATTTGTTAGGTCTTCAAATATTGCTAAAATAGAGATGTGGACCTTCTAGCAGTCAAAGTCGAATCACCCTAGAATCAACAAGATGAGCCATAACAACTTCGACGAAATCTACGTGGGAATCCATTCAAGATAGTGCCAAAATTAATGACTTTTTTACAGTGACTTCATTATTTCCATTCTGACGATGCCATCCACATTCAATAACTTTGTTGTTGCCCGATAAAGCGAACATATGCTGCGTGACCAACATTATTAATCTGATTTCTAACCTACTTTGCAAGTGGTGGTATTGTTAGACCCTTATTCCACCTCAGTTACACTATGTCGGCGATTGCTGCACAAACACTGTCTCCACGTACGCATACACCATAACTACTCTATCAGCAAACGTGGGGTTACACTCGTCTGCAATGAGACGTTCCCTGGGGGGTCCGCTGGGGGCCGAACCGCACAATCACCCTGGGTTCCGTGTGAGGTGGCGGCGGGGTGAGTGGACTGCTGTAGCCTGTTGTGGGATTGTGTACCACTGAGGGCTACAATGGGGACGAAGCCTGTCCGTCGTTTCTAGGTTCCAGTTCAATACATACGGACGTAAGATACATACAAGGGAGTTGTGTTGACTTTCCCACTGTGTGACAAGTCCATGGTGGCGTTGAACAGATTTGTGGTGAAATGTATGTTGTCGTCGACAAAATAAGAGACAAGGGTATTGTCAGGAGTGCCCAGGGGAGTGTGGTAGGGCCGTTGTTGTTCTCTATATGCATAAATTATTTGGCGGACAGGGTTGGCAGCAATCTGCGGTGGTTTGATGATGATGCTGTGGTGTGGGGTAAGGAGTCGAAGTTGAGTCACTGTACGAAGACATAATATCTTTAAAAAAATTTCTAGTTGGTGTGTTGAATTGCAGCTAGCTCTAGATTTGTAAAAAATGTACGTCAGTGCGGATGAGTATGAAGAACAGATCTGTAAAGTTCAGTTACAGTATTATTAGTGTCCTGCTTGACACAGTCAAGGCGTTTTAATATCGAGGCGTATATGAAATAGAACGAGCATGTCAGGACTGTGGTAGGGAAGACGAGTGGTCGACTTCGGTTTATTGGGAGAATTTTAGGAAAGAGTGGTTTTGTGTAAAGGAGACTGCATATAGGACGCTGGTGCAACCTATACTTGAGTCCTGCCTGATTGTTTGGGATCCGTACCAGGTCGGATTGAAGGAATACTTAGCAACAAATAATCCTGGACAAATAGTGAGTATCGTGGCGAATACAGAGATTAGCGACCACAAGGCAGTTGCTGCTAGGCTGAATGCCGTAATACCTACAACCATCAAAAATAAACGCAAAGTATATCTATTTAAAGAACCTGATAAAAATGCTCTTAACGCCGTTTTAAGAGACAGTCTTCGCTCCTTCTGATCTGGTCAAAAGAGATAGTATCGACAGCAACTGAGATATATACACCACATAAATTAATAATTGATGGTACTGATCCCCAAGATACACTAAACAGGTCAGATCGCTGTTGCAGAAGCAGCGAAAAAAGCGTGCCAAATTGAAAAGAACGTAAAATCCCCAAGACTGGCAAAGTTTTACAGAAATTCGAAATATAGCGCGTACTTTAATGTGAGATGCTTTTAATAGTTTCTATAACGAAATTCTGTCTCGAAATCTGGCAGAAAACCCAAAGAGATTCTGGTTATCCATAAAGCACACCAGAGGCAAGACGCAATCAATACCTTCACTGTGCTATAACAACGGTGAAGTTACTGATCACAGTGCCACCAAAGCAGAGTTATTAAACAAGGTTTTCCGAAAATCCTTCACCAAAGAAGACAAAGTAAATATTCCTGAACTCCAATCAAGAACAACTCCGAAGATGATAAACATAGAAGTAGATATCCTCGGTGTAGCAAAGCAGCTTAAATCCCTTAATAAAGGCAAGGCTTCTGGTCCGGATCGTATACCAGTCAGATTCCTCTGAGAGTATGTTGATACAACAGCTCCATATTTAGCACTTTTATACAACCGCTCGCTCACAAAAAGATCCGTAGCTAAGGACTGGAAAATCGCTCAAGTCACACCAATACCCAAAAAGGGAAGTTGGAGTAATCCGTTGGATTACAGGCCCATATCAGTAACGCCGATTTGCAGTAGGGTTTTGGAACATATACTGTGCTGAGATATTAGGAAGTACCTCGAATAAAACGATTTATTGACACGTAGTCAGCACGGATTCAGAAAATATTGTTCATACGAAACACAACTAGCTCCTTATACTCATGCAGTAAGGTGTGCTATCGACAGGGGATGTCAAATTTTTAGATTTCTAGAAGGCTTTCGACACCGTTCCTCACTAGCGACTTCTAACGAAACTGCGTGCCTATGGAATATTGCCTCAGTTGTGCGACTAGACTCGTGATTTCCCGTCAGAAAGCTCACAGTTCGTAGTAATAGACGGAAAGTCTTCGAGTAAAACAGAAGTAATATCCTACGTTCCACAAAGAAGTGTTTCTGATCTGTATTAACGCTATAGAAGACAATCTTAGTACCCGTTGAAACGTCCCCTTAGAAAAATTACTGACACACAATAATTTTTTTTAGGCACTAACTACTGATAGGCATAGTTAGCAAATGAAAGATTTTAATAGAGAACAAACAACGTATTTACCTTAATAGTGTTGAAAAATCATAATATACATAGCAGTTCATGACATCCAGTCTTACAAATTTCAAAACTCCGCCATTTCTCTCCCCACATCCACCACTGCTGGCGGCTCACCTCCAACTGCGCAACGCTACGCGCTGTTCGCATCCAGCTGCCCAACACTACAATGGCAGACAACAATGCAAACTAGCCACAGACTGCACACAGCACAGCCAGTGATTTTCATACAGAGCGCTACGTGGCGTTACCAATAAGAAAACATAAACAGCCTACTTACATAGCCCCCATGCTTCCCCAAAAAAGTTTTACAAATTGTTTTGCGCACTGGCCAATACATATTTGTTAAAATTTTTTCACAATTACTATAACAAAGAAATCAAATACACACACTTATTGACACAAAATTTTCTCACAGTCCATAAAGACAGTCCTGATGATTCATCACAGTAAAATTGCAGTGTTTTTCTCAAAGTCTGAGTAGTAAAAGAAAATGCACACAGAAGTAGTGGATTTCCATGCAGTCTTGAAGAAGTAGTGTTGTCCTTCCAATGGAAAGACAGTGCTGACTCTCGACATGCAGACAGGTAATGGGACACAACAGAGCAAACCCACAGCAGGGTCATTCGAAGTTTTGAAGAATATTGTTAGGTAGGTCATCACAGAGCAGACCCACTGTAGTCCTGGTAGAGATTACGGTATTGGTGGGCCGCCAGAGGTGCAGACCCACTGCAGTCCTTGTAGAAATAATGGTATTGGTGAGCCATCAAAGGTGTCGACCCACTGTAGTCCTTGTAGAGATGGCCAGCAGACATCTGTTGTGACTGTGCAGGTGCACAATCACCATTGAAGAGTCTTGCGGATAATATAGCAAGTCCATAACCACCACTTGTGCACTCACAATTTTTTTGGAATTGTCCTTAGAACCAGTAATGCTGTTATCTAGTCCCTTTCTGAATTATTAACACACGTGTAAACAGTAACAGTCCCTACTTCTCACATATTGTCCATATACCATGACCAACAGAAACGTGTGCAGTGAAATGGAACTTACAAGTTACTTAATTTGATGAACTGGTGTCAATTACAATTTTATAACATAAGAATACAATTACAAAGGTACAAAATACATCATTAAAGAACATAACAATACAGATAACATTTGTAGTACAGGCTTTACAAAAGAATCGAAATAACATATACATCAGTGTTACAGGAATTATGACATAACTGAATATATAAAATAATGAGAATAGTTTTCGAAACATTAATTTCGCACATGAGCATTAAAACAAAACAGAATAGATAATGTCTAAACATCTTTACGAAGTAAATAACATATTATTAACGCAAATTATATTTGAGGATAACAGTATTCCTCATCATAGTGAATGTAGCTTAGTATTAGAAGAGAAAAAATTCTATGAAACAATACACAGAGACAGGAAGAAAACAAATACACAAGGGTACACAAACACATAGTGGGATAACACAAAAGGAAAGGACAGGGTTTGTTCTCAGTGTAACATTTGGTACTGCAGTCCAACCCAAAACTTCATTCCATAGATCTTTCGTCTTATTTCAACATTTGTTTCCACCAAAAAAAATCCTATCCGAGAATGATTTCTGTGGTGTCACCGCCAGACACCACACTTGCTAGGTGGTAGTCTTTAAATCGGCCGCGGTCCGTTAGTATACGTCGGACCCGCGTGTCGCCACTATCAGTGATTGCAGACCGAGCGCCGCCACACGGCAGGTCTAGAGAGACTTCCTAGCACTCGCCCCAGTTGTACAGCCGACTTTGCTAGCGATGGTTCACTGACAAATTACGCTCTCATTTGCCGAGACGATAGTTAGCATAGCCATCAGCTACGTCATTTGCTACGACCTAGCAAGGCGCCATTAGCAGTTACTATTGATGCTGTAAAACATGTACCGTCAAGAGCGATGTTCACCAATTATGGATTAAAGTTAAGTATTCCGGCAGCTTCTTTGTTATTGTAATTATGAAAAATTTTATCGAATCATTATTGGCCACTGCCCAAAACAATTTGTAAAATTTTTTGTGGGGTGCATGGGGGCTATGTAAGTAGGCTGTTTATGTTTTCTTATTGGTAACGCCACGTAGCGCTCTGTATGAAAATCACTGGCTGTGCTGTGTGCGGTCTGTGGCTAGTTTGCATAGTTGTCTGCCATTGTAGTGTTGGGCAGCTGGATGTGAACAGCGCGTAGCGTTGCGCAGTTGGAGGTGAGCCGCCAGCAGTGGTGGATGTGGGGAGAGAAATGGCGGAGTTTTGAAATTTGTAAGAATGGATGTCATGAACTGCTATATATATTATGACTATTGAGGTAAACACATTGTTTGTTCTCTATTAAAATCTTTCATTTGCTAACTATGCCTATCAGTAGTTAGTGCCTTCCGTAGTTTGAATCTTTTATTTAGCTGGCAGTAGTGGCGCTCGCTTTATTGCAGTAGTTCGAGTAACGAAGATTTTTGTGAGGTAAGTGATTTGTGAAAGGTATAGGTTAATGTTAGTCAGGGCCATTCTTTTGTAGGGATTATTGAAAGTCAGATTGCGTTGCGCTAAAAATATTGTGTGTCAGTTTAAGCACAGTCGTGCATAATTGTTGCAAGGGGACGTTTCACCGTCTTAGACTGTTTGCAGATGAACCTGCGATTTACCTTCTTGTAAAGTCAGCAGATGACCAAAACGAACTGCAGAATGATTTAGATAAGATATCTGTATGGTGCGAAAAGTGGCAATTGCCCGAATAAAGGAAAGTGTGAAGTTATTCACATGAGTACTAAAAGAAATCCACTACATTTCGATTACGCGTTAAGTCACACAAATCTGAAGGCTGTAACTTGGAACGATCACATAGATAATATTGTGGTTAGAGCAAACCAAAGACTGCGATTCATTGGCAGAACACTTAGAAAGTGCCACAGGTCTACCAAAGAGACTGCTTACAGCACACTTGTCCACCCTATTCTGGAGTATTGCTGTGCAGTGTGGGATACGCATCAGGTGGAACTGACGGATGGCATCGAAAAAGTACAAAGAAGGGCGGCTCGTTTTGTATTATCGCGAAGTAGGAGAGATAGTGACATACACATGATACATGAATTGGAGTGGCAATCATTAAAACAAAGGCGTTTTTCGTTGCGACGGGATCTTCTGATGAAATTCCAATTGCCAGTTTTCTCCTCCGATTGCGAAAACATTCTGTTGGCATACACCTACAGAGGGAGAAATGATAACTTCGATAAAATAAGAGAAATCAGGGCTGGCGCAGAGAAATTTAACTGCTCGTTTTTCCCGCGCGCTTTTAGAGAGTAGAACGGTAGAGAGATAGCGCAAACGTGGTTCATTGAGCCCTCTGCCAGGCACTTTATTGTGGATAGCAGATTGATCATGTAGATGTAGAGCATATCGAAGCAATTCAGGGGCGAGCCTCTAGATTTGTTACTGGTAGGTTCGAACAACACGTAAGTGATACGGAGATGCTTCGGTAACTCAAATGAAAATCTCTGGGGGGAATGCGACATTCTTTTCGAGAAACACTATTGAGAAAACTTAGAGAACCGGCATTTGAAGCTGACTGCTAAATAATTCTACTGCCAGCAAAATGCGTTGCGCTTAAGGTCCACGAAGATAAGATTCGAGAAATTAGGTCTCATTCGGAGGCATATAGATAGTCGTTTTTCATTCACTCTATTTGCAAGTGGAACAGGTTAAATAAGTGACTGGTAGTGGTAGAGGGTCCTCTCCGCCAAGCACCGTATGTTGGCTTGCGGAGTATCTATGTAGATATAGATTAAATCTGGTGCCAGTGTGATATGACCAACTCATCTTACCGTCGCATAAACTTCTGAGCTCTGACCTTTTTCTGCAGGTGTCGACACCTCACAGTTTTAAGCATCGCCGAGCCCCAGACTGACGTTGCAGGGCATAACGATTTTGTACAGTTGCAGAGGAAGGCTTCAGGCAGCTTTGAGCCAAATTTCGAACTTATGCATCGAAATGGGAGAAAATGACGTGGTTTCAAATCAATGACCCTTAACTTCTTTTGTGCAATGTATACAAGGGATGGCTTCCTCGATTTGATCCGCAAGGGTGAAACTTCTTACTGAACTCAGTATTTAAAGTTCCTGTAGGTGTATAACTACCCTCAGGAAGATTCCAAGATCCGATCACTGGTTTGGAATGTCTACACCACTACCAGTTCATCAAGCGCCTTCTACTGGAGGCTAGCAACACTCAAGCGCCTTCTACTGGAGGCTAGCAACACTCACTGACAATCTCTACAATAACTAAACACGAATATAGTTTAAAATGAGTGTGGGGAAACGTCTAACAAATACACAACATTCAAATTTCCATGGAAACATGTGCAATTTATTGCCTTCTATTAAACCTCGCCAAGCCCCTATCCTTCACTAAAATCGCAACCGTCCAGTTAGCTACTTCGCTAACGACTTAGGTTTGTGGCCTCTCTCCACTGAGCGTGAGCGCACTCACTAAACGGCAACACACGCTTACAGAAACCATGAGACCATTGAGCGCTTCTCATCCACGCATGGGAAACATCCTTCCCACTTCTCTCAGTTTTCTGTACTGGAAGAAACACTTCCTGGATTACTGAGCCTCCGAACACAGATATCAGTAATACTATCAAATCACGCGGAGCCTATCAATCGACTGTTTACCGATTTAGCGAGCTCCAGACTGTTCCACGAAACTGTTCGTAATTCAGGTTTGTCTGCCGGTTCTACCGATCAGATCCATTGGCGTAATTTCATTGGCCACTCTCCATTCGCGCTAACCACTCCACCGCGATATGTTGCCCGTTTCAGGGGCTTTTGAAAGGTTTACTTTCCAGGTGGTGCTTGGTAACGCGTGCGATCCCGGGAAAACCACTCGCCCTCAGCAAGCAATTAGGTTCTCTCCACGACCCCATTTAGGAGGATTAGGAAAAGTCCGCCCGTCACCTTCAGACTACATGAACTTTCTTCCCCCGTATACCGACCTGGCGCAAATAGTAGCCACAGAAAGAGCAGTTGGGTTTGCCCAGGAAATGATTTATTACAGTTAGAGCTGCGCTCCAACAAAGCTACTGTTCGGTAACTTTGGTACAGTACGTAAATGACGTAGTAGATGGTAGTATAACCGGTAGTATTCATAGCTTTGTTACGGGAAGAAACACAAAAGAATGTGTGGGGGGTGAACTGAGAGCCGACGACTTCTCTTTGCTTGCGTGTTTTTCAAATAATAAGAAACGCACGCCGTTAAATGTTAGTCCACTGCGTATTTTATATCCTTACAAAACACACATTGCATTTTATAAGTAATAAAAACTAGCTGGTCGCGTAACTTCTGCGGTTTTATGTAACCAAAGCATTTACTTTTGACACAGGTACGCTTTACACGCACAAATATTTAAAAAATCTGTATAATTACTGTCGTTATTTTGTACTCAGTACAATGTTCTTCATCATGTTCAAAGGTAGGAGTTTCCTGTTGTTATTAATCAGCGCAAAAGTTATTTATGAATAACAGAATCATGTTTTATGTCATCTCTATGAAGTATTGAAGCGATGTTTGATATGTTTTTGTTTTGCGATTTTTTTTCCAAGGGAACTGCGTTTTATAGCTCTGTATGGAAATTTGTATTGCTTTTTCAAAATTTTTGTCACAATATCCGTCTGTTTCACGTTACAACATCACAATTTTCGAATAAAACCTAAATTAAACATTGACAGTTTCAATGTTTTCACTTAAAACTTCCGAGCTGATAGGCCGTGGTCGATATGTAAAACTCTCCCCTGACGTTTCGTTTCCGACTGCAGGAGACATCCTCCGAATTAAAGCGGCGAACTGCAAAGAGAACTCGAGGAATCGCTGATTATATAGGCTGTGGGGAAGGAGTTTTCTGTCCATCACGTGGCGTCGGCTGTGAGACTGTTTCTGTTAATGCCAACATTCTCGATTGAAAGTAATCGACTGTCACGCTTGCGGTGCAACGCTGACATCAAAGTTTATACAGTTTAACACTTTCCTCTTTCCTGTTAAAATTTTGCGGTGTTTATTAATTTCGATAGCGTCTCCACATATGGGTGCATAATAACGTGAAGTTTTAGATATAACGCTCATCTCGTTGAATTTTATTTCATGATTACCTTTCTGGTAAACACGTTCTGCTACGGCTGATTTATCCGTGTGACCCAGGCGGCAATTCTTCTTATATTCAACAAGACGGGTGTTAACACTTCTCTTTGTGGTACTGATATAATCCTGCCCTAGCTCGTGGTCGTGCGGTAGCGTTCTCGATACCCGGCGGGGTCAGGGATTTTCTCTGCCTCGTGATGACTGGGTGTTGTGTGCTGTCCTTAGGTTAGTTAGGTTTAAGTAGTTCTAAGTTCTAGGGGACTTATGACTATAGATGTTCAGTCCCATAGTGCTCAGAGCCATTTGAACCATTTTGAACCTGCCCTCAACTATAAGGAATTTTGTGTACCCACGGTGTAGACAAAGGATGTCGTGCTTCTTTTTCCAATCTTAAATATTCTTTTATTTCCCTGATGGGTCTGAAAATAGTTCCCACATCATACTTGCTTAACACATCCCCAATGCGATCTGTGACCTAACTAACGAACGGAAGAAAAACCTTGCCGTTGGACGGCTGTTGTTCGTCGGTGCTCCTGATTCTCTGCTTAGAGCGAAGTGCTCTATCTATCTCCTTGCTGAAATAGCCATTCTTCACGAAAGTCGACCGTAGATGTTCAGTCTCATCTTTTAAGTAAACAGGTTCACAAATTTTGTACGCCCTGTCTATCAAGGTTTTAATTACACCTCTTTTTTGTCTAGGGTGCTGGTTTGAATCTTTATGAAGATAATGATCAATATGTGTGGACTTTCTGTACGCCTTATGGCCCAACGTTCCGTCCCGTCGTTTAATCACAGACACATTCAGACGATTCAGCTGCCCATTACTCTCCGTCTCCATGGTAAATTGGATTTTCGGATTAATGCTGTTTACATGTATCAGGAAGGCATCCAACTCCTCTGCTCCGTGTGTCCACCCTACGAAAGTGTTCAAAAATGGCCTAAGCACTATGGGACTTAACTGCTGAGGTCATCAGTCCGCTAGAACTTAGAACTACTTAAACCTAACGAACCTAAGGACATCACACACATCCATACCCGAGGCAGGATTCGAACCAGCGGCCGCAGCGGTAGCGCGGTTCCAGACTGTAACGCCTAGAACCACGAAAGTGTCATCGACATAGCGATACCATCTGGTTGGTCTCTTACTGGCAGTCTGCAGCGCTCGTTGTTTAAAAGTCTCCATAAGTTAGCAACAGCAGGACTAAGAGGACTGCCCATAGCCACCCCGTCGATCTATTGTATTGAAACTAGGTTGTGGTGAGGCAGTGTCGGAATAATGCCACGATATCGATTACTTTCAATCGAGAGTGTTGGCATTACCAGAGGGAGTCCCATAGCCGACGCCATGGGATGGACATTGGCGCCCTCTGCACTGCCTATCTAAACAGCACTTCCTCGAGTTCTTTTTGCAATTCGCCGCTTGACGTCGGATGATGTCTCCCGCAGTCGGAGACGAAATGTCAGAGGAGAGATTTATGTAACGACCACGGCCTACCAGCTCGGAAGTTTTCTGTGAAGACAACATTGGCTGTGAAAGCCTACATTGTAGAATCAGTTTCAATGTTTAATTCAGGTTTTATTCGAAAATTGTTAAACTACATGATAGTATATGCACAATTCTCTGGAAATCATTCACAGGACGATGCGCTTTCTTTAGTCTCTGCTGTACTTGTTTACTGCAATGTCACTATGCATTTCCAATGATGGTCATGGGAGACTCAGTGCAATAATATCGTGGTCTGGTAGCTACTATGTAGAACAACAATATTCTGTAGGTTGTGTGACCTTTTATATATTCTCATTCAGTTTCTAGACGGTTCTGCTTCCTGTTTCTAGGGGAATCAATAAAGCCGGTGATCATGTATCCAAACAAAGCGATCGAAATGAGATAACGCCCAATAGGTACGCAACACACCTAACATACAGGTAAGGCGGTTCTGATCTTAACTGACTGACGCTATTAGAAAACCACCATAGTCTATGCTTACTTGTGGTAGTCTACGGTAGCCTACGGTAGTTTTATATCTCTGTGGCTGGAGGACGGGATGTGAGTGGCTCCTTGTTTGTGTTTATGGTTGCATGCATATGTGGCTTCTGGCGGCACTAGCAGCTGGCAAACAAGCCTGAAACCGTCATCACGATTAAAATTGTTTGAATGGTTAGCAAGCTCGATTGCTTCCATGACGTTTCACATGCATTGATATGGTGTTTTTGCAAAAACGTAAAATGCTAAGTCATAAGACACAGTTTTGAAGCGTAAAGATGTATCATAAAATAAAGAGGAGGAGAACACAGCAGCACAGCAACTGGTGTGTCTACCACACATGATGAGCGTGACCAGTCGCGAGGGGAAGACCCAGAGGCGTAAAATCAATTTTTTCCTGCAACCACAAAGTAAAAAGTTTTTTAATATCGGTGAAAGGCCAGTAAGATCGGTTACAGAATACTAGTGTAATTATGTACAAGTATAGTGAAGTATATATAGGGGAGACAACTAGTGCAATTAGAAACGGCTAATAGAGCACCAGTAATATGCGCCTCCGAAGCAATACAGCAAGTCAGCCGTAACTGAACACAGTGGTACGGGCGGTATAGAAATAGACTACTAATGTTTGCGTTTTAGCAAAAGCACCTGATCAATGCAAAAGGTCAGACAAGCAGTTAAGCAATATTCTGATAGTGATGACGGCTTCAGGCTGCCAACAGCTCGGTTGCTGGCCATAAATGTTACGAGGGCGCCACGGACTTAGATAAACATAAACACGGACATAACCACAAACAAGGGTAACTCACGCCCCGCTCTCCAGCCACTACTACACCGGTGAACGCTTCCGCCAACTGCGGTAACGTATTTGCGAGCCAATCAAGAACATTTGCGGCGATCAACGCGATAGTTTTACAGTGCGTCGCAATGTGCAGCCCTGAAGATGATCCAGAGTGATCGAAACATGTAATATAACTAAAATATGCAGCTGAGATGGAAAATAAAAGATGTTAATGTTAAAGCGAGTTTCCGCGAAGTCTTTTCGTAGAACACCACATTACATATCTAGTATGCAAAACACCAGTTCCTAATTAGCTTAATGGTGGCTCAGGCTGACGTAGTTGAAGTATTCTAGGTTTATACTTTGATGCGTTATCCGGAAGTGTTCCTCGATAATCCGTTTTATTTGGTTTGTTCTTGTTCTCTTTTGGTTTTATGTCATGAACAGCATCCGCTCGAATATGTCCACATACACTGTTACACACTTATGAAACACAGAACTCAGTTTCAAATCTCGGACCCTTTCCTCTGAAGTACGTGTTTCTTAAAGTTCCCTTCAAGGCAGGGATGCTAGTAGATTGTTGCAAGACCAGAATCGCCTTATTCGTCCAGTCCTTGCCAAACCAGGCATTAATGTCAACTAAGCGTTCTAGTTTTATAGAAGTCATATCTACGTTTCCCAAGGAAATGTTATAGGCCGTCTGCTGTTTCTAATCCATATAAGCGATTCAGGAGACGATCTGAGAACACATCTTAGGTTGTTTGAAGATGATTACCATTTAGTAAAGCCATCAAAAGATCAAAACCAAATGTAAAATGACTTAGATACGGTAACTACATGGTGTGAAAAGTGACATTTGACTCCCAACAACGAACAGTATGAGGTCATCCACGTGAGTACTACAAGGAATCCACTAAATTTTGGTTATACAATAAATTACACATATCTTAAAGGCTGTCAAGTCAACTAAATACTTAAGGATTACAATTACGAATAACTTAAATTCAATCGATCAAATATGTATCGGCAGAACGCTTAGAAGATGCATCAGGTCTATTAAAGAGACTGCCTACACTATGCTTTTCCGATCTCTTCCAGAGTATTGCTGCGTGGTGTTGGATCCGCATCGGATAGGATTGACGGAAGACATAGGATAACAGCTCGTTTCGTGTCATCGACAAATAGGGGGGAGAGTGTTACGGGTAAGATAGGCGAGTAGGGTGGCAATCGAAACAAAGGCGTTTTTCGTTGCGATGATATCTTTTCACGAGATTTCAATCGTCAGCTTTCTCCTCTGAAAGCGAAAATATTTTGTTACTGCCCACCTACATAGTAAGGAATCATAATAATATGACATAATTCACAGCTCGCAAGGGAAGATTCAAGTGTTCGTTTCCCCCGCGCGCTTTTAGAGAGTGTAAAGATAGAGAAATTATTTGAAGGTGGTTCGATGAACCCTCTGCCAGGCACTCAATTCTGAATTGCAGCATAGTCGTATAGATGTAGAGAGTTACGAACAAAACTTCTAGCTACAACGTCTTTATTCACATTATTTTCATCAAATGTGTTTTAAGAGGCATCCCTCGTAATGTTATTGCTGACGAATGTGCAAGGACCCTCGCTAATTTGAAGCCTGGCGTCCAGAAATGCTGGCGCTCTCTCAGGGAGCTCGTGACTCGGAGCAGCGGCCAGGCGTAGCTTGTAGGTAGTGGAGCTAGATTCCCTGTTGTAGGACCTTTTGGTCGGCCATTTCCTCTCCCTGCTGGTACGATAGCAACCTTTCTTGGCGGTTTAACGTGTGACTAATTTGCGCGGGTAGCATTACGAGAAAAGTGAATGGACGTACACAATTTCGAGAGGGCGTGAAGGCCACTCTAATATAGTTCTTTTAATTCACTCACCTTTGCGTTCATTCATAGTTTAGCTACAAGACGGACAGGTTCCATACACCAACTGCAATTTCACTCCACAGTGCAGTTGCTGGTCTTGCTAAATAACGTTACACAGTTTACGAACACATATATATATATTATGAAAATTCTTCATCCAATGTGCTTAATTACATAGTTATATTGGAACAAGGTTGTGTACGGCCAGTTCCATTTTCCTTGCACATGTTGCCTGGTAACCTCGTTTATGTGCAGCACAGATGACTTTTGCCTGGCTTTTGCAGCACGTTGGGAAGAGAATACGCATGTCGTGACCATATTCGTTGTGTGTGATAACCAGATTCTTCTCCTCACCCACCCCTTTTCAAAGAATAATCTCTGCAAATACACTGAGGGGAAAAATCGTAACACCAACAAATAATTAATGTAGAGTAATGAAATTTCGGGAATACATTCTCCTAGGTTGCATGTTTAAGCGATTAACATTGCAAGATCACAGGTTAATGCTAGCGTGAGATAAGCCATTGAAAATGTGAAATCCCGGTACATTAATAACCGATGTAACCACTATTATGTTGAATGCAAGCATGCAAACGTGCGTGTAGTGTGTTGCGCAGGTGCCGGCTGTCAGTTTGTGAAATTGAGTTCCAAACCTGTTGCACTTATATAAGCCGGTCAGTACGGGGACGGCTATGCTGTTGTGCGATGATGTCCCACATGTACACCACAGGAGACAATCTGGTGATCGAGCAGGCCAACGCAACATGTCGACACTTTGTAACCACGTTGAGTTACAACAGCGGTATACAGGGTGGTCGGAAATTCCCGTTACAAACTTCTTGGACATGTAGAGAATAGTGAGTGCAGAATATTTTGAATAGGAACCCATGTCCAGAATCGTATCGTTACCGTTCGACGACAGATTCAGTTCAGATGTATTCCTCGTCAAAGCCTGCTAAGGGCAAGAGAAACGTCTCAGAGTTCCCTGTCCTGGATTGCAACAGGGTAGGCACTATGAGGTGTACTACGTCAAACGATTCCCAGATACCACTTATTGGCCGCTTTGCTGTGAGACCGAGTCGATACCTATCCATCACCGATAGAGGAAACATAGTGCAGTACGCGTTTGCGGAATACACAGACATGCTCCTTGTGTATGGCGAACTTGGAGGTAACGGAAGAGCTGGCTGGCTCTGAGCACTATGGGACTTAACATCTATGGTCATCAGTCCCCTAGAACTTAGAACTACTTAAACCTAACTAACCTAAGGACATCACACAACACCCAGCCATCACGAGGCAGAGAAAATCCCTGACCCGCCGGGAATCGAACCCGGGAACCCGGGCGTGGGAAGCGAGAACGCTACCGCACGACCACGAGCTGCGGGCACGGAAGAGCTGCTAGTCGGCTGTCTCACGATCGTTTTCCACACCGTCACACTCCATCGCACAAACTGTTTGCCCAAGTTACACAACGGCTACGAGAAACTGGTCCCTTCACCGTGAGGAGGCAGGACTGTGGTGCTCCACGGCGACGCCGCACTCCCGAGTTCGAAGAAGGTGTACTGCGTCGCACTGAAGACAGCCCGTCACCGAGTTCGCGAACAATTGCGCGTGCAATTGCTTTTAGTCACAATACCGTCTTGGACGTCCTGCATGAGCAACAGTTACATCCGCACCACTTACAAAGGGTACACGCTATGGGTCCAGCAGACTTTCTACAACGCGTCGCCTTCTGCACATGGTTCCTGCACCGTTGCATCGACGCATCCCTGTTTCCACGTCGAATTCTCTTCAAAGAATCGAAAATAAGCACTTTAAGCCTCACTGGAGAGGTTTAACGAAGTTGGCATTACACTACCAGAAACACAAGAAAGTTTCTGTCTCCCTCTCTGGGAGATTTGCACTACATATACCAATACATCGACATCTCAACAGACGGTATGGTGAAAGACGGATAGGCCGTGGTGGTCTAACCGCGTGGCCGCCACGATCGCCGGATTGAACCCCTATGGACTACTTCTTGTGGGGTCGTATGAAGAGCCTACTTTATGAGACACCTATAGAGACCGAGGAAGGTGTGCTGGCACGAGTTCTGGCTCTTGCACAAGACACTGAAGAGACACCAGGTGGGATGGAGAGAGAGTGTACCAGAACATGCTTCGGAGGTACAATGTGTGTAACAACGTTGATGGTCGCCACATCGAGCCGCTGTTATAATGCATCGGTACGTTGCGGCTGGTGCCGTAGATGCTGGGTTCTTGTTGTCGACTGATGTAAACCATAAGGTGCAAGTTGTAACGCAAATGCGTAAGTAATAACGGAACGAGTCAGTGTTCTTTTCAAATGGATTGCAACAGTTGTGCTGGATTACGCCTAAGTACATTCCTCACGTGGGTGTGGATGAGATAATCATCTGCATTGAAACTGTGAAACTGTCGTAGAACGGAAACGACACGTTTCCGGACATGGTTTCCTATTAAAAAAAAAAGTTCAAATGGCTCTGAGCACTATGGGACTTAACATCTGAGGTCGTCAGTCCCCTAGAACTTAGAACTACGTAAACCTAACTAACCTAAGGACAACACACACATCCTTGCCCGGGGTAGGATTCGAACGTGCGACCGTAGCGGTAGCTCGGTTCCAGACTGAAGCGCCTTGAACCGCTCGGCCACACGGGCCGGCTCCTATTCAAAATGTTGTGTACTCACTACCCTCTACATCACCTAGAAGTTTGTAATGGAAATTTCCGATGACTCTGTATAGGTGAGCATTGTCCAATTGGAAAACATCCCTTGGAATGCGGTTCTTGAATGGCAGCACAACAGGTCGAATCACCAGACTGACGTACAGATTTGAGGTTAGAGAGCCTGAGATAACCACGGAAGTGATTGCTCTTGCTGTCATACGAAATCGCACCCTAGACCATAACAATAGGTGTAGGACCAGTGTGTCTAGCAATCAGACAAGTTGATTACAGGCTCTAACTATCCTCCTCCCAACCAACACACCGCCATCACTGGCACTGAGGCAGAACCAGCTTTCATTAGAAGACAGACCTTCATCCAGCCGTCCAATGAGCTATCGCTTGACATCACTGGAGTCTCAAAGGGCGGTGATTTGCGGCCATTGGAATTCATGTTACAGGGCGTCTGGCTCGATGCTGTCCTTGAAGTAACCTATTTGTAACACTTCGCTGTTTCATTGTGGTGCCAACTGCTACTCAAATGGCTGCTGCAGGTGAAGTACGATGCGCCAGAGCCATACGCCAAACACGATGGTCTTCCCTCTCGGTGGAACCACGTGGCCGCCTTCTTGTGACCGTACATTCTCGTGACCACCGCTGCCAGCAATCATGTACAGTAGCTCATTCCTGCCAAGTCTTTGTGCAATATCACAGAAGGAATATCCAGCTTCTCATAGCCCTATTACACGACCTCGTTCAACCTCAGTCAGGTGTTGATAATGCCTCTTTGTCACCTTAAAGGTATTCTTGACTGACATCAACTCACGACGCCCAACCTCAAAAGCACCCTTACAGTGTGTGTTTGAATCAAACCAGATTCGCATCCGCATCCAGATTCGCTCTATTAGAGCCACTCTTATGCGACTGATGTGAAATCTGAATAGACATCATTTTTCAGATATATAAACACGCCTACCAACTTTCGTTTATGTCACAAAACTCCTCGTGGCGTTCCGATTCTTTTTCCGTAAGTATATCGATGTATTGGTATATGTAGTGCAAATCTCCCAGAGAGGGAGACAGAAACTTTCTTGTGTTTCTGGTAGTGTAATGCCAACTTCGTTAAACCTCTCCAGTGAGGCTTAAAGGGCTTATTTTCGATTCTTTGCATTCCCATTTGTTTCACGCCGAAATAATGACAGTGAGATCCACCCCCATTCCCTAAGGTGAGGACTGATCTTCACTGCGACCACTGTTGGCTGACCTGTTCGAGCGGTTGGCAAAGTTGCTATTCGGCAAATGAGAGCCATTGGGTATCCACCCCACGCTCTTATAACAAAGGGGTCGTCATGGTATCAACCACTGGCTGGGGTCTCGGGGAGCTCATTCTTGGACGGGTCGCCGATTTGGTAAGCATGGAGATTCTTTGGAAGACACTTTGCAACTTTTGTGCTTCGGTTAGCGAGCGCAGGCACTTGTCTTTTCTAGGGAAACTGCCTCCTTAGTTTCACTAAATGTTCGGGTGTGTTTATTTCGAATCGTGGAATTTTTCGAGTAATTCTTGCGATTGATGTTTGTATTTGAGTTCTTCCTTTGTTCAGCCGGCCGTTGTGGCCGAGCGGTTCCAGGCACTTCAGTCCGGAACCGCGCTGCTGCTATGGTCGCAGGTTCGAATCCTGCCTCGGACGTGGATGTGTGTGATCTCTTTAGCTTAGTTAGGTTTAAGTAGTTCTGTGTTCTAGGGAACTGATGACCTCAGAAGTTAAGTCCCATAGTGCTCAGAGTCATTTAAAGCATTTTTCTTCCTTTGTTCGTACGAATACGGTCCATGTGCTATCAGCGTTAGTGCTTCTTTACTTAATAATCAACTCGCGTTTCTTTAAGTATTTCTACAGTTTGAGAGCATGACGATGCTGATATTAATTAATCGCTTACCAAACTTGTTGGAAAAGCTTTAACTTCAATTTAAGTCTCTCTGTAGCACGACCGATTGCTCCGGTGTGATTAAATAGTGATGGAGGAAGTCTTATTCCTTCCTGTTACTCTGTTGCGCTTACCTATTTTAATATTAGTACAAGATTATTCTCAATTTTTGTATGCGTTCTCAACTTACACGTCACTACCTTTCAGAACATTCGCGCTGATGTTACCTTGCAGACACGTAAGCCCGACTCCTACAAATGAGGGACTATTTGGACTCAGTTGTGAATGCAACGTTACATCTTGTATTCTATGTCGGTCATCAAACTTTGTAATGAATCCACAGTCTTAATCAGAGTTGCTTTTCGAATATCTTCTACTGCCATGTATCCACATATCCTCTTAATGTTCCCCAGAAAGCAGCAGATTTCAAATCAATTCCTAATCGTATTTAATGCATAATGTATGTCCCCATCAAGGATATTTCGTTACCGTGCAATCGAGTCGTATTATTGAGGTCTGACGGTTGGGCAAATTAATTTTTGGGCCTTGACAGAATTTCAAAAGTACTCCGGACGGACTACATTTGCACATGTAGTGGCTAACAGTAAAACGAGAGTTGTATTAATTACTCGCATCTTCATTTCGATACCACAGGGTATTCATCAAAGTTCATGCTGTATAGAAGTATGCGTGCCGGCCGGAGTGGCCGTGCAGTTCTAGGCGCTACAGTATGGAGTCGAGCGACCGCTACGGTCGCAGGTTCGAATCCTGCCTTGGGCATGGATGTGTGTGTTGTCCTTAGGTTAGTTAGGTTTAATTAGTTCTAAGTTCTAGGCGACTGATGAACTCAGAAGTTAAGTCGCATAGTGCTCAGAGCGATGTGAGCAGTTTGCGTCACTACTCAAACATAATAGTGGGCCGGCCGCGGTGGCCGTGCGGTTCTAGGCGCTGCAGTCCGGAACCGTGGGACTGCTACGGTCGCATGTTCGAATCCTGCCTCGGGCATGGATGTGTGTGATGTCCTTAGGTTAGTTAGGTTTACGTGGTTCTAAGTTCTAGGGGACTGATGACCTCACATGATAAGTCCCATAGTGCTCAGAGCCATTTGAACCAAGCCATAATAGTGGAAAGTTTTCGTGGGTTACTTGCTCCAAGCAGAGCGAGGTCAGAGTTAGATGGGAATAAATAGTGGACCTGTTTTCCACTTATCCTACCGTACTGCAAACGGAGTCACAGCCTTGCACTCAGAGGTTCCTGCCAAGTTTTTAATAGAAGATGCTAGTTAAAGTAGTGATCTTGCAATATATAAGTCGATTTACTAATGACCATGCCAGGGTATTGGCAAACCATTATTGTAATTATAAGCATCACACGGTTGTTACTCTAAGCAACATTCCTGTTCACCAAAATCATACTGAACCTAATTACTTTCCGATGCACTTGAATACACATTTATTTTTTGTTTGTCTGATCATAACACTAAAATAATACAGAGTTGTTTGCCTGGCTGTATCACATGAATGTGTGAGCATTTCTCCTATAACCTGTCACTTTTTGATCACAAAGTTATTATTAGAGTGGTCTTTCATAAAATGTGTCTGAGCTGGGCATGCTTTCATATTGATAACTTGTTTGCGGAACGTCTTCGTGTTTCGTTTCCTGGCTGCAGTTTCTCTGGCGTCTCGGTTGGTGGCGCACTTTGGTACCTAGAATGGAATTTAAGTGCGTGCATAGCTCACCCTAGAGGTCTGTCAGCTGGGGATTGACTATCTGCGGAGGAATCTCTTTGGATCGCGGTGTGAGGTTGCTGGCCGTGGGGATCTCTAGCCGTGTTTGGATGGCGGATCTTTGCAGTACGGAGATTGCCTACGCATACTGGAGAATCGACGCTTCCCTCTGCCTGTAAGGTATCCTTACATACAGTGGAGTCTGACTAGGCCTGATCCCAGCTGCCTTGGTTGGTGGACGTGGCCACATTCACCGTCCTTAATTCTCCTAGGACTGACGCAGGAATAGTGGTGAACACCATGTCTTATGATCGGCAGAGTGTCCGCCACGGTCCGAGAAAACCCTATGCATCTCCTAGTGAATTTCGTTTCATGTTCTTACCGTAAGCTCATGTGACTAATAGCACTGGCCGTAGTTTTGGCCGAAACCCTCACCGTGGATCAGCATCCGGGTAATAAGGACGCGCCCGAACTAAACATTTATGCTACTGTAAGAGGGCTTCCATTTTACCCTGTTTTGTCTGTTAACCTTGATCTGGAAAGGTTAGTCTTTACCTGCTCGCCGGCCGCGGTGGTCTCGCGGTTAAGGCGCTCAGTCCGGAACCGCGCGACTGCTACGGTCGCAGGTTCGAATCCTGCCTCGGGCATGGATGTGTGTGATGTCCTTAGGTTGGTTAGGTTTAAGTAGTTCTAAGTTCTAGGGGACTGATGACCACAGAAGTTAAGTCCCATAGTGCTCAGAGCCATTTGAACCATTTTTTTACCTGCTCTACTGGTGCGCGTATTTCCAAGGTTTACGAATTTTTAAAATTTTTCGCTGTCAGCTAACTTTGATCTAGAAAGATTTGCCTTTACCTGCGGTACTGGTGCGTGTATTCTTCGGGTTTAGGTTTCTTCAACATTTTTCACTGTCAGGAATATTAAACGACGCATGTGCTATTTTCCGTTCATATTGTTACTTAAATTTAATGTATTGAATATGTCTTAGAATCAGTACAGAATGGGGCTTCCGTTGGGGGCATGGACCAAGCTGAAGCCCTTACCATGTGTTGGTTAATCCATGCATTTAAGCTCGTTTATTTGCTTTGAACTGTCACTGGTTAAACTTGTGAATAACTGTTGATTTGTCAATGCCCACGTTCTTGTTTTAAAGCTTGTATTTGATGTACTGCATATTCTATTATCTTCAAAGATCTTTTTTAAGGTATACACACATTGTGGTCTTTGTAATATCGATTTCTATGTATCATAAACTATTGTGAAACCCAGTAAGTGCATCGGAAACTGCTTTCTATTGTTCTAGAGCTCAAAGAGTTTTTTAGTTAATTTCCTGTACTGTTACACAAATATAATTTAAATTTTGGGCCCTGTGGTGAATGGTATTAGTCATCCTTGTTGATGTTCAGTTTGGCATCTGTGTTAAATAAATAAGTGTAAAGGATTATTTTCTTCATGCTCAGGACCTTCTCGCTCCCAGACTGTAGCTCCCTACTACTTTAAAGTCACATGGTTTTACACTAATAAAACTACGTTAAGATAAGGCTTTCATTTAATAACTTGTAACGCAGGAAATGCATATCCTCCTATTTCCATCTGTTGTATTATAAATTTTTTCCTTATTTTGTTACCTGAAGATATGACGTTTCGGTGCCTTTATATATTGTAATTGTTTTACAATTTGTATATATGTACATTTATGCATTTGTGTCGATGTATAATTAGTTTGTTTTGTAAATATTATTTGTATTTTTTCGCTGGCTCTTGCCTAGGGAAAACTATGTTATCGAACGATTACATCGATAGGTCGTGTGGAGAACCAAAGTGTTTAGGATCTTTGGTAGTGTTAACTCTGTCGCGTGGAGCACGGGCAGAGAGGGAGTCTGGCTGGGGTGGTGCAGTGGAGCAGGTGTGTTGTGTGACGATCCCGCGAGTTGCCGCGCTTTCGGGGCTGGGCAGCATGTAATTGCGCTCGACTTGCTATGATAGTTTCTGGCACGGTGTCGCGGACGGGAAGCATTAGCTGGCGCACGTCAAGAGCCCGTTTTGCCTGGTGACCGTTTCGAGAAGAAGGCGCGCCAACATCCAGCTTCTGCAACAGCGACGGCCGACAATGAATGACTGTCGCCACCGCCTCGAACGACGACTTCAAACCTTCAATCAATCAACAAGGAAGACTAAAAGCACGTAAAGTCTTAGAACTGTATGGCAGACCTCAGCTTTTTAAACTGTTCCATTTTCATAACTAAATTACATCAACGTAGCATGAACCTTTGTTGCTCATTGTCCCAATTGCACTACCAAGCAGGGTCCCTTCCTTTTCCGGAATGAACTCGAGTGTCGTTGAAATTCAAACGCCAGCATCATTCGATTTCACTGCTTTAATTTCAAAGTTCAGTTAAAGTATTCATAGCTGGCTACAATATTTAGATTACACAAGCACAAATTAAGAGTGCGAGTTTTGTTACCGTATTTTAGCTTACCTGTGACTGCAGCTCAGCTTGGTACGTACTAAATTTTACTATTGTTAATTGTTCAGAATCATTTAATTCAAGTTCAAAGTTAAATCTCTTATTTCTAAATTGCGTAGATTCAAGTAGCTTTTGAAATGATTGTTGAGGTAGCCCAACACTAACCTTATTTTATTGAATTTCGATGTGCTTCAGGAACAAAGTTCACTATTAATTTCAGTCACTAAATTAACTTTCAATTTTCCGGTTTTATTAATTATTTTGCTAAATTAAGTCAGAATGTAGCGAAATTTATTACTTCTGACAAACATTCAGTTTTTACACAACACGTGCCAACCTTCAGTTGCCACGGTTTTAGTGCTAATAATATGTGCATTAAACTTTCATTTTCAGTTATTACAGTAGTTGTCCATGGGACTGGTGACCATAATTTCCCCCAAATCTCAAATATCTAATTAACGCCAATTAATTGTTAACGTAACGACCGCACTTTTACTTTCTTTATTAACTTTACCCTTTTCTCAAAATTAATTTCCACTAATTTCATTAGCATTTTTCCTTTCATTTATATGTAACCCTTTCCGCCCACTTTACCGACAAATTAACTTCGGTGACGACTGCTTTTCCCAGATTTCCATTAGGTGCACGCGGTTTAATTTTTCACTGTCACGATAAGTGAGGGGGAGGTTACAAACTCTGTGCTGTGATCTCCCATCCATACGACAGATACGCGGACCCACTATCACCCAGACTGCTGGCGTGCTATCGGCGACAGAGCAACAACAGTGTGGACGCGTAACTTAAATAGTTCTAAAGATACGGCTACCTCGGATCGTCAGTATGCTTACAAGCGAATCGCTGATTCTGAACCAGTCACGTGGTGCGATACCTGTTTCTCGTAAAACTCGGAAACGCTGGACGCTCCGCTTTCGGTTTACTTCTCACTTGTCGTTTTTCTCATTACTGTTCCTAACCGCCGCAGCTCAGCCGCTGCTGCCGCAGCGGCGAGGTCGAGTACCACGCAACAGTCGCGTAGACACACCAGTCACCTCACCAGAGTTGTCGTCTTAAATACCTCCCCGTAATGTTTTATCCTTTTCTAAAGTACCTCTCCAGTCCCTGCCAAGCTAGAAGAAATTCTCGCTTTTCTCTCCGAATTCGTTACACCGTAACTACCATTTTCATCTCTATTATATACACTACTGGCCATTTGCTACACCAAGAAGAAATGCAGATGATAAACAGGTATTCACTGGACAAATATATTCTACTAGAACTAACATGTGATTACATTTTCACTAAATTTGGGTGCATAGATCCTGAGACATCAGTACGCAGAACAACCACCTCTGGCCTTAATAACTGCCTTGATACGCCAGGGCATTGAGTCAAACAGAGCTTGGAACCGCGTGACCGCTACGGTGGCAGGTTCGAATACTGCTTCGGGCATGGATGTGTGTGGTGTCCTTAGGTTAGTTAGGTTTAAGTAGTTCTAAGTTCCAGGGGACTGATGACCTCCGATGTTAAGTCCCATACTGCTCAGAGCCATTTTTTAATCTAATTTTGGTGCGATAGTGCTGTTCACATATATCGCATCGTTTGAAAGAAATCTGATGGTAAATTTTCACAATCGCTAACTATGGGCAGACGTCAGTCATCACGCAACTGTTGATGCAAGTAATCAACATAGATGTTCCACCAGTGTTTGGGCCGGCATTGTTGGCGACTGTTTGGTAGGGCTTGGCTTTTTTCCACCCGGACTCAACGGACAAAGTTATCATAATTTCGTAGAGAATATTCTACCTGATCTGTTGGCAGATGTGCCTTAGCTGTGCTACAAAACATATACTTCGTGGACTGAGGAGCACCTCCTCATTTTAGTGCTGATGTCCGTTGGCACTAAATAACAAATGGTTCAAATGGCTCTGAACACTATGGGACTTAACTTCTATGGTCATCAGTCCCCTAACACTTAGAACTACTTAAACCTAACTAACCTAAGGACATCACACACATCCATGCCCGAGGCAGGATTCGAACCTGCGACCGTAGCGGTCGCGCGGTTCCACACTGTAGCGCCTAGATCCGCTCGGCCACCTCGGCCAGCCACTAAATAACAGATTCGGTGAGAGATAGGTAGGTAGAGGTGGACCAGTTGTCTGGCCTCCATGGTCTCTGGATCTAAACCCACTGGGCTTTTATCTGTGGGCGCATTTGAAAGATCTTGTGTCTGGAACCCCTGTGCTAGATGTTCACCGTCTCCGTGCCCGTATTGTGGAAGGCTGCGGTACCATACTCAATACTCCAGGGATACATCAACACATCCCAGATACACTACGACGGCGGGTTGATGCATGTATCAGGGCCCAAAGAGTTCATACTGAATATCACCTGTGAGAAAGATTTGCATGTATAAGCTTGTGCCTTCTGTTCATGTATCTTAATGATTAATGAGCTGTAGAAAATAAGTCGTAACATGGAAAGGAAGCTTTTCCAGACCCACATTCAGGTAACATAATTCCTTTGTCTATATGTGAGGACTGTGTCCTGCAATTTGTGCTGTATATTTTTGTTACACCGTGTATAGTCTGCTTCATATCACATATTACGCTTAATAAGATTTTCCACTCAACGTATTTGCCCAGATTTCTTAATAACTGAATCCCAGAAGGATCTTATCGTGGGCAGATTTTCAAGGCAGAATAATCCACAAAATGTCCTGTGGACATAACATTGTTCGGCTACGGCTCACTTACTGGCCTGCGAAAGGCGAATGTGACGACGATGTTCCACGCATCTTTCGGAAACTGTGCATGTGGTCTGACAAATGCATGGTTTGATACATTGACATGATATTTTACAGAGTACTGCTTTCCGCAAGCCAAGGTCATCCTTAGCCGAGTATAAAAGTGTACAGGTTTTTGTAGGTGCCGTAAGATTTCTTTAATATTCATATTCTTTGGGATTTTGCGGAATTTAGATTAAATGGGGGGTCACTGGCATGGAATACACTTTTTAATTTTACATATATCTGTATTAGATTAATTACTACATGGAAACTCAGCATTTGTTTCATTTATTTTTTAACGGATTCGAAGATGTTCTGTAGCTGAACGAAACCGCTTTTCATTCCAAGAAAAGTCCGGCAACAGAACGTTTTAAAAGATATCAGAATAATTCGATTACTGTAGCGTTCTCTGCTGGTCAATCTATCAACGTTTTACGAATTTCGAGCTAAGTGGTCGGCCAATCCCATTTTGTTGCTACCAGTTTCGCAGAATCGAGCCTTATCACCGACAAGTTGTTTCTAGCACTGAGAATACTATCCCAGATAGTATTTGCCGTCTACAGGGATTCTGTGAGCAGTCACGTCTTGCGAACTCTTCGCGTTCTTTTGAAAGACAATCGACAAGCTCGATTTCAGCCTGCTTAGAAATATACAATATAATCCTTTACTAATCTTGTTCACAGTGCATGCTTAGTTATATGAGGGCACTGGTTGCCAATGAGAGTACCATCTACATGATACAGATACATAACGTGGGCAAACTTGGGTTCTTGCAGGGCAGTATGCATGGAAAAATTCTGTTTTTATGTGAAATGTAGATTCATCACTGAACATTACACGTATCCAGTCCCAGCGATCATTATAAAAGCCAAAGAACGTAATACAGGCTAAAGGAATAACATAGAGACACAATGTGGTGCACAAAAATGGTTCAGTTAAAGCTTGCTGAATATCCATAAGAATAAAATATAGCGTTAAATGACTGTGCTTAGTTATATGGTAGTAGGATATATGACACTCAACTCTGTTATTTTAAATAAAACTACACTGTGTTGTCTTTCACAGGTTTGAACCAAACTGAAAAAAAAAAAAATCCAAAACGGGGAGCACAGCAGTCCCCACATTAACTATGATTTAGACTGAGTTACAGTTCAGTTACATTACATGAGAAAGTAGAGGATAATGGTAAGATAAAATATGCTTACAGGATAGAGATTTGTAGTTATACTGTATCCACGTAACGTGACTTGTCTCATGTGTAAGAGGAGCCGAGGGAGCTGCCTGAGTTGTTGTGTCCCTGGTGATATTTAACAGTGCTATTATTTTATTGTTGCTTTTGACTGGCACTGCTTGTTTCTAAGACATTGCCTTGTTATCAGGTGCTTCTGTGTTAAATTTTGTACACAGCAGCTTGTTATTAGCAATTCGGTTTGTCTTTCTCCTCTCTTTTGCCACTTGTGGCTGCACATTGTTGTTCTGGAGATGGAGCAGCTTAGAAACAACAGTAAGGGAAAAACACATCTGATTATACACAGGTGTCCTCCAACCATCTAAAGCCAATCAAAAAGTAAAATGAAATTGTTGAATGAAATACAGCAAAATATTATCCATACCTTCAGAATATTCTTATAAAATCTAATGTTGTTTTTGAATTACGATAACTTCTGATATTACGTAATACTTCTGCTGGTTCTATGCTTATTTTTCTTGTATTTTCGACAGTTAATGTTGTCACTTAAAGATGACTTACAGATCTGAGAACATTAATTATTCCTTTCCTCATTACTGTTATGATCATCAAAGCTCCGATGAAACATTTGAGAGCCATCATTGGGCGCATATGTAACATCCCAATCCCTCAGTTGAAGTACAACAACGTAGGGACACATATTCAAGAATATCGACGAATAATGTGAGTAATGTGTGCTTGCTTCCTGGAATGTAATTGGATAGCGCCGTGTAACGATATACCGGTCATCAAAAAGTCCGTATAAATTTGAAAACTGAATAAATCACGGAATAATGTAGATAGAGAGGTACAAATTGACACACATACTTGGAATAACATGTGGTGTTATTAGATCAAAAAAAATACAAAAGTTCAAAAATGTCTCACAGATTGCGCTTCATCTGATCAGAATAGCAATAATTAGCATAACAAAGTAAGACAAAGCAAAGATGATGTTCTTTACAGGAAATTCTCAATATGTCCACCATCATTCTCAACAATAGCTGTAGTCGAGGAATAATGTTGTGAACAGCACTATAAAGCATGTCCGGAGTTATGGTGAGGCAGTGGCGTCGGATGTTGTCTTTCAGCATCCCTAGAGATGTCGGTTGTTCACGATACACTTGCGACTTCTGGTAACCCCAAAGCCAATCAAAGCCAATAATCGCACGTACTGATGTTTGGGGACCTGGGAGGCCAAGCATGACGAAAGTGGCGGCTGAGCATACGATCAATACCAAACGACGCACGTGTGAGATCTTTCACGCGTCTAGCAATAGTTAGTTTCTTTTTTTTTTGGCTATAATAAAACCCCATGTCATTCCAAGCATGTGTGTCAATTTTTACCTCTCTATGTAGATTATTCCGTGGTTTATTAAGTTTTCAAATTTATACTGACTTTTTGATCACCCAGTATATCGTTTCATGGCGCTATCCAAATACATTCCAGGAAGCAAGCACACATTATTCACAGGCAGTCATATATTTTGTCTGAAATCAGTTGTCACAGCTCATATGTAAGAATCAACAGTGTAAAAGCTAGCTGGGTATTCCAAAATACTGGACGTTACAAAAAGATTCATCCGATTTCACAAGACTGTATTTTCTACATGAATGGATATAGAATCATGTAAAAAAAAAAATTTAACTTACTCATTAGATCGCAAAGCTTTTAGGCAGAAGGCTGCGGTACCATACTCAATACTCCAGGGATACATCAACACATCCAGATACACTACGACGGCGGGTTGATGCATGTATCAGATTAAAATTTGTACCAAGGCCTTGATGCGAACAGAAGTCTCCCGCTCTCTAGACAGATGCTCTATCCACTACACCACCCTCCAGCAGTGGCTTTGCTCAACTGCACGGACTACCCCAGCGCGCCTCCGTCCTCAGTCCAAATTCCCATTCACGCCTCACCTCAACTGATATTTTCCACAAACTCGAACAGCATTGCAAAGTGTCTCGGACTGTATTGGAACAGCATCTCAGCATCGGACGAAAAGGGGGATTGTGCCTGAAACTCAGGCATAAATGCTGTAATCAAATGAAGCTTTATGCTTTTAGAGACCTTTTCAAGCCTCGAGCATCTATGATGCATACACGCAGACTGAAGTGACGAATGAAAATTTGTACCGTTTCGTTCGATGCTGAGATGCTGTCCTAGTACGGTAGGAGAGCCTCTGCAATGCTATTCGAGTTTAGCGGGAATACCAAGTCAGCTGAGGTGAGAATGGGAATTGAGACTGAGGAGGGAGGAGTGCGAAGGAATTCCAGTCACCGTATAACGGTGCCGTAATGATTAACACGTCAGCCTGCTAAGCTGGGAACTCAGGTTCGAGTACCGGTCTCGATACAAATATTAATTCGTAGCTTCAGTCTGTATATATGCATCGTAGATGTTTGAGACTTGAAAAGGACTCTGCAACCATATAGTTTCATTTGATACAAAGTTTTTGTTTCCGAAATAAATATCTGGTTTTACAAGAGTATATACATACGGACCCTTTGGACTACTTTTTACAATTAATTTAGGACCTAAGTGTCATAAATGTTCAGTGTGCCTTCCAATGGACACACAACAAACATATAGCCGTTAATGATGCTATTCGAATATTTTTTCTAGCATGTCTGGAGGTGCTGCCTTCACTGCTGTTGCTGGACCTCGCCGCAGTTCACCAAAAGTTGCGTCTCACGAACCTCGCCACCCACTCCCCCCCCCCCCACTCCTCTCAAAAAAATGAAAAATAAAAAATAAAAATAAAAAAGCCACTTGTCTTGAGAACAGGTAACCTTAGAGGCCAATGGTGTAGTGCGAAATGTCTACGCCTCTTGCCGCCTTTCCATTATGGAGGCAGTTGATTGTTAAGAAACGCTCTCAAATGCACGTCCCTGGGCAATGATACCCTGTCCTGTTCACTAATGAAATTTTTATCGTGGTCTCACAAAAACCAAATATCAAACATATTCAGGTAGGTGATTCCCCTAATCGTCTTTACTGTAGAAAGGAACGGGCTGGGGTCTTTTCTCGGAAAACAACGCAAAACTCCTGGAACTTTGGAGAGTCTTCACGGCCAGAATGAATTCACAAGACTATGCATGTTGCTTATTGTCAGTATCATGAAAGGTTGTAGCGACTGAGTCATATGTAATTTGAAACACAAACGTCGCCACAAATCGTGCTAAATAGACAAATGTCGAATGACTAAACTTGGCTGGCGCGACCAACAAACTCCTGTGGTCGGCGAGCAAATCGTTGGTAAATGCTTTCTATGTGATGAACGAGCGCACATAAGGCCATTGTTACACTATCAAATTTATTTGACAAAGCTGATTTGTCCAATCTATTTTACGTAATATAATAAGGAACTTTTGTCAACTGTCGCCTTCTGTCCAGTTTATTTGATCGAATCTAGCAACTAACTTAGATTTGATAAAAGGAAGCGTTAGTCTCCTGTTTACTACAATGTGACATGTAACCGCTTAGAGAGATAGCACCGCTGCAACTGTCTGGCGTCTGTAGTGTTAGTAAACATGGTTGCAGAATTCGCTTGGTGTGTTTAATCGACTACAGAACTCATAGAAATGTACGAAGCAGGCGAGGCGCTCTACAACTTGCGACATCCGGAGTACAAAAATAGACTAAGAAGAATCGAGAGCTATAAAAAAACTGAGGAGGCCGTTAGCGGAGAAGTGAGGCCTGGATGTACTCCAGGTGATGTCAAAAAGAAAATCATTGGCCGCCTTTCAACGAGAAGACAAAAATACTTAATGACGCAATTATTTAATTCACTGTATATTCATATATAAATTAAGTTTACAACTGGTGACCATGTAGGGAAGGTTCACATGAAGTTGAATAATGTCATCAACTTAATGCTTGCACGTTAAGGTTCCACGTACTTCAATTAGAGAGGACCAGCTATCGCAGGCCGTGCCCCAACCCTCAGACCATTACGTACAAGACAGCGTGAATGGAACTGTATTCTTCATCACGCAGCCTCCACACTCGTACGCGGTTGTCATCCGTTTGCAAAACGAATCGGGATTTCTCACTAAATACCAAGTTTTGCCAATCTATGGCAGTCCACGTCGTACTGGCTTGGCACCTCTCTAGACGGAATGTGTCGGTGTTAACGGCAGTATACGACAAGGGCGCCTGCACTGCAAATGCTCATCCGCAACGTGTCTCGAAATGGTATTTGGAGCAACTGGCACCCATAAATCGGTTTGTGTCGTGGAGCGATTCGCTTAGGATTCCTGATCTCTTGCCACATGATCCTTCGATCCTCTATCCTCATCGTGTTCCTGGCCACTCCAAATCCAGTCCGTCGCACGTGGGTGCTACTTCGTGTCCACTGCTCCCAACATCTCCGAACAATTGGCGAACCACACGACATGTCGACCAGCCTCCGGTTTTCATGTCGATAGTTACACTCATGCTCATAAATTATCGATAATTGCAGAATGCGGTGCCACACAACGTGGCACTACACAAAACTGGCGCTAATAGCATAGGCACATGGGAACACACGCGGCACAGATCTGTAAGTCCACGGTATGTGATAAGTTGAGAAAACCATCCCGAAACACATGTGCCACAAATCGCCACTGTTTCCTGCGCATCTACCCCGACATCAATATGGGATATGATCACCATGCACACGTACACAGACCGCACAATGGGTTGGCATGCTCTGGATTAGGTGGTCGAGCAGCTGCTGGGGTATAGCCTCCCACTTTGCACCATTGCCTGTCGGAGCTCCTGAGGTGCCCTAGGGTAGGCTGTTCCAGCTCGTCGGCTCCGTTGTGAGCCGCGGAGCGCTCCCTGCTCCAGGGAGCCGTGTCGCTCGCTGTGACCATTCAAGTGGGCCAGCACGCCGGCACGTGGCAGGCGGCAAGGCGAGCGTTTTGATGTGCCAGTTGCTTCTTACAAGATCGACAACGTCATACTCTTTGTTGCTAAGACGTGGTGACTTGCTACACCAGGAAAGACGATGTTCAGGAAATAAATAAGAAAGAACTGTTTTACAAGAAATTACATACTAAATTTGTTGGGCTGCTGTAGCTTGACATTTTCGTTTCATTACAAGATCGGAAACATCAGGCGTCAGAGTGTTCGCAGCGTAGATGGGGCGGATGGCCTTCATTGCTGCATCCTGAAGAAACGATCGTTCCTTACTTTTTACTGTTTTCATTGCTCAGAAAAGCTGCTCACAACAATACATAGATCTAAACATGAACATGATCTGAGCGGCATTGTTGTGAAGCTTGGGAAATGTTTTTTGCTGTAATGATCGGTACAATCGTGACAAATCCAACGTGTTGTAGTACCTCTCTTTCAACAAAGTTGAATTTTGCAAATCAATAATCTCCAATTGAAGTGACGATGACAAGTTATCGGGGGAAACTGATAAAGGAGTGCTGAACACCTTAAGTTCCATTTCCAAACTAGTGAGGTCTCGGAATTGTGTTTCAAACGACGTCATGAGTTGCTTTAACTTTGCTTGGTAATCGCAGAAAGTAGTACCTTCAGGTAGTTTTAAAGAAGCAAGGCGATTGAAGAGCCTTAAATGTCCATTACTCATCTGCCTCTCAAATAAACGTAACTTTTCCGTGAACACTTTGATATGGTCGTGCATGTCAGCGATTAGCTGCCCTTTGCCCTGCAATGACAGATTTAAATTATTCAGATGCATAGTTATGTCAGCTAGCGAGGTCTGATATCCATTTTATATCTTTCAGACAACATAATTCTTCCCCTTTCATTTCGAGAAAAAGTGATATTTCCTCAAGAATGGCAAAGAAAACATCGAGAACTTTTCCCCAACTCAGCCAACGAACTGTACTGTGGCAAGGTATATCCCCATACTCCGCTTCCATATCTTTCAGGAATCCTTTGAATTGGCGATGATTCATACCGTGACGTCGCACAAAATTCACACACTTCACGACATCTCTCATTACGCCGCCTAGCTCTACTGTTTCAGCACACAGTGCCTCTTGGAGAAAAAAACAATGAAGAGTCAAAATGTCTTTCCCGAATTCGTCCCTGAGTTTATTTTTCCAACGAGAAGCAAAACCTTGGTGACGCCCAACCATTTGTGTTGCGCCGTCTGTCGCTACAGAATGGAGCTTATTCCACGGCAAATTCATATTGTCCACTGATTCACAAACAGCTTCAAAAATGTCACGTCCTGTTGCGGTGTAATCGAGTGGTACAATATCCAAGAGTTCTTCAGTTACTTGCAGCTCCATGTCGACACCACGCACAAAGACTGCAAGCTGAGCACAGTCCGATATGTCGGTGCTTTCGTCAAGCGCTAGCGAAAATGCAACAAAGCTCTCCGCCTTTTTTCCTGAGCTGTGTCTCTAAATTCCCTGCCATGTCCAGGATTCGACGAGACATTGTTTGCTTCGACAGGCAAACCTCTTCAATTGCCTGCACCTCCTTTGGAAACAAACATTCTGCAACTGCTACGAGTGGTCCCACTGAAAACGGCTTGACACTCGTCACAACGATGTGAGCGACCCTGTAGCTTGCTCGAATTGCAGCTGAAAATCATAAACTCATTACAGAACACCAACTATGTTGCATGTTTTGATACCCTCCGTATTACGAAACCGTTTTTAAACTTACGTCTCCTGGTATGTCGTTCTCGAGGGGCTCCGGAACGCCCTATACTTGCAATGTTAAAATAACGCTTATAAATTACATCTTTCCTCACAAAGTATTTGAGGTAGGAAGTTGAACTTTTTACAGATTATTTGTTGGAATATGGGCTACAACTTAACACAGGGACTTTACAAAATTTTAGTTCAGTTATTAAAGATGATTTTTTTTCAACTGTAATGAAAATTCACAACATTCTTTTGCAATTTTTTATTTATGTATTCAAAAATATACAGTTTTTTGAAAAAAGGCTGTGTTAAGTTATGCAGAAGGTACTGTGTAACATTTACTGAAAGTTTGAAACAAATATGTTTGGAAGATCCTTAGAAAACATGTAATTAGTATGAGAAAATAAAAGTTTTGGGAATCGAGCGAAAAAGATTGGATTAACTTTTTAGTGCATTCCAGGTCCATAGGATGGATTATCTTCATCCTCAGCAAACTCCTCCTCCAGCTTCCTCTTGTTCCTCCTCCTGTTTACTCTTGCTTGTATTTCTAGACTCTTTACAGCCCTGTCTGCAGCCCGAAGGCGTTCCTTGTCTAAAGCAAGCATCGCTCGTTGTTGTGTTCGTAGATTTTGCTACCATTTTCTTCAGTTGCAGTTACTGCAACACTGTTCCAAAAGGTGGTCATGTATGAACACTTATCACATTTCAGTTGTATTTCACTAGCAAGTCCTACGTGCTTTATTATGGAGAGTTCCAGACCAACTTCACTACAATGAATACATCTTACACAGTTTGAAAAAATTCCTTTGAGAACCGACATATCAAATATTTCATTCACATCCGATTCGCCCATAAAACATTCATAGTTTTCAATCATTGAACCAAGATTCTTCTGTGAAGTATTTTCTTTCCCTCTTTGACTGCTATGGGCAGGTGTACTTGAGAGGTTAGGTTCACTCACTTGGTTATCGTCTTTATTGTTTACAGTAATAACACATACCTTTGGCTTTCCAACATTTCTCCTTTTCTTAAAAGCCTTCAGAGGATTTCTAATAACTTTACTTTTACTCATTATTATACTTCAACAAAACAGAGACTCAAGAAACAGAATTAATTACGAATATTTTCGAGATAACGACAGAGTAAATAAACATGCAACAATCGACAATCACACCAGCGATATATATTGAACCATCACAGGTTAGCCACAACACATACTTTATCTCACATCACTAAAATGTACCTGATGAACACGGACGTTAATAATAACACCATTTGACAGCAGTTTAACAGCGCCACAGTGGGTCACGCCCATGTAGAACATATTTCAAAAAAAATTTAAAAATATTTGTAGTCCTCGGAATTGAATAAACTATATATCCATTAAAAGGTAATAGTCTGCAGATTCAGAAAACGCAAAAAAGTAAAAATTGAACTTTTCATGATTTTGAGCCTTTCCGGAGCCCCTTAAGCCTGTCTACCAGTTCTCTGCGTGCAATGCCTTCTACCTGATCGTAGTGCGCTGCGTGAAGACGTGTATAATGTCGTTGTATATTGTACCTCTTTGCAGAATTAAATACTTTATGGCATACCAGACACTGCGGACGACCATCCCACTCAATGAATAAAAAGGTATTCTCCAATAAAGGTACAGGGCTCCTGCGGCTAGTCATAGCTGTCATTGAACACGGATTATTGCGTCAGTTGAGGTTGCATGCGGCCAGGGAGCAGTGAGTTCGCTTTTCCCCTCGACGTGGGCTCCGAGCTGCCGCAGTGAGCGCTCCGGAGCGCTCTGGCTCCCTGGAGCTCGGTTGGAACAGCCTGCCCTAGGGGTTTGAAGACGTGCAGCGGTACGTCTTCCAAGAGCATCCCAGATGTACTCGATGGGGTTTAGGTCTGAAGAAAAGGCAGGCCACTCCATTCGCCTGATATCTTCTGTTTCAAGGTGCTCCTCCACGATGGCAGCTCGGTGGGGCCATGCGTTATCATCCATCAGCCGGCCGCGGTGATCTAGCGGTTCTAGGCGCGCAATCCAGAACCGCGCGACTGCTACGGTCGCAGGTTCGAATCCTGCCTCGGGCATGGATGTGTATGATGTCCTTAGGTTAGTTAGGTTTAAGTAGTTCTAAGTTCTAGGGGACTGATGACCACAGATGTTAAGTCCCATAGTGCTCAGAGCTATTTTATCATCCATCAGGAGGAAGGTTGGACCCACTGCACCCCTGAAAAGGAGGACATACTGGTGCAAAATGACGTCCCGATACACCTGACCCGTTACAGTTCCTCTGTAAAGGACATGCAGGGGTGTACGTGCACCAATCTTAATCGCACCTCACACCATCAAACCACGACCTCCATACAGGTCCCTTTCAAGGACATTAAGCGATCGGTATCTGGTTCCTGGTTCACGCCAGATGAAAACCCGGCGAGAATCACTGTTCAGACTATACTTGAACTCGTTCGTCAACATGACCTGGGACCACTGTTCCAATGACCACGAATTGTGTTCTTGACACAAGCCTTTACGGGCTCTCCTGTAACCAGGTATCAGTGGAATGCACCTTGCACGTCTCCGGGCGAATAAAACATGTCTGTTCAGTCGTCTGTAGACTGTGTGTCTGGAGGCAAATGTTCCAGTGGCTGCCGTAAGGTCGTGAGCAAGGCTACCTGCAGTACTTCGTGGCCGTCTGCAGGCATTGATGGTGAGATATTGGTCTTCTTGTGGTGTTGTACACTGTAGCTCCTGGACACGGTTCCTGTCTGCTGGAATCGATGCCATAATCTTGAGATCACACTTTGTGGCACACGGAGAGCCCGTGCTTACCACCTGCTGTGTTTGACCAGCCTCCAGTCGCCCTAGTACTCTACCCCTCATAACGTCATCAATATGTGCTCTTTGAGCCATTTTCAGCACACAGTCACCATTAGCACGTCTGAAAACAACTGAACACTTACTCGCTGCACCATACTCTGACATGCACCAACACACCTCTGCGTATGTGGACTGCTGCCAGCGCCACCGTGCGACGACGGCAGGTCAAATGCACCGCATGGTCATACCCCGAGGTGATTTAAACCCGCAAACCGCCCACCAGAGCGTTGTTTCACCATGCATCAGCATTATCTTTAATTTATGAGCATGAGTGTAGTTCCCTCTCGGACTAGCTTGACTGTGAGAAATGGCGTCTAACACGTCTACCTGGCATTCTGCGCTTACTAACGTCCTCCTAGAGGCGGGATGTGTATGAGCCGTTTAAATAGGAACCCCCAACCAACTGGAGAGTCTCTGCAGGTGTGTGGCCATACGCATTCGCTCCAAACTTGGATCATTTGCATATCTGTTCTCGTTGTAATTCGAAAAGTTTCGCTTTTGTACATCTCTACCTCCTGGGTGCCCTGTTATTTATAGCATGAAACAGAGCCTCAAGAGGAGGATGTAGCGGCCCACAATGAGACACAACCCCAGCTTCAAGAGCAGCCTCCTAGAAAGAAGAGGGGAAAACCATCTGATGTTGCAAGAAATCGTAGCGTTACAGTAACCCTGACTTTCTTCTGATTTCTGCTGCTTCTGCTTCGTGATATGACGAGTTACTTTCCTCAGCACGTACTGAAATCTACTCTCGTTGCCCGCATCTCGTGGTCGTGCGGTAGCGTTCTTGCTTCCCACGCCCGGGTTCCCGGGTTCGATTCCCGGCGGGGTCAGGGATTTTCTCTGCCTCGTGATGACTGGGTGTTATTTGATGTCCTTAGGTTAGTTAGGTTTAAGTAGTTCTAAGTTCTAGGGGACTGATGACCATAGATGTTAAGTCCCATAGTGCTCAGAGCCATTTGAACCATTTGAATCTACTCTCGTCCATGTGCAAAGAATATTCTACATCCTCGACTAGCACCTTACGTAAACAATTTTATTGGTTTCTTTTATGATCCCGCCGTGAAACCCCGCGGCTTCACCCAAGTACGTTTCCCTTTTTCCATCCTCTTCGAAATGTAAACACAATGCAGCTGTACAGGTGGCTACAATTACAGTGCAGCTCCTTACAGAGGTCCAGTGTGGGCTGTAATTATCGTATAGCAGCGAAACTTGGTAGGTATTCAAAACGCGTTAATGGGGAACTGATTTACACAGGAAAAATGTGTATAAATGTTTACATATGTAACCGATTAGGAACGGGCGATGAGGAGAACGGATCAAACGAGTGAGAAAGGCGTAATGTTGATGTTATTAACCGCCGCTTATACAGTTTGTTCAACATGAGCGCCAAAGATGCCGTGCAGCACCAGATTTGCATCTCGTAGCCAAAATTGGAAGTAATTTTTACCCAGCGTAAATCGGTTCCTCATTAACTCATTAGAATATCTGTCAAGTTTCGCAGCCGCACGATAATTACAGTTCAAATCGGAGCTCTTTGATTGACGCACTTTCATTATACCCACCCGGTAGTACACGCAACCGCAGAGCATAGTGACAAGCTGTTGTACGACATACTGATGGATCCTTGACGAAAAATTTGATTACAATATACTACCCCTTTCTGCCACACGTCGCAGATGTTTAGGAAAGAAATACACTACTAGCCATTAAAATTGCTACACCACGAAGATGACGTGCTACAGACGCGAAATTTAACCGACAAGAGGAAGATGCTGTGATACGCAAATGATTAGATTTTCAGAGCATTCACACAAGGTTGCCGCCGGTGGCGACACCTACAAAGTGCTGACATGAGGAACGTTTCCACCCGATTTCTCATACGCAAACAGCAGGTGACCGGCGTTGCCTGGTGAAACGTTGTTGTGATTCCTCGTGTAAGGATGAGAAATGCGTACCATCACGCGTCCGACTTTGATAAAAGTCGGATTATAGCCTATCGCGATTGCGGTTTATCGTATCGCGACACTGCTGCTCGCGTTGGTCGGGATCCAATGACTGTTAGCAGAATATGCGTTGAGGAGGGTAATACAGAACGCCACTCTGGTTCGCAACGGCCTCGTATCACTATCAGTCGAGATGACAGGCATCTTATCCGCATGGCTGTAACGGATCGTGCAGCCACGTCTCGATCCCTGAGGCAGCAGATGCGGACGTTTGCAAGACAACAACCATCTGCACGAACAGTTCGATGACGTTTGCAGCAGCATGGACTATCAGCTCGGAGACCATGGCTGCAGTTACCCTTGACGCTGCATGACGGACAGGAGCGCCTGCGATGGTGTACTCAACGACGAACCTGGGTGCACGAATGGCAAAACGTTATTTTTTCGGATGAATCCAGGTTCTGTTTACAACATCATGATAGTCGCATCCGTGTTTACCGACATCGCGTTGAACGCACATTGGAAGCGTATATTTGTCATCGCCATACTGGCGTATCACCCAGCGTGATGGTATGGGGTGCCGTTGGTTACACGTCTCGGTCACCTCTTGTCCGCATTGACGGCACTTTGAACAGTGGACGTTACATTTCAGATGTGTTACTACCTGTGGCTCTACCCTTCATTCGATCCCTGCGAAAGCCTACATTTCAACAGGATAATGCACGACCGCATGTTGTAGGTCCTATACGGGCCTTTCTGGACACAGAAAATATTCGACTGCTGCCCTGGCCAGCACTTCCTCCAGGTCTCTCACCAATTGAAAACGTCTGGTCAATGGTGGCCGAGCAACTGGCTCGTCGCAATACGCCAGTCACTACTCTTGATGAACTGTGGTATCGTGTTGAAGCTGCACGGGCAGCTGTACCTGTACACGCCATCCAAGCTCTGTTTGACTCAATGCCCAGGCGTCTCAAGGCCATTATTACGGCCAGAGTCGACTTCTTAGGATCTATGCACCCAAACTGTGTGAAAATGTAATCATATGTCAGTTCTAGTATAATATATTTGTCCAATGATTACCCGTTTATCATCTGCATTTCTTCTTGGTGTTGAAATTTTAATAGCCATAGTGTAGGTAGGCAGTATCTGGAATTCCTACTGGAGTGTGTGTGTGCGCGCGCGCGCGCGCGTGTGTGTGTGTGTGTGTGTCAGTGTCGTCTCCTTCGCAGCCTCCACCACAGGTGGCAGTTAATAATAGCACAATGCCCTCCTGTTCCTCTGTCTAATATCGACGATGGTGATTTGCCGCCAGTTGCGACTCTCGTTGCGGAAATTGTTATCCCATAGTTGTATCCCACTCTATGAGAATCACTCTGACTGCCCTCCATAAGGGAGTGGGCGTGCCTTGCAGAGTGGCCCTTCTGTAGGGGAGGCTTCTGACCCAGGGGAAGTCACAGACCAGTACGGAAGTGGTACAGGATCTGCCTGCGCCGCCGAATGCGCACGGTATTATGCTTCGCAGTCGTGTTAAACAACGTGTACAGCCGGAACGTGCAGCGGCGTGCAAAACAACCAAGGATAAAGATTAATCTGGGACCGGTACTGGTTTCTCACTCTCGGATTCGCTGTTGGGGGCGGTTAGTTGAATGATCATGCTGCTCTGTTGTTCTTTCTGTACTTTATTTCCTTCGACTGATAGATGAAGCATATATATTTGTCTCACTAAAAGTTAACAGTGTGGTGTCAGAGATGTGTCTAGCTTCTCTGCATCACTTTCTACATGACTCCCGTGCGGATACAGTGTTCCTGCTAGAAGTTTTATTTACCAGTTATCCTCTCCCTCGATTTCGAACTTTTTTTTTAGTGTGGTGCTCAAATTTTCCACAGGAACTGAGTTATTCTTTCGAAAAGGCATTTCCATTGCTGCGGTAGAGGTACTTGAGTCTGGAAGAGGGATAGGCTGTAGACTTTTTGACCTCATGTTGATGGTCTTATATGCTCTGTAGTAACACAGTGGAACGATCACTTTTTTATGAAACGGAGATTATTTATCTTTTACGTAGAAGTCCTCGGGGTTTATTGTTGGGTGCTGATTTTAATTGTGTTTTGCGCCCTGTTGATTAGCCTCCCCATTTTAATTATTGTCTGGATTTAAACGAGCCGATATGCTCGGGTGGCCGTTGTGACCGAGCGGTTCTAGGTGCTTCAGTCTGGAACCGCGCTGCTGCTACTGTCGCAGGTTCGAATCCTGCCTCGGTCATGGATGTGTGTGATGTCCTTAGGTTAGTTAGGTTTAAGTGGTTCTAAGTCTAGGGGACTGATGACCTCAGATGTTAAGTCCCATAGTGCTTAGAGCAATTTGAACCATTTGATACGCTCGACGCACTTGAAAGGTGTCTGGGAATGTAAATATCCGACGATGGCCAAATTTACGCATTTTACTGTGACATGTAGTAGCAGAAGTGAATGATACTACTTATCGGATCGTATGCGCGATCAAGTTCTTGCAGTCGACATTATCCCTGCTACCATTCCTGATCACTGTGCTTTGGCCCCCAACCTCCAACTTGATCGGCAACCGGTGTTACTATCCCGGGCTCTGTGAATGCTAAATGTCGCTCAGTTGGTGGATCCCTCTCTCGCTGAGGTGGTATAGTATGCGTCTTCGATCCGCTGGGAGATATTCTTTCCATTCTGAAATGGTTGACTGTCCTGGTTACACCGAACCTCTATCAAACTTTGATCATTCATTGTGATGTTAGTGCGAGGGATTTTCGGCGAACTTGAGTGGTATAGACGCAGGGTAAATTAATTTAAGTTTTGTAAGAAAATATTATATTTAACCAGAGATGGTCAGATGTAATATCGCTGTGTAGTAGCGTCGTTGCTCATCAGCGATCGCTAGTTCAAGATGTTGTGGGTAATGTGTTAGAGTAACTTTAGATCGACAGATATGTCGAGGACTCTCAAGTGGAAAGACGTGAGTAAGATGGCTACAATTCCGCACCTTACATGCACTCATCTACATACTCTACAGTGATTTACAACCGGAATTAGGTATCATTTGATAGGTTGTACATCGTATATATGAATATTTAAAGGAGACTGTCATTGTCACGTACACCTTGTAAATAGTTGTTAACGCTTATTGCGTGGAAGGTGACGGAGTGCCTTTATTACCAAAACCGTGCAATGAATGATTGTCTGTGCTAGTAGAGGTTGGAACGCCAGTGGAAATGAAACGGCAGGCGTAACTCAGGCCCTAGGTGGAAAAGCCTGCACAGGAGTGTTGGTCCTGCTTAACAGAGGAACTAGCCAAGACGGACGGTCGGGGCACCTTAGCGCTGAAGCGCAATACAGCGGCGGCCAGCCGCTGATGTAGCGGGCAGGAAGAATAGCCGGATAATACTTCAGAAACTCTGAAAATCTTGGTCGCCACAGAGAGGAACGTGGAAATGTCACTACGGAAATCATGCAGGCTGGGTTATTTCCGAGGATTTTTACTCTGAGAAGTGTACCATTGTATGAATTCCTAATAAATAGGGATAGGTATTTCCTCGCAAACTTTCCGTGCTGGAACACGAAAGACTAAAATATGGTTGGTCGGCGTTCGGAAGAATCTGTAGAGAGGGAGAATATTCCGTGGTTTCGAGAATATGATTCGCGTTAACAGAATCTTCCGTCGGTTCTTGGTAGAACAACATTATAATAAATGAAAAGCACCAGTTTGCTATTCTAGAACAAAAGCAAACTGGTGCTTTTCATTTATTAATATGATTCGCCTTCTGCAGTTACGACGGAGGGGAGCCGAGCTTTGCTGGGAAGCCAGAGGTGGACAGAATGAAATCTTCCGTTTAGAGTGCCCGTGTTTGACAGTCCCTCAGTATCAGCTTTTGTTGGTAGAGACGGACTTGTTGTCTTTGCTCTCAGGAGATTTTATAGTTAGAACGGTTAGGCACTGTACGGTTGCGAACTTATACGATTCTGGACTTCGCCTCCCCGTAGGAAGTCGTCGTTGGGTACGCAAGCGTTCAGTGATTGAGAGCACTTCTTCTGTCTATACTCATGTAGAGACGTTATCTTAATTCCGTCCTTGTGGCTGGGAGTTCGCGTTTCTTGTCTGTAGAAGACAAAGGAGAAGAAAGTGTTAGAGTATAATAGTCAGAGGACCGCCTTCTGCCGTCCTAGTGCGTGAAAGAATTTATTTTGTGGCTGCAGTTCTTCCATAGCCGCAGACGTGATCGAGAACCGTCACTCAGACGCATCGGACGCAGTACATACGGGGATATTGCTAATTGCTTCGGCTTATTAGGGCTATAAGGCTAAACAGCTGTGATCACGTAAGTTTTATTTCCACTGAGGTTGCACACCACTGTAGATCATCTTTGAAAGTAGTGTTTCCTAGTGTTTGGTACGTAGATGATGCCAGTCATCTCGCATTATTTATATTAGATCGCGTAGCCTTAAAAAGGGGCAGATTTTGGCAATTGATCAGTAATATTAGTTAAGAAATATAAACATTTGTAATATAAAGGGTTTTTAATCTACAATAAATGTATAAGCAGAAACAACATTTATCATTTAGTAGTTACTAGTTCCCTTAATCATTCTATGTAATTTACATGTTAAAGAGCAAGAAGGAGGAAATAACATCACAATTAAGAGATCCTAAGATCTGCTTCAGGGGATAGTCGGACAGGGCCAAATCTTGATTTTTGCGTTCAGCATTTTCCGTTGCGCACATTCATTTTACACCCGCCTAGAGTAGCATCTTGGACATGTTATATCTGATGTGTGCTGAATATATACGAGGGTCGTTCAATAATTAAAGAGAGAAATTGGTCTGGAGAAAAAAGTGTTTAATTTTATAAGACAATACTTTTTCTACTTTCCTATATAATTCCCTTGAACATTTACGCTCTTGTTCCAGCGGGCTACAAGTTTTTTATTCCGGCTGCAAAGAACTGTCTATCTTGATGTTTGAGCCAATATCCCAGAAACTTTTTCACGTCCTCATTGTCCTAGAATCTCTTCCCACGTAATGTCTCCTTCAGTGCACCAAACAAATGGAAATAGGGAGCTGCTAAGTCAAGATTGTAGGAGGGATGAGCCAGTACTTCCCAGCCCATTTAGTCGATGTTTTTTTCGTGTTAGTTGAGCAATATGAACATGTGCGTTATCTTGCGGAAGAATCACACGTCTCCTCTGAGATCCACGACGTCTCTCTCTCATGGCTGGCTTCACATTGTTTAAAAGCAAATCCCAGTAGTATTGCCTGTTCATTGTACGCTGCTCTTCGACATAATCACACGAAAACTGATCCTCCAGCATCCCAAAACACCGTCAACATGACTTTTCCTGCTGATGCTTAGGTTTGGAATATTTTCTCGACAGGTGAGTTGGTGTGCTTCCACTCCATGTTTTGTCTGTTTTATTCTGGCTCGTAATAGTGAACCCACGTTTCATCACAAGTTATAATTTTGTTGAGGAAGTGCTCACATTCTCTTTCATAATGTTCCTTTAGCTCTATGCACACTCTCAACCTTGTTTCCTTGTGTAGCCCCATCAACTCCTTCGGAACCCATCTTGCACATGTTTTGCGGTACTTCAACTTGTTACAGATAAGGTTATGAACTGTATCAGGCCGGCCGTTGTGACCGAGCGGTTCTAAGCGCTTTAGTCTGGAACCGCGCGATCGCTACGGTCGCAGGTTCGAATCCTGCCTCGGGCATGGACGTATGTGGTATCCTTAGGTTAGTTAGGTTTAAGTAGCTCTAAGTTCTAGGGGACTGATGACCTCACATGTTAAGTCCCATAGCGCTCAGAGCCATTTGAACCATTTTTTGAACTGTACCAGTACTAACTTGAACCTTAGCAACTATCATTTCCACAGTCACATGGCGGTCGGCGTGAAAGTTTCATCAGTTCCACTTTCAAGTGAGGGAGTTGAAACTGCAACTGGTCGGTCAGAACGGTGTTCGTCACTCAATGAGTCGCGACCATTTTTGAACTGCTCTACCCACTTGCAAAAATTTGCACGATTCATACAAACTTCAGCATAAACTTTAGACATCCTGCAGTATACATTCACTGGTTTCTACCCTTCAGCAAGTAAAAAACGAATAACAAAAATTTGTTCTGCTGAAGCTGCATATTCCACCGATATAACCCTGCAACCTGTTGATCCTTTTTCTCGGAGTACAAAGACTAACACGGCCATATGGTTCGTTGGTAACTCTGTAAATTTTGTAGTGGGTGGTGAGGGTGATAATGAACTGTTGGCTTTTCGAAAATTTATGTCTACGGCCTATTGGTCCTGCTTGAAACTGCCCCAATTCTGAGAACTCTTAGCCAGCATGCTGAACCTTACCGTTGCGTAGTTCCGTTAGCAGCTTGCCTCGATCTTCAGTACTAGCCTATTTGTCTCTTATAATATCAATTTTCATTATTGATGCATTACTCTAATGATATCTCTAGCTAAGACAGTAGTTGGTGCGCAGTCTTTGTTAACCACACGTCAAGAGAACCATTAGGTGTTCCAGACTCCTCGCAAAAGCCCACGTGTACTAATATACTGCCCTTATAGGTTGTTACGAGAATCTGTGTTGCCTTAGGTCTGCAGGTGGTAGCGCTAGCTCAGCGATTCTCAAGGTGTTTGCACCAGCACTTTGGGCGGTGCACAGTGCAGAAGAGTGCTTCGCTATGTTCGCGACAGTGTGAACCACCATTTTGTTCAGTAGAGCTGCCTCTCTCTTTGTTTACGCTTGTCTCACTTGCTCCGTATGTGCCCACTTTTCCAAAACTTCACCTCTGTTTTGTTCGTCGTTGTCAAATGTTTATGTGCAGTGGGGGGAAAACTTAGTTTGGCGAGACAAAATTACAGGTGCAGAAGAGCCATTTCGACGGCTTCTAAAATATCCGCCATGTAGCAACGTCCTTTATCGAAATCATACGAAGGAGCTCTTCCATTCCGTGTGGACCATCGACCATCGACCATGCAACGCAAAAAAATGGCTGAATGAGGCCTGTCGCTAACATCCGTGGACTCGTTAAATGCGATGGAGTAGGCTACGAGATTTTCAATTTCGACTTCATTGTTCGTGCAGATTTCCGGCAGTGTTGCTGATTCGCCGAAATATTGTGATACTGGAAGGCTGTATTCCGCTGTACGCGGGAGATCATGTAGGAATCACTATCTTCATCAAGTCCAACAAAATATTCTTTATTAATTTCCCTTCCATAAAGGGCTTCCCAGCTCTTGCAAAACGTAGCTCTAAAGTAGCCGTAAGAGACCTTTCGTAGCGCCCAAAATTTTCTTGGCCATAAAGTAGTTAGGTATAAGACAAGCCTAAACGAAAGCGAATACACTTTTGAGAGGAATGTAAACAAATTTCAGTTCGTTTCGTAGGACCTTTAACCAGAATGCTAAAGTAGTGGTACAAACCTCATTTGTGGACACAGAATTATCTTCTGCAAGAGTGTGCAACTTCCTTAATTCTTCCTCTGAGGCTTCTCCTCTGATTTCACAGTACTTTTCTGAATGTGAAACGTCCCCTTTGTACAATTATACATGACTGTGCTTTACCTGACACACAATATTTTTTAGCGCAACGCAATCTGACTTTCAATAATCCCTACAAAAGAATGGCCCTGTCTAATATTAACCTATACGTTTCACAAATCACTTAACTCACAAAAATCTTCGTTACTCGAACTACTGCAATACAGCGAGCGCCACTACTGCCAGCTAAATAAAAGATTCAAACTACGGAAGGCACTAACTACTGATAGGCATAGTTAGCAAATGAAAGATTTTAATAGAGAATAAACACTGTATTTACCTTAATAGTCATATTATATATAGCAGTTCATGACAGTCTTACAAATTTCAAAACTCCGCCATCTCTCTCCCCACATCCATCACTGCTGGCGGCTCATCTCCAACTGTGCAACGCTACGCGCTGTTCCAATCCAGCTGCCGCTGCCCAACACTACAATGGCAGACAACAATGCAAACTAGCCACAGACTGCACACAGCACACCCAGTGATTTTCATACAGAGCGCTATGTAACGTTGCCAATAAGAAAACATAAACAGCCTACTTACAAATGCAGTGTGGATGTACGCAACCATCTCAATACCGAATTTGCTGGTCGCTAGATTGGGAGCGGAGGTCCTATTTCATGCCCTGTGAGATCACCTAACCTGAATCCCCTTGATTATTTCTTATGGGGATATCTAAAGTTCAAAATGGATCAAATGGTTCTGAGCACTATGGGACATAACATCAGAGGTCATCAGTCCCCTAAAACTTAGAACTTCTTAAACCTAAATAACCTAAGGACATCACACACATCCATGCCCGAGGCAGAATTCGGACCTGTGACCGTACCGGTCTCGCGGTTCCAGACTGAAGCGCCTAGAACCGCTCGGCCACAACGGCCGGCCTGAACATCTGCGTAATCAGATAAGTACGCTCAGCGAAGTGGAAAGCCAGAGCATTTGGAGGCGCCCCACTTTGCCAACGTCACGCGCAAAGCCGGGCACGTGCACGGCTGCAGGGTCCGGTGCGTGCCTCTGGCCGCTGGAGGGTCCTCAGCATCAGCACCCTCCCCCTCTCTCCCCTCTCCTGGCGGCCTCTTCAGCGCCCTTGCGCCGTCGTCACTTGTCTCCTGGCGTGGCGACCAGAATAGACGCCCGGCGCCCAGTTCCGGTAATTTTAGAGCGCGGCGCGCCCACTGAGCGGCCGCAGGCGCCCCTGGAAGCGGCAGCAGCTCGTGCGGCGCTGCGGGCGACGTGGGCCTGCTAATTACGGGACGGCCATCAGGGCCAATTAGGGGCGGAGATGTGGGGCAGGCTCCGGGCACACTCCCCGGTACGTTAGCTCACTCGCGTAACGCGGAGAAGATGACTCTGAATCTGTGACACTCGTCGGTGTTAACGGAGAGATTAAGGTGTCAGAGGAAGATAACAGCGCCAATGGTGTCGCGTAACTTCACGTATCCTTCCCCAGTTTTGTGTCATGGCTCGACACTTACGATTTGAGATTAGTTGTCTCCACTTGTACAAATCGTGTCGTAAAGCAGGGACACCGAGCGAGATGGCGCAGTGGTTAGCGCACTGGACTCGCATTCGGGAGGACGACGGTGCAAACCTGCTGCGCCATTTCCCTAAATCGCTTCAGGCGAATGCTAGGATGGTTCCATTGAAAGGGCACCGAATGCCGGGATGGTTCCTTTGAAAGGTCACGGCCGATTTCTTCCCCCATCCCTCCCTCATCCTGAGGGACCGATGACCGCACTATTTGGTCCCCTTCACGCAAATCATCCAACCAACCTGCCAACCGAAGCAGGGACATATCAGGCATACACTGTAGAGCACATTTTGGGGACAGGCTGTCTAAATGTCTTCACCCACAGCTCTCATTGATAAAACAAGAGCCGGCCGCTGTGACCGAGCGCATCTAGGCGCTTCAGTCCGGAACAGCGCTGCTTCTACGGTCGCAGGTTCGAATCCTACTTCGGGCATGGATGTGTGTGATGTCCTGAAGTTAGTTAGGTTCAAGTAGTGCTAAGTTCTGAGGGACTGATGACCTCAGATGTTAAGTCCTATAGTGCTTAGAGCCATTCGAACCATTTGATAACACAAGATATTTGTCGAATCTGCAAAAAGGACTGATCATTGACACAAAAAATTGCCAACTGCGAGTAGGATTTGCGCAGAGAGGGCTCTGTACAAACTTAATTTTTTTTTTTTAATTTTCAAATTTGTGTGAATTCCTAAGGGACCAAATTGCTGAGGTCCTCGGTCTATAGACTTACACACTACTTAAATTGACTTACGCTAAGAACAACACACACAGACACACACACACACACACACACACACACACACACACACACACATGCCCAAAGGAGGACTCGAACCTCTGGCGGGAGGGGCCGCGCAGTCCGTAACATGCCGCCTCAAACCGCGATGCCAAACTTAGTTATGCATATACATGTATAGCTCGTCCATCCTGGGAATCGAGGATCTCAACGATTTCTGCCTCTTACCGACATCGATATTGGCAAGATACCGGTCCTGGTAATTCCTAGACTGTATCAAAATCTCTGTAGCACTTCTTCACACTATCCCAAACTTAGGCCTACACAAAGAAGCGAGCAGTGGACTTCAGTTTATACATGTACAGAGAGAGGATTTAATAAAATATTTCTTATTTACTTACTATATCATGACTACACCCAACATTTTATGTTTGCTTGCAGTGATGTTAGTCTATTAAGCTTTTGGTGGAGGATGAATGTCAAAAAGATATTTTTATGTGATATAATTACAACTTAACAATTTTCAGATATTTTTACTGTACTTGCACTGTGAAACTCTGCTCCTCGGCACAGTGCAAGTACAGTAAAAATATCTGAAAACTGTTAAGTTGTAATTATATCACCGAAAAATATCTTTTTGACATTCATCCTCCACCAAAAGGTTAATAGGTTTTGATGAGTGAATTTGCAACTATCAAAATACACTCCTGGAAATGGAAAAAAGAACACATTGACACCGGTGTGTCAGACCCACCATACTTGCTCCGGACACTGCGAGAGGGCTGTACAAGCAATGATCACACGCACGGCACAGCGGACACACCAGGAACCGCGGTGTTGGCCGTCGAATGGCGCTAGTTGCGCAGCATTTGTGCACCGCCGCCGTCAGTGTCAACCAGTTTGCCGTGGCATACGGAGCTCCATCGCAGTCTTTAACACTGGTAGCATGCCGCGACAGCGTGGACGTGAACCGTATGTGCAGTTGACGGACTTTGAGCGAGGGCGTATAGTGGGCATGCGGGAGGCCGGGTGGACGTACCGCCGAATTGCTCAACACGTGGGGCGTGAGGTCTCCACAGTACATCGATGTTGTCGCCAGTGGTCGGCGGAAGGTGCACGTGCCCGTCGACCTGGGACCGGACCGCAGCGACGCACGGATGCACGCCAAGACCGTAGGATCCTACGCAGTGCCGTAGGGGACCGCACCGCCACTTACCAGCAAATTAGGGACACTGTTGCTCCTGGGGTATCGGCGAGGACCATTCGCAACCGTCTCCATGAGGCTGGGCTACGGTCCCGCACACCGTTAGGCCGTCTTCCGCTCACGCCCCAACATCGTGCAGCCCGCCTCCAGTGGTGTCGCGACAGGCATGAATGGAGGGACGAATGGAGACGTGTCGTCTTCAGCGATGAGAGTCGCTTCTGCCTTGGTGCCAATGATGGTCGTATGCGTGTTTGGCGCCGTGCAGGTGAGCGCCACAATCAGGACTGCATACGACCGAGGCACACAGGGCCAACACCCGGCATCATGGTGTGGGGAGCGATCTCCTACACTGGCCGTACACCACTGGTGATCGTCGAGGGGACACTGAATAGTGCACGGTACATCCAAACCGTCATCGAACCCATCGTTCTACCATTCCTAGACCGGCAAGGGAACTTGCTGTTCCAACAGGACAATGCACGTCCGCATGTATCCCGTGCCACCCAACGTGCTCTAGAAGGTGTAAGTCAACTACCCTGGCCATCAAGATCTCCGGATCTGTCCCCCATTGAGCATGTTTGGGACTGGATGAAGCGTCGTCTCACGCGGTCTGCACGTCCAGCACGAACGCTGGTCCAACTGAGGCGCCAGGTGGAAATGGCATGGCAAGCCGTTCCACAGGACTACATCCAGCATCTCTACGATCGTCTGCATGGGAGAATAGCAGCCTGCATTGCTGCGAAAGGTGGATATACACTGTACTAGTGCCGACATTGTGCATGCTCTGTTGCCTGTGTCTATGTGCCTGTGGTTCTGTCAGTGTGATCATGTGATGTATCTGACCCCAGGAATGTGTCAATAAAGTTTCCTCTTCCTGGGACAATGAATTCACGGTGTTCTTATTTCAATTTCCAGGAGTGTATGTGACATAAATTGCTGTGGCTTTTGACTACATTAACTTAGAAACATATCTTTTTCAACTTGCAAGCGGGCCGTAGATCTTAGTATGTGACATCAATTTTAACTTCATACGTCTACCCATTCTTAAGAAAAAGGGGTCTTAAAAGGCGAAGAGACAGACAGTTGGAGAATAAATGAGAAAAAAACTTCTTTTCGTGTAATGTAATTCCAAATTAAAAATTTCTGTTTTCCTCCGTTACTCGTACTGTGAAACCTTGGTTCTTGCTGAATTAAATGATTGTAGGTCAAATGGCATTACTCTTCATGTTTTGCTTACTGAGTTGCGGGTATCGAAATATGTATCATATAGGGCCGTTCTTTTGACTACACTGACTTAGAAGCTTTAAATTTTTACACCGCTGAGCGACCATAAACCTTGGCAAGTAACTTAAATTTGAACCTGATACGTCTGTCGTTCCTGAGAAGAAGGGTTCTTAACAGTTGGACACACGTGAGAGAGAGAAAGAGAGAGAGAGAGAGAGAGAGAGAGAGAGAGAGAGAGAGAGAGAGACAACAAACCGATCCTATAAGGGTTCCGTTTTAACAGACTGAGGCACGGATTCCTAGAAACTGACTCCGCTATGAGAGGACCGCGCGGTGCCGACCGGCGTGCCATCCTGTGGCATGTGGCGTAATGCGGAAGCGCTTTGGAGGGCGTTGGGTAACACACCGCTCTCCCGACCGCTGTCGGCTTCCCAGACCTTGGAACCGCTACTTCTCATACAAGTAGCTCCCGTACTGGCATCTTGAAGCTGACAGAATCCCGTTCCACCAAGGGAACATCCCTAGCAGTAGCGGGAACTGAACCGGGTTCCTCCACATGGCATTCAGTCCCATTGACCGCTCAGCTTCGGAGTCGGACGATCATGAAATATAAGTAATACCCTGCCTGACAATTGCTAAGGAAGAATTGACAACCGCTAAGGAAAAACTGACAATTGCTAGAGAGCACCAGGGAGCACCCCACTAATGATAATAAAAGGAAATATGACGTGCTACAGACGCGAAATTTAACCGACAGGAAGAAGATGCTGTGATATGCAAATGATTAGCTTTTCAGAGCATTCACACAAGGCTGGCGCCGGTGGCGACACCTACAACGTGCTGACATGAGGAACGTTTCCAACCGATTTCTCATACACAAACAGCAGTTGACCGGCGTTGCCTGGTGAAACGTTGTTGTGATGCCTCGCGTAAAGAGGAGAAATGCGTACCATCACGTTTCCGACTTTGATAAAGGTCGGATTGTTGCCTGTTTATCGTATCGATACATTGCTGATCGCGTTGGTCGAAATCCAATGACTGTTAGCAGAACATGAAATGGGTGGGTCCAGGAGGGTAATACGGAACGCCGAGCTGGACCCCAAAAAATGGTTCAAATGGCTCCGAGCACTATGGGACTTAACATCTGAGGTCATCAGTCCCCTAGAACTTAGAACTAAATAAACCTAACTCACCTAAGGACATCACACACATCCATGCCCGAGGCAGGATTCTAACCTGCGACCGTAGCGGTCGCGCGGTTCCAGACTGTAGCGCCTAGAACCGCTCGGCCACCCTGGCCGGCACTGGACCCCAACGGCCTCGTATCACTAGCAGTCGAGATGACAAGCATCTTACCCGCATGCCTGTAACGGATCGTCCGGCCAAGTCTCGATCCCTGAGTCAACAGATGTGGACGTTTGCAACACAACAACCATCTGCACGAACAGTTCGACGACGTTTGCAGCAGTATGGACTATCAGCTCGGAGACCATGGCTGCTGTTATCCTTGACGCTGCATCACAGACAGGAGCGCCTGCGATGGTGTACTCAACGGCGAACCTGGGTGCACGAATGGCAGAACGTCATTTTTTCGGATGAATCCAGGTTCTGTTTACAGCATCATGATGGTCGTATCCGTGTTTGGCGACATCGCGGCGAACGCACATTGGAAGCGTGTATTCGTCATCGCCATACTGGCGTTTCACCCGGCGTGATGGTATGGGGTGCCATTGGTTACACGTCTCGGTCACCTCTTGTTCGCACTGACGGCACTTTGAACGTAACATTGCAGATGTGTTACGACCCGTGGCACTACTCTTCATTCGATCCCTGCGAAACCCTACATTTCAGCAGGATAATGCACGACCGCATGTTGCAGATCCTGTACTGGCTTTCTGGATACAGAAAATGTTCGACTGCTGCCCTGGCCAGCACATTCTCCAGAACTCTCACCAACTGAAAAAGTCTGGTCAATGGTGGACGAGCAACTGGCTCGTTACAATACGCCAGTCACTACTCTTGATGAACTGTGGTATCGTGTTGAAGCTGCATGGGCAGCTGTACCTCTGCACGCCATCCAATCTCTGTTTGACTCAATGCCCATTAGTATCAAGGTCGTTATTTTTTTGGAGTAATATATTTGTCCAATGAACACCCGTTTATCATCCGCATTTCTTCTTGGTGTAGCAATTTTAATGGCGAGTAGTAGAGGAATGTCATATAATAGTGAATCATCTATAGTAAAAAAGAAAGGGGAAATATACTTGTTGAGATTTGTAATGTGGAAAAAAAGGGGCTCACAGAACGATAAATGAAGAAGTATTTCTAAGAAGAGGACAGGAAAGAAAACTAGTGGAAGTGATAAGAATACGGTAAATATGTTGACATGCACATATATTGCGGAGAAGTGACCTACAACACACAGTCGTTGAAGGAAAAGTTGCAGAGAAGACAGGAGGAGGAAGAAGAAGAACGCTGGATGACATTAAAAACTGATGAAATTAGCAGCGGATTAAGGAAGAGGCATGGGAAGAGGAGAGTAGAGAGCATCCTGTCGAGATCTGTGGTAAGACAGACAGACCAATGAAGAATAAGAGGAAGAATGAAAAGAAGGAGATGAAACCCAAAGGGCATTGCGTCATAGGAGATTTTTCTATTGGTCGGTTGGCACATTCACTATACCGCATGTGGACATTTTAGGCATCTTGCAAAAGAAGTTCGGAAGGGAACAGTCTGGAAAACTGGCTGGAATGTATTTGGTCTTGTTGCACTGCAACGTCTAGATACATTAGTCATTCATGGTTAAATATTTCTCGGCCATACTTTAGACTTGGAATCTGGAACGTCCGTCAAACTCACCTAACCTTAACCTGTCAGTTTCTAGCGGTTCTCGCGGTCCACATTGAAACGAAAGAGACACGTTTTGTTAATTTTCAGGTAGTAACGAAGAAACGAAACTTTACAGTCTATGTATGTAAAAGGAAACTTCCCTAGTGACTGACTGGCTGACTGACTCCTGTGTAAAGGATGTTGATCTTATAGCACAGGCGTCATTTAGTAAGGGATTGTTCGAAATCCCGTCCCTAAGGCGGTGAAGTAGGGGAGAAAAGGTTTTTTTGAAAATATGTCGCTGTTAAGGCAATTTTGAAGATAGAACTACGAAAACTAGTGTCTAGTTTCTCGGCGAGAAATGAAAATTACATGCTTCAGCATTTTTGGAAGTTCAACCCCTAAGAGTCTAAAATAGTAGGTGCTAGTTTATTTTGGATATGAATCACTACTAAATCACCTCTAAATCATTTTAAAGCCACTTCTATGAAAATTGGTGTTCCACTTCTCGATTAGATACAAAAAATACGTGTTTCAGTATTTTTGGAAAACCCCATAAGAGGCTGTAATGGAGGATGAAATTTTTATGAAAATATTTCATTGCGAAGGTTTTGTTAAAGCTAAATCTAAGAAAATTTGCATTAGGCTCCTCAGTTAGAAATAAAAAAAAACACATGTTTCAGTGTTTTTTGGGAATTCAACCCCGAAGGCGGTGAAATAGGGGATGAAAATTTTTATGAAAATGTTTCGTTGTATTTAAACATATTTAAAGCCAAATCAATGAAAATTAATATTTGACTTTGAAAGAAGTCTATGTTAAGGGATGCAAGTTGGTTGGTTGGTTTGGGGAAGGAGACCAGACAGCGTGGTCATCGGTCTCATCGGATTAGGGAAGGAAGTCGGCCGTCCCCTTTCAGAGGAACCATCCCGGCATTTGCCTGGACTGATTTAGGGAAATCACGGAAAACCTAAATCAGGATGGCCGGACGCGGGATTGAACCGTCGTCCTTCCGAATGCGAGTCCAGTTTCTAACCACTGCGCCACCTCGCTCGGTGGGATGCAAGTTTTTATGAAAATAGCACCAAGAGTAACTCAACTGGAAACTTTAACAAAGACTCCAGCTACTAGAATCGCTTTTTAGCCAGAAGAACATTCGCAAAAGACCACGCTTCTATGGCCTTAAACAGCGTGAAAAGTTTAGAAGATGTTGCAATTTCTGAACAAGATAAAAATTCGATTAAAGAAACACAGAAAAAAATCTTTGCAGACCATAGACTCTACGCAAGTGAAGCAACGGGTGCTAAACTAGTTCGATATTTCCTGAAAACACGCTCCTAAACTCGACATTTCTTTTTTGGAAACAAAAGAAAGAGTGAAACTTCCTGGCAGATAAAAACTGTGTACCGCAACGAGACTCGAACTCGGGAACTTTGCCTTTTATGGACAAGTACTCTACCAACTGAGCTACCCAACCAGGACTCACGAACTCTCCTCACAACTTCAATTCTGCCAATACCTCGTCTCCTACCTTCCAAACTTCACAGAGCACTTGCCCGCGAAAGACAAAGGTCCCGAGTTTGAGTCTCCCTCCGGCACACAGTTTTAATCAGCCAGGAAGTTTCATATCAGCGCACACTCCGATGCAGAGTGAAAATCTCATTCTGGTGACATCCCCGAGGCTGTGGCTAAGCCATGTCTCCACAATATCCATTATTCCAGGAGCGCTAGTTTTGCAAGGTTTGCAGAAGAGCTTCTGTGAAGTTTGGAAGGTCGGACACGAGGTACTGCCCGAATTAAAGCTGTGAGGACGAGTCGTGAGTCGTGCTTGGGTAGCTGAGTTGGTCCCCGGCACGGTAGCTCAGCGTGTTCGGTCAGAAGGTCAGCTGCCCCCTGTAATAAAAAAAAAAAAACTGAGTCAATGGCTAAACACTGAACTTGAAAGAGTGTCATGGGACATCCACACCGAACAAATACAACGAAAATAATAGAAAAAATAAAAGAAACCTTGGTAGACCACTTGACCGTGAAAGGCAAAGGTCCCGAGATCGAGTCTCGGTCCGGCACACAGTTTTAATCGGCCGGGAAGTTTCACATCAGCTCACACACCGCTGCAGAGTGAAAATCTCTTTCTGAAAAGAAAGAGTCTTATGGCTACGGGAGTCCGCAACAATTTTACCACGGAGAAGTGGAGGGGGCAATAATTTATCTATGGGGGAAGGGAGAGACACAAAAAACTTACTTTATCCCTGGAACTAATGGTTATCCACTCCCCCCCCCCCCACTTCACCCCTTACCCTTGTGGATGTGTGTGTGTGTGTGTGTGTGGCACTGTTGCCTGGGCTATTCTGAGAGAGAGGTTCAGTCGCCTAACCGGAAAGAGTTTCCCTCCTCCGCGCACACTGGCTCCCTTCGATTCGGTATATGAGAGTTGTGTCTTCAATGTATGTGCAGAATGTACATTCTGTACATGTGGTTGTAAGGTTGTGCATATAGTGTATTGTTATGTTTATGTAGTATTATGATATAAGATAGGAAAGGCTGAATCACGGAGCTTGACCATATCACCTCTCCTCGCCCAGCCCACCAAATACTAGTTGCAAAAATTTCTTTCGCCACCAGGTTTCGAACCGGCTACAAAATGGCTCTAAGCACTATGGGACTTAACATCTGATGTCATCAGTCCCCAAGACTTAGAACTACTTAAAGCTAATTAACCTAAGGACGCGAGACACATTCATGCCCGAGGCAAGATTCGAACCTGCGACCGTAGTAACAACGCGGTTCCGGACTCAAGCGCCTAGAACCACACGGTCACAGCGGCCGGCACCAACAGGCTACATCCAAGCTGAGCGATGTAGCATGGGCGTCCATTAGCGATCTCAATTACAAAGGTGGTCGAATATTATGAAAAATTTCACGGACACTGGAACACATGTACGGATGCAAGAGGGAATGGATCTTAAAATAGTGGGATTGTCAATAATAGTGAGTTTTTTAATTAATACTGCAACCTCTTTGAGTCTGCTTCGAATGAAGAATCACGTTGAGTTAACAGCAGCAGACTTTCAACAACAAAGCTATGGATTTTTCTGTCTTTTGTAGTCCATCTTCGCTTCTGATCCATCCTCACGACATAAATAACTGTGATACGTTGCAGCACGTAATGATTGCACAATTACTCATGTGCTCCGCCTTTCAGTATCTCAGCGAAAGACAATATTCTGTAGTGAAAACGGAATGTAAAACGAAGATTAGGAAATAATATTGCCTTTGTATCTTATTTTTAATTTTTATTTGTACTGTGCTACGTCTATAACGCCCTCCGAGAGTCATTAAAAGTTCTCGACTTCTATGTTTTTTTTTCCTTGCAGTATTACGTGTTGAATATTTAACTGTCTTTACAATCACAGAAATACAGTGTACACTTGTGTTCAATATAAAGTCGCCGTTGTGTTGGAGTGAAAAACTACACCTAAAATACCGGATGTTTAAAAACGAATATCAGAGTTTTAAGGCTTTGTAGCATTTATTACAGTCAACTTTTAATAATGAATAATACATCAAATGAAAAAGCAACTCAAATAGTTTTTCTTACAAGTGTTTAAGATGGGGTCCATTCGTCGCAAGGCACACTTAGAGTCGATAGCTCACTATGTCTGGAGTGATTGACCCAAGATCTGCTTCAACTATGTGTTAAGTCGGGTGGATGAGCTGGTCGTAGCAGGCACAAACACGTGATCGTTTACGAACCTCGAAAGGTAAAAATCTCACAGCGTCAGATCGGGTGAAGTTTGGGGGAGGGGAGGGGAGGCTTTGCGGAACAGTCTCGTGTCATCTGGCCTCTTGCGGCCAATCCAGCGGTCTGGTACAACGCCGTTTAACCAGTCACCTATTGGGATATGCCAGTGAGGCGGCGCACCTTGTTGCTATCAAATAAAGTTCTGTGTTTCAGCTTCTTCAAATTGACGAAAGAGCCATAGCTCTGGTGCTTCAACATAAGAAACACCAGTTGCAGTTGCTTCGCCGAAAAAGAAAGGCCCACAAACATCCAGTTTAGGGGAGTCTCGTTGCAACTATACTATATCATGGGAATTTGTGGATCTCCAGATGCTCACATAATGTGTGTTGACATTTCCACGAAGGTGAAATGTCGATTCTTTCCTGAAGCTGACACGATTGAAAAAATCTCCATCTTAATGCAGCAACATTTCGTTTGGAAAGTTGGCAGGCTGGTCCCGGCGGAGGTTCGAGTCCTCCCTCGGGCATGGGTGTGTGTGTTTGTCCTTAGGATAATTTAGGTTAAGTAGTGTGTAAGCTTAGGGATTGATGACCTTAGCAGTTAAGTCTCATAAGATATCACACACACACACAAAGTTGGCACGTAAACTGTAGTCTGTAGGCTTCAGAGCTTGTAAGAACAGCAGACGATAAGGGTGTTGTTTAAGCATCACCTTAAAATTATGCACACAGACGTCATTGGAATTGCTAATTCAATACTATCTTTGCGAACTGATTTCTTCAGGCTACGTGTGTAAGGCGCTGTCACTCGTTGAAAAAGTTCTTCAGTCACTGTTGGTCGTTCCATACTTTTCCCTTCGTAAAGATAGCAGGTGTCTTCCAGCTGATGATACCATCCACAGATGTTATTATCACTTGGAGGATTACAGTGGAACTTGATACGGAACACATGTTGCAATGTAACAGCAGATTCAGTCCTGGGAAACTGTAAAACACGAAAAGCTCTCTGTCGTAGTCACCATCTTTGCAACTAGCGCTTTCTAACGGAAGCGAAGAAAGCAGTGGATGCGCGAGCGCACAGCTGTACAACTAAACTGTTTCAGTTGCTCCATCGTTTGATGTTTCATTTACAGGTGTTAGTTGAATGTAAAAAAAACACTATAAAGCGCGATATTCATTTTGAAAAACTCGGTAAAATCGACTCAGTAATTTCTGAAACGAGGCAAAATCGTGGATTGTCGGATCACACTACACGTCTCTATACCCAGGTGCTGTACAGTTTCTGTTGTCTGGCCAATTGAGGCCTGTGCAGTGTTATGTGCCACTGCCAGCAATGGCCATTTGACAGGTACACGTCTTACAAAAGTCCATTGCGTGCAGTTGTCATCATTATCATCATCATCATCATCATTATCGTCTTCAAAGATTAGGTCTTTTAGCCTGTTCCGACTCAGAGTTATTCACGCTATCTCTTAAATGGGACGTCTAACATTCCTCTTTCCTGCTGTGTTAGGTTTTATTACCGCTTTAGATATTCCGTCATTAGCCGTACGTTGGTATGACCTTTCCAGTTAGGTCGATATTTTTCAGTTATATTTGTAATAAATCCAACATTGAATTCTTGCCCAATATCGGTATTTCTTTTATGATCAACAATGAATATTCAGCTACAGAGCAGAGGAACTTCATCTTCATCTCTGATGATTCGATTTGTCGAATGTGATCAGATATTAGCGTCCAACATTCGCCGCCGTACAGCAGCAAGGATAACAATGTTACTTTGGAGAGTTAAATATATACCCCATTTCCATACGTTATGTTTTAATGTATGTTGTATAATTCCACAGAAATGTCTGAATCTGGCCAATTTGAGCTCTACATCATCTGATTTGGGAAATTTAAAATTGTATCCTAAATATTTTAACGCGTTTACTTGTTCATTTGTTTGTCTATGTATAACAATTTTGACTCTTATGGGTTAAAATACATGGAATGCCTTTACTTCCGTTTTACCTGTCGATATTCTCATTCCATATTTAGCGGCACTTTGACTCAATTTGTATCCTGAGATTGGAGCCTTTTCTTCATATTCTCCTATTATAATCTGATCATCAGCAAATACTATCGACATTAAATAAAAATAATCACCTCTTAATGTATCATTTAATGAAATCAACTATTTACGAATCATATCTTCAATGTAAACATAAAAAATTGTGGAGAACAGTGGGCAGCCTTGTTCGCTCCTTGATCGATTTTTGTTTAATGACTGGATTACCGTAATCAGATGTCTTGAAACTCGCAGTTACTTCAGTGATCCCCACAGCATTTTCCACTTAGCCTTGTCAAACGCATTTTATAGTCGATGAAAACATAGTGACTTGGCAGACTAAATTCCCTTCTTTTCTAGGTTACTTCTGCAAAGTGAAAAGACAATCAAAACATGTCTACCTTTTCTAAAACCATATTGTACCTCCAACATACGTGCTTCAACTGTTCGTACTTATCTCTTGCTTATAACAGTCTGTAGCAGGATTTTAGTAGACTTTTTCCTCGGTAATCTGCGCATTGTAATGTCTCGCCTTTCTTGTAAATAGGACACACCAGAGCCTCGTTCCATTCGTCTGGCAAACGTCCGCTCAGTCAGCAAACATTCATAAAACTTAAAAGTTTATGTTTTAACTGTTCAGATGCGTATATAATCAGATCCATGTTTACATTATCAGTGCCAGGCGACTTCTCTCTTCTTCGTTTTTGTTTCTTTGATCACATTTCGTAGTTCTTCCGTTGTTATCAGATATACAGAGTCGCTGGTACCGATATTTATTTCTGTTTATTCTTCCTTATCAATCCATAGACATTTGAAGTATTTTAATCATTTATTTCTGGAATGTATCTTGTTCTCGTTTGTTCAAGTGTTTCATAATTTTGTATGCTTTGTTTTGTCTTCCATGAATATCATGTTCTATTTCACACACATATCACTCCCAAATGTCCCTTTTAATTTTTCGTCTTTCTTTCATTACTAAAGGAAATTTACTTTTATAATTCTCTCTGTTAGTCACATTATTAGAAAACGACAAGATTTTTACATAAGCCCCCTTTCTGTCTTTTGTTAACTTGCTAAGACGGTCATTCCAAATTGATTGTTGATGACTTAGAGTACTTCATTTTCCTCGTTTCTAATACGTCAGCGACTGCATTCATTATAATTTCCTTGATATTATTCCATTTATGTTGTTTGTTAGTTGTTTCACTTGACATTTCTCATTCAGTCTCTTTTGGCATGGTAGTTTGATACTATATTCTAGGAGTAGGTGCCCATTGTAAGTTCTTACATCCGAATGGGTATTTAAGGGTGGTTTCTTCCATACATTTAAAAAGGTTATGTCACTTCTTACTAAAAAGTGATCTGGTGATACATCCACCATTCTGTAAACTCTTGTGTCTTTTATTCTTGCCCATGGCTTTTTGCAGGAATGTACTCTATTATCGAAACGGTAGCTCGAGCCGTCCATGTAAATTTATAGATGTTACAATGTTTAAAAAAGATGTTTGTTACGGGTAATTCATTGTGTCAGGCAAACTGTAGTAACTTCTTTCCATTGTTCTTCAGTGTATTTTCAGCCTCTGTACCAAGTATATCTTAAGTGTATCTCTCATCCACTCGGGTGTTTAGGTCTCCCATGGGAGGTATATAAGCAGTTTTATTTATTTTTTCCTGTAGTGTTCTGTAACAGGTCGTAAATTTAGTACAATTTTGAATTCTTCCTTCTTCTGATGCATACACAGATAATATATCCTTTCTCAGTTTTAAGACATAGCACTAGTATTCTCCCTTTTACAAATGTGTGCGAATGTTTTCTCTGCTTTAACGCTTTTAACACTGTGATAGATATTATTTTCATTTAGACATGAAGTATATGTGATTTAATAAGTAACGCAACACAGTGCGAGGCAAAAATGCGATATAAAATGTCCGCACCAAAAAGAAGTATGTACGAAAAGAAAGATGAACATGTATCTGCATCAATTCATAGACATGTTTCCTTAAGCTGGTATCAAATTTTTCGCTCTTCAGCTATCAGTCTCTTCCCGTCCATTATCCTGGTTGGACGTACTGCTGTATATCAGTCAACAACACATACTTTTGTAAAAGTTTTTACAATATATCTTCTGGAAAAGGGGACAGTTTCTTTCATCCCTAAATTGGTTCATCTTGAAAATGATACTTGAATACACTGTAGCCTCTAAACTTCGGAAGTCATGCCGATATTATTTATGACTGCGTCATACTGCATTCTTTGTCACGGAGCTGGACGCTGCGTCTTCTTCCTCAAGAAAGAAGAGGCAGATATTACTCTGTTCAAAGAAGAGTTAGTATATGAATCAGTTTTAGACTGTTACAGTGGTAATCGTAGCGAGATACTGTGGAGTGCGAACTTAGACGCGTGAACTGCTGCCGGTGAAATATCTGCTAGCCACACACCTCGAAATAATCCACATTATTCACACCTACTTACGATGCCAGTACTTAAATACAAGTACAACACCCATTAGAGACTCCAGCAGCAGTTCTTTGTTCTTGCGATACTCGGCAGTAGATCATCATATAATTCTGAAATTCGATATTTCCCGTGTAATTTCTTTCTTGTTTTAGTTACAGCAGAAATATAGATTTTAGCATTGCCTAGTTCTTGTTCCACTTCAGTTTCTTTATGTGTCAGATCTCTAACTTTCCATGTTGCTGTTATAGACGTTTCTGATGTGTGTGATTTGTCCTTTGTTTCTTTCATGGGTCGGCGTATAATGATCAGTCCGTCAAAACAAAGTTTGCATTTTAGCAGCTCAAATGTCCCCTAGCTGCTTCGCAAACGCTGTGCCGGATATGGCGATTGCTGGGGCTGCCACCTTTAAGCTTCCGTCCCAGCTGATTTTATATCAGACTTGGTCCATCCAAGACAGATTACCTTCTCTACAGCTTCGATATCTGTCCTCCCATTGCACCAGGTCTGGTCATCCCAGGTATTTTATTTCGTCAGTGTCCGCCTATCTATCGAGCATTCTCCTATCCGTCACCTGAGGAGGCCCACGATGGGTGGTTATCCTAATCAGTACGCGGCATGCAGTTGCTTTAGCCATGTTCGCTCTGAAACTACACCTGGAGTCACTGAAAGTAACAGTTCCTGTTGAGAGTGAGTCATACTCATCTCTGGTCCCTGTTGGTTGCAATCTGTTTACGACCACTGTTGTTATGCCGTGTTACATGGCTGCGATTGGTACACCAATCCTCGTAGACACTTAGTACAGTCCGCGTTGATACACCAACAAATCGAACAACTTCATTTGCGGTGTGGTCATGGGCACGTCCAAATACAGGGTGATTCAAAAAGAATACCACAACTTTAGGAATTTAAAACTCTGCAACGACAAAAGGCAGAGCTAAGCACTATCTGTCGGCGAATTAAGGGAGCTATAAAGTTTCATTTAGTTGCACATTTGTTCGCTTGAGGCACTGTTGACTAGGCGTCAGCGTCAGTTGATGCTAAGATGGCGACCGCTCAACAGAAAGCTTTTTGTGTTATTGAGTACGGCAGAAGTGAATCGACGACAGTCGTTCAGCGTGCATTTCGAACGAAGTATGGTATTAAACCTCCTGATAGGTGGTGTATTAAACGTTGGTATAAACAGTTTACAGAGAATGGGAGTTTGTGCAAAGGGAAAAGTTCTGGACGGCCGAGAACGAGTGATGAAAATGTAGCACGCATCCAGCAAGCATTTGTTCGCAGCCCAGGAAAATCGACTCGCAGAGCTAGCAGAGAGCTGCAAATTCCACAATCAACTGTATGGAGAGTCCTACGAAAAAGGTTAGTTATGAAACCTTATCGTCTGAAATTGGTTCAAGCACTGTCTGCAGCTGATAAGATTAAAAGAATCGATTTCTGTGATTTTATCCTTGCTCAAATGGAAACAGATGAATGTTTCGTTTCAAGGATTGTGTTTAGTGATGAAGCAACTTTCCACTCTAACGGGAAAGTCAACCGTCACAATGTCTGTATATGGGGCACTGAGAATCCGCGGGAAACAACTCAGTATGAACGCGACTCGCCTAAGGTGAACGTTTTCTGTGCCATTTCAGCCAATAAAGTTTTTGGTCCCTTTTTCTTCGAAGGTGCTACTGTAACTGGACTACAGTATCTGGAGATGTTAGAGAATTGGCTGTTCCCTCAGCTCGAACAAGAAGCACAACAATTCATATTTCAGCAGGATGGAGCGCCGCCACATTGGCACTTATCTGTCCGTAACTACCTGAACGTCAACTACCCGAGGCGATGGATCGGCCGCCAGGCAGCCCGTGACAGAGCACTTCATCACTGGCCTCCAAGAAGCCCTGATCTTACCCCCTGCGATTTTTTCTTATGGGGGTATGTTAAGGATATGGTGTTTCGGCCACCTCTCCCAGCCACCATTGATGATTTGAAACGAGAAATAACAGCAGCTATCCAAACTGTTACGCCTGATATGCTACAGAGACTGTGGAACGAGTTGGAGTATCGGGTTGATATTGCTCGTGTGTCTGGAGGAGGCCATATTGAACATCTCTGAACTAGTTTTTGAGTGAAAAAAAACCTTTTTAAATACTCTTTGTAATGATGTATAACAGAAGGTTATATTATGTTTCTTTCATTAAATACACATTTTTAAAGTTGTGGTATTCTTTTTGAATCACCCTGTATAATAGCTCCTTTTTGCCATTCTCTCACGTCTCGACGTCTTACTGTGCTAATTCTGTAGAGTGGACTAGTGCGTAATCTCCACTTCACTATCATGACTTACGCCACCACTGGAGGGTCATGCGAGTGACTGGTACTAGTTCCATACGCTATACATCGCTCCAAAGCGGCCAGTATGTCCTTTTAAGAAGCTGACTAATATTTTACCAGGTGAGTTTGTGTTTTTAACAATGTATATGACGAACTGTTATCAAACTTATTTTTGACGCTCAATACTTGCAGAAGAAGACAAAATGTGTGGACTAAGCATTTTACGGGTTTTAACCTGTGCTGAAATATACTAACGGAAAAAAAATCGCAGCGCCGACAATGAGTCTTGTAACATAAACGAAAGTTGGTGCGCGTGTTCCTATTAAAATTTCACACCAGTCACGTAAGACTTGCGCGCCGGCTGGGGTGGCCTAGCGGTTCTAGGCGCTACAGTCTGGAACCGCGTGACCGCTACGGTCGCAGGTTCGAATCCAACACCATGGATGTGTGTGATGTCCTTAGGTTAGTTAGGTTTAAGTAGTTCTAAGTTCTAGGGGACTGATAACCTTAGAATTTCAGTCCCATAGTGCTCAGAGCCATTTTTCAAGACTCGCGCTATGAGGCAGTAAGGGTCGTGAACATTAGTTGCGTTTGAGACTTGACGTGGGGAGTTGATGTTAGTCAAGAACGCTTTTAAGGCGACAAAGACGCCACTATCAACACCTCACTGGGTTTCAACGAGGTCGTGTAATAGGGCTACGAGAAACTGGATATTCCTCCCGCGATATTGCAGAAAGTCTTGGCAGTGGTATAGCCACCGTACATGATTGCTGGCAGCGGTGGTCACGAGAATGTACAGCCGCAAGAAGACCGGGCTCCAGACGGCCACGTGGCACTACCGAGAGGGAACACCAAACTGTTCGTCATACAGCTTTATCGCATCGTACTGCAACTGCAGCGGAAATTTGAGCATCAGTTTCCACCACAGTGACACAGCGAACTGTTAAAAATCGGTTACTTCAAGGACAGCTCTGAGCCAGACCGCTGTGGCGTGCGTTCCACTGACCGCAAACCATCGCCACTGGTGACTTCAGTAGTGTCAAGCGAGTGTACACTGGAAAAATTGGAAATTTGTGGTAAGGGCTTATGGGACCAAACTGCTGAGGTCATCGGTCGCTAAATTTACGCATTACTTAATCTAACTTAAACTAACTTACGCTAAGAACAACACACACACCCATGCCCGAGGGAGGACTCGAACCTCCGACGGGGTGAGCTTCGCGGACCGTGACAAGACGCCTAGACCGTTCGGCGAGTCTTCATTGTGTAACGTCCTTCGGATCTTCGGTCTTGGCTAACACTCAGCGGTAGAGCAATGAGATTGTTATTTCTTATGTATCGGTATCGACGTTACAAACAGAACATTGATGAACTGAACTCGCGACTTGTGCGAGATATTTACTTTACCAAATGTCGTAATTAAATCGTTTATAACCGATGGTTTATCATTTGCTATTTAAATATTAATGATAAGTTCAAATTAGTTCCAGTGACACCGTAATCTCAAATCTATAATCAGTCGTAACAGTGTTATTAATTGCTAACATTAATGAGTTTCTATATAAGCGCCAAGCGCTTCAGTGAAATAATATCGCAGCACGTTATCTCTATAAATAATATTGTAAAACTTGAATGATAAATGCGTGATTTGACACGATATGCTTGTTTCTTACAGAATATTAGTCACATCCTAACAGAGCCGTGAGGAAGAAGCTTTCCCAGGTGTTGGGGGGAATTATAAATTATATGATTCGTAACTATGACCAAGTTCCATAGTCCATTAGTTACTACGAATGAATTTGTGTATCTGTGTTCGCTTCCTAAATAGTGTTAACTTCAGGTTATCTAATTAAAAGTCACTTCTGTCTAATATATGCAAGTCCTCTACCTGAATTCTAAATAACGTAATATTTTAAGTCAAAGTATCGTTTCACTGCGTCATAGTAGATCGCAATAAACAATTCTGAAAAAACAATCTAATTGCGCCTACATATACGAGCATTCAAAAGTATGACCTGCTTCGGTTAACTCTCGTAACGTAGTGACAATGGATTGAATTATCCTTAGCCATTACTCACGAATCTCAAAGAGTACTCACACGGAGTATTCTCTGGGAACGTTGGTTCTACTTTGCGGATTTTAATTATAATGATTTTGCGACTTACTATGATTTTGAATTTTGAGTTTTTAATTTTACTGGAATCCTATCTTTCTTTCGTATGTTAATAAATTACTAAGTATTAGATTCCTGATTCAATTACTGGTTAATATCCAAATAATATTGTTAACTGGAAATTTGTTTGCTTGTTCATTTTTCATGGAATTTGGAACTTGTTTATGGGAAATCTTTGGGAATTTTGGAGCTAATTTTTGATTTTCATTTCTCGTCCAAGGAAGTGACATTACATTTGAACGGCAGGGTGGAGGTCTTTTGTGTTTTCTCATAAAAGCTGGTCTACCTCGGTGCGAGTGATGGCGGTGTGTTTGTTAGAATAAGGCCAGTTGAGCGCCTGTGACCAGCTTCTCTGTGTGCTAGACACACTGGGCCTACACCTGCAGTTATGCTCAGAGGTGTGATTTCGTATGACAGCAGGAGCACTATAGTGGTTATCCCACGCACCCTGACTGCAAAATTGTACGTGAGTATCGTGATTCGGCCTGCTGTGCTGCCATTCGTGAACAACGTTCCAGGGATGTTTTCCAACAAGATAATGTTCGCGCACATGCCGCTGTTTTAATCCACCATCCTCTACACAGTGACGACATGTTGCCTTGGCCTACTAGATCACGAGATCTGCTTCCAATCAAGCACATATGAGACGTCATTAGACAACAACTCCGGCGTCATCCCTGTATTGACAGATCAAGTGCAACAGGCTTGGGACTGGATCCCACAAATTGGCAACTGGTACCTGTACAACACTATAGACACACGTTTGCATGCTTGCATTCAGCAGTCTGACGGTTTCACGGGTTATTAATGTACCAGCATTTTATATTTGGAATGTTTTCTCCCATACTTCCATTAACCTGTGATATTGCAATGTTAATCACTTAAGTATGATACCTACACAAATATATACTCAAAATGTCATTAATTCACATTAATTATTTTTAGTGTTGCAATGTTTTCCCGTCAGTGTATATTTTTGCAATGTCCCCACGGAAATTGTGTGTTTTTATATCACTATTAAAAGGCTGATTATGGGAGGATGTGTGACGCCTCTGAAGACCGAACAGTGCTGCTGAGCGCCTGGTCACTACCTGGAATGCGTCGAAGGCCACCGCCCCTCAGAGGAACGCTCGCGTTCGGTCTCTGTAATCACCGATCAGTTATCAAGAGGATTCTGTATAATTTCTTGTTGTGTCTGATGTAATAACTGTTACTTCATGTAGATACACAGTCTGGTTAACTTCGACGTGAAATGTAGAAGGTGCGACAATAAGGTAATGAGAGCGATTTTCTTTGCAAGATGTGGCAACCCTGCATGCTTGCGTGGGCACAATATCTTTGACCTTGGTCTATAAGCTGCTTCTAGTCCAAGCGGCACATCGATGCAACTGCTCAGTCGTGAGTTGTGCTGTAATAAGTTAACACGTGTTTGTGTCTCTCGTCACGTAAATGGAACTGCATAATATTGCGCATCGGTATGCCATTTCTTTTTGCGTTAAATTGGGTGAAAACTCGACGACAACTTACGGTAAGCTTGGCTCTGAGCACTATGGGACTTAACATCTGAGGTCATCAGTCCCCTAGAACTTAGAACGACTTAAACCTAACTAACCTTAGGACGTCACACACATCCATGCCCCAGGCAGCATTCGAACCTGCGACCGTAGCAGTCGCGCGGTTCCGGACTGAAGCGCCTAGAACCGCCCGGCCACCGCGGCCGGCTTACGCTAAGCTTCAGAAGGCTTTTGGAGAGGAGGTTATATGAAGAGCTCAAGTTTTTCGTTGGCTTAAAATGTTTAATGACGGGAGAACGAATGTTGAAGATGAAGACCGCAGTGGACGACCATGCATGATTGTGTGCTTCTTTGATTGCAAGGGAATTGTTCATAAAGAGTGGGTGCCTCCTGGATAAACAGTTAACCAATATTACTACAAAGAAATTTTGGAAAGAATTCGAGAAAGAGTTCTTTGTGTCCGTGCCAACATTGCTGATAATTGGATTCTGCATCACGATAATGCGCCATCCCATACTGCTCTGTCAGTACAGCCATTTTTAACCTCAACACAAATTTCAGTCCTACCACAGCCACCTTTTTCACCGGATATCGCTCCGTGCTACCTTTTTCTGTTTCCAAGAGTCAAAACGGCGGTCAAGGGTCACCATTTTCAAACAACACAAGATGTCCAAAAAGCTGTGACGAGGGTCTTGGAGGATATTACAGAAGATGATTTCCAGAAATGTTACCATCAATGGCAGAAGTGCTGGAAAAAGTGTGTGCAATCATAAAGGAACTGCTTTGAAGGAGACAACACTAAATTTGACTAAAACGGTAAGCAACATTTTTTTTTCACATCAGCCTCATTACTTTATTGCCGCACCTCGTATATACAGCTACCCATTAATAAAAGTTTAATCTTGAGTGGAAGTCGAAGATAATGTTTTATGTGGAGTTGGTTACTGTCTAGAATGAGAAAGAGCCTACAGTCGCACTAAATTATGTTAAATTAAACCTTGACCATGGTTTCAGCTATAATAATACAGCCTTCTTCAGAAGTCATACACACTAATAAATGAAAAATATGTTAGCCCAGCGGCTGCGTCAAGACCAATAAAATAACTTCAACAGACATAAGCCTGTTTCGAACATAAGTAAAATTACATATGGCACCGTATGTCCTCCACCACTACCTCTGTTATACTTTGTTATACGGCGTAGGACATACGGTGCCATATGTAATTTTACTTATGTTCGAAACAGGCTTATGTCTGTTGAAGTTATTTTATTGGTCATGACGCAGACGCTGTGCTAAAATATTTTTCATTTATTAGTGTGCATGACTTCTGAAGAAGGCTATATTATTATAGCTGAAACAATGGTCAAGGTTAAAGTTAAACATAATTTAATGCAAGTGCGGCCTGCTTTTCATTCGAGACAATTTCGTAACCATTGCTGTTGTCGCTGCCATGGTGGAAATAATGGAGTTGGCTACTGTTAGATGACAGTAGTGAATTGATTTATTAAGAGAGGAAACATTATTTTTCACAGAATGAAAGTAAAGAAGTCAAGAAAAATACGAGGGCGTGAGGAATAATAATGTCTTCGAATTTTTTATGTGAAAATTCTTAACGATTCTACAAAAATTGATATTCTACATCTTTATTCTCCATGGTTACATGCCCTCTAAGGGGAAAAAAAAGATACACGAGAGGGAATTATCCGAATGGGACGGGAATCGGTAAATGTGATGTACAAGTATAGATAAACAAATGATTACAGTTTCAGAAAAATTGAATCATTTATTCGAAGAAAGAGCTTCACAATTTGAACAAGTCGATAACGCGTTGGTCCAGCTCTGACCCCTATGCAAACATTTAGTCGACACGACATTGTCTGATAGAGTTGTTGAATGTTCTCCTGAGAGATATCGTGCCAAATTCTGTCCAACTGGTGTGTTAGATCGTGAAAATCCCGAGCTGGTTAGAGGGCTCTGGCCAAAAAGCTCCAAATGTTCTCAACTGCGGAGATATCCGGCTATCGTGCCCGCCTTGGTAGCGTTTGGCAAGAACTACGACAAACGGTGGAAACTCTGACCGTGTGCGGAAGGGCATTATCTTGCTGAAATGTAAGCCCAGGATGACTTGTCACGACAGGTTACAAAAGGGGGCGCAGTATACTGTCGACGTACCGCTGTGTGGTAAAGGGTTACGTGGATAGCAACCGCAGAGGTCCTGCTATGAAATGAAATGTTACCCCCGACCATCGCTCGTTCTTGGGCCGTATGTTGGGCGCCAAGCAGGCTAGTGTCCCGCCGCTCTCCAGGGCGTCTGCAGGCTCTTTTTCACTGGTAAGCGGGGCTCAGTTTGATGCTGGACTCATCACTGGAGACAATTCTGCTCCAGTCAGTGACGTCTCTGGAGACTTTCCGGACAGCAGTGGGATACCAACCTGATTTTAGTCCACCATACATCCCGACAACCGGGAGTGATGCCGCGAGGTGCCATTTCATTTCATAGCAGGACACCTTTGGTTGTCATCTGCGGTACCCTTACAGCACAGCTTTGCGCCGATAATATTCTACGCCGCGCTTTGTTGCCCTTCATGGCAAGCCATCCTGCGTATACATTGCAGCAAGATGTCCGCTCGTAAAGGTTTCTACTGCTTGTCTTCTTGCTTGCCGAATCTTACCTTGGCCCAAAAGATCGCCTAATCGCTCCCCATTTCATAATGTTTGGAGCGTTATAGCCAGCGCCCTCCAACCACGTCCGGATTTGAACGACCCAGCGTGCCAGTTGGACAGAATTTGGCACGATATACATGAGGGAGACATATAATGTTGTGGACTGACAAGACAGCCAGTCCACAGTGACGGGTAACCGAAAGGCACGCGCTTAAACTCACGCAGGCTGGCGTGAGGTCTGAAACTGGATACGTAATGAATGCTGTAAAGAAAAGTACGTAGCTGCTGGAATACTTAACTTTAATCCACAATTGGTGAACATTGGTCTTGTTGATGTACATGCTTCATTAGATACATAGCAAAGGATAAATGGCGCCTTGCTAGGTCGTAGCAATTGACTTAGCTGAAGGCTATGCTAACTATCGTCTCGGCAAATGAGAGCGTAATTCTCAGTGAACCTTTCCTAGCAACGTCGGCTGTACAACTGGGGCGAGTGCTAGTACGTCTCTCTAGACCTGCCGTATGGTGGCGCTCGGTCTGCAATTACTGACAGTGGCGACACGCGGATCCGTCGTATACTAGCGGACCGCGGACGATTTAAAAGGCTACCACCTAGCAAGTGTGGTGTCTGGCGGTGACACCACATATAACAACTCTGACAATCAATGTCAAGCTGAATAATTGCTTGCATAAAGACCAGAGGTAGACCAACGCGTTATTTGCCTGTTGAATTTGTGACAAATAAATCACACATTTTTTCTGAAACTATAATCGTTTGTCTGTACATATACATCACATCTATCGATTTCCGTCCTATTGGAATAATTCCTTCGTGTTGTGGTTTTCTTTTTTCTTTTAGAATGGATTTATTTCTCTGTATAGTCACACTGGCGACAAACACGTTTCTCCCTACGAGAGACTATCTTGTTGGCACAATCAATATACAGGGTGGCCATTGGTAGTGACCGGGCCAAATATCTCACGAAATAAGCATCAAACGAAAAAACTACAAAGAACGAAACTCGTCCTGCTTGAAGGGGGAAACCAGATGGCCCGCTAGTTGGCGCTGCCATAGGTCAAACGGATATCAGCTGCGTTTTTTAAATAGGAACCCCCATTTTTTATTACATATTCGTGTAGTTCGCTTTCTGATAGATGGCGCTGTAATAGTCACAATCGTATAAGTACGTGGTAACACGTAACATTCCGCCAGTGGGGACGGTATTTGCTTCGTGATACATTACCCGTGTTAAAGTGGACCGTTTACCAATTGCGGAAAAGGTCGATATCGTGTTGATGTATGGCTATTGTGATCAAAATGCCCAACCGGCGTGTGCTATGTATGCCGCTCGGTATCCGGGACGACATCGTCCAAGTGTCCGGACCGTTCGCCGGATAGGAAACACGAAGTACTCAGCCACATGTGAAACGTCAACCACGACCTACAACAAACGATGGTGCCCAAGTAGGTGTTTTAGCTGCTGTCGCGGCTAATCCGCACATCAGTAGCAGACAAACTGCGCGAGAATCGGAAATCTCAAAAAAGTCGGTGTTGAGAATGCTGCATCAACATCGATTGCACCCGTGCCATATTTCTATGCACCAGGAATTGCATTGCGACGACTTTGAACGTCGTGTACAGTTCTGCCACTGGGCACAAGAGAAATTATGGGACGATGACAGATTTTTTGCACACGTCCTATTTAGCGACGAAGCGTCATTCACCAACAGCTGTAACATAAAGCGCCATAATATGCACTATTGGACAACAGAAAATCCACGATGGTTGCGACAAGTGGAACATCGGCGACCATGGCGGGTTAATGTATGGTGCGGCATTATGGGAGGAAGGATAATTGGCCGCCATTTTATCGATGACAATCTAAATGATGCAATTTATGCTGATTTCCTACGTAATGTTCTTCCGATGTTACTACAAGATGTTTCACTGCATGACAGAATGGCGATGTACCTCCAACATGATGGATGTGCGGCACATAGTACGCGTGCGGTTGAAGCGGTATTGAATAGCATATTTCATGACAGGTGGAATGGTCGTCGATGCACCATACCATGGCCCGCACGTTGACCGGATCTGACGTCCCTGGATTTCTTTCTGTGGGGAAAGGTGAGGATATTTGCTATCGTGATCCACCGACAACGCCTGACAACATGCGTCAGCGCATTGTCAATGCATGTGCGAACATTACGGAAGGCGAACTACTCGCTTTTGAGAGGAATGGCGTTACACGTATTGCCAAATGCATTGAGATTGACGGACATCAAATGGCTCTGAGCACAATGCAACTTAACTTCTGAGGTCAGCAGTCGCCTATAAATTAGAATTAATTAAACCTAACTAACCTAAGGACGTCACACACATCCATGCCCGAGGCAGGATTCGAACCTGCGATCGTAGCGGTCTCTCGGCTCCCGACTGTAGCGCCTAGAACCGCACGGCCACTCCGGCCGGCTGATGGACATCATTTTGCGAATTTATTGCATTAATGTGGTATTTACAGGTAATCACGCTGTAACAGCATTCAAATTTCTTTACGTACTACACGAATATGTAATAAAAATGGGGGTTCCTATTTAAAAAAACGCCGCTGATATCCGTTTGACCTATGGCACCGCCATCTAGCGGGCCAACCATGGCGCCATCTGGTTTCCCCCTTCAAGCTAGACAAGTTTAGTTCTTTGTAGTTTTTTCGTTTGACGCTTATTTCGTGAGATATTTGGCCCGGTCACGATCAATGGACCGCCCTGTAGAATGTCTGACTTTATCAATAGAGCCGCAACCTCATCTCTGCTTGAACCACTTCATCACTGTCAATGTGAAGTTCTCGAATGTGCGTCTTAAGTTTCGGAAACAGCAGAAAATCGGACGGGATCAAGTCTAGACTGTATGGAACATGATCGATGATACTGACATTTTCATGCTGAAGGAGGGGGTGTTCCATTGCCCACGAACTCCGAAATTCGATTACATCAAGCTTTTCCGCACGCAGTGACATAGTTGTGCTACATACCGTCAAGTCATACACCTCTAGCGGCAGAGGGCTACAATTATGTATAAATGAAGAATAAACTTTTAGAATGTTAACAACGTTTGTTTTATTTTAAAAGCTTGAAGAGTTTTCACATAAATAATTCTGTCACAGTACTTCTCAGGATTTCTTAAAGAGAGACCGATGTTTACTGAATTGTATGGATAAATTTTCTGGTAAGTGATGAATTTCCTTTTTACTGTTTTTCGGAACTGTATATACAATCTCCTTGACAGTCAGCAACCGATAATTAAAGTAACTGGCATTAGTTTAAACTCAAGCAACTAATTAAAATGTCGTCATCCCTGCTATTCTTCTAACTTCTGTTCTTTCTCCTCTGGAGATGAGCGAACCTGCAATATTAAGTTTTGAAATTAGCCCTTTGATTGATTGACTTGCATACAGAGGAGAAGTGGCCGTGTTAGGAAATCGTGCAGTATATCTCCATTAGAAACAGACGTTATATACAACTGAATATTAGACTTCTTTGCCAACTGGGACGAATTTACGAGGGTCCTGAAAGTATACCATCAGTCAAAATGACGAGTGCACCTTCGGCACATACATTTATCGCGAAATAGGGGAGATAGTGAGACAGACATGATAAGTGAATTGGAGTGGCAATCATTGAAATAAAGGCGTTTTTCGTTGCTGCGGGATCTGCTAATGAAGTTTCATTCACCAGTTTTCTCCTCCTACTGCGAAAACATTCTGTTGGCACCCACCTACATAGGGAGAAATGACCATCACGATAAAATAAGAGAACTCAGGGCTCGCACAGAAAAATTTAAGTGCTCGTTTTTCCCGCTCGTCGTTCGAGAGTGGAACGGTAGAGAGACCTTGAAGGTGGTTCATTGAACCCTCCTCCAGGCACTTTATTGTGAGTAGCAGAGTAATATGTAGATGTAGATGCAGATGTAGCATCACAAAACAGATCATTTGGCGATATCGCACAACGATAAAAATATTTTAACGCAGAATGAAAGGGTCTCGTAAAGAGTCTGAATCCCAATTTGATTTTACAAGGTTATTCAGGGCATTCGACCAGATAATTTCTATTCCATCTATCAAATATAAATTTCTTCGTTTATTGGTTATAATGATGTCTCTATGTCCATGCTTCATGTTTTATTCCGTTTGTGTCAGAGCGCTGCTTGTTTGCCAGTTGTGTGTGCCTGTGTGTTTTCGTACCCATCCTCGCTCACTCCAAGTGAGTACTCTGACTCTCATCTCCACAGCACGGAAAGTGCTGGCTTTTATTTTCTGTTTTTTGTTTTGTCCTGCTCTATATACCGCACGGCGGGTCATGGGATATTGATACCAGCACAGGTGCATGTGAGCGGCTACTGGCACAAGGCCGACATTATGAAGTGTCTTGCCTCCAGACCTGATCATAGGCTCCATTTCGCAACCGCTGTCCGGCTGCGATAAACGGGCCATACCTTTAGTCCCCTCCATTCGCCGAGGAACTGCTGCCAAGGTGTCAGGTGTCACATCCATAATTCTGGTTATACAGCCACAGGCTAGAGATTTCTTACTGTAGACGAAGCACTCAATTGGCACGCTGTACTCAACTTTCCCATGTGAAGTCAACAGTCAACAATGAGCACTAATTCTAAAGTAAATATGATGTTTGCTTAACGAACATCACATAGATAAACAGTAGCTTCTTTCTCTGAGAAATGATGCTCCCTGCCAGGTGTTTTCGCAAGCTTATTTTCATCAGGTTGTAACGTTATGCGTATTTAGGCGGTATAATCGGCGGCCCAGAGCTGGAATGAGGAAAAATGTATTTGTTGTACAGCTGAAACCTAGCGGACCCGGGGCTCAGGGTGGTTCAAATGGCTCTCAGCACTATGCGACTTAACTTGTGAGGTCATCAGTCGCCTAGAACTTAGAACTACTTAAACCTAACTAACCTAAGGACATCACACACATCCATGCCCGAGGGAGGATTCGAACCTGCGACCGTAGCGGTCGCTCGGCTCCAGACAGTAGCGCCTAGAACCGCACGGCCACTCCGGCCGGCGCTCAGGGTGGAATGCAGCAGCCGCTCCAGGTCAGCCTGGGATGAAGACCAGATGTGGGTAAATCCCAGAAGAATGGATCTGGACAGCGGTCACACGCAAAAAAAAAAAATGTGGAATGACCGGCAACAGCTGATTCTGAGACAATCTGGAAGAAGGCGTCTTACAGCTCGTTGAAAGTGTATAATTACAGTCAAGTATTAAATGCAGTTCTGAATACCTCGGCGATTCCAGAAAAATGAGGCTCCATCCGATTACACAACGATATTTCAATATCTTTAAAACTACAGAAGTTAATATTTCACAGTGAATAAACATTTACACAGTGAACTTCTGAACTGACAATTTTTAATCGCTTCATGCGGTTCCAACAAACGGTTCAAATGGTTCAAATGGCTCTGAGCACTATGGGACTCAACTGCTGTGGTTATCAGTCCCCTAGAACTTAGAACTACTTAAACCTAACTAACCTAAGGACATCACACACATCCATGCCCCAGGCAGGATTCGAACCTGCGACCGTAGCAGTCGCACGGTTCCGGACTGTGCGCCTAGAACCGCGAGACCACCGCGGCCGGCTCCCAACAAACGGCATCTCAGATGACAGCATTGCACTATAGCTATCACCCCTGAAAGCCACTGATCTGGGTCTATTGTAGCCAGCATGGTAGCTCACCGTGTTCGGTCAGAGGGTTGCGTGCTCTCTGCAATTAAAAAAAAAAATCTGAGTCAAGGAATCAACGATCAACTTGAACGAATGTCTTGTGACATCGACCCAGACCCAACGAAACAAACCATATCGAACAAAATGAAAGAAAAAGTGGTCAGTGCGACAGAATGTCAATCCTAATGGTCGGGGTTCGATTCCCGGCTGGGTTGGAGATTTTCTCCGCTCAGGGACTGGGCTTTGTGTTGTGCTAATCATCATCATTTCATCCCCAACGACGCGCAAGTCGCCAAAGTGGCGTCAAATTGAAAGACTTTCACCCGGCAAACGGTCTACCCGACGGGAGGCCCTAGTCACACGACATTTACATTTTTATTGCAACTTTTTTGTTACGCAAATGTTTTTCAGAACGTCGTGTTCTCCACATTTACACAGCAAATGAACACAGCCTCTTATTGTTATACTTGTGTTTTTATTTAATGAACAGTTTAATATTTTTCCAGCAACTTTATTTAAATATTCACTGCAAGGGTTATTGAAAACTGTGATAATTTAAAAGTGGTCAGTCGCGTGTTAGCGGATGCAACTGAATAAAGTACGAAAGGACGCTTCTGTTTAGCAGGCCTACATAACTCTTCAAACAATGCCTAAGGAAACTATGTTGTCATTTATCGTGAGCACACTTGCGCAATAACACTGGCTTATTTATTTATGAATCAACTACTACTTATATTTATTGTACATGATTTGAGTGTAACCACATGTTTATGACATTTCTTTATTTAAATATCGTTGCAATATATTAGTTTAGTCTGGGAAGTTTTCAGCTTGAATTAAATTGTGTCTGTAGAGCTTAAGATGCTGCATTTTTGGTGGGAATGGCCTTCAGCCTATAGAAAAGCAAACAACAGTGGAACACTGCGAGAGTCAAGAGAGACTGGGACTTCTCGAGTGAAGAACTCAAGGGGTCGATTCTAGACACTTCGTGTCGAGTGCTGGAAGAAGGCAGACCTGCCTACGGTAATGTGTGTGATTCTGTTGTATAGGTGACTGATTGTGGGTGGTGAAATGACTTTATATTTCGAGAGGTGTGAACGTGCTCCAGAGTAGGACTCTAACTTTTGGTGAGTGATTTACGGAACTGAGAATAGACAGATATGCATAACTGTTCTTCGTATCATGTGTGTTAATTTGCGAATCATCATGTTGAACTCTGAAGTACTTTGAGCTGGTGAATCTTTCGCGTATTGTGATCATGAAATAGACGTAGGTTTCACGAGTCATTGGTGTCTTTTTAATTTGGCAATTTTGCTACCATTCTCGTATCGCTCTCAATTTAACTTTACTGAATTTGCGAAGGTTATTATCTAAGTTTTAAGTAAATATCGTAGGACCACTTTCTTTTTATTTGAGATGTCCTTTCATGAATAAACATTATTCAAAATAATTCCCTGTCGTCTTCTTAAATTGCAGACGTTAGAACAGAACCCTTTTTATTAAATACACTCCTGGAAATTGAAATAAGAACACCGTGAATTCATTGTCCCAGGAAGGGGAAACTTTATTGACACATTCCTGGGGTCAGATACATCACATGATCACACTGACAGAACCACAGGCACATAGACACAGGCAACAGAGCATGCACAATGTCGGCACTAGTACAGTGTATATCCACCTTTCGCAGCAATGCAAGCTGCTATTCTCCCATGGAGACGATTGTAGAGATGCTGGATGTAGTCCTGTGGAACGGCTTGCCATGCCATTTCCACCTGGCGCCTCAGTTGGACCAGCGTTCGTGCTGGACGTGCAGACAGCGTGAGACGACGCTTCATGCAGTCCCAAACATGCTCAATGGGGGACAGATCCGGAGATCTTGCTGGCCAGGGTAGTTGACTTACACCTTCTAGAGCATGTTGGGTGGCACGGGATACATGCGGACGTGCATTGTCCTGTTGGAACAGCAAGTTCCCTTGCCGGTCTAGGAATGGTAGAACGATGGGTTCGATGACGGTTTGGATGTACCGTGCACTATTCAGTGTCCCCTCGACGATCACCAGTGGTGTACGGCCAGTGTAGGAGATCGCTCCCCACACCATGATGCCGGGTGTTGGCCCTGTGTGCCTCGGTCGTATGCAGTCCTGATTGTGGCGCTCACCTGCACGGCGCCAAACACGCATACGACCATCATTGGCACCAAGGCAGAAGCGACTCTCATCGCTGAAGACGACACGTCTCCATTCGTCCCTCCATTCACGCCTGTCGCGACACCACTGGAGGCGGGCTGCACGATGTTGGGGCGTGAGCGGAAGACAGCCTAACGGTGTGCGGGACCGTAGCCCAGCTTCATGGAGACGGTTGCGAATGGTCCTCGCCGATACCCCAGGAGCAACAGTGTCCCTAATTTGCTGGGAAGTGGCGGTGCGGTCCCCTACGGCACTGCGTAGGATCCTACGGTCTTGGCGTGCATGCGGTCCGGTCCCAGGTCGACGGGCACGTGCACCTTCCGCCGACCACTGGCGACAACATCGATGTACTGTGGAGACCTCACGCCCCACGTGTTGAGCAATTCGGCGTTACGTCCACCCGGCCTCCCGCATGCCCACTATACGCCCTCGCTCAAAGTCCGTCAACTGCACATACGGTTCACGTCCACGCTGTCGCGGCATGCTACCAGTGTTAAAGACTGCGATGGAGCTCCGTATGCCACGGCAAACTGGTTGACACTGACGGCGGCGGTGCACAAATGCTGCGCAGCTAGCGCCATTCGACGGCCAACACCGCGGTTCCTGGTGTGTCCGCTGTGCCGTGCGTGTGATCATTGCTTGTACAGCCCTCTCGCAGTGTCCAGAGCAAGTATGGTGGGTCTGACACACCGGTGTCAATGTGTTCTTTTTTCCATTTCCAGGAGTGTAATTCGTCTATCTTTCATTTTGATTTTATTAACTCTCATTTCTAGCCAATGCATAGACTATTTGACTTCAGCATCACAACTAGAAGTTATAATTTGCAGCGAATTAGCTGTGGGGCATGAAATCAGACGCACGTGGCTCGGCTCTATGCCTACACCGAGCTAATCTTTTCCAAACAGCGCCGTGGATAGAAAAAAAATGGCTCTGAGCACTATGGGACTCAACTGCTGTGGTCATAAGTCCCCTAGAACTTAGAACTACTTAAACCTAACTAACCTAAGGATAGCACACAACACCCAGCCATCACGAGGCAGAGAAAATCCCTGACCCCGCCGGGAATCGAACCCGGGAACCCGGGCGTGGGAAGCGAGAACGCTACCGCACGACCACGAGATGTGGGCAGGGCCGTGGATAGCCCCAGGATCTAAAGTGCGAGTAACAGCACATAAAGACGCCTGGTTTGCTCGTATCGGATACTAAAAAAATGGTTTAAATGGCTCTGAGCACTATGGGACTTAACTTCTGAGGTCGTCAGTCCCATAGAATTTAGAACTATTTAAACCTAACCAACCTAAGGACATCACACACACCCACGCCCGAGGCAGGATTCGAACCTGCGACCGTAGCGGTCGCGCAGCTCCAGAATGTAGCGTCTAGAACCACTCGGCCACTCCAGCCGGCTATGGGATACTGTTTGGAAGAGCAACTACTCAGAAGTAACAGTTACGTACCGTCGCAGTTAGGATTTTCTCTTTCGGGGCATGAGACTAATCCCTTTAGAATTGCAGTTATAATTCTAACACGTTACAGTAATCTGTGATCCAGGTCCAAAATCTATTAGATGATCGGCAGTTTGCGTGTGGTTATAACACTAGTGTCCGCTACTCCTATGCCATAACCTCAAAGCTGGAGGCAGTTCGTATAATGATATTATTTTCATTCAAGTAAGTATAGTATGAAGAAGCAGAGCAGTGTTACCCTCTGAAAAGATTTTAGTTGTGTTGACCGTGATATACCTAACGGATGTGGCTTATCGGAAGTGAAAGTCAGAAGAACGTAAACAGTAATAAACAATGTTTAACCTATCCACGCTGTTCAAAGGATAAAGAAAACGGTCGCCAGCCTAATTAGGCAAGAGAATGATTGACATTCTTGTTCAAGAAAATAGGTATGAGTAACTTTAACGGACAAACACAACCTATACTTTGCCAGACGCGAGTGCAATGAACTCTGGTATCTGAATGCAGTATGTTCACGTTAAGGTTGGAGCTAACAGATCAGAACAAACTATTTACATAAATATAACAGATAACAAAACACACTATTACCTTGAGGACTTAGTCAAAGTAAATGGTCTCAGTAACGTTACTATTAATATTCGCTGTAGAATCCTAACTTGGACATAGGTTTAATATTACTTTTCAGACAAATTCCTATCTGACATGAAATATGGATATGGTCCGCAGCAAATTTAGTTACTGTGCATAAATTAAGTCTTTCACTACTAAACACCTTTCTACTTAGAATCAAAATTAAATGGAATTCACTAACAGATTACTTCTCACTGTCTTTTGAATAAAGAAGTTACTGTTTTCATAGACAGTTGTCTTTCTATTAATCGTTATGTAGTATGAACACAATAGACAAACTGTGGATCCTGTTACAACATTAATATGCACTTTTAATACACAAGAGGAACCCAATATGGTACAGGATTTGACTTGAGCAACAAGAGTAATTGAAACCTTCTATAATTAAGTAAATTTGTACATTTCAACTACTTTCAATGGAGGGGGGCCATTAATATTGACCACTGTAGCATAGCAAACCAAACACACTTTCAATACACTAGAAAAACAAGTACTTAGCAAGCATGGACATATAGCTCTCAACAGTTGCAGTTCTGAACTTTTACTACATTGAAACACAAAACTGAGATATTTGTAATATCCTTCCAACAAACAATATTAAATTTAGCACACTCTGTTGCCATATTACTTTTAATATGCTTTCAATGAAGGACACTCGGTAATCACTTTAGCATGGGAAGGACCCTAAGTGGTTGTGTGACTAGGGATAAAAAATCAAGGTAGGTATAAGAGTTCGAGTATAAGTTACTTTATATGTGCGAACACTAAAACATCCAAGGAGCTGATCCTTCAGTGTACATTACTATACTGTTCCATTACAGTGACTGAGCAATGTGATGGTGATTGCATGTTGGTAGGTGAATTTGCAGGTAGAATTGCTGGACTCTGTCATTTCTTGGTGGCGATAATAGATACCAATTACAGAATAGTTCCAGCTCTTTATCCATCCATTCGAGGCATTGGAAATCGTCCGGAAAAGCCTCTCTCGGAACCAGCAGAATACACAAATGGTTCAAATGGCTCTGAGCACTATGGGACTTAACTTCTGAGGCCATCAGTCCCCTAGAACTTGGAAACTGCTTAAACCGAACTAACCCAAGGACCTCACACACATCCATGCCCAAGGCAGGATTCGAACCTGCGACCGTAGCGGTAGCGCGGTTCCAGACTGTAACGCCTAGAACCGCTCGGCACCCCGGCCGGCAGCACAATACACAACTTTTACATGAGCAGTTGAAAGTTTGGTAGCTCATCCCCGACTGACTCTTAATTCCACCTTTTCTACCTATGCCAACCACAATTTGAGCGAGCTGCTTGCTTCCGTTCCCGAGGGGAATCACAACACCTTTTACATACAAAATAACTAAGAACCATAAGTGAGGATCAGCAATTACATAACAACAACCAAACACATTAAATAAAACAGAACATTTGCACAAAGTTTTTACAAAGAAAGGAGTATATAATTTTGTGTTATCGATTCAATCAAACACATTTACAGAGGCTCAACGATGTAACATTAAATAAAACAAAAGGCAAAATAAATCAGTAGAGCATTAGAGCTATGGTGTTACATGGTCTCCGGGCACAAGACTCTGCTGCAGTTGCGAAGGAGTAACTTCAAGGAATTGGCCAGTAACATAATGGCAGTGGCGGGCACGGTAACGCGGGCCACTGGCGGCGACTTCGAGTCCATCTGCATCAACACTTCGGGCAGCGGCAGTACAGCAGAAACAGTCACCATGACCAGCAAGTTAAGCACTTGCTCCACAGAGTCATCGTCAGTGATGGAGCTTCCAATGATTAAGCAATCACTCAGGGTGTACGGTTAAGATAATGTGAATGGACCAGTTGGTCATAAATCTGAACATTGTAGCGTTGATAGAGATGATATTACTGGGACAGATGGTGAGAAATCAGACAAGGGATATGTTATTGCAGATGATTCCGTAGCATGGTTAAAAAGGAACTTCTGAGTCATTTGAACTCTAAAATGGAGATATTGGGGGTGCAGAGATAGGCTGAATAAAAACGGAGATACGTTCAGCATAAACAAGTGCAGCAGAAACAGTAAAAGAACATTAAATCCGATATAGAACGGATGACCGATTCAAGATTAGAAGTTATAAGAGTAGGTGTGGGCAAATTTTATGAAGAGGATAGCGCGGCTAACACCAGAGTCGACATAATGGAAAAATATTTAGGGAACAAGTTGGAAAAGGTGCATTCCAACGTGAGTGGCGAGGTAAAGAATTGTGAGCTGAGGCAAAATACACCAGAGGAAGTGACCACTAAGTCTAATAACCATGTGTCTGGTAAGCGGTAGAGTTGGAAAAGAGGTGGTAAAAAATAGACAGCACTTGGAAGCAGAGATTAATAACAAAGTTTTACCGAGGGAACAGCAGAATAAAGCCGTACGGGCTGAAAGGCGAACGTGCATGGAGGCGGCGGACTGTGCGTATACCAGATTTGGAGGTCTGGGTTCTATTGGATATTGAGGCGAACCGAAGTACAAGCTCCAAATATGGAGTACGCTCAGTCCGCCACCTCCCTGCACTTTCGTGTGTCTGAGATGACCCATGGTCGCACAAACGCTGAAAAAGGGCTTGAAATGTTGTGTGATGTGCTTGGTATCTTTGAGGGTACTTGTTTTGGTACAGCCGTGCTGCCTCTCGACTGTTTCCATATGCCTGGCCGAACACAAAAACCATCTCGGCTTCTCCCCGACATGAATACTGGACCATTCTGCTGCTTATAGTAGACCCCGTCAATCACTCTGCCCGCGACGCACAAGGAATACACGGCACCTCGTTAGAGGATATGACATTAGTCAGCGCCATCTATGGTGGCAACGATGTATTTCCTGACACATGTTCACAGGTCCTTTTTTCCTAAATTTCCAGTCAGAGATCCGCACCTGCCGTTTGTCGGACTTATTAATGTTATCTCTGTATATGCAGGGTGGTCCATTGATAGTGACCGGGCCAAATATCTCATGAAATACGCATCAAACGAAAAAACGACAAAGAACGAAACTCGTCTAGCTTGAAGGGGGAACCAGATAGCGCTATGGTTGGCCCGCTAGATGGCGCGGCCATACGTCAAACGGATATCAACTGCGTTTTTTAAAATAGGAACCCCCATTTTTATTACATATTCGTGTAGTACGTAAAGAATGATTAATGTTTTAGTTGGACCACTTTTTTCGCTTTGTGATAGATGGCGCTGTAATAGTCACAAACGTATAAATACGTGGTATCACGTAAAATTGCGCCACATTACCCGTGTTAAAATGGACCGTTTACCAATTGCGGGAAAGGTCAATATCGTGTTGATGTATTGCTATTGTGATCAAAATGCAGAACAGGCGTGTGCTATGTATGCTGCTCGGTATCCTGGACGTCATCATCTAAGTGTCCGGACCGTTCGCCGGATAGTTACGTTATTTAAGGAAACAGGAAGTGTTATGCCACATGTGAAATGTCAACCACAACCCGCAACAAATGATGATGTCCAAGTAGGTGTTTTAGCTGCTGTCGCGGCTAATCCGCACATCAGTAGCAGACAAATTGTGCGAGAATCGGGAATCTCAAAATCGTGGATGTTGAGAATGCTACATAAACATCGATTGCACCCGTAACATATTTCTATGCACCAGGAATTGCACGGCGACAACTTTGAACGTCGTGTACAGTTCTGCCACTGGGCACTAGAGAAATTACGGGACGATGACAGATTTTTTGCACGCGTTCTATTTAGCGACGAAGCGTCATTCGCCAACAGCGGTAACGTAAACCGGCATAATATGCACTATTGGGCAACGGAAAATCCACGATGGCTGCGACAAGTGGAACATCAGCGACCTTGGCGGGTTAATGTATGGTGCGGCATTATGGGAGAAAGGACAATTGGCCCCATTTTATCGATGGCAATCTAAATGGTGCAATGTATGCTGCTCTCCTACGTAATGTTCTACCGATGTTACTACAAGATGTTTCACTGCATGACAGAATAGCGATGTACTTCCAACATGAAGGATGTCCGGCACATAGTTCGCGTGCGGTTGAAGCGGTATTGAATAGCATATTTCATGACAGATAGATTGGTCGTCGAAGCACCATACCATGGCCCGCACGTTCACCGGATCTGACGTCACCGGATTTCTTTCTGTGGGGAAAGTTGAAGGATATTTGGCATCGTGATCCACCGACAACGCCTGACAACATGCGTCAGCACATTGTTAATGCATGTGCGAACATTACGGAAGGCTGACTACTCGCTGTTGAGAGGAATGTCGTTACACGTATTGCCAAATGCATTGAGGTTGACGGATATAATTTTGAGCATTTATTGCATTAATGTGGTAGTTACAGGCAATCACGCTGTAACAGCATGCGTTCTCAGAAATGATAAGTTCACAAAGGTACATGTATCACATTGGAACAACCGAAATAAAATGTTCAAACGTACCTACGTTCTGTATTTTAATTTAAAAAACTTACCTGTTACCAACTCTTCGTCTGAAATTGTGAGCCATATGTTTGTGACTGTTACAGCGCCATCTATCACAAAGCGAAAAAAGTGGCCCAACTAAAACATTCATATTTATTTACGTACTACACAAATATGTAATAGAAATTGGGGTTCCTATTAAAAAAAAAACGCAGTTGATATCGGTTTGACGTATGGCAGCGACATCTAGCGGGTCAACCATCTGGTTTCCCCTTCAAGCTAGACAAGTTTCGTTCTTTGTAGTTTCTTCGTTTGATTTTTATTTCGTGAGATATTTGGCCCGGTCATTATCAATGGACCACCCTGTATATACAGAGGTTCAGCTGCCGGCCGGCGATGTCGCCAGGCCTCTCGCGATGACGACATTGCCTGTATCGTACGCCGCCGTGGCTCGTTAGTGTCCGACTACGCCCACAGCCTCCGTAGTCAGTGCAGGTACCGGCCTTAATGAGACGGACTTTGTGATGGAGATTAGTGCTCTCACAGATGAAAACTGACACGAATCTCGAACACTTATGGCAACAGGCGCAGTTCCTCCGACACATACGACAACACCTCTCGCAGTTCTACTACCGGCACAGGTTCCTGCAACTGTAGAAGAAGCAGGACCCCCACTGGCTGAATAATGTAGCTCAATGGAAGAAGCTGAACCTGTCCTAGGCACTGAGACCAGTCCGTTCAGAGGGAATTCTTCCCGGAAAGAAACAAGAAACGTAGGCTGGCACTTCAAGGGGCTGAGCGGACAGATCCACCTCCGTGTCAGAAAGCGAAAGAAATACGGTGCAACTTAGGCCAAAAGACATCTACCGATACAAAAGTGACACCACTTTCAGAAGGGATCTCAGCTTCAGCGCCCGAAAGACAAGAGAACACCGAAAAGCTGCCATAAAACGTAGCCAAATACCTTCAGGAAGTAAGCTACTCACTAGAGGTCGCCAATGATACACCTAAAATGCTCACTCCTCTAAGCAAAGCAAATTACACAGAACCGAACAATGCGGATGAAGAAATGTTGGACCTCCCAGATCCTAAACAAGGCACAACTTCAGCCCCGAAGGGATATCATACTCACAAAGAAGACAACCCCATGCAAGATCTTACCACACAGAAAGGATACGGCTCTTTTGCAACCGAGTATTATTAAAATATATCTTAGAAATGACCTTTTAGAAATTTAATTGGAGACGGTTTTTTCAAGAATGATCACGTAGCATGACTGACTCACAAACGGATGAAATTGCTACGTTAAATATTAACAAAATACATAGCTCTTTTACTTTGCAAAACTTAAGAGATTTTATCTATGTTGCTAATATGGACGTTCTTCTTGTACAAAATGGCTCTGAGCACTATGGGTCTTAACATCTGAGGTCATCAGTCCCCTAGAACTTAGAACTACTTAAACCTAACTAACCTAAGGACATCACACACATCCATGCCCGAGGCAGGATTCGAACCTGCGACCGTAGCAGCAGCGCGGTTCCGGATTGAAGCGCCTAGAACCGCTCGGCCACCGCGGCCGGCTCTTGTACAAGAAGTGACGGATGTTGAGCTTCTCCGCGTACCAGGAGTTAACGCTGTAACAAACCCGAGGAATGGTACGGTAATGGGTACTGTTTTTTTCACAAACGACGGCATAACAGTGAAAGATATTGTCAGACCTAACAACAGAGGAACAGCGTATACAATCAATAACGTGTGCCTAGTTAATGTCTATGCTCCGTCAGGGTCTAGTAACAGGGACCGCAGAGCGGAATTTTCTGAAGAAGACATTGGCCCTCATTTTGGACCATATAATACTCGAAGGTGATTTTAATTGCGTGTTCAGTGCTAAAGATCAAATTCCGAATTATAATAGATGTATTTAACTGCAACGTTTGGTGAAAGACCAAGGATTAATTGAGTCACGGGAGCACAACCATGGAGCGGCCCCTGCTGTATATCACCAACCATCCAACCATTCTTCCAGTCATTTGGACAGAATAAATGTCTCACCCATTTCCAAACCACATTTTGCAGTCTGAAGTATGCTCGACGGTATTTTCGGACCATGCTGCTTACATCTGCACGATTACTATGACAAAACAAGCGACCTACCGACGCAGAGGTATGTAGACCTAAACGTATCACATTTGCTAGACCAAGCATTCCAAATGGTATGGAGAGAATGAGAAAGCAGATTCACCTCATATAACTCTGCTATTGAGTGGTGACTGAAATATATCAAACGAAAAATAAGCAGATTCTTTACAAATTTTTGCGGGAGGAAAATGTTTCTGGTACAAAAAGACCATTGAGTTCTACGTCCATCACCTCAGAGATTTGTAGAAGATAGATGCAATGATGATGAGGAACTATGAGTCAACAGGATTAAAACGAAAATTTTGTCTCTTCGACGGAAATAACCCAAAGGATACCAAGTCAGGTCCAGGGCCACAGCACGAGGTGACTTCGATACATCACGTGAAAGCAAACAAGAATCAAACAAGATATTGCCTGACTTGACAACTGTCGATGAACGAACGCTGACAACACACAGCGAGATAAAGGAGGCAAGTGTAAAACATTTTGCATCTTTAATGTCCAATAAACCCGTCAACCAACGACTCAACAAGAGTCAATGACTAATTTGCAAGGCACAATAAGCCATTTGGAAACAGAAATTCTTATTTCAGAGGCGACTGTGGAGGACGTGGAGTGTGCTCCCTGCCGCCGTTGGATAAGCAGCTGCAGCAGCAAGTCGTATACTCCTAGCTCATTTGTTACATAGTTTAATTCTTAATTTCTTTGCGTGTTTTTGGTACTTGCATTGTTTAATTCATAAATTTCGGGCGTATTATAGTATTTGAGAGTTGTAGCATCGCGTTTTAGTACCTGAATAGTGTAAATTCGCGCAGTCGTTTGTCTTCTGTTTTTGTTTTGAACGGCCAGTGTCGGTTGGTCACAGTTAGTGTGCTCCTTGCCGCCGTTGGATAAGCAGCTGCAGCAGCAAGTCGTATACTCCTAGCTCACTCATTTGTTACATAGTTTAATTCTTAATTCCTTTGCGTGTTTTTGGTACTTGCATTGTTTAATTCATAAATTTCGGGAGTAATATAGTATTTGAGAGTTGTAGCATCGCGTTTTAGTACCTGAATAGTGTAAATTCGCGTAGTCTCCTTCCGCCGCCGAGCAGTGTCAGCAGTGCGCAAGTAGCAGCATTACTGCATTTACTAGGCAATCTTGTATTTTAATAACCGTTTAAATTTTGTCGATTTGTTTGCGCTCTCTGTAGATTAGTTCAGACGTTCTTTGCAAAACAGTTTTTAGCATGGATAGGGACTGCAACTGCTGTGTTCGGATGCAGGCTGAGTTGGCATCCCTTCGCTCCCAGCTTCAGGCAGTGTTGGCTTCGGTCACACAGCTTGAGGCTGTTGCCAATGGGCATCACTGTGGGGATCCGGATGGGGGGTTGTCGGGGACGGCCAGTTCGTCCCACGCATCCCCCGATCGGACTACGACTGTGGTTGCCCGGGATACTGCCCGCATTGAGGCTGATCCCTCACCTGTGGTAGAGTGGGAGGACGTCTCAAGGTGTGGCAGGGGGCGAAAGACATTCCAGAGGGCTGAACGGAAGGCCTCTCCAGTTTGTCTGACGAACCGGTTTCAGGCTCTGTCTCAGGCTGATACTGATCTTCGGCCTGACATGGCTGCTTGTCCTGTTCCAGAGGTTGCCCCTCAGTCTGCAAGATCCGGGCGGTCGCAGAGGGTGGGCTTACTGGTAGTTGGGAGCTCCAACGTCAGGCGCGTAATGGGGCCCCTTAGGGAAATGGCAGCAAGAGAGGGGAAGAAAACCAATGTGCACTCCGTGTGCATACCGGGGGGAGTCATTCCAGATGTGGAAAGGGTCCTTCCGGATGCCATGAAGGGTACAGAGTGCACCCATCTGCAGGTGGTCGCTCATGTCGGCACCAATGATGTGTGTCGCTATGGATCGGAGGAAATCCTCTCTGGTTCAAATGATTCAAATGGCTCTGAGCACTATGGGACTCAACTGCTGAGGTCATTAGTCCCCTAGAACTTAGAACTAGTTAAACCTAACTAACCTAAGGACATCACAAACATCCATGCCCGAGGCAGGATTCGAACCTGCGACCGTAGCGGTCTTGCGGTTCCAGACTGCAGCGCCTTTAACCGCACGGCCACTTCGGCCGGCCAAATCCTCTCTGGCTTCCGGCGGCTATCTGATTTGGTGAAGACTGCCAGTCTCGCTAGTGGGATGAAAGCAGAGCTCACCATCTGCAGCATCGTCGACAGGACTGACTGCGGACCTTTGGTACAGAGCCGAGTGGAGGGTCTGAATCAGAGGCTGAGACGGTTCTGCGACCGTGTGGGCTGCAGATTCCTCGACTTGCGTCATAGGGTGGTGGGGTTTCGGGTTCCGCTGGATAGGTCAGGAGCCCACTACACGCAACAAGCGGCTACACGGGTAGCAGGTGTTATGTGGCGTGGGCTGGGCGGTTTTTTAGGTTAGATGGCCTTGGGCAAGTACAGAAAGGGCAACAGCCTCAACGGGTGCGGGGCAAAGTCAGGACATGCGGGGACCAAGCAGCAATCGGTATTGTAATTGTCAACTGTCGAAGCTGCGTTGGTAAAGTACCAGAACTTCAAGCGCTGATAGAAAGCACCGAAGCTGAAATCGTTATAGGTACAGAAAGCTGGCTTAAGCCAGAGATCAATTCTGCCGAAATTTTTACAAAGGTACAGACGGTGTTTAGAAAGGATAGATTGCATGCAACCGGTGGTGGAGTGTTCGTCGCTGTTAGTAGTAGTTTATCCTGTAGTGAAATAGAAGTGGATAGTTCCTGTGAATTATTATGGGTGGAAGTTACACTCAACAACCGAGTTAGGTTAATAATTGTCTCCTTTTACCGACCTCCCGACTCAGCAGCATTAGTGGCAGAACAACCGAGAGAAAATTTGGAGTACATTTCACATAAATTTTCTCAGTATGTTATAGTCTTAGGTGGAGATTTCAATTTACCAGATATAGACTGGGACACTCAGATGTTTAGGACGGATGGTTGGGACAGAGCATCGAGTGACATTATACTGAGTGCACTATCCGAAAATTACCTCGAGCAATTAAACAGAGAACCGACTCGTGGAGATAATATCTTGGACCTACTGATAACAAACAGACCCGAACTTTTCGACTCTTTAAGTGCAGAACAGGGCATCAGTGATCATAAGGCCGTTGCAGCATCCCTGAATATGGAAGTTAATAGGAATATAAAAAAAGGGACGAAGGTTTATCTGTTTAGCAAGAGTAATAGAAGGCAGATTTCAGAGTACCTAACAGATCAAAACCAAAATTTGTGTTCCGACACTGACAGTGTTGAGTGTTTACGGAAAAAGTTCAAGGTAATCGTAAAATGCGTTTTAGACAGGTACGTGCCGAGTAAAACTGTGAGGGACGGGAAAAACCCACCGTGGTACAACAACAAAGTTAGGAAACTACTGCGAAAGCAAAGAGAGCTTCACTCCAAGTTTAAATGCAGCCAAAACCTCTCAGACAAACAGAAGCTAAATGATGTTAAAGTTAGCGTAAGGAGGGCTATGCGAGAAGCGTTCAGTGAATTCGAAAGTAAAATTCTATGTACCGACTTGACAGAAAATCCTCGGAAGTTCTGGTCTTACGTTAAATCAGTAAGTGGCTCGAAACAGCATATCCAGACACTCCTGGATGATGATGGCATTGAAACAGAGGATGACACGCGTAAAGCTGAAATACTAAACACCTTTTTCCAAAGCTGTTTCACAGAGGAAGACCGCACTGCAGTTCCTTCTCTAAATCCTCGCACAAACGAAAAAATGGCTGACATCGAAATAAGTGTCAAAGGAATAGAAAAGCAACTGGAATCACTCAATAGAGGAAAGTCCACTGGACCCGACGGGATACCAATTCGATTCTACACAGAGTACGCGAAAGAACTTGCCCCCCTTCTAACAGCCGTGTACCGCAAGTCTCTAGAGGAACGGAGGGTTCCAAATGATTGGAAAAGAGCACAGGTAGTCCCAGTCTTCAAGAAGGGTCGTCGAGCAGATGCACAAAACTATAGACCTATATCTCTGACGTCGATCTGTTGTAGAATTTTAGAACATGTTTTTTGCTCGAGTATCATGTCGTTTTTGGAAACCCAGAATCTACTATGTAGGAATCAACATGGATTCCGGAAACAGCGATCGTGTGAGACCCAACTCGCTTTATTTGTTCATGAGACCCAGAAAATATTAGATACGGGCTCCCAGGTAGATGCTATTTTTCTTGACTTCCGGAAGGCGTTCGATACAGTTCCGCACTGTCGCCTGATAAACAAAGTAAGAGCCTACGGAATATCAGACCAGCTGTGTGGCTGGATTGAAGAGTTTTTAGCAAACAGAACACAGCATATTGTTATCAATGGAGAGACGTCTACAGACGTTAAAGTAACCTCTGGCGTGCCACAGGCTTTTCACAATATATATAAATGACCTAGTAGATAGTGTCGGAAGTTCCATGCGGCTTTTCGCGGATGATGCTGTAGTATACAGAGAAGTTGCAGCATTAGAAAATTTCAGCGAAATGCAGGAAGGCCTGCAGCGGATAGGCATTTGACGCAGGGAGTGGCAACTGTCCCTTAACATAGACAAATGTAATGTATTGCGAATACATAGAAAGAAGGATCCTTTATTGTATGATTATATGATAGCGGAACAAACACTGGTAGCAGTTACTTCTGTAAAATATCTGGGAGTATGCGTGCGGAACGATTTGAAGTGGAATGATCATATAAAATTAATTGTTGGTAAGGCGGGTACCCGGTTGAGATTCATTAGAAGAGTGCCTAGAAAATGTAGTCCATCAACAAAGGAGGTGGGTTACAAAACACTCGTTCGACCTATACTTGAGTATTGCTCATCAGTGTGGGATCCATACCAGATCGGTTTGACGGAGGAGATAGAGAAGATCCAAAGAAGAGCGGCGCGTTTCGTCACAGGGTTATTTGGTAACCGTGATAGCGTTACGGAGATGTTTAATAAACTCAAGTGGCAGACTCTGCAAGGGAGGCGCTCTGCATCGCGGTGTAGATTGCTTGCCAGGTTTCGAGAGGGTGGGTTTCTGGATGAGGTATCGAATATATTGCTTCCCCCTACTTATACCTCCCGAGGAGATCACGAATGTAAAATTAGAGAGATTAGAGCGCGCACGGAGGTTTTCAGACAGTCGTTCTTCCCGCGAACCATACGCGACTGGAACAGGAAAGGGAGGTAATTACAGTGGCACGTAAAGTGCCCTCCGCCACACACCGTTGGGTGGCTTGCGGAGTATAAATGTAGATGTAGATGTAGACGTGGAAAGAGTTATAAGAGAAAGCTCAAAAACAAATCTCCAGCATCAGATGGAATTCCGGTAGAACTTTATCGAATATTCTGCGTACCCATTAAATCCAAGTTTACAGACATTTGTAATGAACTAATGAATCCAGACAATGACATCCCCAAAATAATTTTGAGAGGGAATCGTAGTATTAGTACCTAAAACCGCCGGTACTAAACATTAGGCAATCAGTGACCAATTACACTTTTGAATAGCGATTATAAAATCTTCAGTCGCATCTTAGCACACAGGCTTAAAACTGCAACGACCAGCGTCACCGGCTAGTACCGGACAAGTGTGGCAAGAGACAGAAAAATTCAACAAACGCTATGTACCTACAATGACCTAATTTAACCTCCAGAAGTCTGCAAACTAACATGTGCCATAGTGTCTTTAGATTTCGATAAAGCTCTGACAAAGTTAATCATCAATACCTCGTTGGGACTATGCATGCGACGCGTTTTCCAGATCGCTTCGTTGCTGTTAGACGAAACGAAGTCATGAACAGTTCAGCCATATTGATCATCAACGGGCAAATCAACAGACCAAACGAAGTTACTAGTTCCATTCGACAGGGGTGTCCAATGTCTGGCGCTCTTTCCTGTTGCAATTGAACCCGTGCTCGCCTCCCCGACACGATTGCAAGGCCTTGAAATCCATGGACAGAAAATAGTGTGTCAGGCGTATGCTGATAAGTTTGGGTTCCTGGTTACGAACGGCACTGATGTCAATTCCGCCCTGCAGTTTATAACCAAATAAGAAAAGGCATCAAATGGTTCAAAAGGCTCTAAGCACTATGGGACTTAACATCTGAGGTCATCAGTCCCCTAGACTTATGACTACTTACACTTAACTAACCTAAGGACATCACACACATCCATACCCGAGGCGGAATTCGAACCTGCGACTGTGGCAGCAGCGCAGTTCTGGACTGAAGTGCCTAGAACCGCTCGGTCACAGCTGACGACGAAAAGGCATCCGTCGCCGAGTTAAACACGGAAAGAAATCCAGGATTTTTGCCGTTGAATAGGGATGGAAAGTCGAGGACAGTTGAATGACCTTGCCAATCTAAAATGTCTCGGCATTGACTTTAAACGACGGCATTCGGTTGCGGCAAATTACCTCAAACTACTAACTAGCGTAAGCGCTTGTGTACGAGAGAACGGCATTAGACAATTAGATGCACTTCAACGAGTAGAAGTGGGAAATGTTTACGTCACCGCAAAAATCAACTACACTGCATAAATTCTACCTTTACCTCCGAGTGCGGCCTAGGGCGCCTTGCCTCGGTTCGCGCGGCTTCCCCTGTCGAAGGTTCGAGTCGTTCCCTCCGCCATGGGTGTATGTGTTGTCCCTAGCGTAAGTTAGTTTAATTAGTTTAGGTCAGGTTAGGTAGTGTGTAAGGCTAGGGACCGATAACCTCAGCAGTTTGGCCCGTAGCACTTAGCACAAATTTCCAGTTTTTCCGTTATCTCCTAACACGGCCGAAAGAACTATATCTGCGCTGGGCCACTTTGTGAGCTATGCACGCACTTTCAGGCTTAAATCTTCCTGATGTTAACAAAAGGGCTCAAGCGTTATACATCTGCAGTACGTACAAGCCTAGCGTGACACCACCTTAACGAAATAGCTCCGATTGACATGACACTCAAGTGAGGAAAGAACATCGAAGAAATATACAGAATATATAAGTGAACACAATTTGGGCAAATATCTAAACTACTGTCCATTAAAACTGCTACACCAAGAAGAAATAAAGATGATAAACGGATATTCATTGGACAAATATATTATACTAGTACTGACATGTGATTACATTTTCACGCAATTTGGGTGCATAGATCCTGAGAAATTAGTACCCAGAACAACCACCTCTGGCCGTTATAACGGCCTTGATACGCCTGGTCATTGAGTCAAACTGAGATTGGATGGCGTGTACAGGTACAGCTGCCCATGCAGCTTCAACACGATACCACAGATCATCACAAGTAGTGACTGGCGTACTGTGACGAGCCAGTTGCTCGGCCACCATTGACCAGACGTTTTCAATTGGTGAGAGATCGGGAGAATGTGCTGGGCAGGGCAGCAGCCCAACATTTTCTGTATCCAGAAAGGCCCGTACTGGACATGCAACATGCGGTCGTGCATTATCCTGCTGAAAGGTAGGGTTTCGCAAGGATCGAATGAAGGGTGGAGCCAAGGATCGTAACACATCTGAAATGTAACGTCCACTGTTCAAAGTACCGTCAATGCGAACAAGAAGTGACCGAGACCTGTAACCAATGGCACCCCATACCATCACGCCGGGTGATACGCCAGTATGGCGATGACGAATACACGCTTCCAATGTGCGTTCACCGCACCGCGATGTCGCCAAACACGGATGCGACCATCATGATGCTGTAAACAGAACCTGGATTCATCCGAAAACATGACGTTTTGCCATTCGTGCACCCACGTTCGTCGTTGAGTACACCATCGCAGGCGCTCCTGTCTGTGATGCAGCGTCAAGGGTGATCTCCGAGCTGATAGTCCATGCTGCTGCAAACGTCGTCGAAGTGTTCGTGCAGATGGTTGTTGTGTTGCAAACGTCCCAATCTGTTGACTCAGGGATCGAAACGTGGCTGCACGATCCGTTACAGCAATGCGGATAAGATGCCTGTCATCTCGACTGCTAGTAATACGAGGCCGTTGGGATCCAGCACGGCGTTCCGTATTACCCTCCTGAACCCACCAATTCCATATTCTGCTAACAGTCATTGGATCTCGACCAACGCGAGCAGCAATGTCGCTATACGATAAACCGCAATCGCGATAGGCTACAGTCCGACCTTTACCAAAGTCGGAAACGTGATGGTACGCAATTCTCCTCTTTACACGAGGCATCACAACAACGTTTCACCAGGCAACGCCGGTCAACTGCTGTTTGTGTATCAGAAATTGGTTGGAAACCTTCCTCATGTCAGCACGTTGTAGGTGTCGATACTGGCGCCAACCTTGTGTGAATGCTCTGAAAAGCTAATCATTTGCATCACAGCATCTTCTTCCTGTCGGTTAAATTTCGCATCTGTAGCACGTCATCTTCGTGGTGTAGCAATTTTAATGGCCAGTAGTGTATATACAAAGGGAAGAGCACTGGTCGGTCACGCACATCTGATGATAATGTCGACGCGCTCACACGCAGCCCTCGAAAGTTCACAAGATGGACATGCCAGGAACTTCTACTTCCTCAGAGAACAATGTGCCGTATTCTGAAATGGCACCTGAATATGACGCCTTACAAGTTGCAGTTAATGTGACAATTGCATCCTGGCGACCATAACAGATTGCACGAATTTTGCTCTTTCATTCTCTAGGACACGGCAGAAGACACTTTTTCCGAACGACTGATGTTTTGGGACGAATCGACGTTTCATCTGTCGGGTAAAGTAAGCCGCCATAATGTAAAAATTTGGCAGTCACAAAATCCTGGCGTCGTCATCGAAGATGAAAGCGACTCGTCGAAACAGATTGTGTTTTGTGCTGTTTCTGTTCACATAGTTTATAGGCCTTTCATTTATTACAGAGGAATCTTTCACCAGAATATCATACGTGGACATGCTGAAAAATTTGTTGTTTCCTCAACTTCACGAAGATTCCAGTGATTCCATTTTTATGCATGGCGACGTCACGCTTCACTTTCACCTTAAGGTGCGGAGTTATTTTAACAAAACTCTCTCACAACGATGGATTGGTAGAGGTGGACAACAAGTGCTTGTCTGTTGCTTTTGCCCTCCCAGGTCACAAGACATCACACCTTGCGATTGTTTTCTGTGGGACACACGAAAGATATTGTCCCGCCTATGACAGCTACTCCTCAAGATCTGAGAAACCGAATTTTTGAAGCTGACGATTCAATAAACAGGGACTTGTTGATTTATGTGTGGCCTGAAATGGACTACCGTTTCGATTTTCTCAAGCAAAGCATAGTGCTCATATTGAGTGTATGGTACAGTCTGCGCGAGCGTAAGACTTCGAACTTACCTCTATCCAGTGACATCCGCAACATGTTTCTATCTTGCATAGTTTGTATCTAATAAAAAATTGAAATCTATTCTTTCTTTCTGTATAATATACGCTACTGGCCATTAAAACTGCTACACTGAGAAAAAATGCAGATGATAAACGGGTATTCATTCGACAAATATATTATACTAGAACTGAAATGTGATTACATTTTCACGCAATTAGGGTGCATAGATCCTGAGAAATCAGTACCCAGAACAACCATCTCTTGCCGTAATAACGGCTATAATACGCCTAGCCATTGAGTCAAACAGAGCTTGGATGGCGTGTACAGGTACAGCTGCCCATGCAGCTTCAACACGATACCACAGTTCATCAAGAGTAGTGACTGGCGTATTGTGACCAGTCAGTTGCTCGGCCACCACTGACCAGACTTTTTCAACTGATGAGAGATTTGGAGAATGTGCTGGCCAGGGCAGCAGTCGAACATTTTCTGTATCCAGAAAGGCCTGTACAGGACCTGCAACATGCGGTAGGGCATTATCCTGCTGAAAAGTAGGGTTTCGCAGGGATCGAATGAAGGGTAGAGCCACGGGTCGTAACACATCTGAAATGTAGCGTCCACTGTTCAAAGTGCCGTCAATGCGAACAGGAGGTGACAGAGACGTGTAACCAATGGCACCCCATACCATCACGCTGGGTGATACGCCAGTATGGCGATGACGAACACACGCTTCCAATGTGCGTTCACCGCAATGTCGCCAAACACGGATGCGACCATCAAGTTGCTGTAAACATAAACTGGATTCATCCGACAAAAATGACGTTTTGCCATTCGTGCACCCAGGTTCGTCGTTGAGTACACCATCGCAGGCGCTCTTGTCTGTGATGCAGCGTCAAGGGTGGTCTCCGAGCTGATAGTCCATGCTGCTGCAAACGTCGCCGAACTGTTCGTGCAGATCGTTGTTGTCTTGCAAACGTCCCCATCTGTTGACTCAGGGATCGAGACGTGGGTGCACGATCCGTTACAACCATGCGGATAAGATGACTGTCATCCCGACTACTTGTGATACGAGGCCGTTGGGATCCATCACGGCGTTCCGTATTACTCTCCTGAACCCACCGATTCCATATTTTGCTAACAGTCATTGGATCTCGACAACGCGAGGAGCAATGTCGCGATACGATAAACCACAATCGCGATAGGCTACAATCCGACCTTTATCAAAGTCGGAAACGTGATGGTACGCATTTCTCCTCCTTACACGAGCCATGACAGCAACGTTTCACCAGGCAACGTCGGTCAACTGCTCTATGTGATGAGAAATTGGTTGGAAACTTTCCTCATATCAACACGTTGTAGGTGTCACCACCGGCGCCAACCTTGTGTGAATGCTCTGAAAAGCTAATCATTTGCATATCACAGCATCTTCTTTCTGTCGGTTGAATTTCGCGTCTGCAACACGTCATCTTCGTGGTATGGCAAATTTAATGGCCAGTAGTGTATAATGAGAAGAGTAATGGGCCAAATACTAATCCTTGTGGGACCGCTGATAGTACATCCCTCGATTGTGACCTTGGTATCATTAGACACTGTTGGCTAGATGTAAGAGCTAATGTAGGAATTTTACACGGGTCCATTTTCGTAAACGAACAGTGTGATTTTCAAGTTAAATGAAGCCGACAACAGCCTTTGGGGGGCGCTGAGAGCGCAAAATCACGTGAACCATCTCGCCCAATGTGCCGACGGCGTTGTGTCTCGCAACGTTGGATTACCCGTTCGCGTCCACGTGAACATTAGCTACCTCGTTCCGTGTGACGACAGCTTTACTCGCGTATGTCCAGTTAACTATGCCAGCCGCCGCCCTGCCGTCACAAAAAGCGAGCGGCGGCGGGCGTTGGCGGCTAATGCGGCCGCGACCGCTGGAGCGTGGCGGCAGGGCGCATGGTCGCGCCCCGTAATAGGATTACGGCGACGCCCCCGGCGCGGGCTAACGCGCTTCAGCCGAGGTTCACGGCGGTATCTGGAGGCTGCCTAGGGCAGGCGTGCATCCCAGAGCAGTCACCACCGCTCGCCCTCTCCCACAGTCCAGTCTCGTTACCCACCATTGAACTAGCCTAAATTTTCTGCGACGTCTCGGTAGCTGCGCTGTTAGCCTCAGCTCCAATTCAATAAACTTTCTTGAGACTGAGAAGCTTATGTCCACAAATCGGCATGGGTTTGGAAAGCATCGCACGTGCGAAACTCAGCTTCCCCTTTTATTAGATGATATACTGGGAGCTATGGATGAAGGGCAACAGGCACATTCCATATTTCTAGATTTGACATGGTGCCCCATTGCAGGCTGTTAACGATGGTACGAGTACATGGAATAAGTTCGCAGAGATTTCAGTGGCTCGACGTCATCTTAGATAATGCAAACCAGTGCGTTATCCTCGACGACGAGTGTTCATCAGAGACAAGGGTATCGTCAGGAGTGCCCCATCAAGGTGTATGGTACCACTTTTGTACTCGATACAGGGTGGTCCATTGATAGTGACAGGGCCCAATATCTCACGAAATAGGCATCAAACGAAAAAGCTACAAAGAACGAAACTCGTCTAGCTTGAAGGGGGAACCAGGTGGCGCTATGGTTGGCCCGCTAGATGGCGGTGCCATAGGTCAGACGGATATCAACTGCGTTTTTTAAAAATAGGAACCCCCATTTTTTACTACATAGCCGTGTAGTAGGTAAAGAAATATGAATGTTTTAGTTGGACCACTTTTTTCGCTTTGTGATAGATGGCGCTATAATAGTCACAAATGTATAAATACCTGGTATCACGTAACATTCCACCAGTGCGGACGGTATTTGCTTCGTGATACATTACCCGTCTTAAAATGGAACCGTTTACAAATTGCGGAAAAGGTAGATATCGTGTTGATGTATGGCTATTGTGATCAGAATGCCCAACGGGCGTGTGCTGTGTATGCTGCTCGGTATCCTGGACGACATCATCCAAATGTCCGGACGGTTCGCAGGATAGTTACGTTACTTAAGGAAACAGGGAGTGTTCAGCCACATGTGAAATGTCAACCACGACCTGCAACAAATGATGATGCCCAAGTAGGTGCTTTGGCTGCTGTCGCGGCTAATCCGCACATCAGTAGCAGAAAAATTCCGCGAGAATCGGGAATCTCAAGAACGTCGGTGTTGAGAATGCTACATAAACATCGATTGCACCCGTACCATATTTCTATGTACCAGGAATTGCATGGCGACGACTTCGAACGTCGTGTACAGCTCTGCCACTGGGCACAAGAGAAATTACAGGACGATGACAGATTTTTTGCACGCGTTCTACTTAGCGACGAAGCGGCATTCACCAACAGCGTTAACGTAAACAGGCATAATATCCAGTATTGGGCAACGGCAAATCCACGATGGCTGCAACAAGTGGAACATCAGCGACCTTGGCGTGTTAATGTATGGTGCGGCATTATGGGAGGAAGGATAATTGGCCCCCCATTTTATCGATGGCAATCTAAATGGTGCAATGTATGCTGATTTTCTACGTAATGTTCTACCGATGTTACTACAAGATGTTTCACTGCATGACAGAATGGCGATGTACTTCCAACATGATGGATGTCCGGCACGTAGCTCGCGTGCGGTTGAAGCGGTATTGAATAGCATATTTCATGACAGGTGGATTGGTAGTCGAGCACCATACCATGGCCCTCACGTTCACCGGATCTGACGTCCCAGGATTTCTTTCTGTGGGGAAAGTTGAAGGATATTTGCTATCGTGATTCACTCACAACGGCTGACAACATGCGTCAGCGCATTGTCAATACATGTGCGAACATTACGGGAGGCGAACTAATTGTTGCTGAGGGGAATGTCGTTGCAGTATTACCAAATGCAATGAGGTTGACGGATATAATTTTGAGCATTTATTGCATTATTGTGGTATTTACAGGTAATCACGCTGTAATAGCATGCTTCCTCAGAAATGATAAGTTCACAAAGGTACATGTATCACATTGGAACAATAGAAATAAAATGTTCAAACGTACCTACGTTCTGTATTTTAATTTAAAAAACTTACCTGTTACCAACTGTTCGTCTAAAATTGTGAGCCATATGTTTGTGACTGTTACAGCGCCATCTATCACAAAGCGAAAAGAGTGGTCCAACTAAAACATTCATATTTATTTACGTACTACACGAATATGTAATAAAAATGGTTGTTCCTATTTAAAAAAACGCAGTTAATATCCGTTTGACCTATGGCAGCGCCATCTAGCGGGCCAACCATAGCGCCATCTAGTTTTCCCCTTCAAGCTAGACAAGTTTCGTTCTTTGTAGTTTTTTCGTTTGACCCTTATTTCGTGAGATATTTGGCCCGGTCACGATCAGTGGACCACCCTGTATACAAAAATGATTTGGCGTACAGGGTGCAGAAATCTGCTGTTTTTTGCGATTATGCCGTGTTGTACGGTAAGGTGTCGAAATTGTGGGACTGTGGGAAGATACAAGATGACTTAGACAAAATTTCCAGTTGGGGTGATGAATGGCAGCTAGCTCAAATTGTGGAAAGATGTAAGTTAATGCGGATGAGTAGGAAGATCAAACCTGTAATGTCCGGACATAATATTACTAGTGCCCTGCTTGAAGCAGTCAAATCATTTAAATATCTAGGCGTAAAGGGGCAGGCGAATGGTCGACTTCGGTTTATTGGGAGAATTTTAGAAAGAGTGGTTCATCTGAAAAGGTGACCGTAGATAGGACGTCGGTGCGACCTATTCTTGAATACTGCATGAGTATTTGTGATCCGTGCCAGGTCCGTTGAAGTTGGATGTCGAAGTAGTTTAGATGCGGGCTGCTAGATTGGTTACCAGTAGGTTCGAACAAGACGTAAGTGTTACGGAGATGCTTCGGGAACTCAAATGGAAATCCCTGGTCGTTTTTTCCGAGAAACACTATTGAAAAAATTTAAAAAACCGGTATTTGAAGCTGACTGCCGAATGATTCTATTGCCGCCAACATACAATGGGCGACAGGACCACGAAGATAAGATGCGAGAAATTAAGGCTCATAAGGAGGCACACAGACAGTTGTTTTTGCGAGTGCAACACGAAAGAAATGACTTCGCCACGCGCCGTACGATGGCCTCCGGAGTGCCAATGTATATGTACACTGCTGACCATAGGGGCTCGAGTTCGGTTCCCGATCGGGTCAGAAATCTTCTCCGCTTGGGGAGTGATTGTCGTCTTGTCTTTACTTTCGTTTCGTCATAATTGCCATTCCACAACTGAGAGGGCTGTATGAGCAGCTCCCGAAAGTCGATAAAAAAACTTGGTGTGAGGACGGCTTGGAATTTAGGGTTACTTGGTAATGACCAGGTACTTGGGCTTAACGTGGCACCACACTTTACGTGAAGGTTACGGATTGTAAGTTTTAATTATCACCTAAAAACATAAACATAAGGACGTAATTTTTTATTGGTTCATAGGCACAGGTTGTTGAACTATATGAAAATAAACGTAAATTTGTTACAAACTACTGCATGCACACACTTTATTCGACATTTAAACGTCACTATAGATATTAGGATTTGGTTATGGCATGTTCTATATGCCTACCATCATTGGCGATGATGTGGCGCAGACGAAAAGGGTAATTCTGCATGTCGTCTGAAGTGTCGGAAAATCGGCGTTGTCGATGAACTCCTGAATGGGTGTTTTCAGTACTGGAATGGCTTTTGAGTTATTGCTGTACGCCTTGTCTTTAATATAGCCCCACAAAAATGAGTCGCTTGTGTTCAGATCCGGAGAATATGGCTACCAAACTAGGCCCATGCCAGTGGCTTCTGGGTACTGTAGACCTAGAATGCGATCCACAAAGTGCTCCTCCAGGACATCACTCTCCTGCTTCCATGGGGTATCCTCCCTCTTGCATGAACCACATCTTGTCGAAATCACGGACGCTTTCGATAATGGGGATGAAATTATCTTCCAAAACCTTCACGTACCGTTCGATAGTCACTGTGCTATCAAGGAATATCGCACCGATTTTTCCGTGACTGGACATTGCACACTCCACAGTTACCCACTGAGGGTGAAATGCGGCTTCTCTGTAATGCGTCAATTCTGCTTATTGACGAATCCATCCAAATGAAAGTTGGCTTCGACGCTAAACCAAACAATGCAAGCGCATATTTATTCCCATCATGCCACGCGGGCAATCGTGTAGTTTGAACGTCTTAACGCAAACCGTTCAGAAGCTATGACGATTTTGTTTCATATAATTCAATAACTGTCATCCTGTACACGTCTCCAGTTACGTTACATAGTGAAATCCTTGCGACGTAGGGTGACTTTACGACTCAAGCCAGCCCAATCACTTGCTGAGACTCTTATAAGAGTGCTCGGACGAGGACAAATAACAGAGACACAGGCCTCAATTAAAATCAGATTTACAACGAGTGTTCAATAAGTAATGCGACACCTTTTTTCTCGGACAATTTAGGTTGAAGAGATGAGGGATTTGTTGTTGGTTGTCGTGGAATATTCTGGCTTCAGGCACTATAGTTTCATGAAATTCCGCTTGGTGGTGGCGCTGTTCGTAGCCTCCAGAATAGCGTCTGTAACGTAGGTGAGTTCCGAGCAGACAGCTGCAAGTGACTTTCTTCTGTTGGCCGACCGGTGTGACCGAGCGGTTCTAGGAGCTTCAGTCTCTAAACGCGCCATCGCTACGGTCGCATGTTCGAATCCTGCCTTGGGCATGGATGTGTGTGATGTCCTGAGGTTAGTTAGGTTTAAGTAGTTCTAAGTTATAGGGGACTGATGACCCCAGATGTTAAGTCCCATAGTGCTCAGACCCATTTTTTTCTTTTGTTGGAAAATCATAGCATGAAAGATCTTGAGAGGCGCTCGCAGTATGTCTACGAAGACCTGGCAGTGAACAAAAGCACGGTGAGTCGTTAGGCGATGCGTCCGTCATCATCGCAGCAAACTAGCAAACTCGCGCAAATCTGTCCGATCTCCCGCGTGCCTACCGACTGCACACATCTGTGACTCCTGCATTGTTGGAACGTGCGGACAGTCTCATTCGAGGTGATCAACGGATCACACTCAAACACCTCGCTGGACGTCTCTGTTGCTAGGGGAGGCACACTCGTCCAGCGGCTGAGGTGCTCATAGATGTGCCATGCTAGGTTCCTCGCCGCCTAAGATAAGACCATAAAGAGCAACGAAGGAACATCTGTGTGGAATTGCTTCCGCGTTGCGACGCTGATCGCGACAACATTTTGTCGAACATTGTCACAGGTGATGAAATATGTATTCATCACCTGGAAACAAAACGGCATTCCATGGAGTGACGCCACACCTCCTCCCCTCTGAATAAAAATTTCAAAGCCGCACTCTCAGCCAGTAAAGACATAGCGATGGTCTTCAGGGACTCTGATGCAGCGATCAACTCGGAAATGTGTTATTCTAGCCTCAGGAAACTGAAGAAAAGACTTCAGCGTGTTCGTCGCCACTAAAGTGCAAACGAATTTCTCTTTCTCCATGACAACGCAAAAACTCACACAAGTCTGCGCACCCAAGAGGAAATCACAAAAATCCATTGGACTGTTTTCTTCATCTACCCAACTACGCGGATCTCCCATCTTCCAGCTTCCATCTGTTTGGCCCAATGAAGGATGGACTCCTTTGGAAGCAGTACATGGATGACGGGGAGGTTATACGAGGGCAATCCCAAAGGTAAGGTCTCCTATTTCTTTATAAGTACATAGACCTGTTTATTTCTACAATGGTTTACATCAGTTTACAGCTTGAACATTTAGCTATTTTTCGACATAATCACCGTTTCTGTCGATGCATATTTGTAGACGCTGTGGCAGTTTTTGTATGCCCATGTCATATCAGCTCGCCGCCATGCTGTTCAGAAACTTATGAACCTCTTCTTTCACCTCGGCGTCGGAGCTGAATCACTTTCCGGCAAAATGTTCTTTTAACCTAGGGAATGGGTGATAGTCACTGAGCGCCAGGTCACGACTATAGGGTGGATGGGTGATTATGTTCCACTGAAACTATTGTAGGAGAGCAACGGTTTGCCGAGCGATGTGTGGGCGGCGTTGTCACGGAGAATGTGTACGCCCTTGTTCAACATCCCTCTTCTCCGGTTCTGAATTGCCCGTTTGAGTTTTTTCAGAGTCTCACAGTACCTGTCAGCGTTAATTGTAGTCCCAGTGGGCATAAAGTCGACCAACAATACCCCTTTCCGATCCCAAAAAAACGGTTGTCATGACTGTGTTTGTTTGAATTTCCGCGGCTTTGGCGAAGAAGAATGCCGCCACTGGAGTGATTGTTCCTTGGACTCAGGTGTAAATTGGTATGCCCAGGTTTCGTCACCCGTGGCAATTGAGTCCAGAAAGATGTCCTGTTCGGCTGCAAGGCGGTGAAGAAATGCGCGGGAAGCATGAACTCGTTGCCGCACATAGTCCTCAGTCAGCATGGTTGGCGCCCATCTTGCGGACACCTTCCGGTAGTTCAATGTTTCCGTTAAAATTCTGAGAGCGGTGCTTCGGGAAACCTCAGGAACCAACGTGCAGAGATAATCCAGGGTGATCCGGCGATCTTCACGCATGCTTTACACAAGCTTCAACACTGTCTCAGAAATTGACGGTCTCCCGCTCCTTTGTTCGTCGCGAATTTCGGTCCGACCTGCTGCAAACTCTCTACACCACTTACGAACATTTTTGACATCCATGCACGACTTACCATACACTTCCGTCAATTTCCGATGGATTTCAATCGGCGCAGTTCCCTTTGCGTTCAAAAACCGAATAACTGCGCGCAATTCGCACTTGGCGGTAACATCCAATGGGAGCTCCATTCTCAACGGCTGCCAAGCCAAGACTGAGCGCCCCAGCGCGGGGTGCGCATGTTTACACACAGCGCGTGAAGCACTCTTCATAACAGTTTGACCAACTGCCACACAAACAGAGTTCTGTACCTATAAAAAAAATCGGAGACCTTACTTTTGGGATTACCCTCGTAGATGCAGCAAGACGTTGACTCCGATGTCGGCCAGTAGAGTAGTACCATCCGGGCATACAGGTCCTCCTCGTAAGGTGGTGTAAGGCCGTCGCACTGAACTGAGATTATATTGAAAAAAAATGGCATTTTTTAGCCAAACGAGCGATGAATAATATGGTGTATCAGAATCCTGAATAAAACCTACTTGCTTCCAGGAAAAAAATAGTTTGCTTTACTTTCTGAGCGCCCCTCTTATATTAATGCGGAATTCTGATCGCCACATGCAGGTACAAATATTTATTTTTTAATCTTAATATTGCTTCTATGACTGTATAAGTTCCATTGAATATTTTCCCTCAAAGAAAAATCGGAGAGTACAGTCTCACATGAAACCAGATTCCCAGACATGGTGCAAAGCAGTATCTCGGAAATTGGTCTACTTAGAAATTTCTCTACAATAGTGGCAACTTCTAGAAAGCGCTAAAAACTTGAACTGCTTCTTCTCTTTCAAAGAGTCGCTTTGATACAGAAAACGTCTTCGCTTTGTGGCGGTTGGCTCATATGCGGTATGGGAGTCTGTAAGATACTCTCATTCAAATGGTTCAAATGGCTCTGAGCACTATGGGACTTAACTTAGAACTACTTAAACCTAACTAACCTAAGGACATCACACACATCCGTGCCCGAGGCAGGAGTCGAACTTGCGACCGTAGCAGTCGCGCGGTTCCGGAGTGAGCGCCTAGAACCGCGAGGCCACCGCGGCCGGCGATACTCTCGTGGTACTTGACCTCCATAAATGTTTATCACTCTAGCCCCGAGTTTGTAGAAAGCGGTATTGACGACTTACAGTAAAGCTGGTTGTACCTTCCCACTCGAGACTGAGAAAGTTAAATTGAAGGGGTTAATTTAATTACCTTAATGAATCGACTGCGCGTAGAACTTACTCCTACTTGTTCTCCATAGATCTATTTTTTTTTCTGTATTGGATTTCAGTTCACCACTAAGGGGTGGGGTGGGGGGGGCGGGCTGGCAGCAGTGGAATATGCTGCTCTACAGCCAACAGAAAAATTAAAAAACATAATGAGAATATAAACAAATAAGAAAAACAGGCGATAAACGGTGACATTGTAAAAAAAATGTAAAATGGGGGAAAGTTGTGGAATTTAAAATATAAAAACACTGTGGTGATGATGCGGAAGAAGATGCACAAGAAGGAGACAGGCACAATTAAAAAACACGGCGACAGTCTGGTTTCTGTTCGGAAGAGATAAAAAACACAACTAGCGTCAGTATGGTGGCTGCTCGCAACACTGACACAGCACGCACAACACTGAACACTCACTTATAACAGCACTATACAGGTGACACAGTGGCAGATTGGGGGGAGGGGGGGGGGTGCCGAGACCTAAGAGGGGGAAAAAGGGGGGAGGAGAGAAAAGAAACAAAGGGGGGACCTGATGGAGGGAGGGGACATACGAAAAGGGGACGTCTGGGCGGACGCGAGAAGGAGTGGGAAAGGCAGGGGTGGGGAGAGCAAAATGGACTCGGGGGAGAGAAGGGAGGCAGAGAGAGGGTAGGCGGGGAAAAAACAGGATGGAAGGAAGGGGGGGGGGAAGAAGGAGTTTGGGGAAAGACATTGGAAGGGAGGGGGGGGGGTTATGATCAGAGTTGATAGGAGGGATAAATGGAGGAAGAGAGGGCATCATCTAGGAGGGTATAGATTACTCGTTGATGTGGTTGCTTAAAGTAGTTCTTGTAGCACACTGGACTCGTTCGTTGATGCAAGCAGTCGACGCTAATGTCTGTAATTCAGGAATTCGGTTAGTTAATTTGCCAGCGCGTGCTGAAAACTAATACCTCAAATTTATTTAGTGGAAAAATCTCACAGCTTTTTAAATAAGATAAACTTTAGTAACATTCTACATCGTTATCCTTCATGTATACGTATTTGCAGCCCTCTACCGCTAGAGGGCTCCAAGTTGTAGCGTGTGACATGGCAGTGTATCACGTTATTATGCCGGTGCGTGAGAAACAGCGTTCTGTGAGCGAGTTTCGGATTCAGCACCCTCTGGTTCAGCATGACAATGCCAGAACTAACACGAACGCTCTGATGTCTGCAACAATCCGAGGCCTTCGGTTCACTGTCACCGATCGTCCTCCGTACAGTTCCGACTTGGCCCCATTAGATTTATATCTGTTTCGAAAATTTAGGGAATAGCTTCGAGGACTTCATCTTGATAGCGATGAAGCAATGGAAGTAGAGGTTTAGATGTGGCTATGTCAACGAAGTCAAACATTCTTCAGTGACGGCATAAACAAACTGGTCCTCCGTCGGAAGAAATGAGTTCGTCACCTGTGTGGTTATATTGAGAAATACGTAAATGATGTAAAGAATTCTTGTAGAACGTAAATACCTTATGATTAAAGGAGAACACTCACCTAAAAGCAGAAGCGTCGAGTTGTCGATAGGCACACACAAAAGAAAGAAAACCTGCTAGGTTTCGGTGTCATTCTTTGACGAGCCGGCCGCGGTGGTCTTGCGGTTCTAGGCGCGCAGTCCGGAACCGTGCGACTGATACGGTCGCAGGTTCGAATCCTGCCTCGGGCATGGATGTGTGTGATGTCCTTAGGTTAGTTAGGTTTAAGTAGTTCTAAGTTCTAGGGGACTGATAACCACAGCAGTTGAGTCCCATAGTGCTCAGAGCCATTTGAACCATCACCCTTTGACGAGCTTTGTATATTTTACTCCAGTCGGCAAAGAATGACTCCGAAAGCCAGCAAGTTTCCTTCTTGCACTCTATAGTGCTGCCTAAGGGAGCGAATTACGCCTGCTAGCTGCAGCGTCCCAACAAAATATAAAATTTAGAACATAAAATGCTGCCCAAAATAAGAGGAATCACACAGTTCCTCTGAGAACGAGGTCATTATCTGCTTTCTTTGTCTCAGCAGTTAGAACTACGCCACTGCCTTTCTCAGCGGTTGCCAGGAGACCTATTTTGACGTCGGAAGTTTACTTACGAGAGGGGTGTCTGAGGTCAAAATACTCGAGAACGCGGCCATCTCGCCCCATTGTTGTTGTTCAGACATCAGCGGTTGCAGTTAGATGGCATGTTCGGTAGACACCAACGGGTATCGGATACGGTTTCTAGATATTACAACCGTCTGTTGTTTCGTTACAGTTTCGGAGTTCATTATTTTGGACAAAGAAGTGGAATGACACCCACGATAAAGTGTGCCGTTTTAACGCCCCGCGAGCAGCTGTTTCAGGCAGGAGCGTTGAGTCAAACTGCTCGATTCTGCATGCCACCTTCGACATTGCCATGTGGTAAAAAAAACGCAGTCACCTCACTTTGTCACCTAGACCGAAATCAATGGCTGCTATGATCGCTCTGGTTTACCTATACTCTTTCTCCAACAGTGTCTGAATAATAGAGCTTAAACTTTGCTTCTAGAGTAACAGCGCGCTACCCGCCACTGCCTGTTTAGTAATTTAATGGCAATGGCTATTTCCCTTTAAGTGTTGATGTTTTATTTATGGTGGTGTACAGTGAATTCCGAGCCATACATATTTGAAGCCTGTTCTTGCCAATGTGAAAAGTCCTGGATCCGATATACGAATATTTTAATGATAACCTTTTTCTTTGCTTGTTGTAACCTTTGTGCAGCTCCTCAGTCTCTTAATTAATCAGTTTAGTTCCCCTCGTAAGTAGGGGTGAATTCGATTGCCTTAAGCGGTCAGGATTCAGACCTGAAATCGTAATCAATTTTCCCACAGACAGGGCAGAAGGCAGAGACATTCCGCTCTCATTGCTTAACGAAAGTGATTCTCTAACAACCAATGAGCTGCAAAACAGTTAAAATAGTCTCATAGCGCACCGCAGGAGCTGAAAAAAGACGGCGCACGGTGTGTGAGCTGGATTCAGCCTTGTTTGCGACACTGCGTCAGTCACAATTAAATCCATCACAGCGGACTGCGGCAGCTCACGAAGAATGTGGAGGAATTACTCTCCAGTCGTTTTAATTGAGTATGGGGGACGGCTATATTTCTGGTAAAGGTTGGAAGTCCTTAATTCATTTACTTAAGCCTCTGATTCTGTTCAAAAATTAGTTTCATCGAAAATACTTCCATTTCCTGATTTATGCCTGCGTAGTTTCATCTACAAAACAGTTTATGGACGTCACTTGGTTGGTTTTTGATTCTCTGTAACTGGAGAGGCTGTTCTGAAGGCATATAATGTGCAAACTATTTATAATTACTTATGGCCATTCTGGCTAAGTTTGGCAACTGTGACTGTATGGAATAATTACTCATTCATAATTCAAAATATGGGGATAACATTCTTAATAAAAGTACCGAATGGAAGAACTCAGTATTCGTCAGCAGTCTTAAACCAGTTCTAATGCAATAGATTTAATATGTGCCATTGTGAACAAACGACTACCTGACTGTCAGTATCGCGAATACTCATGTAAAATGCGATAGTCGATAACACTCATACGCTGCAAGGCCTCCGTATTGTATTAAATTTATAGTGTTTACATACGTAAAAAAATGAACAGTAAGTTACATCGAGAAACAGTGCCAAATGAATAGTGCAATAGTGTGATGTCTCACAACAGCTCCGCCAGTGTACCAGTAATGCAAACGAAGCTTTGGGACGCCAAATCATAAATCAGCAAGAGTCAAATAAAAAGATGTATCACACGATTTTCGCATCGTAACAACTGATGCAAAACTATCTCCGTCCAACATAGGATGTGTTATCAATCATAGTTGTCAATCATAAAAACAACGAGACACAGCGCCACACCAGCGGAAGATATCACTGGACATCAATTTCTGACCGACCACTGCCCCTCGCCTTCCCTCCAAATACAACAGCCACACCGGCGGCGACCAATAAATAAAAAGTCCCAAGTTAATTTAGCTTAAGACACTGTATTTTAAGTAATAATTTTCTGTATGTATAAACGCATGACTATGAACAGAACATGCTCTAGACGGTTAGCGTATGTTAAATTAAACATAAAACAAATAAAAGTGATTGGTGGCAAAAAATTGAAGTAAGTAATTAATGCGAAATATTCATTCATTGTAAACCTAGAATTTTTCCTTTTCTATGCAAATTGCAGATGTGACTATGTCGTGACCAATGAAAATTCGTGCGGACCGGGACTTGAAACCAAATTTCCAGTTTTTCCTCAGCAGACGCCTTAACCGTTAGGCTGCCTAGCACACCTCCACGCATGACTCAAAAAAATGGTTCAAGTGGCTCTGAGCACTATGGGACTTAACATCTGAGGTCATCAGTCCCCTAGAATTAGAACTACTTAAACCTAACCAACCTAAGGACATCACACACATCCATGCCCGAGGCAGGATTCGAACCTGCGACCGTAGCGGTCGCGCGGTGTCGGACTGAAGCGCCTACAACCGCTCGGCCACACCGGCCGGCCGCGTGACTCAAAGCATAATTGTTACTGATGTCCCCACATGTTATTTCAGAAGACTAACTACTACTGGAAGCTGTACGTTTATACCTGTGGCTGCGTGTGTGGTCAGCAGCCGCTGAGACGTCACATGGAGACTGGCCAGTGTGGGCAAAGGGTAAACACAGAACTCTCGAAAGCAGGACTCACGGGCGCCCTGGCGTGAGAGTTGGGGTTGGGGGAAGAGACCAAACAGCGAGGTAATCGGTCTCATCGGATTAGGGAACGACGGGGAAGGAAGTCGGCCGTGCCCTTTCAAAGGAACCATCCCGGAAATTTGGAAATTTGTGGTAAGGTCTTATGGGACCAAACTGCTGAGGTCATCGGTCCCTAAGCTTACACACTACTTAATCTAACTTAAACTAACTTACGCTAAGGACAACACACACACCCACGCCCGAGGGAGGACTCGAACCTCCGACGAAGGGAGCGGTGCGGACCGTGACAAGATGCCCCTGACCGCGCGGCTACCCCGCGCAGCAACCATCCCGGCATTTGCCTGGAGCGATTTAGGGAAATCACGGAAAATCTAAATCAGGATGGTCGGACGCGGAATTGAACCGTCGTCCTCCCGAATGCGAGTCCAGTGTGCTAACCACTGCGCCACCTCGCTCGATCCTGGCGGGAGAGAACAGGCCGCAAGTAGGAGAAGACCAGTACCATTGTTTTTCCCGACTATGCAGCGGGGAGAAAACTTCGTAACCATGCAGCCTTTGTGAATACGGCTTGTAATAGCGGACTGGGTGAACGCAACAAAATATGGCGAAACATTGTATTAGCAAAATTGAGAGAACTGTTTTAGAAAGGCCATACACAGTAAACAGCTATACCAAAGTAGTCGCGACATTGCTGTCAAACTTATCAATGTAGCGTTATTATTGTTACTATTATTATTGTTGTTGTTATTGTTATTATTATTACTACTATATAAGCTACTAGGTTAACGTTCGCTGATTCGCTTGCACCTTTTTATTTTACTTTAGTACAATTTGTATGTTGTTCACAAATTGCACCATCTTCTGGACATTCCACGCCAATTAACGCCACAGAAGCATAATCTTTACTTTAGTACAATTTGTATGTTATTCACAAATTGCACCATCTTCTGGACATTCCACGCCAATTAACGCCACAGAAGCATAATCTTTTCCGAATGTACTTCTGACCAGAAAGCGATGGTGGTAGCTGGAGCCTGAGGTCTTTGTTAATCCTACCTTTTGAGTTTTTGTCGTGATATTTCCATAAGAGCTTTCATCCCCTAACAAATATTTCTTTAGATGTCAAGTACCGGTTCTCTAAGATTTAGCTCTAATATGTTTTAATATAACGAAATATTTTCATAAAAATTTTCATCCCCCATTTCACCCCCTTAGAGGTTGAATTATTAACTGGGAAGTCAAATACAATTTTCATAGATGTAACTTTAAAAAAGCTTTAATAGCACTATGATTTATTTTGGGAATAAACTTTTCACCCACTATTTTATGCCCTTAGCCATTGAATTTTAAAAATTCTGAAGCACGTGATTTTTATTTCTGAACGAGAAACCAAATACCTATTTTAGTAGTTCTGTCTTCAATACTTTCTTAATAACGACACATTTTCAAAAAGATCTTCCATACCCTACTTCACCCCGTTAGGAATGGAATTTCTAAGAATCTCTTACTAAACGATGCGTACAGTATAAGATCAACACCCTCTCCAAATTTCAAGTTTCTGTCCTTAGTGATTTGTGATGGGTGATGATCAGTCAGTGAACCAATCAGGCCTAACCCCTGAGGTTTATATCCAACCGAAAGCAAAATTAAAATTTTCATGTATTTAGCTTTAAATGCTTTCATAATAAAATATTTTCATAAAACGTTTCAGCCCCTGTTTCCCCTCTCAGGGGCTAAATTTCCAAGAACACTGAAACATACACTCCTGGAAATTGAAATAAGAACACCGTGAATTCATTGTCCCAGGAAGGGGAAACTTTATTGACACATTCCTGGGGTCAGATACATCACATGATCACACTGACAGAACCACAGGCACATAGACACAGGCAAAAGAGCATGCACAATGTCGGCACCAGTACAGTGTATATCCACCTTTCGCAGCAATGCAGGCTGCTATTCTCCCATGGAGACGATCGTAGAGATGCTGGATGTAGTCCTGTGGAACGGCTTGCCATGCCATTTCCACTTGGCGCCTCAGTTGGACCAGCGTTCGTGCTGGACGTGCAGACCGCGTGAGACGACGCTTCATCCAGTCCCAAACATGATCAATGGGGGACAGATCCGGAGATCTTGCTGGCCAGTGTAGTTGACTTACACCTTCTAGAGCACGTTGGGTGGCACGGGATACATGCGGACGTGCATTGTCCTGTTGGAACAGCAAGTTCCCTTGTCGGTCTAGGAATGGTAGAACGATGGGTTCGATGACGGTTTGGACGTACCGTGCACTATTCAGTGTCCCCTCGACGATCACCAGTGGTGTACGGCCAGTGTAGGAGATCGCTCCCCACACCATGATGCCGGGTGTTGGCCCTGTGTGCCTCGGTCGTATGCAGTCCTGATTGTGGCGCTCACCTGCACGGCGCCAAACACGCATACGACCATCATTGACACCAAGGCAGAAGCGACTCTCATCGCTGAAGACGACACGTCTCCATTCGTCCCTCCATTCACGCCTGTCGCGACACCACTGGAGGCGGGCTGCACGATGTTGGGGCGTGAGCGGAAGACGGCCTAACGGTGTGCGGGACCGTAGCCCAGCTTCATGGAGACGGTTGCGAATGGCCCTCGCCGATACCCCAGGAGCAACAGTGTCCCTAATTTGCTGGGAAGTGGCGGTGCGGTCCCCTACGGCACTGCGTAGGATCCTACGGTCTTGGCGTGCATCCGTGCGTCGCTGCGGTCCGGTCCCAGGTCGACGGGCATGTGCACCTTCCGCCGACCACTGGCGACAACATCGATGTACTGTGGAGACCTCACGCCCCACGTGTTGAGCAATTCGGCGGTACGTCCACCCGGCCTCCCGCATGCCCACTATACGCCCTCGCTCAAAGTCCGTCAACTGCACATACGGTTCACGTCCATGCTGTCGCGGCATGCTACCAGTGTTAAAGACTGCGATGGAGCTCCGTATGCCACGGCAAACTGGCTGACACTGACGGCGGCGGTGCACAAATGCTGCGCAGCTAGCGCCATTCGACGGCCAACACCGCGGTTCCTGGTGTGTCCGCTGTGCCGTGCGTGTGATCATTGCTTGTACAGCCCTCTCGCAGTGTCCGGAGCAAGTATGGTGGGTCTGACACACCGGTGTCAATGTGTTCTTTTTTCCATTTCCAGGAGTGTATATTTTTTATTTAAAACTGAGAAGTCAGATACCAATTTTCATAGATGTAGCTTTAAAATGGTTTAGTAGTTCTTTAATAATGCTTTATTTTCGGAAAAAAACTTTCATAATAAAATATTTTCATAAAACGTTTCAGCCCCTGTTTCCCCTCTCAGGGGCTGAACTTCCAAGAACACTGAAACATGTATTTTTTATTTAAAACTGAAAAGTCAGATACCAATTTTCATAGATGTAGCTTTAAAATGCTTTAGTAGTTCTTTAATAATGCTTTATTTTCGGAAAAAACTTTCATAATAAAATATTTTCATAAAACGTTTCAGCCCCTGTTTCCCCACTTAGGGGCTGAATTTCCAAGAACACTGAAACATGTATTTTTTATTTAAAACTGAGAAGCCAGATACCAATTTTCATAGATGTAGCTTTAAAATGCTTTAGTAGTTCTTTAATAGTGCTTTATTTAAGGAAAAAAACTTTCACCCACAATTTCACCTCAATGGGAGTTAAATTTCGTAACGTGCTGAAACATACCAGTTTTCGTAACTCTAGCTTCACAATTGCCTTAACAGCGACATGTGTGTGAAATACTTCAATATCTGGAGATATTTAGTTATATTTCGGCGAGTTCGGTAACAGAATTTGGCTGACAGTTAAGACACTTCAAATTTTACGAGGAGGAGTTTGAAACTGAAGCTTTTTTTTTTTTTTAGCAGTTTCAAGTAACAGGTTTTACAGGATGGTGGAGGGCTGAAGTTTTACCAATTAGAGTATGGCCTTAGATGTTAGGCTTGTTTGAGATAATGCTCTAAACTTGGGGAAGCTGCGGGCACAGAGACACAGTTCGCACATTTCGTAAAATTTGCAATTCAGGTTTTTATTTACCGCAGATCATCATGCGAGCACCTTTACGAATAGGTTTAAATGAACCTGACTTCTTTCGAAACTTAAAAGTTTTGCTTTGGCTTACTTGATTAACACTCTGGGATTTATACCATTCTTTCTTATATAATGATTACAGTTATATAATTTCGCAACTATGCCATACTTAGATGTTTGACTCTATTTTCATGAATTTCAGCTGATGTTGCTACAAGGCGTAAATGATACTGCAGACCGGCCTCGATGACCAAGCGGTTCTAGGCGCTTCAGTCCGGAACGGCGCGACTGCTACGGTCGCAGGTTCGAATCCTGCTTCGGGCATGGATGTGTGTGATGTCCTTAGGTTAGTTAGGTTTAAGCAGTTCTAAGTTATAGGGGACTGATGTTCTCAGATGTTAAGTCCCATAGTGCTCAGAGCCATTTTTGATACTAGAGTGCGACCACCCCTTAGATCGACAATGAGCCATCATTATTGTCAAGATTCACACATTCGCCAAACCTCCCACAGTTATATTTGTTTATTTAATATTTTCTCGAATAAAGGAAACTGTAGCAAGGTTTCAAGTTTTTGCCACTGGGTATGTGGGAATAGCGTACTGGAGGATTTTTGGGGAGGGTTGAAAATATTGAAATACATGTTCGTGGAAATGAAATGAAAAGAACATGATTGTTAAACCGACTACTCCCGAAATACAGTGAATGCCGGTTCTTACCGCACTCTGGCACACCTTTTATGTAGTCATAGGTTCAACATCTCTGACTAGTTTTCACTTGTACCATTTTATGTGATTGTGTGTTTACTGCTTGATCCCTATCGACCTCTTCGTATCACACCTGTTAAAACTAATTAGCTTGATACATACAGGGTGAATCATAATTAATAGATAAAAGTGACACGGATGGTAAAGTACTTTAATGAAATATTGTCCTAGCCAGTACAATGTATTCGAAATGTAAACTTTTCGATTAAATACGCATATAATTAGGTTCAAAGAGTTATCGACAGGTGCAGAAGAAACTACAGAATTGCCCCAGGGAAGTGTGTTTGGAACTTTGAAGCTAATTTTGTCTATTGAGTACCTGTGACTACGTATGGAGAAAACTATACAGATGTTCAGTAAGAGCATGACAAGGATTCAAACTAGTGCAAAGATTGGCCACTTTTTTTAATGTTTCGGAATTGTAAATCTGTGGGGTGGCCGAGCGGTTCTAGGCGCTACATTCTGGAACCGCGCGACCGCTACGGTCGCAGGTTCGAATCCTGCTTCGGGCATGGATGTGTGTGATGTCCTTAGGTTAGTTAGGTTTAAGTAGTTCTAAGTCTAGGGGACTGATGACCTAAGAAGATAAGTCCCATAGTGCTCAGAGCCATTTGAACCATTTGTAAATCTGTGTACAGTATTTCACAAATTGTAGGAATTTCGTATCCTATGACTACAATATCAATGAGTCACAACTGGAGTTAGATAACTAATGGAAATAACTATGTATAAAAATTCGAGGGGATACGAAGGGAAGAAAAAAATGGTTCAAATGGCTCTGAGCACTATGCGACTTAACTTCTGAGGTCATCAGTCACCTAGAACTTAGAACTACTTAAACCTAACTAACCTAAGGACATCACACACATCCATGCCCGAGGCAGGATTCGAACCTGCGACCGTAGCGGTCGCGCGGTTCCAGACTGTAGCGCCTAGAAACGCTCGGCTACCCCGGCTGGCCGAAGGGAAGGCTGAGAATTTTTAAAACGTAGAGAATATTTTAAAAAGAACTTTGAATGATTTTATTCTTTCTCAAAATATTCCCGTTAAACATCAATACGTTTTTGTATTCGAGGAAACCAATCCTTAAAGCAATGACGCCATGCTTCCTGAGGCGCTTCAGAAACTATGTTTTTGTAATGTTCCACTGCTTCATCTAATGAAGAAAAGTGATTCTATTCATTTTTGGAAAAAAGAAAAAAGGTTCTAGGTCAGAACTGCATAGTGAAGGGTCTATGGTGTTGTGAAGGTTACCCCGCCAGTCTAGGTTGCATCGGGAATTTTTATTGTTAATTTAATTTCTTTATGTACGTTCACTTTCGGTACCCAAGTACCAACTGTTTTGGCGTAACTGCCGGGAGGAATCCTCATATTAGCATAAAACTTTGTACTGCTAAAAAGCGCTTACAGAGAAAGTGCCTCCGCGTTGTGTGTGAGTGGTCAGTGACGAGTGTTTAGTGGGGGATAATTTAAAAAGAAAAGACTAATATTAATGAATAAATGCAATAATTTTACTAGCTGTGTGACCGGTTACGAAGTCTCGTAACCGGTTGGCCGTGACTATTATTAGCACGCAATCTGATTGCATAAAATAAAAATAAAGAATGACAAGGAATTTCCATTAACACAATTGATTATTTAAGTCCCTTGCAACTATAAACGCTACGAAACCACAAAGCACAAGTGTAACTGTTCTGTGTATGGTTGTGTGACTCAACGTACATGTATCTGGCTCGGTTCTTTCTCAATACGACAAAATATTTTAAACACTATTTACAATGCACTAATTGAAAAATCAGAAATACTATAATTGCACATAGAAACCGGAATTAAAAGTCTAATAAATGAACACGAGCCAGATGCTTTGTTGACTGTACCTGTGAGCAAGAGGGATTGTTATTAATGAAAACTGTAATACCGTTTTACCTCATTATATATTGACGAAAATATTCGATTACACCAGCATCATAAATCAAAAGCCCATCTTCTTTCTGAAATATATTCTGACAATTGCATCTTCTTCCATCTATACATTACAAAATGTATGTGAAATTATGGGACTTAACTGCTAAGGTCATCAGTCCCTAAGCTTACACACTACTTAACCTAAATTATCCTAAGGACTAATACACACACCCATGCCCGAGGGAGGGCTCGAACCTCCGCCGGGATCAGCCGCACAATCCATGACTGCAGCGCCATAGACCGCTCGGCTAATCCCGCGCGGCTATACATTACACCAACCGAACAGTACAACATTTCAGTCAACACTCAGATCATCTACTCTCTTGCCCAACAGAACAATAACTGCTCTCGACATCCTCTGAACTATTACTTCGCCAGTGGAGGCGGCGGAATAATAATCTTTGGCGCAATCTCTGGCGCTGTGACTCAGCTTAGCCACCTTTCAGTGTGGAACAGGTGTCACGAGCTGGCTGCGGAACGCGATGAGAGCAGACCCTTTCTGGTCCTAGCTCTGAACGAAGCATGATGTCTTTCCTGTCCTCTGTCTCCTGATGGTTCTCGGACTTGGTTCCGCTACCGAAAGACACCTACCATGACCTACCTGTCCGGTTGATTGTTTGTTCTGCAGCCCCAGGGCGCACCCACTTGTACTCTGTGCACTCGAACAGATTGACGGTTTTGGCTTTTAAAGCTTTTTTTCTATTTCAGAGACTCCTTTCTGCACCTATACAGTGCTGACCTTTAGGGCAAAGTTCCTAGCGACTGGAAACAAGCGCAGGTGACTCCTGTATACGAGAATGTTAAAAGAATAAGCCAGTAAAATTACAGACTAATATCCTCAACATCTGTTTGCTGTAGAATAACTGAACATATTCTACGTTCGGATGCAATAAATTTCCGTGAGACAGAAAAGCTCCTCTCCACAAATCGGCACGAATTTGGAGAGCATCACTCGTATGGAACTCAGCTTGCCCTTTCCTCGGCCAATATCCTGCGAACCATGGAAGAAGGGCAACAGATGAATTCCATATTCCTAAATTTCCAGAAAGCGTTTGTCTTGTTGCATCACTGCAGAGTGTTAAAGAAGGTCTGAGCATACATATTAGATACCCAGATATGTGAGTGGCTGAAGATTTTTTATGTGATGTTCCTCGTCGTCCTCAACAGCAAGTGTTTATCAGAGACAACGGCATTGTCAGCAGTGTCCCAGGAGAGTGTCACAGGACTTACTTTCTTTACACATAAATGATTTGACTGGCAGGATGGGCAGGAATTTGCATCTGTTTTCTGCTGACGCAGTGGTGTAGCGGAAAGTGTCGCCGTTTAATGACTGTAGAAGAATCCAAGATGACTTAAACAAAATTTCTAGTTGGTGCGGTGAATGTCAGGTTACGCTAAATGTAGAAAAACGTAAGTTAATGCAGCCGAGTAGGAAAAACAAATCCTGTAATGTTATAACACAGCATTGGTAGTGCGCTGCTTGAGAAACTCACGTCGTTTAAATATCTAGGTGTAATGCTGCAAACTGAGTTGCAATGAAACGAGTACGTAAGGGCGGTACTAGGATAGGTAAACGTTTCGACTTCGATTCCTTGGGAGAATTTTAGGGAAGTGTAGTACTTCTATGAACTAAGCAGCGTATAGAATCTTACTATATTGTTGCGAACCATTCCAGAGTACTGCTCGAGGCGTCGGGATCTCCACCAGATCGGATTACGGGGAAGACATCGAAGCAATTCAGAGACGGCTGTTGTATTTGTTACCGGAAGGTTCGAACAACATGCGATTAAAACGGGGATAGTTCAGAAACTCAAATGGGAATACCTGGCAGAAGGCGACGTTCTTTTCCCTGGACACTACTGAAAAAATGTAGAGAACCGACATTTTAAACTGACTGCTATCCGATCCCACTGCTGCAAACGTACATTCTGCCTCAAGACCACGAAAATAACGTAAGAGAAATTAGGGCTATTACGGAGGTTCTGTTTGCGAGTGGAACAGGAAAGGAAATGACTAGTAGTGGTACAAGGTATCCTCTTGCAGAGTATATATGTAGATGTGGATGGAGATTCAGCTACTCAGTTGCTACCTGTATTTTATGCGACGATACGTTGTCGTGGTGTAACATTATTTTCATTTTGAGAGTTTTTCACGAACTTTTTCAAAAGTTTCAAGTAAACAGACATTTCTGTACCAATTGCTAGCAAAGGTACGCCTAGCTTCTAATGCTGTAGTAACAATATAACCAGTTTTAGAAACAAAGTAGCAAACTTTTCTTACCAGCATTGCTAATTCATTGGACTTTTGCAGGGTTAGTAGGTTGTGCTCGGAAGATCTACTGAACTGCTTGGCTTTTCTTCCCGGGGTCATAACAATAAATCCAAGTTTCATTACCAGTGACGATATTCCAAACCAAATTTAAAGTGCCGCCTTAGAATTTTTTCAGAGTTTCTCTGTACCAGTCACTGCGTTATTGTTTTTGATCGCGAGTGACTTTATACAGAATCAATCGAAAGAAAGTATTTTCACGTCTGACTGTTGATGTAAAATATTTGGGATTTGACTCATACCAGTGCCCAATGTTACCCGAATAAATTCATAAGATGTCCGTCGATCTTCTTCAAGTACTGCTCAAACAGCGGGAATATTTTCGTCAGTAAAAGCAGCCCTTCGGCGCCCTTCACAAAATTCGTCACTACGAAAACACCGATTTATTTTAAATACGCTGTACCAGTTATAAATTATTACCTTCGGCTGGGCTTCTTCGCTAAGTGTATTTACAAGCCGATATTCACATTATTTAGGCGTTAACGACTTATTAAAGTAGTAAAAAAATGTTAACCCGGAAATATTCTCTAGTCAAATTCATTTTTCGGTGCTTACAAAAATTTTGAATAATTGTTTATTTAGTTATTTTACGTGTTAAGGTCATTAAATTATTACAAATCTAGTAGAGCGTAATTAACACAGAGATATTAATGACATAGAAAGTATCAATGAAATAAAGACAGAAATTAATATCAATGAAAATACAAGGATTAATATGTATTACAAGAATTTAAAATATAGACAAGTAGAAGTAAAAAAAGAGCAAGATAATTCAGTTCACATTCTGTGGAGAGCCCAGAATTCGGCAGTTTTTACTGTTGTTTTGTTAACTGCAACAAGATCACCTGTAGTACGTCTGTCCGGCAGATTCCTGCAGATTAGCAGATGTTGTTGGTCTGCAGGTCACCTCAATGGCAAATTTCATCATGGCTGCTGAAGTCCCATTTCTGAAGTTGACTCTGCATCATGATGCCTTAGTTTTTATTCTCTTTAGCATCTTCCTGCTGGTTCGTCTTTCACATTCGTTCAGTGTGCCTGAGGCGAAGAAATTCGCCAAAGTTCGCCTCGGCGAGGTGAAGCCATTGTTTTAGGTGTCTCCATGAGGCTGTTCCTCGATTCGAAACTTGGTAGTTGAAGCACGTGTCCAAACAAAGGATGTCTGGGATCAGTTTCCTGTTTCCTCTCCTCCACTTCTGCAGCCAATTTCCTCCGAAATCTTCGTGGCTTCCGTAATTTGGCGAAGTGTCCATAAGCTGGCCGTAGACAGCCTCTCACAAGGTCTCTACTCTCGTTCGAAGCCGTACCGACCTGTTTGGCAGGCAGAGATTTTTGCCACACTGCTGCAGAATATTCTGCTGCTGTGAAACATGGTGCCCAGACAGATGTTCGGAGCACTTTCTTTTAATCGCATCACACGTTTCTTGTAAGTTTGTGGACGTTGTTGTTAAACTTACAGAGAATTGATAATTAACAAACTATTAGAGAAAATCAAACAAACAAACTACACAGCAATCACCCTGCAAAACATTAGTAAGTAGCTGTCAAATATAAACAAATTTTATTTGTTTTTGGAACCATGGCATTCTAAAATTTTTCTGAGTATCTCTTGCATAAATGTTCAGTCGTAGGTAAATCAAATGGCAGGCTTCGACTGACTGATAAGAGACTGGGGAAATGGAATAAGTCTACAGGGCAAAACACTGTAGCGTTCCGATATAGAATATTAATGAAGTGTGTGCAACTCATAACGAACAGGACTAAGAGGGGATACAGCGCGTATGCAAATAGGCACAGCACAGATGGTCATAGGTTTGTTTGACCCTTGAGAGGCTGTCACGGAAGTGTTGAAAAATGAGAACAAGCGGCCGCTTCAATATAGATGTCAATAATCCCAAGAAAGCTCACTTCAGGCGTGTGTCCACAAGCAAGTAAACCTTGGTAAGTCGTTTGCAGCAGCTACTTTCGCAAGTTTTCTGGCGTGGAAAACCCCCAGCGAGTCGACTTCTGCAAGTCCCATCAACTTCCAGATGCAGTTTCCGCATGTTCTGGAAATAGTTTCTTGCATCCTGCTGCAAGTAGCTGCTGAATATGCCTCTTGCTTGTATTTGTCTCAAACTTGAAGAAGTTCTGTGTGTCACACTTGTACGAAAATATGTGTGGAAAAGGAGATTAGCGCAGAAACAGGTATGCCGAAAGAAATGTAGCACTGGACGCCTAGATATATACAGAAATATACAGAGTCGTCAGGAACAGTCTGAAATCCTTGTAAGGATGTTCCAGGACGGGAAGTGCTTGGAAATAATTGGTACGAAAAAAATTCGAGTTAATTAACAAGATGAGGGATAGGTTGGAGAGATTCGATGTGCTCTTGAGTAAGACAGCGTTACAGTCTTAACAAATTCCAGTGGTGGAACAAGTTGCTATTACCGAATATGAGCAGGAGAAATGCATGGTGTACACTGATGGATTGGAAGGTAGTTGACTGGTATGGAGGAGGATATGGAGCGAATAAACCAGATGATAAAGGAACAATTGGGTGACACTGTAAAGCACCTTGCTAAACGTAATCTTGAAAATATGTTACGAGAAATGTGTGGGTCATCTGGAAAATCCGGTAGCATCCGATCAGAATCTCTTATCCAAATCCCAGAGTTACAATCCGTGGTCGCATTTCATTAACAACATGAATGCATCAACCAACCAGAATGTGAAAGCACTTACTTGAGGAATTGACTAACCACAAAACCAAATTAGATAGCTGTATACGGAGTAAGGAAGGCACAGAGCAAACACCAGACGCTTTGAAAGTCATGATTAATGATGCAGTCCAAGATTTCAGCCCACAGCTCTGGGCGTAGGTATTAGTTCCTCAGTACAAAGGGAGACTGGCTGGGTGAAGGAGTGTGAACAGTTATGAAACTAGTTTGGAGAACGTGAAATGTTTTGATTATGGGGTTTAGTTGTCAGACAAGAAATTCCAAATTTTTAAAGTTAACAGCAAATTACTTCAGCCAGAGGCTTGGACAATGCAGTTCGACTATTCCTTGCCTCCCTATTGCGCAGGAAGACCATGAATGGATTTCGTGAGCAGTTACTTCGACAGTAAAGCATCAGAAGGGTTGTGACTGATAATTCGTTGAATTTCATTATGCACAGAATTCAAGGAAGGGTTGCTAGCAGTGCACTGGTCATCTATGGAATATGACTGACTTAAACAAGGGATATTGGAATTACAGATGCAAGGAGAGGCTGACTCTTGCAACCCACTGAAGTTACTAAGCCGTCCAGAGTGTACGAATGCTTAACTCGATGAGGTTTAACTTAACTGAGATCAAACGGTCGTGTTGTATTAAGTTACATTCAAAATAAAGATAGGGACTGACTGGGAGAGAGATAGAAAATTTATGTAAATTTAGATGTTGGTTAGAGGAGAGGCGGTATGTTGTGAGTAAGGCCGAGAATGAAACTAAGGAGTGGAATAGTGATTCTCACCTGGGCCTGCACCTATTAGACTCGAGACTTCCAGGGAAGTATAGAGGATCAGGGAGGAGACGGTATCCAATCTGGAAAGAGAGCGTTGGCAATGAGATGGAGAAAATACGTTGTGGTGAAACGAGGAGGCAGAGTTATTAATTTAGGGAACACGTAGGGGAGTCTCAAAAACTGTAAATAATATCTGTTGAGGCTGTTTGAAGTTAGAATAGATGTAGTACTGATGTAAGGATATTGGGACCATCCGCCTGAGTTGCGGTTCGTATGTGGCGAAAGTAATGGATAAAAGGAAGTTGGTTACAAATAGTTTAGTCATGACCGTGACAGTAGGTATGTTAATAAGTTTTATTTCATTTCCTCTTCTACTACCTTCTTCCTATAATGTGTTAAGAATAAGGTATTAGAATAGAATTAGGACTTTTTTGATAATTTAAGTTTCAGTGTTTCAGTGTCTTGACAGTAATTGTGTCTCATTAAGATATGCTCTAATGTTCACTTTCTGCAGTTCACGTAGGTGATAACTAGTTATGATGATGAATAAAAAGAAGAAAGGATACACTGGAATGAAGTGGTGGTATTGAGATAAAAAAAAGGAAATTTGTGTTGTGCAGCTTACTTAGAGGAGAAACGCCAGAGAATCAAATTGTAATCCAAGGATGAAGGATGAAAACAAAAACTAAAAGAAGAGGCAACACAAGGGGACAAAGAACGGAAAATCATATGGCACGCACCATGTAGTTAATATTAGGCCATTTATAGAGTAATATTGAGGGTGAGCTTAACGGGAGATGAACTTCATGAAAGAATTCATCTTGATTGTCCTTTTGAGAAACTGAGTTCTGTGATTTTGTGAGATATGACATTCCTGATATTGAATTGTTTGAAAGAATAATTACCGTGATACGTGAGGGATAAATTAGTTTCAGTTACTCTTGTCAGGTGAAAGGAAATTTGTGCCATGGTAATTCTAGCCCTCTCTGATTCATCATAGGCATCATTGTTTCTGTTTCGCCTTGAAAAAATAATGTCAGAGTACTTTGAAGATAGGTAAAGAAACTTACATATGGCTAGGTTTAGTAAAGATTGTTATTTAGGAATTAGAGTAGTTAAATGTGAGGATCATGTGACGTCAGATTTCGGTTATGTGACGTAACTGATTTTGTCAAATAGACTTCGAGCGAAGGAAATTCATTGGGGATAGTTGAAGATTTTACTAGCAAGCCTGATATAGGTTTTCCGTGATTTCCCTAAATCGCTCCAGGCAAATGCCGGGATGGTTCCTTCGAAAGGGTACGGCCGACTTTCTTACCCGTCCTTTCCTAATCCGATGAGACCGATGACCTCGCTGTCTGGTCTCCTCCACAAAACAACCCAACCCAACTAGCAAGCAGAAGGGTCACATATGTTTTGCTTCACCGAGAGGTTGCTCCAAAGAACATTTTTTTTGTGATTCGTGATTGGTGGGTTCAGGGCCTTCAGAAGTAGATGGACGGGTGTGTGGTTGTTTGTCCACGTCAAAGGAAAGCTGTGACTCAAGTGTTTGGTATTTGTCTACACCATAGGGTGTAAGGACTGTGAGGAATAAAAAGAATGTAGGAGTTTGTGTTCATTGTGCTGAAGCCAACAGGCGATATTCGTGCCTGTCATGTTGTGAGAGGAGGCTAGTAAATGCCAAATTAAGGTGATCAAGACGAAGAGCCATGATTTATTGTCGAATGATGAAACTGTTTAATATGTTATTCTTTCTGTTCAAAATGGATTGCGATTACGTCGCCAAATCAGTGAAGGAGAATTTACAGAAGGAAACGTGGATTGTGAATCACGAGTGGGAGTGAAATCCAAAATTATAGACAGACCAGCAAACAGTGCAATGGGATGCCAAACGGAAATAAGTAAAAGATAGGTAAACAACAAATGAACCCTTTTGCAGGTATGGTGAGGTAGGGTAAACAGATAAATCTTGCGAAAATGCATAGAAATTAAGAGGTTATGAAAAGTAAAAGTTTGTTACGATGTAATGGAATCTTTCATTGCTTTCGGTACGTCTCAGATAAAGATTTTTAAAAATATTTTTCTAAATCGTGGAAGGTGGAGAAGTCAAGGAGATGAGCAAATTAATTCCATTGTGCGACACGTTCCGATGCACAGACCAAGTTAGAACCATGAGAAAGAAAAGGACACCAGATGGGAAAGGTAAACTAATGCTAAGTGGAGGTATGAAATTGTACAGCACTGCCAGATACCGAAGAGAGAAAAAATACCCAGACTGTTGTAGAAAATGAGGTTTAAGAGAGAGAATCCTTGGTGTTGTTCAATAAATTGTGTTGCGAGGCTACCAGCGTTAATTACGGGTATGACAACGTTGAATGAGTGTGAGATGAATGTTTCTGTGGAGGTCAGACCAAAATACGTTTTCCTTTCTTACCGGTCAACCCTTTTGTTTTTTTCGCCCATGACATGTTGACTAGGGAGGCCGAATCCAGTTTCGCAGTGTAACGTCCCCAGTGTCGATTTCGTTTGCGATGGCGGAGGTGATGTGTCAGCCTGGTCTGGGCGTCCTCATCCCATTTCATTTCCTGGCTGATACAAATCAATCTTGAGATTAAGCAACTTCATTTCCTTTTTAGTTCTAATTTTTTCCTTTCCATCAGTATTTATATTTATTTAGCGTTTGGCTAATACAGACATGTCATGAAATTAAGTTACATATACATATGTACATATTGATACACAAGAAACTTAAACTTATCTTTACAACTGAATATCCAGTCCTTCAATCCAGCGCACTGCATCTGGAGTTGCTGGCAGGAAGTCCTCTTTGGCGCCGTGATAGGCTCGAATCCTGCATTCACTGACAAAGTGGTGAACAGTTTGGTATGGAGCCCCACAGTTACAGGCTGGATCAGGCAGCTTCTTCCACTTAAAGAGAGCATCCCTGCATCGGCCACGGCTGGTACGGATTCTGTTGAGAGTAGTCCTGGTCTTGCGTGGTAGGTCGAGTCCACTTGGAAGTTTAGCACCTGAGAAGATGTTATGCAGGTGCACATCTGTCACTGCTTCACACCGACCTTTCCATTCTTCAGGAGGTTTCAAATCCTTAGCAACCATGTCAGCAGCATCGCACAGAGTTGGATGGCGTGATTTCAGTCTCTTACGATTTAAAAGTGGCAGGTCGCTATGCACGGGTAGGTTAGAATTCCTGGAGATCTTGTGGAATTCTCTTATAAGGGCAGTACATCTGCGTAGATCAGGAGGCATTATACCGGTTACCAGTGGAGGCCAATAAATTGAGGTAGATCTGATTGCGCCAGACATTATGCGCATGTCGTATTCAGCTGGGTATCAACAAACCTTGTATGATGACTGTTCGTCCAAACAGGTGCACAATACTCAGCACTTTAGTACACCAAGCCCAGAGCTGAAGATCGCAGGGTGGTTGCTGAAGATCACCAGGTAGTTCCGCATAGCTTACGGAGGTTCCATCAGTAGATGAGTGGTTATGAGGTTCTTCAATGATGTCTTTTCGTAGTTTTATCATGTACTTAGGATTAAGAGTAATGCATGTGATGTTCTGGGGGGTACCTTTCTTCACAAAGTTCGGTTCACTTGCCTGTGTTGTGGGAGACGAATTGAGGGGGTGCCCCACTAGATGGACCCGGACACTGCGCCGGAGACTATAGGAACTGCATGGGCATCCGAGAATCCTGCAAGACGCAGAGGATATCGCTTTTGTTTGATTCCAGCCATGTCGGGCGATGTCACCTTTCCTATAGACGCAACGCGTGGAAGATACAGAGGGGCAGCGCCATGATGTTAACTTTAGCTTTCAGTTGCGGAGAGCGAATGTGTGGACGTCAGATAGGCTGTTTTTGAGTCTGTTCTGAAACAGAGGAATGCAGACAGCCGGGCTTTCAGGCTTGATAGCATCTTCTGGGGTCTCCGAATAACACGTTTAGTATCTGGCTAAATTCTTGTGGTAGAGAAAGTGGAGCACTAACTTCTGTTGGACTCACTGGTGAGAAAATGAATTCTGCGCAGATATTGGGCGATTGGATGGGGGCGATGTAAGGACGCACCACTCTGAGGCTAGCTGGAGAGCTGGAGTCTTGAAGCACTGGCTACTCAGGGTTAGAACTTCGCAGAGGACGGATTGAGTGAGCTATTCGCTGTTCATGTTGTGGAACTTAGAAAGTTTTCGGTAAGCAGTAGCTTGCTACTACACTACTCGCCATTAAAATTGCTACACCAAGAAGAAATGCAGATGATAAACAGGTATTCATTGAACAAATATATTATACTAGAACTGACATGTGATTACATTTTCGCGCAATTTGGGTGCATAGATCCTGAGAAATCAGTACCAAGAACAACCACCTCTGGCCGTAATAACGGCCTTGATAAGCCTGGGCATTGAGTCGAACAGAGCTTGGATGGCATGTACAGGTACTGCTGCCCATGCAGCTTCAACACGATACCACAGTTCATCAAGAGTAGTGACTGGCGTATTGTGACGAGCCAGTTGCTCGGCCACCATTGACCAGACGTTTTCAATTGGTGAGAGATCTGGAGTATGTGCTGGCCAGGGCAGCAGTCGAACATTTTATGTATTTAGAAAGGCCCGTACAGGACCTGCAACATGCGGTAGGGCATTATCCTGCTGAAATGTAGAGTTTCACAGGGATCGAATGAAGGGTAGAGCCACATCTGAAATGTAACGTCCACTGTTCAAAGTGCCGTCAATGCGAACAAGCGGTGACCGAGACGTGTAAACAATGGCACCCTGTACCATCACGCCGGGTGATACGCCAGAATGGCGATGACGAATACACGCTTCCAATGTGCGTTCACCGCGATGTCGCCAAACACGGATGCGACCATCATGATGCTGTAAACAGAACCTGGATTCATCCGAAAAAATAACCTTTTGCCATTCGTGTACCCAGGTTCGTCGTTGAGTACAGCAGTGCAGGCGCTCCTGTCTGTGATGCAGCGTCAAGGGTAACCGCAGCCATAGTCTCCGAGCTGATAGTCCATGCTGCTGCAAGCGTCATCGAACTGTTCGTGCAGATGGTTGTTGTCATGCAAACGTCCCCATCTGTTGACTCAGGGATCGAGACGTGGCTCCACGATCCGTTACAGCCATGGGGATAAGATGCCTGTCATCTCGACTGCTAGTGATGCGAGGCCGTTGGGATCCAGCACGGCGTTCCGTATTACCCTCCTGAACCCACGGATTCCATATTCTGCTAACAGTCATTGGATCTCGACCAACGCGAGCAGCAATGTCGCGTTACGATAAACCGCAATCGCGATAGGCTACAATCCGACCTTTATCAAAGTCAGAAACGTGATGGTACGCGTTTCTCCACCTTACACGAGGCATCACAACAACGTTTCACGAGGCAACGGCGGCCAACTGCTGTTTGTGTATGAGAAATCGGTTGGAAACTTTCCTCATGTCAACACGTTGTAGGTGTCGCCACCGGCGCCAACCTTGTGAGAAAGTTCTGTAAAGCTAATCATTTGTATATCACAGCATCTTCTTCCTGTCGGTTAAATTTAGCGTCTGTTGCACGTCATCTTCGTGGTGTAGCAATTTTAATGGCCAGTACTGTATTAGAGCCGAACATTTGCCATCTGCATCGAGTGGTATCTCAGACTTCATGTCCGACCACCGATAGACGACGGACGCTGGCTGCGGTAGTTACACCTGGATTTGCATCCGCCGCTGGGTGACGAGGGGAGGGCGAGAATTGCAGCCACACCGCACCGTCTGTCGCCGTAACCAACGAGTCAGCTTCGGTAAGAAGTGCGCGATGCAAAGAATTGAATTACTGATGGAAGGAAGAGAGATGGGCTTCAAGTGAGGATAACTTAACAGAAATACGGGTAAAGCGGTGAACCGATGTTAGGCAAATTGTGCACATCTGCTGTCTTTCTTTTCTTATTCTGTCAGAGCTAAGTAATCATTCATTTGCTGAATTATATTCGTGACAGCGCGTACCGAGGCGTTAGAAAACAAGTAATTCTGCTGGCTCGCTTCCTCAATCCAACCACTGTATTGCATCCACTAGTTGTGAATCAATGTAAATTTTTATCTGTTTCTCATGGTCTCATGACAAAGAAGCAGTTATGTGAATCCCGATTTTTCATTTAACAGATTATATATCACTTAAATTATTGTAGCAGTACCACTAACCACCATAGCTTAGTTGTTACGGCAATCGTCATAGTCAATTTATTTTTCAGCAACTTACGAGCGTTTCTTTGGACGGAGCAGTTTCTGTGACAGTTAACTGTATGGGGCCCCTGAATCACAGAATCCAGAGCGTCAGGGACTAAGACTATCAAATGTGTTACTTCGTGAGTACGAGGGCAGCATGGCAGCTAACAATAGGAGCACAAACCACAAAGGAGACGAAGTTAGGATATTCTGCTACCTTTGAAGCGAAAAAACGCATGACGGACGAAGTAGGAAGGACATAAAACGCCGACTAACACATGGAAAGAGCCGGCCAGTGTAACCGAGCGGTTCTAGGCTCTTCAGTCTGGAACCGCGCGACCGCTACGGTCGCAGGTTCGAATCCTGCCTCGGACATGGATGTGTTTGATGTCCTTAGGTTAGTTAGGTTTAAGTAGTTCTAAGATCTAGGGGATTGATGACCTCCGATTTTAAGTCCCGTAGTGCTCAGAGCCATTTTTGAACAGGGAAAGAAGGCAATCCTATCCTAAATATGTCTGCTAGTATCAAACATTGGGCTTAATTTGAGGATAAAATTCGTCAGAATGTACGTTTGGAGCACAACATTGTATGGAAGCGAATTATGAACGCTGGAAAAACCAGAAAATCGAAGCGTTTGATACGTACTGATACACACTGACGTCACAAAAGTCATAGGATACTTCTTAATATCATGTCGGCCCACCTTTTACCCGGATTGGTGCAGCAGCTTAACGTGGCATGCACTCAAGAAGTCGCTGGTAGTCACCTGCAGAAGTACTGAGCAATGCTGCTTCGGTGACACGGTGCATTGTCATCCATAAAAATTCCATCCTTGTGTGGGGACATGAAGTCCATGAATGCCTCCAATTCGCGTCCAAGTACTAAACATAAACATTTCCAGTCAACGAGTGGTTCAGTTGGACCGGAGTACCCAGTCCATTCCATGTAAACACAGCCCAAACCATTATGGAACCACCAGCAGCTTGCACAATGTCTTGTTGACAACTTGAGTCCATGGCTTCGTGGGGTCTGCGCCACACTGGAACCATGCCCTCAGTTCTTAGCAAGTGAAATGGGGACTCAACTGATCAGGTCAAGCTTTTCCAGTCATCTAGAGTCCAAATGATATGGTCACGAACCCAGGGAAGGCGCTGCATGCAATGTCATGCTGTTGGCAAAGGTACTCGCGTCATTTGTCTGTTGTCATATCCCATTAACAGATAGGTTCGTCGTATGTCCCACATTGTGTTCGTCGTATGTGCCACATTGATTTCTGCGGTTGTTTTACGCAGTGTTGTTGGTCTGTTAGCAGTGACAACTCTACGCAAATGTTGCTGCTCTCGATCGTTAAGTGAGGGTCAAATATTTGGTTTTCCATCACACTCCTGACACTGTGGACCTCGAAATATTGAATTTCCTAGCGATTTGCGAAATGGAGTGTCCCATGCAACTAGCTCCAACTATCGTTCCGCATTCGAAGTCTGTTAATTCCCGTCATACGGCCATAATCATAACGGAAACCTTTTTACATTAATCTCCTGGGTATAAATGACAGTTCTGCCAATGGACTGCCCTTTTGTACCTTGTGCACACGATACTACCGCCATCTGAATATGAACGTATCACTACCCCATTATATCCGTACGCGGGTCCATAAGCATTTGTGTGAGTCAAAGAACATGTAACGATGTTTTCGTTTGCTAGGGTAGCTTTATATTCGCCTTCGGCTCACCGCTGTACACAACTCTGCTGCCTGTGTCTGAGAGCGTGCCAACTTGTATAGATGTTCGTTTTGTGATGCTGAAATGGACACACTGAAGCTATTAATGATTTATGGCGAGATTGTTACTTGCTTCCGTCGTCTTCGCATAATTTCTGTATATGTTAAGTGATTTTCCAGGTATGACTTCTGAAATTTTCCTGGCGTATTTCTTCTTCCGGCAATTTTCGGGTTTGCACCTCGATCCCATCAACATTCTGCCTCGATATTTCTGCCCAGAGACGGCCGGTCGTCCTCAGGTGAGTAGACGAAGTACTGAAGACACCTGATGCAGTCATGATATTTATAGCGAATTCCGCGCATGCGAATCTTACTGGCGGTCAATGGCGCATGCGTTAGGAGGTGACATGCGCGAGGCAGCCAAGTAGTGTGTGCTGCCCTCAGTGGTGAGGAAAGAACAGTCTAATCACTGAGTATCGACTGAACGTGTCGATTCCACTGTGACCGCCTAATTTTAATAATTGGATTCCAATTTTTATCCAGCTGAAAGCTGTTATCACGATTCATTAATGACAGAGTCCCAGAAAGTGGAAACCGGTGCTAAAATGTTGGTGTTATTGTATTACATTGAATGTCCCATAGAAATGCAATGTTCTGCTACTGCTGATTTCAAGGGTTACTTCAGACGGGCGTGTCTTTCGTTTTCTACACAGCGTTCCTGGCTCGTTCGTGTCGTCTGACCTGTATATGCCGCACCACACTCACAGGGACTTTTATAAACACTCGCCTTCTTTAATTGTAAATCACCTTTAACGGATCCGACTGAGACCCTCCTTTTGCTGGCGGGCCTATTTTAGAAGATACGTTTTCGGCATATGGAAGCAACACAGTCGATTTATAGTCATCAATATCCTCAGAGCGTTGCTTCTTGTTATTATAATTGTGCATGGCATTCCATATATGACGTAAAGTATAGCCATTCTCTTTAAAAACCTTTTCCAGATGCATTAATTCTTCATATATATGAAGATACTAACTGTTATCGAAAGAACAGATACCATTGATGACCGTGCAGCTTTTCTAGAATAAAAGATAGTTAATTGAAAGCCTCAGTTGCCGACAGGTGTTGTTGATATTCCTCGATGGGGACAACTGACAATGTGTGCCCCGACCGGGACTCGAACCCGGGATCTCCTGCTTACATGGCAGACGCTCTATCCATCTGAGCAAGGGACAAGTCCCTGCAGTCGCGCTATTCATCTTTGCCCTCGGTGGCTCAGATGGATAGAGCATCTGTCATGTAAGCAAGAGATCCCGGGTTCGAGTCTCAGTCGGGGGCACACATTTTCAGCTGTCCCCATAGACATAGATCAACAACACCTGTCGGCAGCAGAGGGTTTCAATTAATTATCATTAATTCTTCCCTGTGAGTGTGGAGCGGTATATATAGATCAGAACGGTCCAGGAACGCTGTGTAGAACAGGAAAGACACACCCGCCTGCGGCAATCCTTAAGATCAGCAGTATCAGAACATTGCATTTCCATGGGACATTCAATGGAATACAATATCACCAACATTTTAGCACCGATTTCCAGCTTCTGGGACTCTGTAACTAAAGAATCCGTGGACATACGTCTTGCTGACAATTTAATGAATCGTCATAATGGCTTTCAGCTGGATAAAAATTGGAATCCAATTATTAAAATTAGGCGGTCACAGTGGAATCGACATGCTCAGTCAATACTCAGTGATTAGACTGTTCTTACTTCACCACTGGGGGCAGCACACACTACTTGGCTGCCTCGCACATGTCACCTCCTAACGCATGCGCCTTGAACCACCAGTACAATTTGCATGTGCGGAATTCGCTATAAATACCATGACTGCATCAAGTGTCTTCCACCATCTATGTCCATCCCACTGCTCCTCTTCCCTATGACTTCATCTCCCACACTGACCGCACCTTCTCTACCTATGTGATCGCCGCCGACATCAACATCCATAGCCACTCCCCTGCCGCCCTTAGGCGGTGGCATCAGTTCCTCCCCACGTTCCAAGGTGACCTTGTTCCCCTTCCCCAGCACACCCGTCCTGAAAGCGACACCACCCCTGATGTTGTCATTGCGTCTGCCAACCTCCTTGGGCGTATAGCCACCGTCTTGTCTATCACCACCCTGACGACATCATTCATGCCTTGTCCTTCTTTAAGAAGGCAATTACTGACGCCGTGGAGGGCCATGTTGCTACTAAAACCATCCACCCACACCATCCCACTCTCCCTCCATGGGCTGTTCTCCTCCTCCATGAATCCCATCACCCTCTATCGCTCCTTCCTGGACACTCGCGACAGGGATACACCTCAACGGCACCAGCAAATACAGCGACACATATGGAACGTTATTACAGAAAGAAACGCTGGGACTGGCGCCAGACGTGTACAAGACTCAACACCACCCTCCCTATCAACTCCTCCAAGTACTGGTCCACCTTCCATCACCTTGCTGGTTTCCATTCCACACCCCATTATCTCATACTCTATAATGACCACTGCCTTTCCAACAACCTCAGTAAGACCAACCACTTCGCTTCCCACCTTTCTGAAGTCTTTTCTGTCACTGATGATCCCCACTTTCATTATTCTCTTTTCTCCACCATCATGGAACGAGCCGATACCTCGGTCACTCCAATTCCTCCTAGTGTCTTGTACTTGGGGCAGTTGCCCCCCTCTGACATCAACACTCCAAACACAGCACAAGACATTCAACTTATCCTCCGGTCCAAACACAACACGGCCCCTGGTCATGACTGGGTCACCTACTGGGGCAGTTGCCCCCCTCTGACATCAACACTCCAAACACAGCACAAGACATCCAACTTATCCTCCCGTCCAAACACAACACGGCCCCTGGTCATGACTGGGTCACCTACTGCCACCTTAGAGAAAGCCCCTTCTCCTTCCTGACTGTCCTTGCCAATCTCTATAACGTCATCCTCTCTACCAGCTTCTACCTTGACCTGTGGAAGACTTTCTGTGTCCTCTTATTCCTCAAACCCAACGAACCCCCTTCTGTCGCCTCTTCCTATCGTCCCATCTGCCTCACCTCTGTCTTCAGTAAGGTCTTCGAATTCATCCTCTCCCATCATATCCATCAGCTCCTTAATCAACACCATCTCCTCCCCCTTATCCAGTGTGGCTTCCAACCCTCCTTCTTCACTGAAGACGAGCTCCATAACCTCGTCCACCTTCTCTCCCTGCAGCTTAACTTCCGTCGCTCCGCCATTTTTGTTTCCCTCCAAAATGCCTATGACCGCTTATGGCATCCTGGTCTCCTGTTTAAACTCCAAACCTACGCCCTGCCTATCAATTTTGTACATCTGGTCACTTCCTTCCTCCCACACTGTCCTTCCTATGTCACCCTCCACAGTGCCAACTCCTGTATCTTTTATCCCATTGCTGGCAACCTGGGGAACCCCCCCCCCCCCCCCCAAGGGCTCCATCCTCTCCACTATCTCCTGTACACTGCCAATATGCCCAAGCCATCCCGACCTGTCCAAATATGCTGATGAAACCGCCTTCCTGGCACTCTATCCTACCCTTCAATCGTCCTAATGCACCCTCCAAACCCACCTTGACCAGTTCAGAACCAGTGGTTCCTCCATCTCAACCCCTCCAAAACCCAGGAAATGATTACAGGCTGCACCACCCGCTTCTTAAATCTCCACTATTTCTACCTCACCATTTATGGTCGTCCCATCCAGCTCACCCCCACCCTGAGATACCCTGGCCTCACCTGCTTCTTAAATTTCCACAACTTCTACCTCACCATTTATGGTCGTCCCATCCAGCTTTTACAAGGCACTCCAAATCCTCGAATGCTATGCGCTCTGCCTTGCCTTCTGTATCCACCTTCCTTCCCCCACACGACTCCTGTATGACCTCATCCCCTTCCCTTTTCCTCCAACATCTCTGCATCCTTTACACTGTCTGCAGGCTTGATCCTCCCCCCCCCCCCACCCCCTGGTTTCCTCCTTCCTCCTCACCTCTCACCCATTGCCGCTCCTCTATCGCTATATTCCTCCATCTCTGTGGCCTCCACACCCTCCATCTCCTTCATCAGGGCAATTTCCAGCACCTCCCCATCCCGGATGTTGGACTTCGCCGTGACATCTACCCTTCTTTCAACTGTAATCTGGCCTTGTTCCCCCCCTTCCCCAGAGCCCCCTTTTTTCATCTCCCCTCGTTCTCCCAGAGCGGATTTTCTTCCTTCTCTTCCTGAGTCCCTGCACCCCCTCCTCAGCTGTTTTCCTCTCCCATCCCTTATCTCGCCGGCCCTCCTTCGAAGCGCCCCCCACCTCATTCCCCTTTCTTTCCCCTCCTCCTCACCTCACTTTCCCCTTGTGCCCCCCTGGAAGATCCTCCCAGGTTTTTATTCGTTATTGGCGTGCTGCGTTAGTGTCGTGTTTTGGTGCTGTTACACAGTGTCATCTAGTGACGTGGTTTTAATTGTGTGCTCGACCTGTTTTTCGTCCATGACTTCCTTGATATGCCATCTGTCACGTGACTGTTTTAATCGTTCTACGACTTTTTATGCTCCGGCCGTACTTTGCCTGGTACCTTTTAATCTACTTCTTTAGATTTTTATCTCCGATTTACAGTCACCGATTTGTATGTTTTCTTTTCTTCTGTTCCACCTTTTTTGTTTCTATATTCTGCCATGTTATCTTCTTTATATTGTTTTAAATGTTTTCCTGTCTATTTATGTCCCTCGGATGAAGAGCAGTGCTTATGCTGCTGCTCAAAATGGTTCAAATGGCTCTGAGCACTATGGTACTTAACAGCTGAGGTCATCAGTCCCCTAGAACTTACAACTACTTAAACCTAATCAACCTAAGGACTCAAGCGCCTAAAGCCGCTCGGCCACACTGGGCGGCTATGCTGCTCCTTATGGGGAATGGAATTGACAATAAAGGGGAAAAAAAACAGGTCTCTTCAGTACTTCGTCTACTCACCTGAGGATGGCCGTACGTCTCTGAGCTGAAATATCGTAGCGGAATGTTGATGGGATCAGGCTGCAACCCGAAAATTAGTGGAAGATTTTCCAGGTGTTCTTACGAAAGGTACTTAGCAATCTTATTCCATATGTTGAATGATGGCTCTTTTTGTTTGAAATCATGTGTTTGATGTTTGAACATTTATTAGTGGATCATGTAAAAAATTGAAGTATATAATTCAACGTTTCTCCTCTTTGTGTTACATATATTAAAAAAATATAGGCTGTGTCTGTCTGGGTGTTCATTAAAATATCATTTAAAGATTTTAAGTAAATATGTCAAGAAAAATAAAATAAAAAATAAGAATTAATGGCTTTAGTATCATTAATAATAATAAGCATTTGCAATAATGAGGATGATATCGGAAGTCAATGGCCTTGCGAAAATGTAAGACATGCAACAACAATTTATTCAATGAACGAAATATTTTAATTTTAATTCTGAAAGTTAATGGAAAATCTTGTTCAAAGTGAAGTGGAATTTCAGTTATTTGAAAGACAGTGGCAATGACAAAAATTAACACAACTGTAACACAATGAATAACTTTATCGAAAAACTTTTTCAAGTAGTAGCGTGGGTTGAGTTTTTCTGGCCTTTGTAACGTCATTATTCACTTAACCGGTACCATCGCTGTGTCGTCGTCGTCGTCGTCCGCGTTGCCCGTCGATAATCCATGAGCATGCAGTCTTGGAACTGTCATCGTCGTGCTAATCCTCCTAATCGTAGCTACCCGTTTGTGGACGCAGGAACACGTGTCGTTTATAGAGTCCTCTCATTTAGTATATTTGCAGCTGGTGCCGTAGGTAAGACATGCTTCTTTCAATTAACGTGGGACGTATCCCAACGTTTTAACGTTTGTTAGTCGTTTATAGTCACAGTTTTGGATCTGCTGTTTCCCTTTTGATCGCGACTTGGAAAATTTCAAAGTACTTAGGAAAAACATATCTGTCTCATCAGCTGTACTACTTTATGTTTATTCCGTATCGGTTTCGATTGTTATAGTGATCTTCAAGGAGCAAAACTTTGTACATCAATGAAGCAACCATATACTTTCGTCTTATATGAGTCATACAAATATATGACGGAAATGTATGGTTGATCCATTGATGTACAATGTTTTTCTCCTTGGATATGACTAACAATCGAAACTGGTAGAGAATAAACATAAAATTGTGCAGCTGATGGCACAAATTTGCTTTTACTAAATTGTTTAACAGGTGTAGACAGTCACCTACGAAAAGCTGTATTTCAAAGTACCACAGCCCACCATAAGAAAATAGGTTAATATATTTGTAATTTGATTTAACAGTTCGCGGTTCGCACCAAACATTTCGTAGCGTTCACAATAGTTGCCGTACACTCACAGCAATCATGCTGCGATCGGCACGTCGTACGCTGAAGACCACTGTTCTGAATATCAGTTCACGCTGAGAAACTGTTTTCACGTATTTCTAGTTTAATTTGACTGTCAGGGGTACATTATGCCGCACGTGTACTTCACACTTGGTACTGTACACGAGTAGCGTTCACGCGGCTTGGCGATTTACACATTGTAGTTTGAAGATTAAGTACTGAATGTCAATTCACCATGAAAATCAATGCGACACGTTTGGGTGTTAGTTTCTTTGTCCACGGCACACACCGAGATCAGAACGCGTACCACTGATAAAATAGTTTTTTTTTTTAACTTCGGTCAAGGACACAATACATTCACACTCGTACGGCACGACAATTATCTCTCGTTATGACTCTCCAAACTCTTTGTTGTTATTTCTCTATCGACGTATCGATATATTAAAAAAGAAACCAAGTTGAACAAAGAACAAAGTTACAAAATCCATCACATAAAAATCTTCCAACGTGCCAAGATAAGAAAGCACAAAACAAAGAAAGGAGAAAGCGCACCAAAAAGGGAAAAATTGTATCGTGTCGCAGTGTTATCGACGCAAGCATATTTACTAAAATTAGCCAGAATGTGTTACTGTTCATTTACGGGTCAGACTTCATATAAGTGGGAATGTTCTTGTAGCCTTAAAACTAAGGTACTGTTATACTACATACTGACAGGTTAAAGTTTAAATACGGTGATCACTTTGAAGGCTGAGTGAAATTCGTGGTGGTCGCATCAGACCAGTCAGAAGACTAATGACAAAAAATTTTGCGTAATGGCCTTTTAATGAATGCAATTTTCTCCTTGGTAGTGTGTGCATTGTATTAAACCTTCTGACAAAATAACACCGTGTGTTAGTCCAGCATTCGAACGCTGGCAATGGCTCTGATGGACAAAGCATAGACAAAATCAGTTTTGAATCTTCGTCCTGTACATATTGTGCTGAAATGATCCAACTTCCTCGTAGCGTGACGGAATAATGAAGGTAAACTGAATCCTTAACACTTGCGACTTATAAATGCAACCTATCAGAGTTAGTGAATCATCCCTTGTAGAGATGATTTGCGCAGTACAGATGTACCTGCACACTATGTTCTAGAATGCCTAACAAACGAGAAACCAGCGACAGTTCTTAATCTACGCTGTCCGAGATGCAACATTCTGGCGATCACATATGACCGTGCCTTGAATGATACACTAATTATTTTCACAAAGGGCTGTACAAGAACGTTAACCGTTGTGTGTCGTTCTCTGAATGAACGCTCTCTACGCCTCTGTAACAACAGACGGGACAAATAGCCACACACTGTGAACCTTGAATCGTTGTGAATGCTCGGCCTTTGTGAACGGTTTGTCGTACCACGAAATCACAGTACAGTTGTTGCGAATACTGCCCACAGTGATGCCTGACCGGATGAAGTGTACCGTTAATGCCCTCATCCAGAGAACATCATCAAGCGCCATACCAAACAGGCGCTGGTTTCCAAGTACTGTTAATTATTCAGCCAGCGCTGTCGCTATTTGCCTGCAATTGAGAGGAATGAAGGTTCAGTGCTGCGCTTCGCTTCATGCCTTGAACAGTTTGGTTCTGGCTGAGTACTGCAGACAGCGATCCACTGCGCAGTGAAGGGAGATCTGGACAGCAAAATCAGGCTTTGACACGTCTATATCTGGTGACAACTGTTTTGAAAATCAAGAGCATGGAGAACCAGTCTTGTATGCATATGTAATATCAACACCTTCAATTTGAGGATTTGGTGTGATAATATTATTTATACTTTTCATGGAATGCGCGTTGAGTCTTCCCTGAAAAAAACACGGCAATAATGACCACAGGTAATATGTAGCGTGTCAAGCTATCTTCGAAAGTATAAGCAGTCAAACATTAATAGCGTTCAGTATTGCACTTGTATGTGTTAAAATTTAAAATACACTCCTGGAAATGGAAAAAAGAACACATTGACACCGGTGTGTCAGACCCACCATACTTGCTCCGGACACTGCGAGAGGGCTGTACAAGCAATGATCACACGCACGGCACAGCGGACACACCAGGAACCGCGGTGTTGGCCGTCGAATGGCGCTAGCTGCGCAGCATTTGTGCACCGCCGCCGTCAGTGTCAGCCAGTTTGCCGTGGCATACGGAGCTCCATCGCAGTCTTTAACACTGGTAGCATGCCGCGACAGCGTGGACGTGAACCGTATGTGCAGTTGACGGACTTTGAGCGAGGGCGTATAGTGGGCATGCGGGAGGCCGGGTGGACGTACCGCCGAATTGCTCAACACGTGGGGCGTGAGGTCTCCACAGTACATCGATGTTGTCGCCAGTGGTCGGCGGAAGGTGCACGTGCCCGTCGACCTGGGACCGGACCGCAGCGACGCACGGATGCACGCCAAGACCGTAGGATCCTACGCAGTGCCGTAGGGGACCGCACCGCCACTTCCCAGCAAATTAGGGACACTGTTGCTCCTGGGGTATCGGCGAGGACCATTCGCAACCGTCTCCATGAAGCTGGGCTACGGTCCCGCACACCGTTAGGCCGTCTTCCGCTCACGCCCCAACATCGTGCAGCCCGCCTCCAGTGGTGTCGCGACAGGCGTGAATGGAGGGACGAATGGAGACGTGTCGTCTTCAGCGATGAGAGTCGCTTCTGCCTTGGTGCCAATGATGGTCGTATGCGTGTTTGGCGCCGTGCAGGTGAGCGCCACAATCAGGACTGCATACGACCGAGGCACACAGGGCCAACACCCGGCATCATGGTGTGGGGAGCGATCTCCTACACTGGCCGTACACCACTGGTGATCGTTGAGGGGACACTGAATAGTGCACGGTACATCCAAACCGTCATCGAACCCATCGTTCTACCATTCCTAGACCGGCAAGGGAACTTGCTGTTCCAACAGGACAATGCACGTCCGCATGTATCCCATGCCACCAAACGTGCTCTAGAAGGTGTAAGTGAACTACCCTGGCCAGCAAGATCTCCGGATCTGTTCCCCATTGAGCATGTTTGGGACTGGATGAAGCGTCGTCTCACGCGGTCTGCACGTCCAGCATGAACGCTGGTCCGACTGAGGCTCTAGGTGGAAATGGCATGGCAAGCCGTTCCACAGGACTACATCCAGCATCTCTACGATCTTCTCCATGGGAGAATAGCAGCCTGCATTGCTGCGAAAGGTGGATATACACTGTACTAGTGCCGACATTGTGCATGCTCTGTTGCCTGTGTCTATGTGCCTGTGGTTCTGTCAGTGTGATCATGTGATGTATCTGACCCCAGGAATGTGTCAATAAAGTTTCCCCTTCCTGGGACAATGAATTCACGGTGTTCTTATTTCAATTTCCAGGAGTGTATATCAAGAAATGTTTCGCGAACAAATCTTTTCTTTTACTGGAGCTGACGACACAGAGCTGTAACTTTCTTGAGTCATGTAGAAATTTTCTTCAGCCCGAACTGTATTCTGGAAACGGAGCTCATGCAGCACAATGGAAAAGCGTCTTTGAAGACTGCAATTGTTGTACAGAAACGCATGCACACTCAAGTTTTGAGCCGCTTCTCGTGGAATGCCCAGATTGCTTCGTAGGTACGCTGTTGCTCGCGAAAGGCGAAGAACTAGTTCTATTTTTTTTTTCCTTAAAAAAAAGAGAGTTGATGTATTATCAAAAAAAAGTATGCGACCTTTCAATGCTCAGACAGTAATTTACTATGCCAAAATTACCACTAACTATAACCATCATATGTTCATGGAAATGATCATGACGTATTGATTATTGTCTGCCAAGAACTAGGTTTGTTTCTGCGGGAGGCAATTCTGATTTCCCAGAAAGTTACATATCATTAAAAACTTTGCAGAAGCATAAAAGCTGAGGTGAAGAAAATAACGCTAATTTAAAAAAAAGTTTCGAGCAGTGGAATAAAAGATCAGACAACTGCATTAGTACCAGTGGAAACAACTATTAAAGGAATTGAAGGTTTTTCGTTTAAAAATTGAATAAATAAATTAGTTCAGTTTCCTTAGGGTACCTCGTAACGTTGCTTATTGTTTGCATAGGGTGCCTACGAAAAAATTTGCAACACATCTTTCGTGCCACAGACCATAAAAATACTTTTACAATTTGAGCATAACGCATTTTTTAAGACTATCAAACTGTATTCATAGTGTACTCAAACAGACTACACTGAGACGTTAGTTAGTGACGAATCTCTCTCAAACTAGCGCCAGTTGCTACAGGACATATCGCGAAAGCATCTACTGGTTTCATATTCCTATTATCTTCACTGCTGTTCCGGTTCTCAGCACACACCACAAGTGCTATCGGAATCCTAAACCTGACAAGAATGTAAGTGAAGCGACCAAATATTGAATGATATGCCGTCCTATAAATCTACAATTACACTTTGCTGTTACGATCAGGTGCAATCTAAGGAGTACTTGGTACTGTACCATTCACTGCTGTTTCTGACCTTTCTATTCGCGGAGGTAACGCGGGGATAATGACTGCACTAATTTTATGTGCTGATATAAATCCAGATTTGTACCTTTGTCGCCAGGTAAAAGTTACATAGAGATGCAGTGATTTTCGGTGAAACAAAAAAATTTTTTTTCCTGATTTATTTTCTATGGTGAAGTGTTACCCAATGTTGTGACGCATAAGCAAAGCAGACGTTACAAGTGGCGACAGTGACAGTATGGTATAGTAATGAAATGGCTTACCTGCAGAAACTTTTTCGTAAAACAAGACACTAATAAGTGCCATGTATTTCGTCCCCTTGAGCGATTGGAACAGCCTTATTACAGTTTAAATTGAATATAAATACAAGATAAAGATGGCAGCTAAAGAGCAAGAAGGGATAATAAATTTGTGATTCTTGAGTTTCTCCCGGCGTATTTGATAATCAAAATATCCACGGGTATGCTGCCGGTCTATAGTGTCCAACGGGCACAATATTTCGTCGATCAAACATGTCGCCATCATCAGGTGAACTGACGGACTGAGCTCCTGTGAACGTGCCGGCACGGAGATCCGTACGCTATGGCTGCTCAGAGGGAACTGGGTTCGGTCGCGGCGGCGGCCGATTTAAATACCCTCCGCCCGCGGCGCGCTCCCTCCGGCGTCCGCGCCCAGCGCCACGGTCGCGCGGTGGAACAGATTGCGACGGCGTCTGAGATGACGTCGGTGTGATGGCTCTGTCCGCCGTGGTCGTCACAACTATATTGGTCAGACGATGCGTACCGTCGAGGATCGATGCCGTGAACACCAGAGGCACACTCGACTGATGTATCCGAGCAAGTCGGCGGTCGCTGAACATTGTTTGTCGGAAAATCACGCCATGGAGTATGACCGCACGAGGATTCTGGTACAGACGTCGAGATACTGGGACAGCGTTGTTAGAGAGGCCATCGAAATTCGCACCAATGACGACCTCATAAACCGTGACTGTGGCTATAATCTTAGCAAGGCTTGGGAACCAGCGATCGGGTTAATCAAGAGTAAATCGAGCAGACGTATAGTTGTGACGACCACGGCGGACAGAGCCATCACACCGACGTCATCTCAGACGCCGTCGCAATCTGTTCCACCGCGCGACCGTGGCGCTGGGCGCGGACGCCGGAGGGAGCGCGCCGCGGGCGGAGGGTATTTAAATCGGCCGCCGCCGCGACCGAACCCAGTTCCCTCTGAGCAGCCATAGCGTACGGATCTCCGTGCCGGCACGTTCACAGGAGCTCAGTCCGTCAGTTCACCTGATGATGGCGACATGTTTGATCGCCGAAATATTGTGCCCGTTGGACACTATAGACCGGCAGCATACCCGTGGATATTTTGATAATAAATTTGTTGCAACGAATGCTGGAAAGTATAAAAGCATCGATACAGCAGTAACTGAACTGGAAGAGCAAACGAGCAAAGTGATACTGTTATGATGTCTGTAAGGGAGTGTCCAGGGTAAATACCAAAAGAAATGGAAAGCTGATACGACGAAACAATGGAAAGAGAATTGGAGCCAAAGAAAAATGAGAAGGAAAGTGATTACGGCAGTGGAAATGAGTCACATGAGACAGATTCAGGTGAAGATTCTAACGGAAACGCTGGGGAAACCTACAGTATTCGTGGGACTACATACAACGAAATGGCAACAGTATCAAATGACAAAGTCGTAAAAGGAAGAACTAGAGCAGAAATAGATGTTATTGAGTCATATGAGGAAACAAAGTAAGCGTCTCCTATAAAAGGATAAATGTTGTAGGGTGTGCCATTGACTCAAATAACGAGAATGGGAAAAAGAGTCTTTCCGGATATTTATCAAGACTGGAAAGGCACTGAGTTACATGTTATGAAGGAAAGGTGGAAAAAGATACCAGAGAGGAGATTGAATATGGCATTGCGGGGGAGAAGGGGTGGGGGGGGGGGAGGTAATGAGTAATCGAATGAGTATAAGAAATAGAGTTACAGAGTTCACGACTTAAGTAAACGCGTGACTGGCATATATGGGTTCCCAAGCTGTTTACAGTTTTCTGTCGTTTTCGTTTCTCGAACTTTATTCTCTTGTATCCAGTACTTTTCTTTAAATTTGTTAGTTATCTTTGACTGCGGAATCTATCCCAGGAATTGACATAAGAGTAATCAGCAGAAGAGCAGTAGTAATAATGGAAGTCGACTGGGATTTGAAAGAGGAAGAAAAGCATAAACGAGGTGGTTTGGATAGAAGATATTAAGTCGAAACCATCTGGACTCGGGAGAGAGAAAGGTGTGAGAGAAAGTGTAAGAAAAAGCTTTACGTAATGGTTATGCAGTTTGAAAGAAGAATAGACAATAGCAAATTTCGATAAGGAAAAGAGATTTCAATCTGTTATGAAAAGATGAACGGGGAACCTCTTTAGAAAGTGATCTTACAAGAAAATAAAGGTGAAAAACGCAGATGTTAGTTTTAATATAAGAAGAGGTATGCTCTGTGGAAAGTCAAAGGAAGTTAAGTAATAAAGTTGCGGTAATGAAGGAGAAAAAGGAAGCTGTAGAGGAAATAAGAGAGAAAGAGGGATGAAAGAGAGGGTGGGAGAGAAAGTTTAAGGAACTGAGAGGACGGGAAGTAGGATTGGGGGGGGGGCGGGGCGGCAATAAAGTTTAAAAGGGGAATAGGAACTTACGCAGCAAGAATGACAGAATCCATTAGCATATCGGAAGATAACAAAAAGAGGGGCTGATCCACAGAGGCCAAATGAAAGATCAAGAAATAATTGATGTTCCACAAGGGAAAAGAAGAAAGAGTTTCGAAGAATACCTTTCAGAACTGCGACGATATGGTTAAATGTTTCGTCTACAGAAAACAGGTCCACTCACTTTGTGGCGATCTTCCCGTCTTCTGCGGCTCACACATATGCCCTTTTATCAAACAATTAATTTTGCTTGACTGGACAAGCTGTAGTAGAACCAGCCGCATTAACTCTAGTTAAGGGATGCATCCAGTTTTTCTAGTACCATAATTTCGCGAACTAATGAGTGAATGTTATGTTTTCGAATGAATTATGTTTTCGAATGAAAATCAGACTGTATTCTACTTCTTTGTTGCAAAAATAACTGTGAAGTCCGTGCTAGTCTGAAGTTACAATTTCGACTTTTACACGCAAAAACGATCACTCTAATTTAGCCAGTCTATGGCAATTATCCGAACCTGTTACCGAATTGTGTACAAAAGGATGATCTGTATTTTAAAATTTTCGCTCAATATTATTCAGATCGATTTCTTTGAAAATTCAGTTCTTGGTAACAATGTTTTTAGATACCACGCGTATTTTGGATAATTCAAACGTTAAAGATTATACAGAAAAATCCGAATTTCACGCATACGTCTCTCTCACTCGTTCACGTTCTCTCTGCGGCATTCTACGCTCAAGCGTAACTCAATATCCCGCGAAATAGTTACATCCATTGAGGGCTCCTAACGCACTCATCCTACCGTCATACTGGCTGAGCTGTGCACTTCACTTAGGCTACACATTTACCGATATTCGATTGTATGTTCTTTTAATGTCGTTCTTATTATATGCTGGTATGCTGTAACTCCTTTGATTTTAATATTGTTATTTTTTACTATTGAACAAAGTTGCCTAAGAAGCCTTTGTGAGACTATTTTTATGAAACTATTTAACCCAGAGATCTTTATTCAATGGGGTTATTTCCTGTAGATGAAATTATGTCCATGTTTCTGGAATTGTACGTACGTAAGTTATTATCTTTAGGTATTACTCTTATTTCTGTCATTTTTCAACCCTATTCAATGTTTTTAAGTTTAGATTACTTGCATGTTGTTGCTGTTGTGGTCTTCAGTCCTGAGTCTGGTTTCATGCAGCCTTCCATGCTACTCTATCCTGTGCAAGCTGCATCATCTCGCAGTACGTACTGCAGCCTACATCCTTCTGAATCTGCTTAGTGTATTCATCTATTGGTCTCCCTCTATTATTTTTACCCTCCACGCTGCCCTCCAATACTAAATTGATGATCCCTTGATGCCTCAGAACAGGTCCTACCAATGATTGCAAATAGTACTACCGACCTATTCGCGACTTTCCACTTGGTTGACCGCCTCTGAATCATCCTAAAGCGGATTTCCAGTACACAGACTAAATGGCTGTGGAAATGTGAGGAGTTAATGAGGACCCAGTATGCTGTACCCACTGTTACCGAGGGTGCTACGTCACTGGGATCACCAAGAAGTGAATAACATCCATCAGACTGGGAAAAACAGAGGAGTGCCCAGTGAATTGATACTCAGTCCGTCAGTTTTTTTCTGTTAATACATCGTAATTTACTTAAAATGTGATGAGTTCCTGTTTCTATAAGAATACCATCTGAATAAAACTAATTTTATTCAGTTGAAAGTGTCAGTAACTAAAAGAAGCGCTTTAAGTGCTTCTATTTCAAGAAACCTGACCACTGCGATAGTTGCTAATTTTTCATTGATGTAGTGGTTAGATTATGATCTTTTTGTACGACTTTTCCAAGCCCAGAGAGTGTGTTTTGGCGTTGCTACTGTTAGCTTGCTACTATTGACGTTACTACTCATCCATCAAACTCGAGCAGTTTCGTGTACTTGGTGTAAGTACAGTTTCAGAAACTACAATCGGTAGTTATTTTTGAAAACTAACCGATTATTCGGTTAGCCGTCCTCCCTGTCTGCATTAGAATTTGTGTTTAAGCAGGAAACAAGCCGTAAAGACAAAGCCGCCGCCCTGTCCTCCTCAGCCCGGTGCTTTGATTTTATGAATGAAAGGTTGCTATTCGTGGTCAAAGAGTTGTTCTGGGACGAACTAAGACTAAAATATTAAACTAAAAAAAGGATGTGATTCACCAAAGTATGAGGGCATGTAGGGCTATACTAAGATTCAAATACTTTTTTATCCCAGTAATGTGTTTTCAGAAATTTATTTGACGGGTTCTATTTATAAAATGAAAACTAAAGTATAGAAATATGTTTATATAAGTACCAAAAATTTTATTTTATTAATCCATCCGACAATACAATCAGAAAATATTTCATAAGATCAGATTTCAAAGAGCAAGTTTCGCATTGTTTTGGCAGCACAAAGAACTTTTACTGAATGCTGCGCTGTACTTCAAAGTGACACCAATACATGACACCGTTTTTCAACATAATCTCAAAGTCTCCTTCAATAATTCTCAGAACGTTCTGTCAATAGTGGAACGTCCCCATTGAACAATTATACATGACTGTGCTTAAACTGACACACAATATTTTTTTAGCGCAACGCAATCTGAATTTCAATAATCTCTACAAAAGAATGGCCCAGACTAACATTAACCTATACCTTTCACAAATCACTTACCTCCCAAACATCTTCGTTACTCGAACTACTGCAATACAGCGAGCGCCACTACTGTCAGGTAAATAAAAGATTCAAACTACGGAAGGCACTAACTACTGATAGTCATAGTTAGCAAATGAAAGATTTTAATAGAGAACAAACAATGTATTTACCTTAATAGTCATAATATATATAGCAGTTCATGACATCCAGTCTTACAAATTTCAAAACTCCGCCATCTCTCTCCCCACATCCACCACTGCTGGCGGCTCACCTCCAACTGCGCAACGCCACGCGCTGTTAACATCCAGCTGCCCAACACTACAATGGCAGACAACAATGCAAACTAGCCACAGACTGCACACAGCCGGCCGCGGTGGTCTAGCGCTTCTAGGCGCGCAGTCCGGAACTGCGCGGCTGCTACGGTCGCAGGTTCGAATCCTGCCTCGGGCATGGATGTGTGTGATGTCCTTAGGTTAGTTAGGTTTAAGTAGCTCCAAGTTCTAGGGGACTGATGACCACAGATGTTAAGTCCCATAGTGTTCAGAGCCATTTGAACCATTTGAACTGCACACAGCACAGCCAGTGATTTTCATACAGAGCACTATGTAACGTTGCCAATAAAAAAGATAAACAGCCTACTAACATGGCCCCCATGCTCCCCACAAAAAAATTTACAAATTGTTTTGGGCAGTGGCCAATAACGATTTGATAAAATTTTTCATAATTACAATAACAAAGATATCAAATGCACACACTTATTGATACAATGTTGGTCAAAAGCTAAAATTTTCTCACAGTCCATAAAGACAGTCCTGATCATTCATCACAGTAAAATTGCAGTGTTTTTCTCAAAGTCTGAGCAGTAAAAGAAAATGCACACGGAAGTAGTGGATTTCCATGCAGTCTTGAAGAAGTAGTGTTGTGCTTCCAACGGAAAGACAGTGCTGACTCTCGACATGCAGACAGGTAATGGGCCACAACAGAGCAAACCCACAGCAGAGTCATTCGACGTTTTGAAGAATATTGGTAGATAGGTCATCACAGAGCAGACCCACTGTAGTCCTGGTAGAGATTTTGGTATTGGTGGGCCACCAGAGGTGCAGACCCACTGCAGTCCTTGTAGAAATAATGGTACTGGTGAGTCAGCAAAGGTGTAGACCCACTGTAGTCCTTCCAGAAATAATGGTATTGGTGGGTCATCAAAGATACAGACCCACTGTAGTCCTTGTAGAGATGGCCAGCAGCCATCTGTTGTGACTGTGCAGGTGCACAATCACCATTGAAGAGTCTTGCGGATAATATAGCAAGTCCATAAACCACCACTTGTGCCCGCACAAAGTTTTTGGAATTGTTCTTAGAAGTCTTGCAGACAATATAGCAAGTCCATAAACCACCACTTGTCCACTCACCAAAAAAAATTTTTTTTGAAATGTCCTTAGAACCAGCAATGCTGTTATCCAGTCCCTTGCTGAATTATCAACACACTTGCAAGCACTAACAGTCCCAACTTCTCACATACTGTGCATATATTATGACCAACAGAAATGCGTGCAGTGAAATGGAACTTACAAGTTAATAATATGATGAACTGGTGTCAATTACAATTTTATAACATAAGAATACAATTACAAACTTACAAAATACATCATTAAAGATCATAACAATACAGATAACATTTGTAGTACAGGCTTTACAAAAGAATCGAAATAACACATACATCAGTGTTACAGGAATTATGACACGAGTACATACATAAAAGATCAGAATAACTTTCGAAACATCAACTTCACACATGAGCATTACAACAGAACAGAATAAATAATGTCTAAACATCTTTACAAAGAAAATAACATGTTATCAGAAAAATTCTACAACATATCACATTAAGACAGGAAAAACACAAATTCACATAGTGTAATAACACAAAAATACAGGACAGGGTTTGTTTTCAGTGTGACATTTGGTACTGCAGTCCACCCCAAAACTTCATTCCATATATCTTTCCTTTTATTTCAACAGTTGTTTCCATCAAAAAAATTCTATCCAAGCATGCTTTCTGTGTTTATATGTTCACACATTCCTTACCTCATTATTGATTTTCCATTATCTTACCTCATCATTTATTTCCAAGAAAATCCTACCTAAACCTTTTGTCCCTAAACCCTACTTTTTTGGTTCATATCCTCTTTCAAAATTCTTTTTTTTGGCCAAACCGTTTTCTTATAGCTTCTCAATGCATTTCTTCCAATTCATCATAGTTAGTTTCTTATATAGTCTACCCCCTCTTAAGCTAACTTAAACCTACTGAGCTCAGATATATACACCAAGGGATGAGGCAATGCAGCAGCACAAAACAATTAACACAAACAGCAATGACAAAAAAAATGTAAATTGGCAAAGCAAGCTACAGTAAATCTAAATTACCAAGCAATGCAACATTACAACTAATATGAGCCAATGTGCAGCAACAAGATAAATAAATAAGTAGTAAAACTAGCTTAACAGAGTAATACAAAGTGAAATTTAGTAGCACTATGCCTGGCAAACAGCCGCAGCAAATGCAATAACTTATATCTAAACATGAGAAAGCTCAAGCAGAAAAAATATTACAGTAAAAATGGCCATGTTTAATACCTATGTCACATCTTAACACTAGAGTGATGCATCACTGTTACTTGCTCTAGCAGACAAGTTACCAAGTCACTGACAAAAATGATGTATGCAATTCCTGTGAAGTGGAAATGTCTTTTTGTGCTCCCTCATTTTTTTTTTTGGAGTACATCCATCATAAAGCTATTTTTTACTGGATCTGTAGGCATAAAATATTTATATTAGTACATCTATAAAACTTTATTTTAACCAATGCTGCAATGCAGCTAGGAACTAGATATAATTGCAAGGTCTCATGATTTTCATGAACAATAGTTTGCAGTTCTTTTATGGCTGCTTCGTGATTCTGTAATGCATTTTCATGCCGCGAAAAAATAGGTTGAAAATGCTCACAATCTGTGTTTTTACGTCATTACAGACTTCATGACATTTCGATTCAATGTTATGTAACTCAGTAGTTAAATCTTCACGTGTTTGTTCAAGTGTGGTGTCTAACTTTTGAAGCTTTTGCTGTGTTTGTCTCTGATTTTGTTCCATTGTGTCTAACTGTTGCTGTGTTTGTCTCTGATTTTGTTCCATTGAGTCTAACTTTTGAAGATTTTGTTCCATTACGTCTAACTTTTGAAGCTTTTGTCCCATTTGTTGCATTAATTGTAATAACAATGCACTGATGTCTGAAACATGTTCCTCAGTGCTATTCGGCAATGCATTTGAACCGGCAATATTCGCAGTTTGAAAAGCAAAAAATGTGTCTTGACTTATTTGAGAAAACGGCGAGGACGCAAAACCTGAATCTACAGTATTTCCAAGATTGTGTCCTGTCATTGCGGATTCCTGAGGCAAGCTGTTGCCGACCGACCGATCGATCGATAATGCTTCCCTGTTCACTAATTGTCTGACTGTCTACACCATTGTTTGCAGCCCGCTCCATTTCCCTATGCACAATTACCAAATTACTACTTTGAACATTAGTTAATTCATTACTCGGTGGCGCTAACACACTGCTTTCGTCTTCACTGTCATTTCTCAGTTTACTTTGGAGCCTAGTATTACGTTTTTCACAAGCCATCATTGTCACAATATTTCACACGATAACACAGAAAAGCACAATTTGAAGAGCAAAAGTAAGAGAACACATTAACGTAGCACTAAAATAATATCTCGTTAATTGCAAGCACAGCTGCGAAATACTTGCTGCAAATCTACATGCATGCCACAACTGTTTTACTGAACAACAATGAAAAACTACAACTAAAAAGGAAATTCTCTCTATAATTACGGGCTAGCAATAAACAAAAGCTACACTAATTACACAAACTACAAGAAAAATTCAGAAGATTCCAGTGAGGTATCCTCGGCTAAGTGTCGACATACGAAACGTCCCCTTAGAACAATTTTTACAAGACTGTGCTTAAACTGAAACACAATATTTTTTAGCGCAACGCAATCTGGCTTTCAAAAATCCCTACAAAAAAATGGCCCTGACTAACATTAACCTATACGTTTCACAAATCGCTTACCTCACAAAAATCTTGGTTACTCGAACTACTGCAATACAGCGAGCGCCACTACTGCCAGCTAAATAAAAGATTCAAACTACGGAAGGCACTAACTACTGATAGGGATAGTTAGCAAATGAAAGATTTTAATAGAGAACAAATAATGTATTTACCTTAATATCATCAAAAGTCATAATATATATAGCAGTTCATGACATCCAGTCTTACAAATTTCAAAACTCCGCCATTTCTTTCCCCACATCCACCACTGCTGGCGGCTCACCTCTAACTGCGCAATGCTACGCGCTGTTCACATCCAGCTGCCCAACACTACAATGGCAGACAACAATGGAAACTAGCCACAGACTGCACACAGCACAGCCAGTGATTTTCATACAGAGCGCTACGTAACGTTGCCAATAAGAAAACTTAAACAGCCTACTTACAATAGTTCAAGTCCTCGGCAGTAGACGTCTGCTCTTTGGTCACGGATCATTCGAGAATCGCTGTGTGAAGGCCTTCATAGTCGGAAAATCAGCCATTGCTACGAATCAGTTTCTGGATAGCGTAGACATTGTCGTCTGTGGTCTATCTCGATGTTTACAGAATGAGATTTTTTATGTCGATGTTGTTGCCCTTGCTTCCTGATCGGTTCACCCACCACATCTGTGCGGCCTTGGTCAAATTGTTGGCACCATTTCACTTCGGCTCGACACGACACTGCATTTGGTCCACGTGCTGCCAGAATTTCGCGGTGAATCCGTCTGCAGTTTATACGTTTTTCCCATACGAATCATACATTCTATCGTACTTCACCTTTGGAGCACATTTCCAGTTGCGGCACCATTTAATTTACGCACTATGATGCACCTCTTAACCGTGTAACAGCTGAACTGTGGCTACAGCGCACTCAGAACATGTACTGTCTTCTGACAATGTGCTACTGTTGTGCGTGCCGCACAGAGTGACCGCGCTGTTAGAGGCGCAATGTAATGAATTGCTCAGCCCCTCCCGCCGGAGGTTTGACTCCTTCCTCGGGCATGCGTCTGTGTGTTGTCCTTAGCGTAAGGTACTTTAAGTGGTGTGTAAAACTAGGGACCGATGACCTCAGCAGTTTGGTCCCTTAGGTACCCACACACATTTCGATGCGTAATGATCTTAACGTGGGACGACGTGCGTAACTTAGGTTTTGAATTTCTAACGAGTCTGGCGTATTGTGCTACTTTTTTAAATGTCATAGAAAGAAGAGCGATCCTTTTTTTCTGTAAAACAAAGATATATTTTGTACTTGGTACACTGTACAAGAAGTGTAACCCTTACATCCAGGCAACCCACGTACGAAATGATTTTTCCGGCTATTATTCATCATGTCAGGAAGATACATGGCATGGAACACCCTTACTGTTAATGATGGTGCACGCTTTGGAGTTCTGGGGCGTTTCCTGACTAGAAGTGCATTATCTTTGTCATATACATTACTCGTCTTCCTTTTTACTCTCTTTTTCTCCTTTTGTAGCCCCTCTTGTCAACGTCGTTGCCGAATGCAGAACCACAGCTGTATCGAAAGAAATGTATCGCTATATTGTTGTGAGAGGGAAAAAACTATCACTTTTTCTCTTGCTTAGGCTAAATTAGCATCAAGAGCATATCCTAAACACATTCTAGTCCAAAATTACTAGGAACAAGCGGAAATCAGCCTTATTTCTCGAATGCGTGCTAACACTGCGTTAAATATCTTTCTTCAATCAGATGCCGAAATCTACTGGGAGCTTGTAGAAACGAATACAAGTGATGTGCAGAAAGCACGCGGTGTAAAATACAGGGTGGTCGGAAATTGCCGTTACAAACTTCTAGGACATGTAGAGGGTAGTGAGTACATAACATTTTGAAAAGGAACCCATGTCCGGAAACGTATCGTTTCCGTTCCACGACAGTTTCAATGCAGATGATTATCTCATCCACATCCACGTGAGGAATGTACTTAGGCATGATTCAGTACAATTGTTGCAATCCATTTGAAAAGAATACTGACTCGTTCCGTTATTACTTACGCATTTGCATTACAACTTACACTTTATGGTTTACATTAATCGACGACAACAACAAGAACCTAGCATCTACGGCTCCAGCCACAACGTACCGATGCATTACAACAGCGGCTCGATGTGGCGACCACCAACGTTGTTACACACATTGTACCTCTGAAGCATGTTCTGGTACACTCTCTCCATCCCACCTGGTGTCTCTTCAGTGTCTTGTGCAGCGGTCAGAACTCGTGCCAGCAGATATTCCTCTGTCTCTACACGTGTCTCATAAATTAGGCTCTTCATACGACCCCACAAGAAGTAGTCCATAGAGGTTCCATCCGGCGATCTTGGTGGGCCACGCGGTTGGACCACCACGGCCTATCCATGTTTCACCATACCGTCTGTTGAGATGTCTCCGGACAGCCAGTGGAAAGTGAGGTGGTGCTCTAACATGCTGAAACCACATTTTCTGACGGACATTCAATGGTACAGCTTCCAACAACAGGTCCATTGCGTGTCGTAGGAAGACTAAGTATGCGGGACCCGTGAGCTTGGATGGAAGGAGGTATGGTCCAATCACATGACCGTCCGCAATACCCACCCACACGTCAATTCCAAACCTGTCTTGAAATCCCTGAACATGCGTGGCATGAGGGTTTTCGTTACCAGTTACTACCTCTGTAGTTGTACAAGAAAAATGAATCTTAGCTCCTACAAAAGTAATAGGTCCATTTAGTAGCTCTTCTTGTGCTACATTATTAGGAGTAGAACTAAGTGTATCCACAGTCTTGTAAACAGGCAATCTTGATCTTCTTGTATATCTTCTCCTCCTGTACGGCATGACTGTGTGCTCAGTGCGGCTGCTTCGAGTGAAATGAGCGTGCAGCTGCCTGTTCGGAGGAAGTTGACACTGATAAGCGCCGCAACACTGGGCATGGCAGGAAGCAGCGCGCTGATAATCCAACATGGCGCCCACATCCGGTGTTTTTCCCAGCGGATCGCGCTTAGTTAAAACTATAGCGCGATCCTCCGAGCTCTAGCGGCGGCCGAGCGAAACTCGTTCAAGGTCGACCGCCAATATGGCGGCGCACACAGACATGACTATTTCGAGCATTCAGAACACAACCCCTTGTGAACCTACATTCATCTGTGCAGAGAACTCGACGTGGAAACAGGGGCACATCGATGCGACGGTGCAGGAACCGTGTGCAGAAGGCGACGCGTTGTGGAAAGTCTGCTGGACCCATAGCGTGTACCCTTTGTAAGTGGTACGGATGTAACTGTTGCTCATGCAGGACGTCCAAGACAGTATTGTGACTAAAAGCAATTGCACGCGCAATTGTTCACGAACTCAGTGACGGGCTGTCTTCAGTGCCACGCAGTACTCCTTCTTCGAACTCGGGAGTGCGGCGTCGCCGTGGAGCACCAAAGTCCTGCCTCCTCACGGTGAAGGGACCTGTTTCTCGTAGCCATTGTGTAACTTGGGCAAACAGTTTGTGCGATGGAGTGTGATGGTATGGAAAACGATCGTGAGACAGCCGACTAGCAGCTCTTCCGTTACCTCCAGCTTCGCCGTATACAAGGAGCATGTCTGTGTATTCCGCAAACGTGTACTGCACTATGTTTCCTCTATTGGTGATGGACAGATATTGACTCGGTCTCACAGCAAAGCGGCCAGTAAGTGGTATCTGGGAATCGTTTGACATAGTACACATCATTGTCCCTACCCTGTTGCATACCAGGACAGGGAACTCTGAGACGTTTCTCTTGCCCTGAGCAGGCTTTGACGAGGAATACATCTGAACTGAATCTGTCGTCGAACGGTAACGATACGTTTCCGGACATGGGGTATTATTCAAAATGTTCTGTACTCACTACCGTCTACATGTCCTAGAACCACGTAACAGGAATTTTCGACCACCCTGTATACCTTGGCCTCACCATTGACTGTCACCTCACCTGGACCCCTCATCTCCGCTCCATTCAATCCAAAGCCCACAACCGCCTCCGACTCCTCAAACTCCTCTCTGGCCAGATGTGAGGGTTGAACCCCTCTACCATCCTCCACACCTGCAAATCCTTAAACTGTCCCATCCTCTGTTATGTCAGTCTCGCCTGGATATCCGCCCCCCCCCTACCCCCAAATTCTATAAGTCCCTCCAGATTCTCGAGCTCCATGCACTCTGCCTCGCCTTCCATATATGCGTCCCATCCCCCACGCCAATCCACTACGACCTGATTCCTTTCCCCCATCTGCTCCTATTCCTCAAACATATCCGCATAGTCTGCACCTCCTGTCGCCCTTGATCCCCCTCATCCCCTGGTTGCTACTCTCCTCTCCAACCCCCACCCTCTGCAGCGACACCCTCCGTCTCCTTTCCCAAAGTGGCTGCTGTCAACTCCCCCTCCCAGATGATGACCTCTCTCCCTCCAATTATCCCTCTTATCAACCATGATCCTCGTCTCCCTCTCCTTTCCTCTGTCCTTCCCCAGGGCTTCCTCTTCCCCCCTTCCATTCTGTTTTTTCTCTGCCTACCCTCTCTCTGCCTCCATTCTCCCTCCCCCCCCCCCCAAGTCCTTTTGCATTCCCCTCCTCTGCCTTTCCCCCTTTCCTCTTTCCCCTTCATGTCTGCCCAGTCCCCCCCTCTTATGAGTCCTCGTCCTCCGCTGGCTCCTTCCCCCCCTCCCCCCACTTCGTTTTTCCTCTCCTTCCCCCCTTTTCTTTCCCAACATCCGTCCAGGTTTCCCCCCGTCTTCCCTGGTCTGTGGTGTCATATTTGTGCCAACTTTTTAGTTCAGTGTTCAGTGTTGTGCGTCTTTCCAATGTGTTGCAAACAGAAATCATGCTGTCGCTGGGTGTGATTTTTATATCTCTTGGGAACAGAAACCAGACTGTCGCCCTGTTTTTTAATTGTCTGTCTGTTATTTTACCTGTCTGCTTCTGCGTATTTTATTAGCATCACCAACCTATTGTTTTATGTTTTAAGTTCCACAATTTTCTGCCATTTTACTGTTTACCTCACCGATTTTATCGCCTGCTTTTATTACTTATTATCTTTATTCTTTTTTTAAAACGACTTCTGTAGGCTGAAGAGCAGCGTACTAAGCTGCTGCCAGCCATCCCCTTTCGGGGGGAATCGAAACTCAATAAAGGAAAAAAAGCCACCCTGTATATGCTACAGTAAGCACAGAAAGCTAAATTAACTGTGTGAACTAGACAAAACTGGAAGTTGGATGCAGCATGAATGCTATATGAGGACTGAGGAGGCTGTAGAATGGGAAGATCCGCCGGGCGTACACGACACATGTAACCCTTAATCCGGTTGGGAATGACAGGAACATTGGCAGGCTTGATTGGCCGAAACAACGATAGTAGACAACCGGGATAATTTATTTAAAATAATCGGTTCTCTGACTGGTTTGACGCGACCCCCCACGAATTCCTCTCTTGTGCCAACCTCTTCACCTCCGAGTAGCACTTGCGACTTCCATCCGCAGTTATTTGTTGAATGTACTCCAATCTTTGGTTTCCCTTACAGTTTTTACCCTCTGCAGAACCCTCTTGTGGTATCACTTATCGATACCACCCCATGGGCATCAGACAGTTGGCAACGGAACTACAAGTTTCCTTGTGACGGCGATAGCCACCGCGCGGGATCTGCTGGGCCCCGTGGTGTGCACCCACTGAGCCATGCATCCAGCGGCTCCCTATCACGAGCGCACTCTGCTGCCACCATATAGGACGGCCGGCGACAGTCGCTAAGTCCATGCGCACTGCACTTGCACTTGGAGCCTCGTCACTACTACACCATCATTCGTGCTTAGTACAGCTAGCCTCACCCTATTGCTATTGTATATGCTGACCTCTAATTCTTGCTGCATCGTTTGTAATGAGTTTTCGATCACTTGGAGAAATACAAGTCAAGTAAATCTTCTGTTTGTTGTGTTAACTTGTTGGCTAAACATTTCTTCTCCTGTCCAGTTTTCCTATGACAACAATTGCTGCACCACCCTGTAGTCAATCTCTCCTGACCTCTGTGTATGAAGCTTTAGACAACACCTCCAGTATCAAGGTAGCTACTCCCTGATTCCTTAACAAGCGACCTATCATCCTGTTCCTTATTCTTATCAGTGTTTGCCATGTGTTCCCTTCTTTGCCGATTCTGTGGAGAAAATTCTTATTCGGTCTAATGTCAATCAACTTTTGCACTCAAATCAACTCAGAATGATAATACGTATGTTTTTTGGATAGGGTCCGCCTTAAGCAAAACACAGTTTTGTTTTGTAGCCCAAACATGTTTCACTGCACTTGCAGTATCTTCAGTGGGCTTTTATTTTTCATCTGTTAAAGATAAAGAGTGTTCTTTGCTGTTTGTATACATGTAGCTACTAGTTTTTAAATCGTAATTACAGATATTTGAAAAAACACATAAATTACGAATTCATACCTTTTTACCACATAGCGTGATTTTTCTGACGTGTTGCGTTTCTACAGTGACTGTTTTGTTGCACAGTTTGTCATCTGTAACCACTTATACTTAAAGTAGGTAAATTGTTTAAGCCAAAAATTACGATTTGAAAACTTGTTATTTCTATGCCTGAAATTATTTAATTCTATGTGTGTGTCTATTTACATAATGTTTCACTTACATTTTCCTTTTAATCATCTTCACTGTCAAACACTATATATTGAGTTGCAACTGTCACTGTCACCGTTTCACTGCTTTACCAGCTGTAAAAACAAAACATGGCGGGCAGTGGAACAAATGAGGGTGTATAAACAAGGAGGATGACAGTGAAACAGTTGAAGGTGTTCCTGGCGGATGTTCTGAATCTTTCAGAGGTGTCTGTGATTTTTTTTTTTTTTTGGTGTGTGTGTTTGTGTGTGTGTGTGTGTGTGTGTGTGTGTGTATGATGTGTGTGTAAAAAGAAAAGAGAGAGAGTGTGTGAGGGAAACAGTAGGTTTTGGGATATATTTTATTTATTTATTTATTTCTATTTTATGATAATGTTCATACCATTTGCCGTTCAGATCTCCACAACGGCTGTGACTGCGTTCGAGAGTGAACGGAATTTCGGCTGAATAATTGTAACGTTTGTCGTATTTGGAGTCACCTTAGGCATGGGATCAGCTGGGAACAACCATCACAGGCAAATGAAGAATCTTTGCGAATTTTTCACTGAAAATCAGTATTTTTCTAGACATTGCCTTTGCTACAGTTTTTGCTCGCTGAGTTTTTGCAGTGTTTCCATCGTTGAGGCAAATAAGCTTGCAGCTCTGAACTCTGCCATTCTTACAACCGAAAAACTTCTACTCATTTCAGTAATATTTATGATTCACTTATCTGAAACTTTTTTTGTTGTGATCAATATTGCTCCTGCAGTGAGGACTTGCAATTGTTACATGTAACAACCATCCTTATTGGCCAACTCTTTGTTTACCCTAATAATTGCACACAATAACTCGATGGTTCTTAAAAAGGCAAAAGCCGCCACTTTCTCGATTTCCTGCCTTACAGCAGCTTGCCAGTATCTCTTGAACTCCTCAGTCAAGGTATCTTCATTGTGTCTCATGGAGTTTTGATTCACTCTGGATTCCTTGTAATCGTAACTGCATGCAATCTGTCTGAAATGATGTCTGCAGTAAACTGGGTTTTGTTTTCTTCGGATTCATAAAATTCCAAATTTTCTGTCAGCTGGTCAATATCCATTGTTTATAAGTAGTGACAGGACACCAGTACTATCTTTATAATTTATAGTGCTGTTGACCCAGTGTTTCTGCCCTATGCTTGATTAAATGTTTATCGTAACCCTCCATTGCATAATATGTTGTCCAAAAAAATTCTCAATACCCTGAGTTTCCATTTCGTCTATTGAGTGACTAATAGACTTGTGTTCATAGTAATAGTCTCTGCTCCATGCTATACTTCTGGTTTCATAACTGCGGTGTAGTCCTCCTAACTTTCCTCCTATGCCAATTGCCTCTTTGTAAAAGTGGTTTGTCACTTGATAGGCATCTGGTCCGGACGAGGTACCTGTGAGAGCCCACTGAGGTAAAACGAAAGAACTTGCAGCCTCTCCAACTCTGTCATAGGTCTCTGATGCAACGAAGGTCCCCATCGATTTGAAAAAGATACAGGTCCTTCCCATTTTCAAGAAAGGCCCTGGGCAGATGCAATCATTATTTCCTTGTATTGCCGACGTCAGTCTATTGCAGAACCATTATAATGTGTAATGCATTCGGCAAGCAGAGTGAATGATAGTATATTTACTTGTTCTTTCTGACAGTTGCGGCATTAAACAGTGTAACATTATTGTAAGCAAAAATTGAATTTAATGTCCGAAAATAATTACGAAGTCGTAGATTCGAAGTCGCCTTGTATGACAAGTGAGTGTATGCCGCCATGGGTAGATGCAATCATTCTTTGCTTGTATTGCCAACATCAGTCTGTTGCAGAACTATTATAATGTGTAATGCATTTGCCAAGCAAAGTAAATGATAGTATATTTACTTGTTCTTTCTGACGGTTGCGGCGTTAAACAATTTAATGTTCTTGTGAGCAAAAATTGAATTTAATCTCCGAAAATAATCATGAAGTTGTAGATTCGAAGTCGCCCTGTATGATAAGTGAATGTATACAGTCCCAATTACTATACCTGCCAGATAGAAACTGAAATGCGTCACACTCTGTAGTATCCTATTCTCGCTGAAATCTCATTCTGAATAATGAAAATGATTTCTTAAATCTTCTAGAGGACCATTACTGGCCAAATGTTTAACTTAAATTATGAACATTGTTTCATGTATTTCGTCTAAGTATCTCATTTATTGCCTTAAAAAATGCGGGGTGACAATTATTGAGCTGTATGAAAAAAAGGTAAATTAGTTGCAAAATACGGTGTGCACACACTTTATTCAATAATCAAACGTGACTACCGAAATTCGGATTTAGGTTATGACATGTTCGATATGCCTGCCATCATTCGCGATGATGTGGCGTGGACGAAAAGCGAAATTCTGCATGACACACTTCAAGTACCGAACATCGATGATGTCGGTAACCTCCTGAATGGCTGTTTTCAGCTCAGCAACGGTTTCGGAGTTACTGCTGTACAATTTATCTTTAACGAAGTCCCACAAAAAGGAGTCACATGTTTTCAGATCCGAAGAAAATGACGGCCAATCGAGGCCCATTCCAGTGGCCTCTGGACACCCTGGAGCCAGAATGCGGTCCCCAAAGTGCTCCTCCAGGACATCAAACACTCTTCTGCTTCGATGGGATCCAGCTCAGTCTTGCATGAGCCACATCTTGTCGAGATCAGAGTTACTGTGCATAATGGGGATGAAATCATCTTCCAAAACCTCCACGTACTACTCGGTTGTCACCGTGCCGTCAAGGGATATCGCACCGATTATTCAGTGACCAGATATTGCACACCACACAGTCGCCCATTGAGAGTGAAGAGACTTCTGCATTCTCAGTCCCCTAAAAGCGCGTTTTGCTTATTGACGAACCCATCCAAATAAAAGTGGTCGACAACAATAAGGAGCGTGCACATGTACATACCATTTTCCATCATGCCCCGAGGCCAACCGTGCAGTTTGAACGTCCTAACGCAAGCCGTTCAGAAGTTATGATGATTTTATTTCATATAGTTCAGTAATTGTCTCTATACAATGGTAGTACCTTCTCACATTTACCAGTCAAGCCAAGGAATAAAGGCAAAAGTGGGGAGGCGTCGGAAATGGTTGTTCATCATTGTTATCATTTCTTCACACCAGCGAGTAGAGCAGAAAAGACTTTCAAAGAGGCCACGTGCATTGCACCTCTTGATTTTTAAGTGAACATAAACAGAATGAAAAACGTAGCAAAATACGCGACCTCAATATGACGTATTACAGTGTGGAACATATTTTATGACAAATAATTAAGACATTTTGTAGAACGAAAATCATCTATAAAAATCATCATGGATTCCGCAAACAGATCTTGCGAAACTGAGTTTGCTCTGTTCCTCGACGAGATCCACAGTGCTGTAGACATCGACGCTCAGGTTGATGCTATGTACCGTGACTCCAGGAAGACATTTGATACAGATCCATATAGTCATTAAGTAAAAAAAAAATACGAACTCATCAAGCATCAGATTAGATATGTAATTTCATTCGGAAGTTTCTTGTCGACAGAACTCAACAATTCGCTCTTGACGGAACAAAATCGATAAATGTAACGGTAAGTTCTGGATGTAAGATAGCCTGTTGGGGAGGCTCGATAAAATGTTAATTGATACACGTATTCTAAGTACTTGGATTTATTTGCATATCAAAACTTAAGACTGCGACGATATGTAACGGTTACTGCTAGTGTAGGTGCTCTTCCAAACAGCATTCCATAAAAGCAAACCAGTTGTGTCTTTACTAATGGTAGTTGGGCTATGCACGGCTCCAAATAAAAGAATAGCTCGATGCATTCACAGGGTCGAGCCGCTTACGTCTGCTTCCATGCCCCGCGGCTAACTCGCTGCAACTAATAATAATTTGTAGCTGCGATCCTGCAGCAAAATATTTATGCGTTGGCTGGAGTTGCGAGTTAATAAAATATACAGAAATACAAAATAAAAGTTAAATGAGTAATTTAATAAAAAGGGTTCTATTTCAACGTTTGTAATTGATGTTGACGACAGAGAATTATGCTGAATAATGTTTATTCATGAAATAACATCTCAAATAAATTGTAAGTAGTCCTCCAATATTCGGGTAAAATACAGGCAGAAAATACCCTTATCAAATGCAGTAAACTTATATTGAGAGTGTTACAAGAATGGCAGCAAAATCCTCAAACTAAATTGTAATTAAAGATAATCACAATACACGAAATATTCACCAGCTCAAAACAGTCAAGTGCTCAACATGATTATTCACAAACTAACACAAATGATACAAAGAATAGTAACTCATATTCTTAGTTCCATAATACAAGCGAAAAAACTTATTCCTCTCGAAATATGAAATCCTTTAACAAGTTAAAGTATTACAACATTCGTTCGCTGCCTAGACTCTATTACCCATTCCATGAAAAACTACACTATACCACAGGTAGATCTGCCTTCTTCTAGAAAGAACTTCCAAGTGTCCCCTTCAAGATCTAACCGGAAAGTGTATCAAAAGTTAAAGTCTCATAGCGGTTGTTCACCACCAGAATCTATCACCTACACACCTGAATCATGCACGTTACCAGAGGCAGGCCTCTCTTCTTGCAGCACGAAAGTCAAAATGTCCAGAATCGTTCCCTTGAGCTCTTCACTCGAAAAACTCCCGGTCTCCACTTGATTCCTGTAGTATTCCGGTACAGTCTGCATTTCCATTGACTGAAGGCCATTCCCACCAAAAACATATAGTTCTTAAGCTCTATGGAAATGATTTGACTCAACATGACCACTTTCTCACACTAGACTAATATATTACAACAATATTCAAATAAAAGAAATGTTTTAAACATTCGGTCACCCTCAGACAATGCACAGCAGATCAAGATATGCGCATAAATATGTAAGTTAGTGTTCTTGCACAAGTGCGCTCACTTTAAATGACAACGAGTTGTCCTTAAATATTGTTTAAACAATTATTTATGCCTTCTTGAATGAAACGTCTTTTGGTTCTCTTTTCAATAGTGGTGTCTGCAAACACATGCGACTATGCACTTATAATTAGCACAGTTTTTAATGGCTCTTGCAGTCGACATTTAAGCGAAGTTACCAGCAAAATATTAAACCGCAAAGGAAGCGTTATATCACCGTTACTGTTAACAATATTCATAAACGATCAAGTGGATAACGCCAGGTGCCCCAAGAGGTGATTTGCAGATGATACGATTGTTATAGGAAAGATGCAATGCCAGAGGACTGTAGCGCATTGTAGATAGACCGGCAGTGGATCGAGGATTGATCCTGGAATGAAGCTATTGCATTGAGAGTTTAACGTATTGGTATAAAGAGAGTCACTACTGTTCGATTACACTATTGGTGACAAATCATTGGAAACAGAAACTACCGCAAAATACGCGTGAGTAACCACCCGGAGCGACTTGAAGTTAGAAAAGCAGATGCCAGACTGAGATTCAGTGGAATAATCTTAATGAATTTAGATTCATCCGGGATTGTTTGGCCGGTTCTTGAGTACTGATATCAGTCTGGACCGTCACCAGATTGGATTAATAGAAGAGAGAGACAAAATCCAGCGGAGAGCAGCACATATCGTCACGAGATCATTTAGACGGTGCGAGAGCGTTACAGAGACACGCAAAGGATTCCGGTGGTACCCCAAGGAGTAACCATCCGAAGCGAGATAAATCGAGAAAACGAAGAAAGAAAGAAAGAAGACTTTGATAAGGAATTTAACACTGGAGAGCAGCGGCCCACAGGCACAAGTGGAGCCCACATCTTTTGTGTAAAAGCTTCGAAAACAGAAATTTTATTGCTCAGATCGCAACTGATACATGTCCTTATAACTAGTTTCGTCAAAGTTACATTGCCATCTTCAGATTAGTGGCTTTAGAATTCACGTGTCCGATGGTCTGAAGATGGCAGTATAATTTTGCCGAAACTAATAACCAGGGTATGTATCAACTACGATCTGGGCAGTAAAACTTATATTTTGGAAGCTTTTTTGCACTGATACAGCGATCGCCCTCCTTCTGACAACGCCAGGTAATTACCCTACATCTTTTGACACAAGAGAGGCATTGTGCACTACTGAAATGCCGAGAAAGTACGGTGTGGAAGAGTCAGGCAACATAAATGATGATTTCCTCCCATATGCCTTTGTTGTTATGGTCTTCAGTCTGAATATTGGTTTGATGCAGCCTTCCATGCTGCTCTGTCCTGTGAAACCTCTTCATCTCCTAATAACTAATGCTACCTACAGCCTTCTGAATCTGCTTAATATATTCATCTCTTGGTCTCCCTCTACGATTCCCCCCCCCCTCCCCGCACTTCCATCAAACACTAAATCGGTGATCGCTTCATATCACAGAATGTGTCCTATCAACCGATCCCTTCTTTTAGTCAAGTTGTGTCACGAATTTCTTGTCTGCCCTATTCTATTCAGTACCTCCTCATTATTTACGTGGTCTGTCCATCTAATCTTCAGCATTCTTCTGTGGCGCCGCATTTCGAAAGCTTTTTTCTCTACTTATCTGAACTACTTGTCATATACGTTTCATTACCATGCAAGGCTTCTCTCCAGAACTTTTAGAAAATACGTTCTATCATTTACAGTTGTATTCGATGTTAACTAATTTCTCTTCTTCAGAAACGCTTTTCTTGCCATTGCTAGTTTTATATCCTCTCTACTTCAACCATCATCAGTTATTTTACTGCCTAGGTAGCAAAATTTGTCTACTACTTTTACTTTCTCAGTTCATAATCTAATTCCCACAGCATTGATTAATTTAATTCGACTACATTCCATTACCCTTCTTTTACATTTCTTTATCTGCATCTTATGCCTTACTTTCAATACACTATTTATTCAGTTCAACTGGTTTTTCAAGATATTTACTGTCTGTGGCTGAATTACAGTGTCATCTGCAAACCTCATAGATTTTATTTCTTCTTCCCGAACTACAATTTCTTTTACAAATTGCCTTTTTTTATTTTACTGCTGACTAAATGTACAGATTTAATAACATCGAGAACATGCTGCAACCCTGTTCACTCCCTTCGCCGCCACTGTTTCCCTTTCACGTATGTCACGCGAAATGAGCACAAAGAGAAACTAGAGCCATTAAAGAAGTTTACCGACGGCCACTCAAAATACACGCCATTCTTGAATGGAAGACGAGGAAGGGGAAAAGACAGTGGTTCCAGAAGCACACTCCGACACCTACCTTAAAGAGACTTGTGGACTGTAGGCACACATCATGGTGTACCCTCACATCACGGAACTCTGATTTCATGGACTATTAAAATTTCTTGGACTAATCACATTTTTGACTATGTCTTCGTTCTTTATTGCTGGGATCTACGCACTTCGCAATATATTCTGGACAAAGTTATCACAGCTTTTGTGCAAAGTTTTGCAATAAACTAAGTGGTACGCATGGGAAGTATGTTTTGAACGGTCTTGCCTTGACCGATGCGGACGGGTGTAAGACTTGCCTAAATATTTTGATGACATATACGCTGCCAACAGGGAAGAGAGCGTTAAGTGTGAAGGAATTACTTCGAAAGTCCACAGTACAGAAATTTTTCACTGCTGAGTTTTGAAAACTTTTTTACGCAAATAAAATAATTGAAATTGTTAAACTACCTTATTAGCAAATGAAGAGAATTATAGTGATGCCGTGCTTACATTAGCATAACGACGCACTTGTCTTTCTAAAAATGAGGCAATACTTTCTGTTTTACGCCGTTGAAAATACCAATAATTTAGCGGAAGTCAACAGTGGACGGAAGAGCTGTTTGTTCATGCAGCCGATTAACTTCTGTCTCATGCAGTTGCCGTAAAGCCGTTTTTTAGCTGTCACCGTGGGCAGTTGCAACCGTCAGCGAGAAGTAACTACGCCGTACATTTCACGCTTTCAGAGCCACACTTTGCAGATGCTGGATTTTAGTGCGTGAACCTAATTTTTATTAGTGACAATTCGCAGTGTGTGTGTGTGTGTGTGTGTGTGTGTGTGTGTGTGTGTGTGTACACCGATGGAGTTCCTGTAGACAGGTTGTTGTGTCGATAACGCAGTTCCTGTAATTTGTTCGGCATTTAGTTTCTTGAAGGTGTATTATTTTCAAATTGATCTTCCCGTGTATACAGTGCCAAGTGTAACAACCATATTAGCAACAAGGCTCATGATACTGCTAATCAATAAAAAACGAAAACATATTGCGAGTACAGGTCCGAAAATTTCTTATTTATTGTGACGAGCAGGAACAGTTTAAGGACGTGCAGGATCCCTATTCAGCAACATCATCATTTTTGTTTGTATTTTTTCCTTCCATATTATGTTTGAGAGTAACGTTAACCAAAATTTTTATCTCTATTTTAAGCACTAAGACTTTTATTTTTGAACTATTATTTGACAACGTCAGAAACGTTAATAAAATTGATTATTATTATTAGCTCATTTCAGATGGAAAGGAACAATAAAACTTTAGATCATGAAACTGAATACGGATTATTGGAGCAATACCTATTTAGGTCATTTACACACTGAAACTGACCAAGAGACTCTCGTCTACAATCATTAGCAGTTGTCGTCCGTTGCAAGATCTGACTTGCACAGACTGCATCAGTTTCTTGTCTGAATAGTACAATGATGAACGCGTTTGAGAACCAAATTCCAGTTATGGAAAACAGTCAAAACTTTTCAATTATGAAAAAACGCAAGCTTGAAAATAATACATTTACTGCAATGTAATGTAAGTATGAAGAGCAGGTGACACATACTGCAATCAGATAAAGAAATCGTACAGACCTGAATTATTTACCTCATATTTGACAAGCATAATGTCAATTTTGAAACTAAACCCTGATTGTTTGTGTTGTGTCGGTAGCTGGGCCGACACCGTGAAGTTGAGATGGCTGAAAAGGCAAGCTAGACTAACGCAGACGGGCGTGAAGTACTGGAACAGGATACGTAATTAATGTTAGGAAGAAAAGTACGGAGCAGGTTTAATACTTAACTTTACTCATTCCTTGTGGTACATCGATCTTGACGATACACAGAAGACTTTAAGTACAATCACTGTATGGCTAATGGCGCCTTGCTAGTTCGTAGCCATTAACTTAGCTGATGGCTATTCTGTCTCTCGGCTAATGAGAGAGAAAGGCTTCGTACATCTGGTCGGTAGCTAGGTTCTCGTACAACTGGGGCGAGTGCTCTCTCGTATCACGAGACCTGCCTTGGTGGTGGCGCTAGGTCTGCGATTACACAGTGGCGACACGCGGGTCCGACATGTACTAAATGGACCGCGGCCGATTTAAGCTACCACCTAGCCAGTGTGGTGTCTGGCGGTGACACCACAGTTTGTCCATTGGAATCTACTTCATAATGACAATACAATAAAGACTCTTCCTATTTGTGGTACGAAATTCCATAAGACTAAGAGAGCTAACAAAGGAGACACTATAAAATATATTGCAACCTGACCTCAGTACATCGTCCGAGACAGGTGAATCACCACCACAAACAACAACGTCGCCGCCCCCGAGACACCCGACGCACACCAGAGCTGGACGTCGAATAAAATTCAAGTATCAAGATATCCCTGGGGCTCCGCACTTTAAGGGGGGGGGGGGGGCTGTGTGGCAGTGATATTTTTCATGTCTGGTGCAAAGTATGTCAAAAGTGCGCGAGAGTTTTTTTGGTCATGTGTTGTTTTTTTATCTTTGCCGTAAGACTATAGAATCTCCTAGTTTTTGTTACTTCTCTGTTGTTTTTTCTAGTCGCTTCTCATTGCGAGATTTCACGAATAAATATGTTTTCGTTAACTCATGATACCGGACGGCTATGCAATTATTTGTTGTAGGCAAGTCGCCTACATAATTGGTGACCCCGACGTGATATGAACACGCAACCTTCTGGTCTGTGCATGTTAAAAGTCATATGAGTCGCACTGTAAACTTAAAATTATATGCCTTTGGTTAACTAGGACTAGTCCACACAGTTAAATGTCACGGAAGCCCTTTCCCAAATATCAGTTTACTAAAGGAATTTATATTTTTACATATATTAGTTTCTAAATTTTACAGCCAACTCATAGTTAGTGTAGCAGCAACAAAATGTAAAGCCGCAACTCTTCGTCGTCGCAAGACTCGGCTTAGAGCAACCGTGGGGAAAGAACAGCTCACTCATATTCCTATATTTAATACCCTTCAGCACGTGAGATCGATTTAGATGAAGTTATTTAAAAAAAAAACTCTGGAAATGGATTATCTACAATGAAAGTATCGAACATACAAACAAAGACCAGAAAGAGTAGAAATAGGTGTGACTACATATTTTGAAAATTAAAAACCATTCTAAACCACATACAAACAGTGATCACGAACTGTATAACGTTTTGCTCAATATGGAAATACGCTTCTGGCTATTAGAATTGAAACGTCACGAAGACAGTGTGCAACAAACATTAAATTACAGCGGAATGTGCTACACGCTTGGATATGAAAATGATTAGCATTTCAAGATAACTAGACAACGTCGATAACATAACCCTGTCTACATTCCGTATATAAGGAAAGATAATACCGCAGGTTTCTCACTCAAAGGTCGCATCTGAGTGTTGTCTATGATTCGTTCATGTTATGCTAGGTGTAAGAAGGAGAAATGTCTGCTAGCACGTGTAGGAAATCGACAGCAACCACGATCGTGGGCTCTTGGCTCTGTCGTTTATTGTCCCACGATATTCGTGGTCACACTGGTCAGGATCCAAAGACTCTCATGAAAATATGAAACCTATTGGTTTAAGAAGGCCCATGCCCGATTCCCTGCAGGATCTCAACAACCCCACATAGCTAGCGCCCGACAGTACGAAAATAATATTCAAATGGTTCAAATGGCTCTGAGCACTATGGGACTTAACTGCTGAGGTCATCAGTCCCCTAGAACTTAGAACTAGTTAAACCTAACTAACCTAAGGACATCATACACATCCATGCCCGAGGCAGGATTCGAACCTGCGACCGTAGATGTCGCGCGGTTCCAGACTGTAGCGCCTAGAACCGCTCGTCCACTCCGGCCGGCAATAATATTCACTCGACCGTGCAGAAACCCACTGCTACATACATTGAATCTGCAAATGGGCAGCAATCCACAGGAAAAGTGTCATGTTATTAACCTCCCTCTCACAAATCGGTCTATCCTGCTTCCAATACAAAATATAAACGTGGATCGCGTGTATGCCTAATGGATTTTTTCTAATTGCAGAAGGCTATCTTTCCAGAAGAAGTGATACCGATAAGTAGGAGGAAAGTGTACAACCGACCCTTCTGATGGAAAGTCTACTAAAAATAAAAGTAATTAAACCGAACAGGGCTATAATTTGGAAAATGAAAGTTATTTTGTGCATTCACTCACGAACAACACTGGACAGAACGGAGCATCGCTGATCATGAAACCAAAAGTTACACTAATGAAGGAAAAGGAAGTAATTAAAGGTCGCCAGCCCACTAGGGCAATTTACATCCAAACCCTGTACATGATGATGGGAAAGAAACACATGTTTTATTAAACACTGAAGTGGCAACTAAAGCTTGCCACGTTTTTTTGACACTAATTTTAAGTGAGTATGTAATGATAAAGAAAACAGAGAAGTCACCCTTATGTTATGTTTGGCGTTAAATTTTGAAAAAAGGTAATCGACTTATGATTTGAAAACATGCAGTTAGACTGTATGTTAGTACTGAACTTCGTTACGTGAACAATGACTTTCAGTCACCTCAACATAACGTCATCAAAGAAATTTAGAAAAAAAAAGCAAGCACTTTTTACTTTGCAGTTACTTATTTTGCAAATTGGGTTTCAAATTATTGTCTGAACAATTGAGCCTTTTTTACTGACTAGAACAGAAATAAAGAATAGAATACGTACCAAACCAAACAGCCATGTGCTCCAAGCTATATGTAAAATAATTAATACTTCCACACTCTTAATATGTGTATTTCTTTAGATTTGGATTTTTTCCAGTGATTGATTCTCAAACTTGAAAAATGAAATTGCTTTAGTTTACTCATATACTGAAACCTCTGTTGTACAACAGTTAATTGAAAGTAGACTGAGGCTAAAATTCTTAAAAGTGAAATTATTCATTAATAAACTGGCTGTAGCTATTCACTTTGTTTCTTATGACTCTCGGTTAGCATATAAGAAATAAAAGGAACAAGGACCCTATTTGGTAACAATTTCTGAGGACGATGAGGACACAATCGTCCTGAGTTTAACTGATTACTGTTTCAATAAATTTTTTCGATCAGATCATATTCAGTTGTGCTGCTGGGTTGGCCATTAATACTTTCTACCAATGAACAGGCTTACCTCAGTGCTGTGCATAAGACGAAACTCGGAGCCAACAACGGATCTGTGTTGCTGAATCTGCTGCTGTTGTAGAAGACGGTGACATCTTGCGCAGCACAGCTAATTACAGGAATGGGCAATCGTAATTAATACAACCTCTTCCGCCCGTCCACTGTCCTTCCTCCTGCTACTAGACATCTGGCCGGCGTGCGTACATTATGCAGCCGAAATGGTACTCTCTACTGCGAGAGCGTTAACACCACAGTTCCGCACACTGCAAGTGCTGGCACCCGTCTCTTTCTCTCCGCGCGCTCTGCACAACAATTCCCTACCCAAAGATTATACAACGCACAGGCACTGCTATTACCGTTGCTAGTCGATACAAATAACAATTCCTTTGTCTTTTTCTAAGAGCTTATAAGTTTTACAGTAAGACACTGATAAATAAAATGAAATGTCAACAGGCTTCTATCTAGATTTTCACATACAGTGAAGCAATGTACTTAGTTATTAAAAGAAAGCATTTAAATTACAAATATTTACATACAATTCAGCATAAATTCATATATCGTTAGCAGGTGCCATGCATCCTGCATTTTCAGTGTCGGTGAAATATCAAGTCATGGATTGCGGAAAGACTAGTAAGGCACCACTCGCCAGCCTTTATGGCTTCTGAACTCTGGCACAGCGCTGAAACAACATGTGTCATTCCAATTCAATTCTACCTGATGCTCAGCTGGGTTTCAATGGTCATTACTTCCGGAGGTGTCAGTTGCAGGTACTAAATTCTGCATCCTGTACATCCCATTTACCTTCCTACCATGCTGATAGCACAATAAGTAAAATTTCCTTACTGTTCATCATTCCCGGTGTTAACAGCCTATACACGGACGTGACAAACGTCATGGGACACCTCCTAATACGTGTTGGACCTTCTATGGCCCAGTGTAGTGCAGCAACTCGATGTGACGTGGGATCAAGACATGGGCTCAACAAGTTTTTGCGAGTCCCCTGGAGAAGTGTAGCTGTATATAACTGAAGAAGTGTTGCTGATATAGGATTTTGTACGCCAACAGTGGCCCAGTGACACACTGCACTCCCATTCATAAAAGTTCCATTGTTGCTTGGGAACATGAAGTCCATGAACGGCTGAAAGTGGTCTCCAAGTAGGCGAACATAACCACTTCCAGTCAATAATCAATTCAGTTGGACTAGAGGACCCAGTACATCCTATCGGAACACAGCATACCATTACGGAGCCACCACCAGCTTGCACAGTACCTTGTTGACAATTTATGTCCTCGGCTTCGTGGTGTCTGTGCCACACTCGAACCCTACCAACTGAAATCGGGACTCATCTGATCAGGTCACGGTTTTACAGTGACCGATATGGTCACGAGCACAGCATAGGCGCTGCAGGTGATGTCGTGCTGTTAGCAAAGGCACCTGCGTCGGTCGTCTGCTGATATACAGGGTGATTCAAAAGAATACCACAACTTAAAACGTGTATTTAATGAAAGAAACATAATATAACCTTCTGTTATACATCATTACAAAGAGTATTTAAAAAGTTTTTTTTTTGCACTCAAAAACAAGTTCAGAGATGTTCAATATGGCCCCCTCCAGACACACGAGCAATATCAACCCGATACTCCAACTCGTTCCACACTCTCTGTAGCATATCAGGCGTAACAGTTTGGATAGCTGCTGTTATTTCTCATTTCAAATCATCAGTGGTGGCTGGGAGAGGTGGCCGAAACACCATATCCTTAACATACCCCCATAAGAAAAAATAGCAGGGGGTAAGATCAGGGCTTCTTGGAGGCCAGTGATGAAGTGCTCTGTCACGGGCTGCGAACAAATGTTTGCTGGATGCGTGCATTTCGAACGAAGTATGGTGTTAAACCTCCTGATAGGTGGTGTATTAAACGTTGGTATAAACAAGCTGAACAACTGTCGTCGATTCACTTCTGCTGTACTCAATAACACAAAAAGCTTTCTGTTGAGCGGTCGCCATCTTAGCATCAACTGACGCTGAAGCCTAGTCAACAGCGCCTCAAGCGAACAAATGTACAACTAAATGAAACTTTATAGCTCCCTTAATTCGCCGACAGATAGTGCTTAGCTCTGCCTTTTGTCGTTGCAGAGTTTTAAATTCCTAAAGTTGTGGTATTCTTTTTGAATCACCCTGTACTTCATTAACATCAAATTTCGTCGCTCCGTCGGAACGAGTACATGTGTCATACGTCCCAAAGTGACTTCTGCGGTCATATAGACGCAATGTTGCTCGTCTGTTAACACTGGCAACTCTACGCAAACATCGCTGCTTTCGGTCGTTAAGTGAAGGCCGTCGGTCAACGCGTAGTCTATGGTGAGAGTGAAGCTTGAAATGTGGTTATTCTTGGCACACTCTTAACACTGTGGCTCTTGGAATAATGAGTTTCCTAAACGATTTCCGAAATGGGGTGTACCATACGTCTACCTCCAGAAATCACTCCACGTTCAAAGTCTGTTAATTCCCGTCTTGCGGGCACAATCACGTCGGAAATCTTTTCAAGTGAATCATCCGAGTACAAAAGACAGCTTGTAACACCATAGCTTACACACTACATACCTTTTGTTGATGCATTTAGTTTTCTGTTTTGTTCAACATCCCATCGTTGAACTTCTGTAATCGGTGTATGATTAATTCGATGCTGTAATGAAGTGTAATCTCTGTAATATGTACAATATGAGCAAATGATACGTTTTGTCTTTCTCACATAATCTCTTTGGTTATCTTAGAGGTTGAATAAGTCTGTTTAAATAATTTTTTGTAGAAATGTCAATATGTGCAAATGTTCTGTTTTATTTAATACGTTTGGTTGCTGTTATGTAAACTGCTGACCTTAACTTAGGGTTCTTAGTTATTTTATATGTAAAAGGTGTTGTGGTTCCCCTCGGGAACGGAAGCATGTAGCGCGCGCAAAATGTGGTGGGCATGGACAGAAAGGTGGAACAAGGAGTCAGTCGGGGACGAGCTAGCAAACTGTCAACTTCTCATGTAAAAGTTGTGTATTGTGCTGGTGCCTAGAGAGGCTTTTCGTGCCGCTTTCCAATGCCTCGTATGGATGGATAAAGAGCTGGAACTATTCTGGAATTGGTACCTATCATCGCCACCAAGAAATGACAGAGTCCAGCATTTCAGCCTGCAAATCCACGACCGTCATGCACTCGCCACCATGTTGCACAATCACTGAAAAGGAACCAAGGAATTGTAAATATGAAAAGTGAAGGATCAGCTTATTGGATAATTTAGTGTGCTCAAATATAAGGTAACTTATAACTGAATTTATGTACCTACCTTGAATTTTCCTTATAACAACACCTCTCAGGTTCCTGTCCGTTTCAACTATGATTACCGAGTGTCCTTGTTGTGGAAAAAATGAAAGCCTAAAAGCCAAACAGTTAATTAAATAATGTTGTTTGATATTTGGTAAGAAGGGAGTATTCAGATTTACTGTGGATTTGGTAAAATTGTGGGAGGTAGTAAATGTAGCTTTGTGAAAGCCTCCCAGTGATTGAAACAGTCCAATTTAAAGTTTTATGGACTTTCAAAGATACCTGTTTAATCATTGACTTGAAAGCAGAAGACTGTGGTAATGAAGACAATTTGCTGTTACTTTTAAAAATTAAAAGTTCTTAAAACTGAGACTTGTAAAGTTTTGCTTAGTTAATGATCATAGTGCTGCCTGTTGTAAATTTTAAAAGGTGGGTCAGTTTCTTACAAATTCGTCAATATTGTGTCTCACTGCAGTAAAAGTCGTAAACTGCATTTGTGGAAAGGTATATACTCATGTTTTCTAAGTCCTTGTCACTCTTGTGTATTGGAAGTGCATATTAATAATGTAACAGGATCCACAGTTTGTCTATTGTGCTTATGCTAGGTAACAAGTAACAGAAAGACCACTATCTGCTGTATGATAACAGTAGCTTCTTTTATTTAAAGGTCAGTGAGAAATAGTTTGCTAGTGAAATTTTTTTCCATGTGTGATAGAAAATTAATTGGTAAAAGAAATACTGAACCTATCTCCATTTTATGATTCTACAGTGAATATTGATAGTAGTGTTATTGACAGCATTCAGTTTGACCAAGCCTTGAAGGCAAAAGTGTATGTCATTTTCTGTTACCATTATGCAAATAGCATTGTTCTGATCTGTCATCTCCAACCTTAACGTTAACATATGCAGGTGCCAGAGTTCATTGCACTCTCATGTGGCAAAGTATAGGCTGAGTTTGCCCGTTGAAGTTACTTAATTTCAGATTCTTGAACAAGTAAGTTCCTCATTCTTATGCCTAATTAGGCTGGCGACCGTTTTTTTATTATCATTTGGACACTGTGGATAGGCAAATTATTGTTTGTTAATGTTTAAATATTTACGTAATTCTGAATTTCACTTCCAATAAGCCACTTCCGTTAGGTACAACATGGTCAACATAACAAAATTCCTTTCAGAGGGTAACACTGCTCTGTTGCTTTATACCATAATTGTTTTAACAAGATAGTTTTCTTCACGACCTGCCTCCAACTTTAAGGTTATGGTATAGTAGTAGCAGATGGAAGTGTTATATGCTCCCCCCTGTTTTTTCTTTATTGTGATTTCATTCACCTGCTCCATATGGACAGGGGAGGGCTGTCAGCGGCACAATCCACCGCTCTTCAGCCGAGTGACATGACAACTTAAAATAAGAAGAAAATGTTACATACATAAGGCGATAAAAAAGGTGAACTTAAAACAGAGCAATGGGAGAAAATGGAGGTAAAAATAGACTGACATGGAGACGTTAATGGGGGACAGTTAAAAAAGTCACCAGGAAGTTAAAAAACACAGTTGGCGATTCTTAAAACACAGAGTAGACACTGAATGGACATGCATAGGTTAAAAGTCGGCCACAGTATTAAAAACACTCCAGAACAACACACTTAAAACCCACTTGGAGCACACACGACGAAGAATAAAACTGGCAGGTGGGACCTGCCGAGGGAAAGGTCAGAGAGGATGGAAAAGGAGGGGAGAGCAAGGGGCAGCAGGGGACGCAGCGGGATGAAGAGAGTAGGGGCATCAGCGGGTACACTAAGAGGCAGGAGACACAAGGGGCGGGAGATGAAGAGGGAAGACAGGGCAGGAGGGAATGCAGAGACACTGAAAGGGGGCACAAGGGAGGGAGGGGGAGTAGGAGGGGGAAGCCACTCAGAAGGAGGGACGGGGAGGAGAGGGTGCCCTGAGGAGGAGGCAGGAAGCTGGGGTTAGAGTTGGTAGGAAGGGCAGATGTCAGTGCGAAGCTCATCATCTGAGAGGGGTAGATGGTGGAAGTTGCGTTGGAAAAGGAGATGGAGGGTGTGGAGATGGAGAGAGAGTGGGACACATCGGTAGAGGGGCGGCAACTGGTTGGGGGTGGAGAGGAAGGGAGACACCAGGGGGTGAGGGGGATCAAGGCGGCGGACAATATATAGTGTGCAGATGTGTTCAAGGAAAAGGAGAAGATGGGAGAAGGGGATGAGGTCGTAGAGGATGCGCATGGGGGACGGAAGACAGATACGGAAGGTGCGGTGGAGCGCATGGCGTTCGAGGATTTGGAGGGCTTTATAGAACCGGGGAGGGGCGGAAATCCAAACCACGCTGGCATCACAGAGGATGGGGCCGGTCAAGGATTTGTAGGTGTGAAGAATGTTGGAAGGATGCAGACCCCACATCCGGCCGGACAGGAGTTTCAGAAGGCAGAGGCGGTTGTGGGCTTTGTTTTGGATGGCAAGATATTTGAGGGTAGGAGTGAGGTGGATAGGACGGCCATAAATGCTGAGGTAGAAATCATGGAGGCGGAAGGAGCGGGTGGTGCGGCCTATGATGATCGCCTGGGTCTTGGAGGGATTGATACGGAGGAACCACTGGTTTCACCAAGCGGTGAATTGGTCAAGGTGGGTTTGGAGGGTATGTTGGGACCGTTGAAGGGTAGGATAAAGGGCTAGGAAGGGGTGTCATCAGCAAACTGGAGAAGATGAACAGGTGGGGGAGGTTTGGGCATATCAGAGTACAGGAGATAGAGGAGAGTGGAAAGGACAGAACCTTGCGGCACGCTGGCAGTATATGCTCCCCCTATACACTGCGTTTTTATATCTTGTGCACGCGATACTACTGCCATCTGTATACAACTTTTGTCACATAAGTGTATATCGTTTGGTAACGTGACGCACGTAGAGCAGGATAAAGACCATGTCTAAGTTTCAGGATCTCAACTTGAGTTTTTCGAGCTGACAACCAAAAGCGCGGCTACCGTTCGCACGAGCAGTGACAGCGTCAGCTGGGAGGCAGCAGAGTGTGCCAGAAGCACTGCTCCCGCTGCGTCCGTGGGCGCCTCTGGCGGTGTAAACAGGCATCCAGCTGCCCCACTTTGCGAGGGCGGCAGGGGTCCAGGGCCAGCCGCCAGCCGCCAGCCACGCCGTATTTTGGTCGCACAATCGGCGCCGCGGTCGTTGGTCCCCAGAGCCGGAGACGCTCCACCGATGTCAGCGCCACTCGCTGGTTTCCTCATTCTGATTCCAAAGCAGCGGACCAGACCGGCGCACTCTGTCTCGTCCGGCTCCCTAGAAGGAAAGAGGAAACATGAAGAAGACATTAGAGGTCTAGTGTGCTCTTCAATGACCGCAGACAAAAAGTACAACATCGTTGTTGGATACATTTCTACACTACTAGTCATTAAAATTACTACACCAAGAAGAAATGCAGATGATAAACGGGTATTCATTGGACAAATATATTGTACTAGAACTGACATGTGATTACATTTTCACACAATTTGGGTGCATAGATCCTGAGAAATCAGTACCCAGAACAACCACCTCTGGCCGTAATAACGGTATTGATACACCTGGGCATTGAGTCAAATAGAGCTTGGATGGCGTGAACAGGTACACCTGCCCATGCAGCTTCAACACGAAACCACAGTTCATCCAGGGTAGTGACTGGCGTATTGTGACGAGCCAGTTGCTCGGCCGCCATTGACCAGACGTTTTCAGTTGGTGAGATATCTGGAGAATGTCCTGGCCAGGTCAGCAGTCGAACATTTTCTGTATCTAGAAAGGCCCGTACAGGACCTGCGACATGCAGTCGTGCATTATCCTGCTGAAATGTAGGGTTTCGCAGGGATCGAATGAAGGGTAGAGCCACGGGTCGTACCACATCTGAAATGTAACGTCCACTGTTCAAAGTGCCGTCAATGCGAACAAGAGGTGACCGAGACATGTAACCAATGGCACCCCATACCATCATGCCGGGTGATAGCCAGTACGGGGATGACGAATACACGCTTCCAATGGCCGTTCACCTCGATGTCACCAAACACTGATGCGACCATCATAATGCTGTAAACAGAACCTGATTTCATCCGGAAAACCGACGTTTTGCCATTCGTACACCCAGGTTCGTCGTTGAGTACACCATCGCAGGAACTCCTGTCTGTGATGCAGTGTCAAGGGTAACCGCAGCCATGGGCTCCGAGCTGATTGTCCATGCTGCCGCAAACGTCGTCGAACTGTTCGTGCAAATGGTTCTTGTCTTGCAAACTTCCCCATCTGTTGACTCAGGGATCGAGACGTGGCTGCACGATCCGTTACAGTCATGTGGATAACATGCCTGTTATCTCGACTGCTAGTGATCCGAGGCCGTTGGAATCCAGCTCGGCGTTCTGTATTACCCTCCTGAACCCATCGATTCCAAATGGTTCAAATGGCTCTGATCACTATGCGACTTAACTTCTGAGGTCATCAGTCGCCTAGAACTTAGAACTACTTAAACCTAACCAACCTATGGACATCACACACATCCATGCCCGAGGCAGGATTCGAACCTGCGACCGTAGCGGTCGCTCGGTTCCAGACTGTAGCGCCTAGAACTACACGACCACTCCGGCCGGCCATCGATTCCATATTCTGCTAACAGTCATTGGATCCCGACCAACGCGAAAAGCAATGTCGCGACACGATAAACCGCAATCGCGATAGGCTACAGTCCGACCTTTATTAAAGTCGGAAACGTGATGGTACGCATTTCTCCTCCTTACACGAGGCATCTCAACAACGTTTCACCAGGCAATGCCGGTCAACTGCTGTTTGTGTATGAGAAATCGGTTGGAAACGTTCCTCATGTCAGCACGTAGGTGTCGCCACAGGCGCCAACCTTGTGTGAATGCTCTGAAAAGCTAATCATTTGCATATCACAGCATCTTCTTCCTGTCGGTTAAATTTCGCATCTGTAGCACGTCATCGTTGTGGTGTAGCAATTTTAATGGCCAGCGTATTTCCTAAGATAGGAGTAGGACAGGACCGAATCTTCCTATTTACAGATCGATACTGGTGTGCAAAAGCATAAGGATGAAACTAACTTTCGCATGAGATGCCAAGTAATATAGTTCGATTAAATCTGAATCATACACACATCAAAAAAAGGTTTACATCAGCTCGGTCCCGAGAGTTTCGGAGCCTGTACAGAAAATTGGAACAGAGATCAACATAAACTTCATTTCTGACCTTTTTATTGCTCATGAAAATCACACATTGCATGATGTACCACCATACAGCGAGACCATCAGAGGTGGTGGTCCAGATTTCCGTACACACCGGTACCTCTAATACCCGGTAGCACGTCCTCTTGCAATGATGCATGCCTGTATTCGTCGTTGCACACTGTCCACAAGTTCATCAAGGCACTGTTGGTCCAAATTGTCCCACACCTCAACGCCGATTCGACGTAGATCCCTCAGAGTGGTTGGTGGGACACATCGTCCATAAATAGCCCCTTTCAATCTATCCCAGGCATGTTCCATAGGGTTCATGTCTGAAGAACATGCTGGCCACTCTAGTCGAGCGGTGTCGTTATTCTGAAGAAACTCATTCACAAGATGTGCACGGTGTGGGCGCGATTTGTCGTCCATGAAGACGAATGCCTCGCCAATATGCTGCCGATGTGGTTGCACTGTCGGTCGGAGGATGGCACTCACGTTCCGTGCAGCCGTTACGTCGCCTTCCATGCCCACCAGTGGCGTACTTCGGCCCCACACAATGCCACCCCAAAAAAGCACGGAACCTCCACCCTGCTGCACTCGCTGGACAGTGTGTTTCAGGCATTCAGCCTCACCGGATAGCCTCGAAACACGCCTCTGGCGATTCCTGGTTGAAGGCATATGCGACACTCATCGCTGAAGAGAACGTGACGCCAATCCTGAGCGGTCGATACGGCATGTCGTTGGGCCTATCTGTACGCCCTGCATGGTGTCGTGGTTGCAAAGATGGACCTCGCCATGAACGTCGGTAGTGAAGTTGCGCATCATGCGTCCTATTGCGCACAGTTTGAGCCGTAACACGACGTCCTGTGGCTGCACGAAAATCATTACTCAAGATGGTGGCGTTGTTGTCAGGGTTCCTCCGAGCCATAATCCATAGGTAGCGGTCATCCACTGCAGTAGTAGCCCTTGGGCGGCCTGAGCGAGGTAAGTGATCGACAGTTCTATTTCGTCAGATAGGAGTAGGACAGGACAGGACAGGACAGGACAGGACAGGACCATGCCCGAACAACATCTCTTTGGTTCACTTCGAGACGCCTGAACACTTCCCTTGTTGAGAGCCCTTCCTGGCACAAAGTAACAATGCGGACGCGATCGAAGCGCGGTATTGACCGTGTAGGCATGGTTGAGCTACAGACAACACCAGGCGTGTACCTCCTTCCTGGTGGAGTGACTGGAACTGATCGCCTGTCGGACCCGCTCCGTCTAATAGGCGCTGCTCATGCATGGGTGTTTATGCCTTTGGGCAGGTTTAGTGACATCTCTGAACAGTCAAAGGGATTGTGTCTGTGATACAATATCCACAGTCAACGTCTGTCTTCAGTTCTGAGAACAGGGGTGGTACAAACCATTTTTTGGACGTGTGTAGATTCAAAGTACTGCTACAGTGTAGTACAGAACGTAGCTGATAAAAGATACGCGGTTAGACGAAAAACCTTTATTAAATGACAATAATTACGCTGAAGAAATCGCGATTCACGATGGTTCCCTCGATACTGCAAGAGGTGGGGCACGATTCTTGACAGGATGTGTGACCACCACGGGCGGTAATGCACGCTCTCAGTGTGCTTCCATGCTGGTCATATGGTTGCGAAGGAGTTGTCGTGGCAAGGCGTTCCCCTAATCCATAAGCGCGATGGACAACTGCTCTATGGTCATTGGTACATGTGGACGTGCTGCAATCCATCTCCCAGATACATCCCACATGTTTTTCTTTCTGGCATTCCATGTCCCTGTTCTTTTCAGGAGAGATCGATGGTATATGGGGTATAATACAGATGCGCTACCAAAAGTTTTTGTTATTGTAAGTGTGATGTACTTGTTTTATTCTGTAAAGCTTTAGATACTATGTCTCAATTACAGTATGTGCTGTAACCTGTATAGTTTATCTTTTACTATGTTGTATTTATTCTAGGGACTTACTTGGTTGTGAGGCATGTGATTGGACACTCAGAAGTGGCGTGCATTGCCCGGCCTATGTGTGGCGCAATTGTTACTAGCGAAACACCAAGAGCATGACGAGTGTGGGCGGATGTAAGAGGCTCGAATAACATCAATATCTTGCCCCAAAATTGGTCACTGCTAATCACAGTACACGCTATGACCGCAATACTGCATGGAGCAATGGGAGAATTCTAGACGACAACGCAGAAGGCGGCTTAATATTTACAAAGAACTGTACGGCTGTTTTATTTTCATTCACGTTAATGCATTATTTCAGTAATAAGTGTTGTACGTAAAAGCTGTGGTTACCTGATCTTGTCATTGTTCTCAGTTTTTGTCACCTACGTAGGTTCCCATTCTTCCAGTTATTGAATACTCGAGTGTTGTTTTTGAAATAGCTAAAAGAAAAGTTCACCCCACACGTGATTTAAGTGGGGAGGGGGGCGGATGGGCGTGTCAGTCCATTCGATGATTCGCATTGCCATCCACAAAAATTAACTCAGGGCTGAGTGCACCTCTGAAAAGACGCACATGCGAAGGAGCATAGAGTCACAACGTTGACCGATGAGTGTACCGTACTCAAAGATCCGGAGTTCAACACGTCCATACGCTATATTATACCTCCCACACCATAGCACACGGACCACGAAAAAGTCATGTTCAGTGCTCGACGTACCCTCATATGACGAGAGGTGAGATTACCTAGTGTACCCAGGAACAATGTCGAACACGATAGTTTTGATGGTCCACATGTTGTGGGGCGGCATAATGTTGTGTGCGCATACTGACCTCCGGATCGATGAACACAGTACAGTCACCTGTCTGCTGTATTGTGACATCCTCCTTAACCATACGCGTCTTTTCTCTTTACTTTGACAGAACGTGTAAGGGCGTGATTGTCATACGACGCAATGAGCTGCAATGTAATTCCCGGATTTTCCGTCCAATGTCGGCCCTTTGCTTGTATCCTGTCGTGAAATGTTAGAGAGCAGTCGTTTTTTAAGGACACCACTGTTAACTTTTTAAAATTTCTGTAATTTTGAAGTCACATTTTTCTCTAGTGATCTGCAATGAGTACTTTAAGAATATCATTTTATGAACAGAGAGTCATGGAGTAGAACACTGACTGTCGCGAATTACTCTATCGGTCCTCTTTGTCGTTATTTTATATATAAGTGAGTGACTGTGTGGCATGTGATACGTTGGATTCAGAGGTATAGTACTCATATCGTTAAACAATATCCTGTAGAAAACACGCGGTTTTGAAGAAAAGAACTAATCGAGCCATGCTCTGAGCGCATTTACGTCTGAAAAGGAATTTTCTTGTAGGCTGTTCGATAGAGAGCGGAAAGGGTCATAACATGAGGAACCAAGATCACGTGAGTAAGATGGGTGCGGAATGACTTCCCAACTCAACTCCTGTATACTGTTTTTTGTTGGTCTATCAGAAGGCGGGCGGGCGTTATTGTGGAGTAGTATGGCTTCACACAGCCTTCCTGGTCGTTGTTCTTGGACTGCGTCTGCAAGACGTCTCAGTTGTTGACAATGAATGTCAGTAGTGATGGCTACAGCTCGGGGAAGCAATTCGTAGTACACACCTTCGCTGTTCCACGAGATGCATAACATTATCTTTTGTGGATTCGCGCAAGTCTTCATACAGGGAGTTGTACCTTTCCTTTCTTCTCCTTATGCTAGCATTTCTCGTCACCAGTAACGATACGGGATAGGAATGATCGGTGCTGTTGACAAGCCAATTGATGACGAGCAAGCAGAGATGCATATATGGCCACCTGCTGATTTTTGTGATTTCCGCTTACAAGGAACCCCTTGACTGCGAGGTCGCAAGTTAAATTTTTAGTAAGACTTATTTGAAAGTGTTACGATAGGAAAAATATTAGTTGCTAATGATTCACCATGACTATCAGGAGGGCAACAGAAAATGAGTGTCCGGGAGAAGCAGAAATCAAAATAGCTCTGAGCACTATGGGACTTAACATCTCTGGTCATCAGTCCCCTAGAACTTAGAACTACTTAAACCTAACTAACCTAAGGACATTTCACAAATAGAACATCGTCGACATTCAATAAATGTTCAAAATAAACCATTAACTTGCACCATGAACACCGAATGAAAATAGCGCGCCACCATCAAGATCGAAGGCGAACTACTTAGGATTTACAATCCATACAGGACGTTCAGCTAGGTACTCCCTCATAAAGAATGCATAAAGAATCGTATTGGTGTAATGGGGTGATGAGAACTGAAGGAATGTAGTATCATGCAACCCAATGCAAAACAGACTGTCGTGGAGCTCATCGTAAAACTGACTATCCTTTACGGCGTAGCTGCAGATAGTGCTATAATATGTCTTATAGGCATGGAAAAAACAAACATCCAGTGGCTGATTTTGTCCAAGGGTCCCAGGTGGTATGAACTGCAACGTCACACACTTTTCCGGAGGGATAGTTTACTCTAAAGGAGTATGATTTTTATACGCGGAGCAGCAATCAAGAAAAAGCAAGTTATTTTGACCATATTTTGGCCAGTGCTCATACCATAGTTGTAGGTGTCTTAAGCCCATTTTCCCACTCTTACTTGCTGTGATGTAAATATTCTCTGCTGCCCTTGTAAGATTACACACGCGAAAAAAAATCGTAGCAGGGAGAGCATCTCCAACCTCCCGCACCACTGTAAATAACTTTCCAGATTAACAGTCGACAAAAATTGTATACGAATGCGTTAAAGCATTTATATTAGCTGATCTTGATACAACTTTCTTGGTACACCTAATTTCCTGGTTGCATTTCATAAGCATTTCCTCTTCAAATTTCGTCTCGTCGTAGTTGAAAACAAATTAATTACTGAAAGATGGGATATATTTATTTATCTTATCTACAAATTTTCACGCCGATTCCGCAGTTTGCTGTACATCGTCAAGTTGACGCTTTGTTTGAAATTCCATTACCTTACGTCTTCGAATTCTGTACCACTGTTTGAATTGATGCAACCATCCACTGCTTCCCTTGAAATCACTGTAATTTATGTCGCGCACAATTTTATCTGCATAAAGTAGTAGGACACTATCATGTACATTCTGTAAACTGCATCGAGCGTCCTTCAAAGGCGCAAATCTCAGTGGTTGTAGTATGGGTCTCTCCTCCTTTGAATACACGTAGTTTTTCTTATGCCCTACACCGTCATATTCCTGCGGATTAATTCGGAACCTGTTATTAATTGTTTTTTACCATAGTGCGGATGATGTTTCATGTACGCAATTACGTTTATTACCCGCTCCTTGGACAACGGTTGTAGTTTATGGTGTTTCACTGGAGACTGGATTTGTAGCTCCTTGCCCAACTAGGACGATGAACAACGTGGCTCGCCAACTGTTTCAGCTTCGCTTTCACTCGTTAAGCATGTATCGTCGTCATTGTACTCCTCATGTCAGTATAAATTTGAAAACTTAATAAACCACGGAATAAGGTAGACAGAGAGGTAAAAATTGACACACATGCTTAGAATGACATGGGGTTTTATTAGAACAAAAAAAAAAGAAACAAATATTGCTAGACGCGTGAAAGATCTCTTGCGTGCGTCGCTTGGTGATGATCGCGTGCTCAGCCGCCACTTTCGTCATGCTTGGCCTCCCAGGTCCCCAGACCTCACACCGTGCGATTATTGGCTTTGGAGTTACCTGAAGTCACAAGTGTATCGTGATCGACCGACATCTCTAGGGATGCTGAAAGACAACATCCGGACATGCTTTACAGTGCTGTTCACAACATTATTCCTCGACTACAGCTATTGTTGAGGAATGATGGTGGACATATTGCGCATTTCCTGTAAAGAACATCATCTTTGCTTTGTCTTACTTTGTTATGCTAATTATTGCTGTTCTGATCAGATGAAGCGCCATCAGTCGGACATCTTTTGAACTTTTGTATTTTTTTGATTCTAATAAAACCCCATGGCATTCCAAGCATGTGTGTCAATTTGTACCTCTCTATCTACATTATTCCGTGATTTATTCAGTTTTCAAATTTATACTGGCTTTTTGATCACGCTGTACATTGTCCGCACAGTCGAGCGTATCTGGCATCAGAGATTCCACTGACTCAGCTTGCAGGAACACTAATATTTCATCTGCACTTCTTCCTCACTCTACGAAGTTCCTTGGGCTTCTTTCTAACGAAACGATAACTTCGACAACTGTTGTAAATATAACGCAATGTCTGCTTTGTATCAACACCACTAGCACTGTAGCACTGTTGTGAGTTACTCGTCGACTATGCAGTTCAACTACTCTCCGTAGCCTCATGCTGTGCTCATCATTGGATACCTCCAGCCCCACCAACTGTTGGCATTAGCAGCAAATATTGTGGTTGCGTGGTAGGTAACATGTCGGTCGTGTAATGCCGTAAATATGATTGACCTTGTGCAACCTCGCACGCAAAGGGTTCCTTTTTAGAGCATGCGATATCTACAGACCCCATTTTAGAACCTTCCACATTCCATGCAAATGTCGTACAATGGTGGAATGATCACAGTTCATCACATCTGCCAGTTATAGACTGCACTGATGTGGATTAATGCGTTTAAACGATCGTCATCAAACCCCGATAGTCTTCAAGGACGTGAAGAGTCACTAACGTCAAAACAATCCTCCTCAAAACGAGGAAACAATTTTCTTGCCGTGCTGTGTCCAATGGCATTATCTCCATAGATGGCGCATATGTTTCTAGCTGCCCCCGCTGAACTCAGACAGAAGAATATGCCCGAAATGTTCCGATTTCTTCACTTGGAACTTCATTTCCTAGCGCCCACAGCTCCACTCATTCTCACCAAATGACAAAATGACAACACGTAAACTCAAATAGCAAAAGTGAACTACAAATAAAAAATGACAATCTATAAATACACTCATTGTAAGTAGGCTGCTTAGCTTTTTATGTTGGTAACGCCACGTAGTGCTCTGTTTGAAAATCAGTGACTGTGCTGTGTGCAGTCTGTGGCTGATTTGCATTGTTGGAATATTTGATATTGTAGTGTTGGGCAGTTGGATGTGAACAGCGCGTAGCGTTGCGCAGTTCGAGGTGAGCCGCAAGCAGTGGTGGATGTGGGAAGAGAGATGGCAGAGTTTTGGGAGCGGACGATCTAGACGTGTGTCCGTCAGAAAAACGAAATTTGTGAGACTGGATGTCATGAACTGAAATATATATGTTATGAGTTTAGAACACTATTAACGTAAATACATTGTTTGTTCTTTACCAAAATCTTTCATTTGCTAACTATGCCTGTCAGTAGTTAGTGCCTTCAGTAGTTAGAGTCTTTTATTTAGCTGGCAGTATTGGCGCTCGCTATGTTGCAGTAGTTCGAGTAACGAAGATTTTTGTGAGGTAAGCGATTTATGAAAGGTATAGGTTATTGTTAGTCAGTGCCATTCTTTTGTAGGGATTATTGAAAGTCAGATTGAGTTGCGTTAAAAAAAAATATATTGTGTGTCAGTTTACTGTTGATCAGAATAAGTAAAGAGAGAAATGTCTGAGTATGTTCAATTTTGCTCAGCTGTTTGAAAATCAAATAACTCAACTGTTTGAAAATCAAATAACGTAAGAGGTTTTCCAGCACTGTCATTTATAAAATTTTTCTAAGGGGACGTTTCATCATAGCAACGGGAATTCAACACGTAAAACAGAAAAATCTACGAAATTATGGACCAATTAAATATATTTTGGTCATCTTCGCGAATGTGAGAGAATAAAGAAGTCAACGGACAGTATTTGTACTTTATAACAATTATCACAAAAGCAATAATACGAGTCACTCAACAGAGGTGCTCAAAGTATTATCATGATGGGTTATTAAAAAGGTAGGCGTGCCGAAGTCAAATGTTTCTTCTTGCGCCACTGAAGAAATAAAGGCAAGGGGGATGTAATGTTCCTGGAATGGGCATGTAAATGTCAGCTACATAAATTTTAAGCCGAAATATACTTGTAAATAATCATTTGCGGGAGATAAGGAATACACAGATTTATCAGTAACGCACAGCGTATGGAGAAGCCTGATAAATTTGAATGGGAAGGCAAGGAATTAACTACACTCCTGGAAATTGAAATAAGAACACCGTGAATTCATTGTCCCAGGAAGGGGAAACTTTATTGACACATTCCTGGGGTCAGATACATCACATGATCACACTGACAGGACCACAGGCACATAGACACAGGCAACAGAGCATGCACAATGTCGGCACTAGTACAGTGTATATCCACCTTTTGCAGCAATGCAGGCTGCTATTCTCCCATGGAGACGATCGTAGAGATGCTGGATGTAGTCCTGTGGAGCGGCTTGCCATGCCATTTCCACCTGGCGCCTCAGTTGGACCAGCGTTCGTGCTGGACGTGCAGACCGCGTGAGACGACGCTTCATCCAGTACCAAACATGCTCAATGGGGGACAGATCCGGAGATCTTGCTGGCCAGGGTAGTTGACTTACACCTTCTAGAGCACGTTGGGTGGCACGGGATACATGCGGACGTGCATTGTCCTGTTGGAACAGCAAGTTCCCTTGCCGGTCTAGGAATGGTAGAACGATGGGTTCGATGACGGCTTGGATGTACCGTGCACTATTCAGTGTCCCCTCGACGATCACCAGTGGTGTACGGCCAGTGTAGGAGATCGCTCCCCACACCATGATGCCGGGTGTTGGCCCTGTGTGCCTCGGTCGTATGCAGTCCTGATTGTGGCGCTCACCTGCACGGCGCCAAACACGCATACGACCATCATTGGCACCAAGGCAGAAGCGACTCTCATCGCTGAAGACGACACGTCTCCATTCGTCCATCCATTCACGCCTGTCGCGACACCACTGGAGGCGGGCTGCACGATGTTGGGGCGTGAGCGGAAGACGGCCTAACGGTGTGCGGGACCGTAGCCCAGCTTCATGAAGACGGTTGAGAATGGTCCTCGCCGATACCCCAGGAGCAACAGTGTCCCTAATTTGCTGGGAAGTGGCGGTGCGGTCCCCTACGGCACTGCGTAGGATCCTACGGTCTTGGCGAGCATCCGTGCGTCGCTGCGGTCCGGTCCCAGGTCGACGGGCACGTGCACCTTCCGCCGACCACTGGCGACAACATCGATGTACTGTGGAGACCTCACGCCCCACGTGTTGAGCAATTCGGCGGTACGTCCACCCGGCCTCCCGCATGCCCACTGTACGCCCTCGCTCAAAGTCCGTCAACTGCACATACGGTTCACGTCCACGCTGTCGCGGCATGCTACCAGTGTTAAAGACTGCGATGGAGCTCCGTATGCCACGGCAAAGTGGCTGACACTGACGGCGGCGGTGCACAAATGCTGCGCAGCTAGCGCCATTCGACGGCCAACACCGCGGTTCCTGGTGTGTCCGCTGTGCCGTACAGCCCTCTCGCAGTGTCCGGAGCAAGTATGGTGGGTCTGACACACCGGTGTCAATGTGTTCTTTTTTCCATTTCCAGGAGTGTATTTACTTTTACACTGGTTGCAGCGTACTTAGTGAAGCTTTACCCCTTGTGGCAGGCTGTATCGCACTGCAAGTGCGTTGGCTCGGCCACATAGTAGGGGCCAGTTAGGCGCAGGCGGGACGCTGAATTTGTTTGCTCGATGCGGCTGCAGACATACACTTGTCATTTAAGCAAGTATACAATGAAGTAACAGCACAGAATTAGTAATAGTAGGTGCTGAGAAACTGGAAATGAAACTTTTTAAGTAAAATTCATGTTAATAATTGGCTATAAATATCGCAAACAAGTTACAAAAGCACCTGAAATGTCACATGTAATGCAGAATATAAAAAGAGGAATTAAAAATCTACATTTTTAACATGGTGTAATTGTTGCAGCCGACAATTACCATAACAGGAAGATTCACAAAAGTGCTGTACAACCGCCCTCATTCGACAGCTGGAACATACACTGCGGTGACAAAAGTAATGGGGCAGCGATATGCACATACACAGAAGGTGGTAGTATGGACTACACAAGGCGTAAAAAGTCAGTGCATTGGCGCTGCAGTCATTTGTTGTCACGTGATTAATGTGAAAAGGTTTCCGAAGTGACAATGGGGGCACGACGGGTATTAACAGACTGTGAACGAAGAATGATAGTTACAACTAGACGTATGGGACATTCCATTTCGTAAACAGTTAGGGAATTCAGTATTCTGAGATCCACAGTCTCAAAAGTGTGCTAGAATACCAAATTTCAGGTATTACCTCTCGCCACAGACACAGAATGGCCGGCGGCCTTCAATTAATGACCGAGAACAGCGGTGTTTGCGGGGAGTTGTCACTGCTAACAGACAACCAACACTGTCTCAAATAACCATAAAAACACTATAGGACGTACAAGGAACATATCCGTTAGGACAGTGCGGTGAAATCTGATGCCAATGGACTATGACAGAAGACGACCGATGCGAGGGTCTTTGCTAACAGCACGCCTGTAGCACCTGTGCTGGGCTCGTGACCACATCGATTGGGCCGGCCGGGGTGGCCGAGCGGTTCTAGGCGCTACAGTCTGGAACCGCGCGACCGCTACGGTCGCAGGTTCGAATCCTGCCTCGGACATGAGTGTGTGTGATGTCCTTAGGTTAGTTAGGTTTAAGTAGTTCTAAGTTCTAGGGGACTGATGACCTCAAAAGTTAAGTCCCATAGTGTTCAGAGTCATTGGAACCATATCGGTGGGATCCTAGACGACTGGAAAACCGTGGCGTAGTCAGAAGAGTCCCGATTTCAGTCGGTAAGAGTTGATGGTAGGGTTCGAGTGTGGCGCAGATCCCACGAGGCCACGCACCCAAGTTGTCAACAAGGCCCGGTGCAAGCTGGGCTGCCGGCCCGTGTGGCCGAGCGGTTCTAGGCGAATCAGTCTGGAACCGCGCGACCTCTACGGACGCAAGTTCGGATCCTGCCTCGGGCATGGATGTGTGTGATGTCCTTAGGTTAGTTAGGTTTAAGTAGTTCTAGGGGACTGATGACCTGAGATGTTAAGTCCCATAGTGCTCAGGGCCATATGAACCATTTTGCAAGATGGTGTTGTCTCAATAATGGTGTGGGATGCGTTTACATGGAGTAGACTAGGTCCTCTGGTCCAGCAGAACTGATCATTGACTGGAAATTGTTATGTTCGGCTGCTTACAGACCATCTGCAGTCATTCAAGAATTCCGTGTCCCAAACAACGACGGAATATTAATTCAGAGGAAGAGATGATCAAAGACAGGGAAGTAAAGGTAGGCAGAGAGATAGGGGAGGAAGAGATGGACAGAGGGGAATGAGGAAATGGACAGAGAAAGGGACGAGAAGGAGATGGACAGAGAGAGGGAGAGAAGATGATGGTCACAGATAAGAAAGGGGAGGAGACGAACAGGATGAGTGGCGAGGAGGAGGTTGATAGAGAGTGGGGGAGGAGGCGACTGACAAAGAGGGTGAGGAGAAGATTGTATTAGAGGGTGAAGAAGGAGATGTACAGAAGGGAGGAGCAGATTGGCAGAGAAAGGGGAAGGAGAAGATGGACTAATAGAAGATTGGAATGAATACATACCCAGGCAATGCTGGGTACTTAGGTAGTCTTTTAATAAAGCTGGGTAAAAGATTACAAACCAGTAGACTAGTCCATAAACACACTGTAAACAAACATTCAATCAAAAAATATTTACAGATATCGTAAACCAATGTGGCCACTCCGGCCTCGGCGTAATCTGACATCAGTGTGTCCACATTTGGCACACGACCCATTTAACCGACACTTAGCCGCAAGTGTCTTGAAAGAATTTTTCATCATCAGAAGTGCAGGTTCAATGGCTCAGGTGTGGTGTATTCCGAACGTTGTTATCCAAGTCATTATCGCTGTCCACAAGGAGAGGGTCAAAGAAATCTGATGAAGATTAGGATCGTTTCGAGGGTGAAATTTTCTTCTTCTGGAGGCTTTTGTTCTGCCCACCCCTTCCCGTTAGCCAGCCTCCAGGGCTGGAAAGACGCAACGACCTCTTCTTGAAGGCACTTTAAATGATTTGGTCCAATAGTTCTGGTATGGCGTCCAGTGATGAGCCTGGTGATTTCAACTTTTCGTCCCCGTTGGTGCTTCCCTTCTTAATATTTGGGACAGAAGACAGGCCGAACATAGAAACAGCATTTGAAGTACCCACGGATTTTTACGGTGTTTAAATGAGGGCCCGTATTTACACGAACGCCACCTAAGCAAGACAACCCGTATCACATGTAACCTAAAGACGTGGGTGAGTAAAAATATGTTTCTAAAAGTAACTTAGGAGTCTGCTTGACTGACATCAGTGTGATATTACTTTAAAATAACCACAAACACCAGTTCCCACAATAACTGTCGCTGCACGCACACAACTTAAAAGAAAGCTTGCAACTGCTCATAGCTATCTTCTATCAGCAAGTGGTACCGCTTACAGGCTTGGTAGCCACTATGCAGAACCTCCCTTACCCCTTTTCGAAGGGGTGCGCATAATTACGCCTGTGGCTGTTTTCACACCTCCTCTAATTGCAAAATGAACTTCCTTGCTCACGAAATTGGCTCAAGAAGTAAAGTTTTCAGTGGAGAGATTAAGTCTTGAACTAAAATGTTATTGGGTGTCATTACAGTAACTTGAATTTAAATTTTAATTGCGATTGGTATGGCAGTTTTAACGAATTTTATCTATTTGTGAGTCCAGACAATTGATCGTGCTGTCGCTAGCGATCAATATATCGACGTTGATCTGTCATGCTGTGTGCGATGTTGTTCCATGTGTTACAGAGAAAAATGCTTTGATAGTCTTAATAAGATTACGCAGAGCATAAATGGTGTGCCGCGAAGCGATATTTAGTCGCCACGCATTTCCACTGTCGTGCTCATGTCATTTGACGCAGAGTAATCAGAGCGCATTTAACAGCAACAGCATTTTCCAAAATATAAGAGAAAAAGCATTTCATTAAATGAAAGTAACTTGTTTTTCAGTCTGACGGGAAAATATTCGCTGACAAGCGTGACACCTTTATGTAAATACCGTGTGCACGTCTGCTTGTGAACAGCAAGTACCGCTGTTGGGATAATTAAATAATTTTACGAATACTGTGGAACTGTTCATAGATTCATAGAGTCCCTATGGCGATATTGTTTTGTAATTCAGAAAATAGTGAACAATTCTGCAGCTTCAGATTCCTACTGATATGCACGATGAACGGCGCTGGTGGCGGCGGGTTTATAACCGTAAATTATAAGATAACATCTGCTAAGATTGGTACAGATTCGGAGTGAGAAATTATTTGAAAATAAGTGATAAACTTTGATCAAACATGGTAGTAGGACGCTTCTGTAAGCCCTCTCTCTCTGGAGTGGTAATGAACCAACGTTCGAGGGAAAACTAGGAGAAAATCGCGCGTAAATTTCCTAGTCATCTTATAGTGTTAGTGAGAGATTTGAACTTAGCAGCTACAGACTGGAGACAAATGATTAGGAAGTGTAGTAGGAACAAGGAATCAAGTGAAATTGCTGTAAATTCCTTATCCAAAAATTACGGTTATTGTTAATCAGATAACCAACTCGTGTACGGAATCAGTATAGATATCCTGCTTACAAACAGACCCGAATTTTTGACTCAGTTAACGTAGGCTGAGGCTACACATTGAGTGTTTAAAGAATTATACAGTAAAATTCTATCTACTAGCCAGACAGAACGTCCTAAGAAGTTTTGGTCTAACGGTAAATCAGTAAACGGATCAACGCGATGTGTCCAGACAGTCTAATCACAATGGCACCCAAATGCCAGAATAACAGAGAAAGTTGAAATAATAAATCCTTTTTCCAAAACTGTCTCACTAAGGAAGATCGTACTGGGATTACTCCATGAAATGGCCACCCGAACGTCAAAACGAAAATGAAAGAAAATCAGCTGAAATCGCTCAACCGAGGAAATCCGAGTGGACCGGACGGAATACCTATCTCATTCTATGCAGAATATACGAAAGAACTTATCTTCTAGCAGTTTTCCGTAGGTTGTTGGAGATATAACTGTAGAAATGCGCAGGTCATTACCGTTTTCAGTAAGGGTCGTCAAATAGGCACACAAAACCATAGGCCTACTATATCGCTGTCGTCCTTCTGTTATGAAGAATTTTGGAACACGTCTTATGTTCGCTTATTATGGCAGTTCTGAAGAGGTAAGATGGGCCTCGCACGAAAGAACGTGGAGACCTCAGTTGACGATCGTGCTACAACCACCTCACTCAGTTCGTCCACGAGGCCCAGAAAGTATCAAATATCGACACCCATGTTGATGCAGTCCTCATTGACGTCCGCAATATAGTTTGACAACGTCGCCTAATGTACAAAATGAACTTTGTAATAAGATCGAAGTTTTTCTGGCAAACAGAACACGACATGTCATTCTTAACGGAGAGAAATCCTCAGACTCAAAAGCAACTCCAAGCGTACCCGAAAGGAGTATTTTAGTACCTTATTTTTCACAGTAAATATAACTGACCTTTGTCAATAACGTCAAGTTATATGACGCTTTCTGCGGATGACGGGTTGTTGCGAAAAGGCAGCCGCTTCTTCCTCACGGGCCGAAACGGAAGATAGTAGTGATGCTGGATGCTGGAATCTGGAGTGAAGTCGACGTTCTAACTCATTCCAAAGGTCTTCCACTGGGTTCAGGTCGGGTCTCTGGGCAGGCTAGTCCATTTCAGGAATGTTATTGTCTACAAAACATTAGCTCATAGATGCTTTCTTATGACAGCGTACACTGTATGATGATATAAACAATTGCAGTTTCGGTTCCGTTTCTCTACTGTACGTTGTACACAATTCTCTAAAATGTTATAATTAAATGTTTCCCCGAGAGATTTAAGTCTTTTTATTATCTACGATAATGATGCAAGCAGACGAAATGAATTAAAACTCTTGGTCTGGCAGGGACTCGAGCCCGGGTCTCTTTACTTGCCAGGTGGATATGCTAACCATTACACTACCATAGCACAATGTTCAACATTCCTGCACGAACTACCTGAGTGCCCTCCCAAACACAAACTTCAATTCACTTTCCGTTATATATTGTCACTACTGCCAGGGCTCTCCGATATTGCCAAACACCCCAGCATTGGACGTAATGGGTCGTCCTTGTACCATTGGTGATCCAATAGATCTTATAATTAAATGTTTCTCTGAGACATTTAAGTCTCTTTTTACTATCTACGATAATGATCGAAGTAGACGAAATGTGTCAGGGAAACATTTAATCATAAGATCTACAAGATCACTAATGATACAAGGACGACCCATTACGTCCAATGCTGTGGTGCTTGCCAATATCAAAGAGCCCTGGCAGTAGTGACAATATACAATGGAAAATCAATTGAAGTTTGTGTTGGGGAGGGCACTCAGCTTAGGTAGTTCGTGCAGCAATGTTGACCATTGTGGTGTGGTAGTGTAATGGTTAACATTTCTACCCACCAAGCAAGGAGACCCGGGTTCGAGTCCCGGCCACAGCACAAGTTTTAATACATTTCGTCTGCTTCGATCAATATCGTAGATAATAAAAACGGTCTCCAAAATGTGTTGACATTCTTCCGCAATTAGCATCTCCTTAAGCTCAATAACAGGACTAGACGCTAATCACGAATAACGCCCATCTACAGTTCCTCAACACTTCATTGTTAGCACTATACACGACTGCAGGTAACGTCCTCCAGCAATTCACAAACCCAAACCCTTAACTTGGATTGTCACAGAGTATAGCGTGACGCATAACTCCAAATCACTCATTTCCAGTCATCGCAGTCCTGTGGCTATGTTCTCTATAGCACCTCAACCGTTGCTTAGCCGGAACTAGAGAAATGTGTGGCTAATGTGACTGACAGTTAGCCAGCCGCTGTGGCCGAGCTGTTCTACGCGCTTCAGTCCGGAACCCCGCTGCTGCTACGATCGCAGGTTCGAACCCTGCCTCGGGCATCGATGTGTGTTATGTCCTTAGTTTGTGCTACTGCAGCAAGGCCAATGGAGGACCGCTCGGTATGCATTTGACAGTTTATGCAGTACGGTGTTTGACGAAGTTCGGTGTGGAACCTACACTACTGGCCATTAAAATTGCTACGCCACGAAGATGACGTGCTACAGGCGCGAAATTTAAACGACAGGAATACGATGCTGTGTTATGCAAATGACTAGTTTTTTAGAGCATTTACACAAGGTTGGGCCCCGTGGCGACACCTACAATGTGCTGACGTGAGGAAAGTTTCCAACCGATTTCTCATACACAAACAGCCAGTTGACTGGCGTTGCCTGGTGAAACACTATTGTGATGCCTCTTGTAAGGAGGAGAAATGCCTACCATCACGTTTCTGATTTTGATAAAGGTCGGATTGTAGCCTATCGCGATTGCGGTTTATCGTATCGCTACATTGCTGCTCGCGTTGGTCGAGGTCCAATGACTGTTAGCAGAATATGGAATCGGTGGGTTCAGGAGGGTAATACGGAACGCCGTGCTGGATCCCAACGGCCTCGTATCACAAGCAGTCGAGATGACAGGCATCTTATGCGCATGGCTGTAACGGATAGTGCAGCCACGTCTCGATCCCTGAGCCAACAGATGGGGACGTTTGCAAGGCAACAACCATCTGCACGAACAGTTCGACGACGTTTGCAGCAGCATGGACTATCAGCTCGGAGACAATGGCTGCCGTTGCCCTTGACGCTTCATCACAGACAGGAGCGCCTGCGATGGTGTGCTCAACGACGAACCTGGGTGCACGAATGGCAAAACGTCATTTTTCGGATGAATACAGATTCTGCTTACGACATTATGATGGTCGCATCCGTGTTTGGCGTCATCGCGGTGAACGCACATTGGAAGCGTGTACTCGTCATCGCCATACTGGCGTATGACCCGGCGTGATGGTATGGGGTGCCATTGGTTACACGTCTCGGTCACCTCTTGTTCGCACTGACGGCACTTTGAACAGTGGGCGTCACATTTCAGACCCGTGGCTCTACCCTTAGTTCGATCCCTGCGAAACCCTACATTTCAGCAGGATAATGCACGACTGCATGTTTCAGGTCCTGTACGGGTCTTTCTGGATACAGAAAATGTTCGACTGCTACCCTGGCCTGCACATTCTCCAGATCTCTTACGGATTGAAAACGTTGGGTCAATGGTGGCCGAGCAACTGGCTCGTCGCAATACACCAGTCACTACTCTTGATGAACTGTGGTATCATGTTGAAGCTGCATGGGCAGCTGTACCTGTACACGCCATCCAAGCTCTGTTTGACTCAATGCCGAGGCGTACCAAAGCCGTTATGACGGCCAGAGGAGCCGGCCGGAGTGCCCGAGAGGTTCTAGGCGCTACAGTCTGGAACCGCGCGACCGCTACGGTCGCAGGTACGAATCCTGCCTCGGGCATGGATGTGTGTGATGTCCTTAGGTTAGTTAGGTTTAAGTAGTTCTAAGTTCTAGGGGACTGATGACCTCAGAAGTTAAGTCCCATAGTGCTCAGAGCCGTTTCATTTTTGAACGGCCAGAGGTGGTTATTCTGGATACTGATTTCTCAGGATCTATGCACCCAAATTGCGTGAAAATGTAATCACATGTCAGTTCTAGTATAATATATTTGTCCAATGAATGCCCGTTTATCATCTGCATTTCTTCTTGGTGTAGCAATTTTAATGGCGTGTAGTGTAGTTCTAAGTCCAGGGGACTGATGACCTCAGATGTTAAGTCCCATAGTGCTTAAAGCCATTTGAACCATTTGCTTGACAATTGTAACGCATTTTTTCTCTCTACGCGCAGTGATTGTGCTAGCTGGATTGCTGATAGAACTTTGCAAATAACGAGTGATTTCTTCCACTGGTTTCATGCGATATTTTACTGTTACCTTCCATAATCTTCGATGGTCCCGGCCCCTCTGTACACGAAGACAGCCTGCTCTTGGTTTAGCTGTGGTAGTTTTTTCGCGGTTCTACTTCACTGTCACCTCACTGACAGTCAACTTGGGTGACTTCCAAAGGGTTGAAATGTCCCTAGTGGATGTTGAGCCGTGGTAAAATTTGCTGTTTTGAAGAGCGCGCCGCAGCGCGTAGTGTGAAGCAGTCGCCCTCCGTTTCTGGCGGTGGCGCCGCTGTGACAATCGCAGCTTTGGTGTCTCCCTCTGGTGGGAAAGGGGAAAGGTAACCTGTTCACGTGCATTTAAGGGGCGCTATGAGCTCGCTAGGCGGCGAGTCTGGTCGGTTGGTCAGCCGGGTCGGTGTGTTGCAGTCAGTGTCTGTCTGTCGTCCGGAGTGCTAGTATGTGTTAGGCCACCAGTCTGCTCGAATTTGTTCAGGCAATGGGAATTGGCGTTTGGATCGATCGGCTGGTCGGTCGCGCACTGGGACACAAAATAACTTGTCCGCCTTGAGCGTCGACGCATGTGAGGTCGCCACGTCAGTCGAGTGGCCCGTGCCGTAAATCGAGGGGTAGTGGCTTCGCGGCCGACACGAGAACAACAGGACTCAACCCACGACATCGGTCTGGCCGGCGGAAGCTGCGACGCCGTGAGACGGGAGATCGGCGCGCCTTCCTGCGTCCGTTGAAGCGGCTGGCAGCGGACGGTTCGGGAGAGCGTTTTGGGCGTACTGCGCCAGGTCTGCGCCAGACATCGCAGTTTGTTAAAAGTTAAGTGATTCGTGATATGTTGTTTCATTTACTTGTTAAATTCTACTTGTGTTCTTGGCCAGTCTCTCATCCCCAGCTTGCTCGTCTGTCTCTCGTCCTCATTTGTTAGGCAGTTAGTGTCTGTCTGTCTGTCTGTCGGTCTGCCGTACGTTAATGGCTTCCTCTGTCATGTTTATCGTATTCGGTGTTAATGAATTTATTGCTTAAGATGTAAAGACCGAATTCCTGAAATATGTTTTTATCTTGCCTATCATCTTGAGAGTCGGTATATGTGTAATGTAGAGCATGTTTGTACATTTTATGTAAGACTGCATTTCATGGGTTTTTATTTAAATGGTCATTTTAGTATATTAAGTTGCCACCCTTCCACCGTAAGAGTTTTCTTTTAAAAACAAGTTGCACTTTCCGTGGCAACTAATTTTTAATGTGAGTGTTTGGTACCATTTCCATCCCTACTACGGGATGCATAGTTTATGTGTTTGTGTGAGTTGTTCAAATTTTTACTTTAAAGTAATCTGGTATGTTGCAGATTTGCACCAGTGTAGTCTTTCAGAGGTTGTTGTGAGCGGTCGTGACTACGGCCGTGGTAAAAGGGACCGGCAAGCTTCTCAGCCCGAAAGCTCATACTGTCAATTATTTCTGCCTCTGAATAAATTGTAACTTGATATTTAGAGGGTGCTTTTTGATTATAATTTTTAAATCTGTTTTTTTTTTTAAAAAAGAAAGGGTTTTTAGGAATAAAATTTCCATTTGTTGAAAGAAATTTGTTTTCATCACTTACCCACTGGCAACTACTTCCACGCTCAGTGTGATTAAATGTATTAAGGTTCTTGATGAATCGTTAGTAAATAAAGTAAATTCTTTGAGAAAAGATTTTGAAAGTAAATCCACGGTTCAGATGTGTTACCCAGGTGACATCCAATGCTCCACGTTCGCAGTCACTGAGCTCTCTTGACCGGACTTCGAACGTTATCAGGTGATTGGATGTTCTGTTGTTACACACAATACTCCCCTTCCCCTTTTATGCTGGCGGGTCTACTGATTGATTTCGCACTGCGTTACTTTTGATTAGGCAGTGTATTCACAGAAGCACAGCAGAGTCCAGTTCACTATGGAGATAGAAAAGAATGGGATGCTGCCTTTCTTCGACGTGTCAGTTTGAAGAAAGCCTGAAGGTAAAATGGGCAATAGAGTATATAGGATGCCAACCAGTACTGACAGGTACACTATGTGATCGAAAGTATCCGGACACCCCGAAAAACATACATTTTTCATATTAGGTGCATTGTTCTGCCACATACTACCAGGTGCTTCATATCAGTGACCTCAGTAGTCATTAGACATCGTGAGAGAGCAGAATGAGGCGCTCAGCGGAACTCTCGGACTTCGAATGTGATTAGGTGATTGGGTGTCATTTGTGTCGTACCCCGGATATTAGGAATCGGGTAAAACATAAATTCTCTGATATCGCTGCGGCCGGAGAAATATGCTCCAAGAACGGGACCAACAACGACTGAAGAGAATTGTTCAACGTGACAGAAGTGCAACTTTTCCACAAATTGCTGCAGATTTCAATGCTGGACCATCAACAAGTATCAGAAACATCATCGATACGGGTTTTCGGAGCCGAAGGGCCACTCGTGTAAGCTTGATGACTACATGACACAAAGCTTTACGCCTCGTCTGGTCCCGTCAATATCGACGTTGGACTATTGATGACTGGAAACATGTTGCCTGGTTGGACGAGTCTCGTTTCAAATTGTATCGAGCGGATGGACATCTACGAGTATGGGGAAAACCTCATGAAGCCATAGGCCCTGCATGTCTGCAGGGGACTGTTAAGTTGGTAGAGGCTCTGTAATGGTATGTGGCCTGTGCAGTTGGAGTCTAGATACCACTCTGACAGGTGACATGTACGTAAGCATCCTATCTGATCACCTGCATCCATGCATGTCCATTGTGCATTCCGATGGAGTTGGGCAATTCCAGCAGGACAATGTGAGACCCCACACGTCATGAATCGCTACAGAGTGGCTCCAACAACACTCTTCTGAGTTTAAAGACTTCCGCTGGCCACCAAGCTCCCTAGACATGAACATTATTGAGCATGTCTGGGATGCCTTGCTACGTGCTACGTGCTGTTCAGAAGAGATCTCCACCCGCTCGTACTCTTACCAATTTATGGCCAGCCCTGCAAGATTCGTGGTGTCAGTTTCCTCCAGCAGTACTTCAGACATTAGTCGAGTCCACGCCACACCATGTTGTGGCACTTCTTTGTGCTCGCATCGGCCCTATACGATATTAAGCAGGTGTACCAGTTTCTTTGGCTCTTCAGTGTAGTATCTTCTCGTGTGCAGCTTTAAGACAGAGCTGTAAGCACAATACTTTGAGGATTTGAATTGATGACATCGCATTGTTGTCGACACTGGACCTTCTACCTCAACTGGTTAGCAGTTGCGCAGGTCACCTGTCAAAAATGGCCTGCAGAAACATATAACTGATCTTCGTCATCTTGCACACTTCCTCACCACTAGACAAGACTGCCTGGAACACAAGCCTCCTACCTCCCCTCTCTCCACCCTCCTCACCCATATTCTCCAGTATTCCCATGAAGTCTCTGTTAGCGCTCTGGTCAAGTTCTCTCCGTACTTCTGAATGCTTTCTTAAACTCCTTTTAGCCACTTGTCACTTTGATTCCATGTCTACCATTCTCATATGCCTATGCATCTATATTTCTTCACCTTCCCATTCAATTCTAAAACTTTTTCCTTGCTCTTATCTCATATGAATTCCTTTTGTGTTATCTTCCATTTTCGTTACTCCCATTATACTTGACAAAAACTTCATTTCACTTATTTGCATTTTACTTTTTCCCCTTGCATTTATGTCCCGTGTTTCTCCTGCGGGGAACAAAATTGATACACAATATGTTTGATTATCAGCTTCTTACTTTTATGGGGGACTTCTTTATTCCTTATCATTCCTCTCATATTCCTCATATAGCTATCAGCATAGCTTGCACGTGCATGTATGTCATTGACATTTCTCCAATTTTCCTGTATTGTACTTCGTAATTATTTGAAACTTCCCACCATTTCCAGCTCAGTCCCAGCCAATTTCATGTTTAGTATGGTGAATGTGTGTCTCATGCGGGAATACAGAAGATTAGGTAAATGCATAAAAAGTCTGGAGAAACGAATAGAATTAGAATTCGTTGACTTCATAAGAGTATCAGCACAATGCAGAAAGTGTAAGCTTCTATTGGAAACATCAGTACCACAAACGTGGAAAAAGACTTACACCAAAACATAACATCAGCATTCACATCACGCACAGAATATCTTCATATACATCACAGCACCACTGTCATTCAAAACATACGTTCCAAATACCCGAAGTATGTAAGTATGCCAAGTATCGTACAGTTGCTGTAAACAAGGAAACATTGTTCAAGAAAACACACCTCTGATACATGTCTGCATGTAAGTTGCAAATTCGGTGTCTCAGCTTAGCCATTATTAAAACACACGTAAACCAAACACAACCAACCACAGCTACTAACATAATTATAACAATGTTTACACCGTACCGTAAATCAGCATACGTGCAAAAAGTTAGAAACTGTTGACCTGGCAGATCTATACGAAAATCAGCATTGCTTTCCAAGTAACCTAATTCATTCTATACAGTCACACCTTCCGCCACAAAAATGACTTATTGTATATATTTCCGAACGTTTGTGATGTAGGCGATTTTTTGCTGATGTGCTATGGTCGCTTAAAGTGGAGCCTTTTCCTGGCTTCAAGATCACAAGTGAACACACAAAGAATTGATTATAGACTTATCTGTCTCACACTATTAGATTAAAAATGACAAAACGTACACTGCATACTTGAACACAGACGAACGTTTTCTCACATTATTTTAACGTTAGGGACATTGGTCTTACGGGTGTATATACGAGTATAACAAAATGAAGTAAACGTAAATTTATGTAATTTTGGCTCTCCTCACCTATGCGCAATTCATGTTTCGGTTTGAATCAGAGAACTGAAATTTGTGACGAAAATCTTTATGTAAGTTGAGTTATCACACCATTCTAACTTCTATTTTTAAATAGTGTTACCATTATTACTAATAAAGTTAAAGATAATGGCTAATGTATACTGCAGAATGACAGATGTACGATTAAATATTTGAAAAAAGTATGGAACAGTACACCTTTAGTGTGCGCACACTGATTGCGTTATGTTGGAATTCTGTTTTCCTTTCACTAAACTCGATTTAAATTTAAGGGAAAAAGCAAAGAAAAGAGAGCCGTGAAGCTCATCATAAATGAATCCTTTATACAGTTTAAATAGAACAGCTTCAAGTCGGGCACTGAATACCACTGTTTGGGCTTAATATATAGTATGAGAATTATATTTACAATGTAGACGGATTGTGCTATCCTTAGATCACATTTTTGACTGAATTATATACTTAAAAGTACGTCATTAGCTACACTGGCCATCAGTGGATTACTTAACTGTCATTTTCTTCATTCTTTCTTCGACTATTTGAACCTGAATGCATACCGTGACCACTAGAATATTTAACATTTGTTTGCTGCGTATTTCGTAAGGTGACAGGAGGAGGTTGCGCTAGCCAGTGCTGGCCTGTTGTGTTTACAGCGAAAGATAGTATCGAGATAACTCGACAAAAATACAGGTCCCGCTGGGCTTGGTTAATTAGGGTGGAATGCTGGCAGTATAATGAATGGCTGTAATGAATCTTTAAACGCCGGCAATTTTCACGGCAATTAGGCTGCAATGTAAATGAACAATTTGTGAAATTAACGTCTGTTTCCCTCGAACGGTTTGCCTTTAATGATCAGGGTCAAAAAGATTTTGTAAACAGAGTTAAAAATCGGAGGGCATATAGTTGTCAGCATTTACGTTCCCGTACCGCTAGTAACACTATCAGTACCACTATTGTAGATGTTACGTAGGTCATACATGGAACATTAACCTAGTTTCTCATACCCGCATGCAGGATTTGGTCAGGACCTGTGTACATTTAACAAAGCCCTGCGATATCAGTGTTTAAAAGTTATTTCTTCCATATAGCGACAACGGTGAAGTATGAACCTCACCAAGAAATTAACTTGTTTCCTTGTGGATAATGGACAATGATAATTCCCGCAGAAATACAGCAAGCGCTATGTAGATAATCAGACAGAGCACTTGATAATTTACTGTTGGAAAGAAAGATACAATTATAGTAACATAGGACGCCTTTTGGAAAGGAATTTCCTGTTTTAGTAAGTTTCTTGTTTTACTAATAATTGCTGCATATAAACTCCTGCGTTTGTAGAAGTCCTACTTCCGTAACTTCACTACGATAAAGAAAATCCCTGTTAAGAATGGGCAGATGATTGTGGAGGTCCTACAACACCTGATGCACTATTCCTTATAATTAACATACACATTTTCCTTTTTAAAAATTAACAGGATTAATATAGCGAGTGATTCGAAGTTATAATAATTCGAAAGGAATTATAAAGAATGTGCTGTAAGTTTTCTCAACAGTGTGATAAAAGCGCGAAAATATTTTAGCAGAGAAATACAAGGTGTAGATATATGAAAACGGAATAGTGCTAGCCGTCAGTGTAGGGCCCGTGAGACCGCGCCTGCAGCGCTATTTGCTTCCTGTAATGGCTGGCGACAAACGTCAACACACAGTAACCCAAGTTCCATACATTGATATCTGTTTCAATCCCGTAAATGTGTCGAGTTCTGTGCCTACGAACTACAATTTGCGGATAGCATTGGTTGTCTGTTATCATATGAAGAAAACTGCCACAGAATGGCATCGAGTACTTGCGAAGTTTTCAGCGAACATGCTCTTGGGAAAAGCCGACCGGGGTGGCCGAGCGGTTCTAGGCGCTACAGTCTGGAACCATGCGACCGCTACGGTCGCAGGTTCGAATTCGGCCTCGGGCATGGATGTGTGTGATGTCCTTAGGTTAGTTAGGTTTAAGTAGTTTTAAGTTCTAGGGGACTGATGACGTCAGATGTTAAGTCCCATAGTGCTCAGAACCATTTGAACCATTGACGTGAGAAAGACGAGCGCGGTGAAAACCAGCGAAAAAGTTCGAAGAGAACTAATTGCATGCATTATTCGCTGCAAATGATACTCAAACTCAACAGCAACTCGCCGAACAATTGAATGTGACGCAGAAAGCCGTTTCTGTTCGGTTGAAAGCTATGGGAATGGTGCAGAAGTGGGAAAATGGGTTCCGCATGACCTGAATGAAAGACAGCAAGCAAATCGGAAAACCGCTTGTGAAATACTGCTCGCCAGATACAAAAGAAAGTCGTTTCTCCATCGTATAGTGACAGGTGATGAAAATGGATATATTTGGAGAATCCTAAGTGTCGTAAATCACGGGTGAATTGAGGCAAACTATCGACATCCACTGCAAGACCAAATCGCTTTGGAAAGAAGACAATGCTTTGTGTTTGGTGGGATCAGAAGGGTGTCATCTAGAGCTGCTGGAACTTGGTGAAACTGTTAACACTGATCGCTACCAGCAGCAAATGATTGATTTAAATCGAGCATTACGTGAAAAACGACCGGAACATGGAAAAAAAACCGACACAGAGTCATATTTCCCCATGATAACGCCCCATCGCACATAGCAAAACGGATAGGGGAAACGATTGAGGCGTTAAGTTGGGAAGTACTATGGCGTGCGGCTTATTCTCCACACTTGGCACCGTTCGATTATCATCTGTTTGCATCACTGGGACACGCTCTTGCTGAACAAGGCTTCAATTCGTATGAAAATGTACGCAAATGGCTTGCTGACTGGTTCGCTTCAAAAGAAGAACTGTTTTTCTTTTCTTTTTTTTTTTTTTTTTTTTTTTTTTTTTTTTTTTTTTTTTTTTTTTTTTTTTTTTTTTTGCCAGGCATTCATAGCCTTCCGGAGAGGTGAGAGAAATGTATAAATAGCAATGGAGATTATTTTGAACAAAATATTATTTGTTTCAGACAACAGATATACAATTATTGCAATCAAATTCCGGTTTCATACTTCTACACCTGGTATCTGTTTCAAAGAGAGTTTAGTTCTTCGCAAATACGTGGTGCCACAGTTGAGTCCGCAATGTATAACACTAAATTTGAGTTAAATGTGTTGCTGCCGTCGAGATAACTAGAGAGAGAACAGCAACAATCTGCCAAAATGGGGTCAGTTAGTAAGGCTTTCGTCTTTCTCTGAGCCTCAAGAATAAATGAACGTCAGTACCTCAAATGGAAAACGAAGAGAGTTTTGTCTGTTTTATGGAAGCCAAAAAGAACCATATCATTATAGCTGAACGTATATTTGAATCACACTGTTCCCAGATACCACTCCAGAATTGTCATTATTATTATGTTGACTTGCTCGTCCAGCATATTAAATTCGTAAAGTCACGCCACTCCTGCAGTATTTTTTTCTTTTACGCTATGCGACAGGAGCACTCCAAGCAGTCAGCAAGTTACACTTCTGAATACGATATCGGATGAGTGCGAATAGTTTATATTGATACGTAACACAGCTTTTGCAATAAAAAGCGTATGTAGTGTCAGAAAAATTGACAATAACTAAACAATGACATCACATTTGTTTTTCTTTACTTTCTAAGGACCCTGGGAGGTATGAAATGGTACATTACAGATTAATTTATATACGTCTCTCTTGTAACATACAGATAGTTGTTAAAGAACGTCGTTTTCCTTTAAGAACAAAAAATGAATAGAAAATAGCAGAAGACTTGATTTTTTGTAGAAAGATGTTGTATACCTACTCATCAAAGTAAAGTTTTGTTCATTACACCTATAGTCAACTCAGTGAATGTGGAACAGAGAAAATCTGTATGGAATGCAATAACTGCATTATTTAATGTACCAAATAATCCATCACAACTATAGCTGGAGCGAAAATCACAGAGACGCGATAATAAAACGTCAAAATAAAGAAAACAGTTTCGTAACACAAAAGAAAACAATTCCACTATTGTTGCTGCATTTGCGCCACAAATTGCAAGAATCTTGAACACATTCACTTTTCAAGAAAAGTTAGTTACATTTTTAGAAATATTTGCAAGTTGGAATGTCGAAAGAAGTAAAAAAATGTGTGAATACTTAGACTTTATATAAAATCGTTACATGTCAAAGAAAGTTCTGTTCATATCACGAATAGACAACAACAGAATTATGTGTTTCTCATGCACGAAATATGTGTTCATATTCTCTTGATTTCAGCGGTATAAACTGCAGTTATACATATATTCGAAAGTATTTCCGCGTGAATAAATTGTAGCTTATGGCATTGAATCATTCGCCTGTTTTTATATTTATTTCACCATCATTCACGTCTTTCGAAAATTTACTGATGACTGCAACGCAATAACGTAATAACTATTCCGTCAATTAAGTAGAAAAATAATTAAAAACAAACGCTAAACTTATGGCTGCTTTCTCGCCGCTAGGGGCGCTAGTGTCGTTTCTACTCTCAGGCGGTAACAATTTTAACAGCAGCGAGCGTCGCGACTGTGTGTGTTAGACTGCGGTGCAATCACAAGCTGTGTACACCAACAGTAAAATTAAGCGAAAATTTAGTCAGGAGCTCGTATGAGGTTCCATTTGTGCCTATCCGTAAATTGTTTATGCGACGACAACAACAGGTACATCATTTCCTTACAAGAAAATGCGTCCCTGGCATTTCGTTTAAAGTGACTGATTTTGTGATTTCTTCTGTAACGTTTGAGTAATGTGGTATTTTTTGCATTATATAACCTTTGTAGGTTAACATTTAGAAAAGTAACAGCTACATAACAAGGGAATGTGTGAAATTAATACTGCGTTGCCTTTCACTAAAATAGTTGCGCCAGATGGAAACCAATAGTGACAGTAAGATGAGGATGGAGCATTTCTCTAGGGAACTGACTGGTGTAGCTACTGAACTCTACTACTTAGCTTAGATTATCTCAAATAAATAGCACTTTATTAAGTTGGAATATATGCATTCATTGGGGAGAAACTTCAGCGCAGGTGAAGGCGGAAGGGAAGGACTGCAAGGTTTCCATATATAGCGTTGGAGAAGAATGTTGAAGATACCATGAAATGACAGAGTCTTCAAGCGAAAGTCTTAAGAAGAGCAGGAGAGATAAGAAGCCCCTCGAAGTAGTCGCTGCCAAGACGAACAACATTGTTAGGCATCTACTTCGCCATTCATACCATTTCACTATAATCTGACCGAAATAACGAGTAAATGATAGAAAGAAGAAGATAGAGAAAACTCTAAGTCGGAAGTTTATAATTATATGAAATTTTAGCTGGCAGAAGATATGAGAAGTCAAGAGACAAGCATCAAGAAGGACGCAAGTGTGAACGTGGATGGTTGAGGAGAAACGGAAGACGAAAGTGGCACGTCGATACGATGACATCTACATTAATAAGATCAAGTGACTTGGCTTTGTAGGCACTGTTACCTTTTATTTTAGCCAATACAAGCGACAACGTGTCATACCTTTTTTCAGCAAGTTCAACTGAAAAAAAAGCTTTCATCCCCTCCTCCATCCCCTTAGGGATGGGATTTCAAAATCCTACAGTATAAGATTAACACGTCTCCAAATTTTAAATTTATGTCCGTAGTGGTTTAGTCTGTGCTATGATGAATCAGTAAATCAGTCAAACTCTATTTCACTCCCTTAGGTGTTGAATTTTTAGAAACACTTAGTGCGACTTATGTGAAGTTAAAGAGGGTCGCTAGTATGTCATATATATGCGGGATTATGTTCCAGAGGTTTTCGAATCTAAACATGCAATGAATAGTAGTTATCAGTTTTGGAGTCTTAAAATTAAGTTTATATGCGTTTCGAGGGTGGGTATTACTAACAAAAAGTATGGCATTAATTGTGCCCAGGCTCGTGGGAAACTGTTCGGTAATTTTCGTTTTAGCACGATCTGAAATTTGTGGTAATGTTTTATGCAACCAAACTGCTGAGATCATTGGTCCCTAAGCTTACGCACTACTTAATATAACTTAAACGAACTTACGCTAAGGACAAGACACACGCCCATGCCAGAGGCAGGACTCGAACCTCCGACGGGGGGCAACCGCGCGGACAGTGACAAAACGCCTAAAACCGAGCTGCTACCCCGCGAGGCAGCAAGATCTGACATTACAGGGAGAGAATGCATTTGTTTAGGGACTATGGCGAGAGCCTGTTTAAAAAAAAATAAAAGTTAAAAATAAAATGATGTTGTTGAACTGCAACAGACAAAAACTACACCTTTGTGTTAGTTAGTTAATTCCATATTTTCTATAACATTTGCAAGATTTCTGTTGCACTGACATAGAACGAATCATTTTATAGGCCGTGTTCAGACGACTTATTTGAGCACACTGCTATATGCTAGCTATTGCAGATTAGTATAAATAGCACCATCACTTAAATATAACAAAATGAACATATCGGCCTAAGACTCTCCTCACACCAGTAGTAAATCACGCTTGACTCTGACAAAAACTGTAAGAGCTCCGTCTTCCTTCCATATTTATACATACTAAAATTAAGACGCAGATGGGTCCAATGTTTAAGCGAGAGCGAAAAGGTCAGAGAATGGTTTTACACGAAGATGTAGGAACAGCGTTGTTTGTTTGATTCAAACAAGATAGGGTTCATGTTCCCGTGATAGAATATTTATAGCTGGAAAGACGTGATGAGTTTTCAAAATAAAGTAGCACTAAATTTTCTGCAATTCAAGGCTGCTTCGAACGTTATAAGAAACTTTAACCGACTGCGACAACAACCACTGATAAAGTCACGGGATAGCGCTATCTACTTACCGGTATATAGCTGGCAGTCGTATCGCATACACATAGTATAAAAGAGCAGTGCATTGGCGGAGCAGTCATTTGTACACAGGTGGTTCCTGTGAAAAAGTATTCGAAGAGATTATAGCCTCACGAAGGGGATTAACAGATTCTGAACGCGGAATTGTAGTTAGAGTTAGACGCATGGGACATTCCATTTCGGTAATCGTTAGAAAATTCATTATTCCGCGATAAGCAATATCAAGAGTGTGCCGAGAATACCACATTTCAGGCATTATCTCTCACCAAGAACAACGCAGTGATCGACGGCCTTCACTTAACGGCCGAGAGCAACAGTTTTTGCGTGTAGTTGTCAGTGCTAACAGACAAGCAACACTGCGTGAAATAACTGCAGAAACGTATCCGGTAGTAAGGTGCGGCTAAAATGACCCACGCTAGTCCCTTACCTAGTAGTACGACACCACCTGCAGAGCCTCTCCTGGGCTCGTGACCATATCGATTGGAACTTAGACGACTGGGAAACCGTGATCTGGTCATATGAGCCTCGGTTTCAGTTGGTAAAAGCTGATAGTAAGGCACGAATGTGATGCAGACCCCATGAAGCTATGCACTCATATGTACCCAATTTGTCAACAAGGCGCCGTGCAAGTTGGTGGTGACTTTACGATGGTGTGGGTTGTGTTTATACAGGATCGACTAGGTCCTGTGGTCCAACTGAACCGAACACTGGCTGGGAATGGTTATGTTCAATTACCTGGAGGCCATTTGCAACCATTCATGGACTTCACATTCCCAAACAATGATGTCGTGTTAAGAGACACAATTGTTCTTGATTGGTTTGAAGAACATTCAGGACAATCCGGACGAATGATTTGGCCACCCGGGTCTTTGGACATGACTCTTATCGAACGTTATGGGACGTAATCGAGAGGTCAGTTGGTGCACAAAATCCTGCATCGTCAACACTTCCGCAATTATGGACGGCTATAGATTCAGCATGGTTGAATATTTCTGCAGAGGACTTACAGCGATCTTTTGAGGTCACGTCAATTCTAGATGCGCTACCAAGCCGGGAAAAAGGAGATTCGACACGGTATTAGGAGGCGTGCCATGACTTTTATCACCTCAGCGTATTAGTTGTAGTCTACGTTGTCTTCAGTACTTGAACAATATGACGCGAAAGATGTCTTCAGCGCCAACAAAACTGCCTTACTTTACCATTTCCTGCCAAACAAAGCTTTATCATTGCAGGAACAATCGTATTAACGGGGGAAAATCTCTAAGGAAAGACTTATTTCAGTGGAGATTGTTGTACGTTGGAACACATTTCGTACTTTCACCTCTAGGTACAACTATAATAAAGGTTTAATACAACTTGCTGATTGCATTTCTAAATAATGGCATTAAATTTATATGTGCGGCAGTGGTTTCCTGAAATTCCAAAAATGAACTCCGGAAAAGTTATGTTCTTGCAAAACAAGGTACACATGCTGATGTACCTAGGACCAAATGTTCTGTTCATATTTAACAGTGTTGCAGTCGAGAAAAATCTGGTCAGTACTGTGTTTGATAGTCTATGTCTTAAATTATTACTCTACTATATACCAATACTAATCAGTAAATAAATTCAAATTAAGAAAATATATTATCAAAAACTAGTTAAACGTTTAAAAAAATTGAAGTAGAAGCTATTGGCAACCAACACAAATTGTTAATACATTAAAGAAACTCGTTTTATTTGAAAATATCACGAGTTTCATGGTAGAAGGCTTTCGGTTTCAAGATACAAGATGGTACTTGACTGATGACGTAAGGCTGATGACTAAATTTAAGAATATAAAGAATTTTACTCATCATAAAACTCTGTTACTGAAGAATTAACATTAGCTTTAATGTATTATACAGCACCTAAATATGTAAAATTCGTAATATTTACAAACGCTGCACAAAACACAACCTCATGTCCCACAACAACAAAAATAGTAGAAAATTCTAGAAACTGCTTATGGCGATCTCTAGTGCGCGTTCCTTCACATGATTCTAAAATCGGTCTCTAGACTAAGACACCGACCAAGAAACATCATGTTCCCCTAACTACACTACCCTCCACTCGTAGCACTCTCCTCCAGTGATAGGATGCAATTGGAATGTATCAGGAAATTCCCCTTATTATTCATTTTGTTACTGATACATAAACCCTTTACAGCTCTTACAAGATGAGGTAAGATCCCTCCGTTTCTTAAAATTTCCCATTGTTTGCTTCTATTTACTCTATCAAACGCCTTTTCGTCATTAAAGAAAATACAAATAAAAATAGCAGGCATCAGATGTAACATGGCTGAAATAAATCAAGGGAAGGTTGTCCCTTCTCATCCATCGTTTTTAAAAAATATATGCTGACGATGTAAACAAAACTTGGCCACAGACAATAAAACGTTTTCAAATGAACGACTTGGATGCTAATAAGTACAATAATTTTTGCACAGGACTAAGTAACTGTTAGTCAGAATGAAAATGACTTACAAGAAGCTATCATTAAATTAAGTAAAATAGCCAGGATGTGAACATCAAAATCAATGTCATTCTTAGGACACCAACTCACGCGGCTGAAGACTAAATTGGCAAGCAAATGAGAGAGCAAGCTAATACATTTACAAATTTAGGGTAAACAATGAAATACAATAAAAGTACACAGAGACACTCTGTTAAAATTCTGTATGGTTATGGCTATACCAGCACTGCTTTATGGATGCGAAAACTGGACCATTCAGAAAAGAGATGAAAAAGAAGCTTCTGAAATGAATTTTCTAAGGTAAGGGCTGGATATACTTTGATGCATAAAAAGAGAAATATGGCATCCGAGCTGAAATGAATACGCAAAATGTAGTTGACGTAATAAAACAATATTTGTTGAGAGGGAAAGAACATACAGATCGTATGCCAGATGCAAGAATCATTAAAACCATAAATCAGTGTAAACCAAGAGGCAAAAATCTTTAGAAAGACCAATTAAGGGATGGCCTGACCAATTCTGAAGGCAATAGAACTGGCCAAAGAGCCCAGTCTCTGATGTAGATGATGACGTCGCTACCCTTGTTTGTCACTGGGGAAAGTTTAAAATTGCATTCTTTTAAAAATATAAGAACTTTCCATTTGAATCTACGGCGAACAAAAATACATGCATGGTGGCCCTTATGTTCACCGATTTTATTCTCAATTCGAATACATGCTTATTTCCAGAAGAGTTATTGTTGACGATTGTCCAGCGCACACCTATATTAAATTAGAAGCTGAGATCTGAAATTTTCCCTCTGAACATATTAGTTTTGTACAACCGTGTGACCAAGATATTACACACAACCTGAAATTTCGCTACCGAAAACAACTTCACGAAAAATGTCTTCTTGTAATTGAAGCAAAAAAAGGTTTCTTCATCAGTTGTCAGACGCGTTATATAATTTGCATTCTTCATGGAACCTGGCGACGATAAAGACGAGTGAAAATTGTTTTCCCCAGACTCTTTGGCGCCTCAGGAATCGGCGGATATTGGAATTAAGCAGGCATTTAATGAAATGTTTGGGAACATTTCTACTTTATTAGACTGTCCTAAAGTATCACTGGATGAATTTGTTACAGTCGAAGATGTGCGTACAGCGCCTGTTATGACGGTGTGGTTTGGGAGGTCGTTCAAAGCTCAAAAGACAGCATCGACGCAGACAACGACGATGAAGTTGGCATTCAAATCAATACTGAATTTCCTATCCCCGCAAGAACGAAATGCGGAACGTCATTATAAACATGCGCAGGTATTTAGACGGGTAATGGAATGGTGAAATGAATAAAACTAAGAGCGATATACAAGAATATGTCAATAAATGTGTGGGAATATTAAATGTTTCGAGAGTTCGAAACCTCTGTGACAGCGTAGGAGGAGGAGAAAAAGCAGAGAGGAACAGTGTGTTCTTGACATGGAGGTAAAAGAAGGATGGGAGATGGCACTATAGACTTACGCCGCACGAGTTTTTGAAGCCAGATGGGCGTGGCCTTCCGCCATCTTAAACAACCCAAAACCTTAGCAGATTGCTGTCTACAATTAGTTCTTGTTCATTATTTCTGTCGTGCCAGCGCAAAAATTCTTTTAAGTACTAAAAATTAAAGTGCTTACCTGAATAACATAGTGTCATGAAGGTAATTTCGAACGTTTTCTGTTGTTGAATGTGTATTTGCTGTAGTAATACGACGCATTTGGCCTCATCATTGTAACTTATTTTTTCTTGATAGATTTTTAATTGCCAAGAAAAGCAGGTTGTAATGTGAAAAGAATATTTTCGTAATCCATGTATTTCCACTTTTAACTGTATTCGTATCGATAGCAAACGAAGCTGGAACTCGGAAACGAATGCTTAGCCTATTGGTACTTCTTATAGTTCGTTCCATTTTCAGCTTTCAGTTCTCATGCACAAAATTTTTAATGTTCATGTATGAAGGAAACGTATCTAGGAGTTCTTTGTTAGCCCATAAACGTGTGCAATGAGAAAATAAAGAAAGCAATCTATCGTACCTTGTGCCTGTCAACAAAGGGAACGTTTACTTAGAGAAAACTTTTGACAATGTTGTCTGGAATACTCTCTTTCAAATTCTGAAGGTGGCAGGGGTAAAATACAGGGATCTAAAGGCTATTTACAGTTTGTACAGGAACCAGATGGCAGTTATACGAGTCGAGGGGCATGAAATGCCAGCAGTGGTTGGGAAGGGAGTGAGACAGGATTGTAGCCTCTCCCCGATGTTATTCGATCTGTATATTGAGCAAGCAGTAACGGAAACAAAAGAAAAATTCGGAGTAGGAATGAAAATCCATTGAGAAGAAATAAAAACTTTGAGGTTAGCCGATGACATTGTAATTCTGTCAGAGACAGCAAAGGACCTGACAGAGCAGCTGAACGGAATGGACAGTGTCTTGAAAGGAGGATATCAGATGAACATCAACAAAACCAAAACGAGAATAATGGAATGTAGTCGAATTAAGTCGGGTGATGCTGAGAGAATTGGATTAGGAAAAGAGACACTTAAAGTAGTAAATGAATTTTGCTATTTGGGGAACTAAATAACTGATGATGGTCAGAGTAGAGAGGATATAAAATGTAGACTGGCAATGACAAGGAAAGCGATTCTGAAGAAGAGAAATTTATTAACATCGAGTATAGATTTAAGTGTCAGGAAGTCGTTTCTGAAAGTATTTGTATGGAGTGTAGCCATGTATGGAAGTGAAACATGGACGATAAATAGTTTAGACAAGAAGAGAATAGAAGCTTTCGAAATGTGGTACTACAGAAGAATGCTGAAGATAAGATGGGTAGATCACATAACTGATGAGGAGGTATTGAATAGAACTGGAGAGAAGAGAAATTTGTGGCACAACTTGACTAGAAGAGGGGATTGATTGGTAGGGCATATTCTGAGGCATCAAGGGATCACCAATTTAGTATTGGAGGGCAGCGTGGTGGGTAAAAATCGTAAAGGGAGACCAAGAGATGAAAACACTGAGTAGTTTCAGAAGGATGTAGGTTGCAGTAGGTACTGGAAGATGAAGAAGCTTGCACAGGATGGAGTAGCATGGAGAGCAGCATCAAACCAGTCTCTGGACTGAAGACCACAACAACAACTGAAATGTCAATTTTATGAAACAACTACGTCTCCACACAATCGAAGCACCAGTGATAATTGGATTGATAATTAATTCCAACGGTCTAAACTGTCCATGGGACCGTCAGAGTGATGTCACTGGGAAGTACCATCGTGGTGAATCATGGAGGTATAAATACAGTGAACGTTATGTTTTTTGACTGCATAAGATGGCGGACGCGGCTTCAAGTTTGTGATGTAATGACACCCCCCTTTTTTTGCCTCCATTCTCCTTGACCCTGTAACTGTGCAGCAGCTCTGTAAAATCGCTCTATGCAATAATACGAATCTTGTATAACCGTGTGCTACATCATACGGTTGTGGGTCGAGTATACCTTAGTACCTTACTTCCACAAATTAATGCTAAAAAATAAGGTGAAGGAAATAAAATTAATAATGTACCGTACATACACATTCAATGTACTACACCTACCTACAAGAATAAATATTAGCAGGTAGTCTAATTATTGTAGTGTAACGAAATTTGAAAACAGTGGAAAACAGTTCTGTTTTTTCTCGTTATGATTTTAAGCGAAATTTCTCACGAAAAATATATTTCGGCTCTATTTCAGGTTTTGTGTTTTTACTGTACATATCATAGATGGGTAGATCACATAACTAATGTGGAGGTATTGAATAGAATTGGAGAGAAGAGAAATTTGTGGCACAACTTGACTAGAAGAGGGGATTGATTGGTAGGGCATATTCTGAGGCATCAAGGGATCACAAATTTAGTATTGGAGGGCAGCGTGGAGGGTAAAAATCGTAGAGGGAGACCAAGAGATCAATGCACTAAACAGATTCAGAAGCTTGTAGGTTGCAGTAGGTACTGGGAGATGAAGAAGCTTGCACAGGATAGAGTAGCATGGAGAGCTGCATCAAACCAGTCTCTGGACTGAAGACCACAACAACATCGTTTGTCTTTGTTAGTGATCGGAAGACAGTTTTAATCTTTTTTTTGTTGACATAACATAAATACACTTAATGACAAATAAGTGGAACACCCAGAAGGGCGGAGGGGTAGGGGAGGAGGAAACGAAATGAAACTTGACGTTTTGAGAGGGCGTGTGATATTACTTAGGTGATTACAAAATCGAGTCAGATTTATAAATCTATAAAGAATTTCGCAGTACAAGCCCATTTGTTAGTAGACGTTGCGCCCCTGTGACCTGGATGCACATGCTGATTCGGGTGGGAAGGGTGTTGTATCCCCTTTAGAGGCAAGCTGGCCCGCAGCTATTGTAACAGGTCCTTGATACGCTGGGTACTGAATCTGGGACAGGAGCTGGCATCTGAGATGGTCCCACATATGTCCTCTCGGTCACTGATCTGGAGATCTTCTTGACCAGGGGAGCATCTCAGTATCATGCAAATAGTTCATAGAGACACGTGCCAAATGTGGAAGAACAATATCCTGTTGAAAAATGGCACCACGACACTGTCACTTGAGAGGTAACACATGAGGACGCAGGGTAGTCGTGGGGTACTGTCCAAATTCCCACAATCACTATCAGCAATGACCTGAAGTCACATTTTGTGGCTCGCCGCACCATGACGCCAAGAATTACATCGCTGTGTCTCTCCTCTCCTCTACCAGGTCGCCCCATTCTCATTGACGATGATCATCCAAGGTAGTGGGGAACTGCGATTAATCGGTATGCTCAATTCGATGCCATTGACCAGCAGTCCATGCTTCACGGTCACGGCAAAATTCCAAATACAGCCGTTTGTGTTAGGCCGTTAACGGGAACCATTGCACGGGACGGATATTCCGGAGTCCGACTCTTACTAATTTCCGACCAGTTGTGAAGGATGACACAGGATGTTGGGTGGAGTCCATTAGTTGTTCTCGATGGCAGACGTGAAGGGACTACGATGTGCCTGGTGCACAATAAGGCGACCTTTCCGTGTGGTGGTGAGACATTGTCTACCGGAACCTTGATGATGAATATTCCTTTATTCTTGTTGCCATGCAGTCCACGATTGGGTACTGTTACATCCGAATCTGGATACTGCACAATTCGACCAGCCCGCCAAATGGAAGCCCACAATTACACACCTTCAAAACTCTGTCAGGTGCTGATAACACTGCCTCATATGAGCACAGACATCCTTGCGTCGTTCACAGTGGTCACTCAACGTCTGACACTGCTAATGCCTCTTATATAGTGTACGGGCCTTGTAACAAAACTAAACACGAACAACACTAAGGCACAACGGTCACCGTTCTATGCGTTACAGAAAATTTTAAGTAAAATTATTTACATATCCGCTGTTGATGAGTAGTAGCCTATGTACAAAGCTACACTAACATCCGACCATGTCTGCAGGATGCTTAATTTTTTTTGTAAGGCAGTGGATGTAGATAGACTGGCTAGTCGCAGTGTAGGGTCTGATGGCTCTAGTTTTACATGATAGGTAAATGAATAAATAAGCTGTTGTATCCAGAATGAGAGTTTCACTCTGTGGCGGAGTGTGAGCTGAAATGAAACTTCTAGGCAGATTAAAACTGCATGCCGGACCGAGACTCGAACTCGGGACCTTTGCCTTTCGCGGGCAAGTGCTCTACCATTCAAGCTAACCAAGCACGACTCACAGGCCGTCCTCACAGCTTTACTTCTGCCAGTATCTCGTCTCCTACTTCCTTCCTTTCAGGAGCGCTAGTTATGCAAGGTTCGCAGGAGAGCTTCTGTGAAGTTTGGAAGGTAGGAGACGAGATACTGGCAGAAGTAAAGCTGTGAGGACAGGGCGTGAGTCGTGCTTGGGTAACTCAGATGGTGCCGGCACGGTAGCTCAGCGTGCTCGGTCAGAGGGTTAGCTGCCCTCTGTAATAAAAAAACTGAGCTAATGGATCAACAACGAACTTAAAAGGGATGTCTTACGACGTCCGCCCCGAGCAGATGGAACGAACTAAAGCGAACAAAATGAGATTAAAAAAAAAAAAAAAAAAAAAAAAAGAAAAGATGGTAGAGCACTTGCCCGCGAAAGGCAAAGGTCCCGAGCTCGAGTCTCGGTCCGGCACACAGTTTTAATCTGCCAGGAAGTTTCAAGCTGTTGTATTTCTGTACTGGCACAGCAGACGGTTGCGCAGTACTTGTACTACTACGCAACGTCGTCATCTTCCAAGGAACCCCTTGAGTACGAGCTCGCAAAAGGCCAGTGATGTTTACGATACTCGACGCCCACATATTGCCGACAATGCAACCACAATATTGGCTGCTAATGGCAACAGGTGGTGGGACTGGAGGTGTCCAATGGTGAGCACAGCATGAAGCAACGGAGCGTAGTTGAAATGCTTAGTTTACGAGTAAGCCACAACAGTTTTACAGTGCTAGTGGTGTTGATACAAAGCAGAGCAGTGGTAAACGATAAACAAAGCAACCATTGTGTTATATATACAGCAACAGTTACCGTAGTTGATATTTCGTCAAAAACGAACCCAAGGAATTCTGCGGAGTGAGAAAGAAGTGGTAGACGAAATATTAGCCTTTCTGTAAGATGAGTCAGTGGAATGCGTGGTGTCATATACCCTCGACTGTGTGGACAGTGTACATGAGGAGTACAACGGTGACAACACCTGCTTAACAAGTGAAAGTGATACTCAAGCAGATGTCGGGGCGTGTAGTTCATCATCTTTGGCGGACAATGAGTCACAAATCCCGTCTCCACAGAAACGTAGTAAAGGTCTATCGTTGTCCAAGGAGCGGGTACTAAACATAATTACGTACGTGTAAGGTTACCCGCAGGATAGTAAAAAAAAATTATGGACAGATTTCGAATAATTCCGCAGCAATATGCCCTTTAGTGCAGAAGAAAAACTACGGTTATTCAAGGGAGCACAAGGCGCAGTTGTTACAAAACTGACATTTTGCGTTTTTCAGGGACGCTGGACACAATTTATGAGATGTGTATGATAGTGACCTACTACGTCATCCACATCAAATTGTGGGCGTCATAGATTATGGTGATTTCAAGGGAAGCAGTGGATAGTTCCACAACTTCAAACAGTACTACAAAATTATATAACGAAATTTCAAAAGAAGCGTCAGCTTGACGATGTACAGCAAACTGCGGAATAGGCCCCAAAAATTTGTAGCTGAGGTAGTTGTCTGAACTCCGACGAATCTGTATTTGAAGATGAAATGCGTATGAAACGGCCCTGGCAATTAGAGTAGTATCAAGATCAACTAACACCAATGCGTTAACGCATTCTTATACAATTATGCCAACTGTTGATCTGGATGGTAGATTGGCTGAAAAGTTGTTTATTGTGCTTCGATAAGTTGGAGATGCTCTGCCCCCTATGATTCTTTTTCCTGTACGTGATTTTGCAAGGGCAGTAGCGTATATTTGTGTCACAGCAAGTAAGAGTGGAAAAATGGACTTCAGACACATACAGATATGGTATGAGCTATTTGGCCAATAGCTGGTGAAAGTAACTTCCTTTTGCTTGATTCCTGGTGTTCATGTGAAAATCATTCTCCTTCAGAGCAAACTATCCCTCCTGAGAAATGTGTGACATCGCACTTCACACCATCTCGAACCACTGAATAAATTTAGCCTCTGGATATTTGTTTCCTTTGTGCCTATAAAACATTATCGGAACATTTGCAGCTACGCCTTAAAGGGTAGCCTGTTTCACGATGAGCTCCACGACAGACTGTTTCGCGTTCGGTTGCATGCCATCACATTCCATCAGTTCTCATCACCCTGTTACTCCAAAATGATTCTATATGCATTCTTTAGGTGTGGATACCTAATTGAAAGTCCTGCATGGTTTGTAATTCTCAAGGAGTTCGCCTTCGAAATTGATGGTGCGAACCTTTGTCATCGCTGTGGCGTGCCATTTTTCGTTCGGTGTTGGATGGTGCAAGTTAATGGTTTGTTTTGAACATTTCTTGAATGTCGACGATGTCCGTTTAGCGACTAATAATTTTCCTGTAGTAATTGTTAACACAACACTTTCAAATGAGCCCTACCAAATAAAGAAGTTACGACCTCGCCCTCAAGCGGTCCTTTGTTAGAATTGACCTCAGCACCAGCGTGTACGTGAGCACTGGTCTCCGGAGTCGTGGCCGGCGTCGGATGCCTGCCACGATACCATCTCTTACGTGACTCGAACACAGGCGAACGCTGCTCGTTTGACCTTTGGGTGCGGCGCGATTCGTGACGGAGAGGCGGCTTCTCAAAAACGCGATGGAGAGGCCGGCGGGGACACTCTGGAGGCGCCGGGGTCGATAACCCCTTCCGGAGGGCCCTTGCTCCTTGATTCGTCACACGGCTGCTTACGTCTGGGGGCGGCAGCACGCGGAGTCGGCACAACCACGACCTGATAGAGTGGCAGCAAGTGCTGAGTGGAAAGTGTTTGACAGTGTGAGTCACCTAATACTTGCACCGTAAATATGCGGAAATTGAAAATGCTGCTGATGTGTGATTTTCACAGAATAGATTGGCAGTAAGCGGCTGCCACTGTTAACCAGTAAACAGATTGTAATGAAGAGTATTTTTGTGCAAAAATACACTTTTTCAAATGGAACAATTGCTATTGACATGAAAAAACTAAAAGATGGGTAAATTAGAACGTCAGTGGTGTTTGTTGCAGGATTTTAGTGCGAGTTGTTTAGGAGATAACGTATTCTGAAAACTTCTCACACCGACGATTGTACAATACCTGTGGCTGTTGTTGTGTTCTTCATTCCAGAGACTGGTTTGATGCTGCTCTCCATGCTACTCTATCCTGTGCAAGCTTCTTCATCTCCCAGCACCTACTGCAACCTACATCCTTCTGAATCTGCTTAGTGTATTCATCTCTTGGTCTCCCTCTACGATGTTTACCCTCCACGCTGCCGTTCAGTACTAAATTGGTGATCTCTTGATGCCTCAGAACATGTCCTACCAACCGATCTCTTCTTCTAGTCAAGTTGTGCCATAAATTTCTCTTTTCCCTAATTCTATTCAATACCTCCTCATCAGTTATGTGATCTACTCATCTAATCTTCAGCATTCTTCTGTAGCACCACATTTCGAAAGTTTCTATTATCTTCTTGTCTAAACTATTTATCGTCCACGTTTCACTTCCATACATGGCTACACTCCATACAAATACTTTCAGAAACGATTTCCTGACACTTAAATCTATACTCGATGTTAACAAATTTCTCTTCTTCAGAAACACTTTCCTTGCCATTGACAGTCTACATTTTAATTCCTCTCTACTTCGACCATCATCAGTTATTTTGCTCCCCAAATAGAAAAACTCATTTACTACTTTAAGTGTCTCATTTCCTAATCTAATTCCTTCAGCATGACCCGATTTAATTCGACTACATTCCATTATCCTCGTTTTGCTTTTGTTGATGTTCATCTTATATCCTCCTTTCAAGACACTGTCCATTCCGTTCAGTTGCTCTTCCAGGTCCTTTGCTGTCCCTGACAGAATTACAATGTCATCGGCGAACCTCAAAGTTTTTATTTCTTCTCCATGGATTTTAATACCTACTCCGAATTTTTCTTTTGTTTCCTTTATTGCTAGCTCAATATACAGATTGAATAACGTCGGGGAGAGGCTACAACCCTGCCTCACTCCCTTCCCAGTCACTGCTCCCCTTTCATGTCCCTCGACTCTTATAACTGCCATATGCTTTCTGTACAAATTGTAAATAGCCTTTCGCTCCCTCTATTTTACCCCTACCACTTTCAGAATTTGAAAGAGAGTATTCCAATCAACATTGTCAAAAGCTTTATCTAAGTCTACAAATGCTATAAAAGTAGGTTTGCCTTTCCTTAATTTATTTTCTAAGATGAGTTATAGAGTCAGTATAGCCTCACGTGTTCCATCATTTCTACGGAATCCAAAATGATCTTCCTCGAGGTCGGCTTCTACCAGTTTTTCCATTCGTCTGTAAGGAATTCGTGTTCGTATTTTGCAGCCGTGGCTTATTAAACTGATAGTTCTGTAACTTTCACATCTGTAAACACTTGCTTTCTTTTTGATTGGTATTATTATATTCTTCTTGAAGTCTGAGGGAATTTCGCCTGTCTCATACATCTTGCTCACCAGATGGTAGAGTTTTGTCAGGGCTGGCTTTCCAAAGGCTATCAGTAGTTCTAATGGAATGTTGTCTACTCCCGGGGCCTTCTTTCGACTTAGGTCTTTCAGTGCTCTGTCAAACTCTTCACGCAGTATCGTATCTCCCTTTCATCTTCATCTACATCCTCTTCCATTTCCATAATATTGTCCTCAAGTACATCGCTCTTGTATAGACCCTCTATATACTCCTTCCACCTTTCTGCTTTCCCTTCTTTGCTTAGAACTGGGTTTCCATCTGAGCCGTTGATATTCATACAAGTGGTTCTCTTTTCTCCAAAGGTCTCTTTAATTTTCCTGTAGGCAGTATCTATCTTACCCCTAGTGATATGTGCCTCTACATCCTTACATTTATCCTCTAGCCATCCCTGCTTAGCCATTTAGCACTTCCTGTCGATCTCATTTTTGAGGTGTTTGTATTCCTTTTTGCCTGCTTCATTTACTGCATTTTTGTACTTTCTCCTTTCATCAATTAAATTCAATATCTCTTCTGTGACCCAAGGATTTCTATTAGCCCTCGTTTTTTTACCTACTTGATCCTCTGCTGCCTTCACTATTTCATCTCTCAAAGCTACATACCTGTGGTGGCGTATACTGAAGAACAGTGCAAGTGCTTACACTAGTTATGTGGTTTCTGTCCAGTAACGAGAGAACAGATCATCACATGTTGTGTTCAAAATGATCACTGGCAGCGGCAATAAACTTTCCTTCTGGTATGGAATGTCTGCTGCACAAGTGCATTTCCGAGGAGATGTCCGAGCAGGCTGCAGTAATATCTCGTTGTGTATCATCGGGGGCAGTTGGTATGTCCTTGTAGACAGCGTCTTTTAGCTTTTTCCACAAAAGAATATCCACAGGCGTCTAATCTGGCAACGGGTTGTCCAAGGCACTGGTCCTCTACGTCCTATCCAACGATTTCGAAATAGTTCGTGAAGACATATGTAGTACTTCGTACACGACGGTCTGGATAGCCGTCATGTTGGTACCACAGGGTCCACCTAGGCTGCAGAGGAACGTCTTATAGCATCCGTGGAAGACGACCTGTAAGAAGACTCCGATACTTGTGCCCATTCAGTGATCCGTCTATGAAAAACGGGCCTATGAACTGCTAATTCACTGTCCCGAACCACATGATTACCATTAAAGCCGGCCGAAGTGGCCGTGCGGTTAAAGGCGCTGCAGTCTGGAACCGCAAGACCGCTGCGGTCGCAGGTTCGAATCCTGCCTCGGGCATGGGTGTTTGTGATGTCCTTAGGTTAGTTAGGTTTAACTAGTTCTAGGTTCTAGGGGACTAATGACCTCAGCAGTTGAGTCCCATAGTGCTCAGAGCCATTGAACCACATGATTACACTTCATGGACGCTGACGTTTCACCTGACGAAGCCAACGGGGATTCTGAACAGATCAACACTGCGTGTTTAGGTGGTTTACCTGGCCATGTTTGGCAAAGCTGCTTTGTCAGTGAACAAGAGACATGATGCCTCCGGAGTATCCTGCCGTAATGCCCATGTGTAGAGGTTAACACAACTCTCATAATCATTTCCATACAGCTCTTGCTGGAGAGATATGTTATATGGATGGAACCCGTCTCGATGGAGAATGCGTAGGACACTTGCCTGACTCATGCCGCTCCCTCATACGTTTGGGTGGGAGCTGAAGTGCGGATCAGCTGCAACAGCAGCGAGAGCATTCATTTCCCTCTCTTCTCACTTGTTTCCTTCTGTTACGTTGTCTAGGTGTTTACCAGTTTCATGTAACAGGTTGAATAAGCTGATAAATAATTTTCGAGATGGTTGTCGTCTATTGGTATATTTTTCCGCATACACCGTACACTCTCCATACACCGTGATTATGTCGGCTTTCTAGGCATTGGTAAATCCCATCATCCACTCACGACCTACTGCTTGGACTATCACACAATAACTGACTAGCAAGTCGCAGTCAAGGAACATATAAGCAAACATAACAACCTCACACATTTAACCAGACTGAGCCTAAGCAATGCATGGCCGGGTACAGCTGGTATGAAAACAGAAGTTAAAGGAGTTTTTTTCTGTTACAGATATCTCCACCAACATGGCTGCAGATCAAAAATGGTTCAAATGGCTCTGAGCACTATGGGACTTAACATCTTAGGTCATCAGTCCCCTCGAACTTAGAACTACTTAAACCTAACTAACCTAAGGACATCACACACATCCATGGCCGAGGCAGGGTTCGAACCTGGGACCGTAGCGGTCGCGCAGTTCCAGACTGAAGAGCCTAGAACCGCTCGGCCATAACGGAAGACTGGATGCAGATCAGTGGAAAAGGAATTTGCTGCAAGAGCGAGTCTGCAATTGAAGGATTATTTTTTAACGTTTAACAAGGCTCCACCTACTAGGCAATCCAGAAGTTTCAGGAAAAAGGATGTCTCTGTAAAGGTAAAAACTGTGGGTGTCCAGCAGCATCTGAGGAACAGGCTGAACGGATCAGGGAAACGCTCGTCAGAAGCCTACAAAATATCAGCGTCTTGTGCCAGTCGCGATTTAGGAATTCCACTAGCGTCCGTTTGGAGAGTGCTGAGAAAACGCATGCAGACGAAACCCATGGGATTCAGTTTCTCTAGGGCATTGGACGTGGCGAAAAACGTTTGCGGAAACAGTTTCTCATTGGCATGCAGCACTTATTGGAAGAGGACGATTTCAACCGCACGTTGATTTTCAACGATGTGATTGCTTTTCACCTGAACGTTGTAATAAAGTAGCATAACGTGCGAATATCGGAATCAGTGGATCCCCATATTGTTGTCGAACATAGGTCCACAAAGGTTGATGTGTTTTGTGGTTTCACAAGGTAAAAATTGTGTGAACCCTTCTTCTTTGCAGAGGCAACCATCAATGGACATCAACAATCTTATATGAACGAACTCAGCTGTGGCTCATGCCGCAACTGCAAGTGGGCAGTGATAATTTTATTTTTCAACATTATGGTGCTCCGCAACGAATTTCGTGAGTTCTTGTATACTGAGCTACCACGACGTTGGACCGGTCATGCATCAGCTGACAACCTGCAGTTGCTGCCACGGCCCTCACGTCTCCCGGGTCGGACAACGTGTGGTTTTTACCTGTGAGATTACACCAAAGACACTGTTTTTACACCTCCACTTTTTTTACACCTTCACTTCCCCACAACTTCGCTCAGATACGTGGACGTATCACGGCAACTGTGACTGACATCAAAGCGAATCCTTTATCGTGAGTGTGGGCGGAACTTGAGTATAGAGAGTTTATCTTTTAGCTTGAATCATCTAAATATCTCGAAAACCACACATCGTACGAAAAAAGTCTTCTAGCTGAAAAGCTGACATTAATAAATGGGACATCAATTGTGTTGTAAATGGCGCAGGTGCGGTGAACTTTATATTTGCAAACGGAAACACCTCCTCCATCTTTTATTGCGTATTCGGATTCTACGCCAAAAAATGCGCACAGTTTACACACACCATTGTTTTCCATTCATGGTGGATGACGTTGTAATCGACAAAGTGCCTGGTTTTGTAATTAAGAACCGACGCATTTGACTCTACATTTAATTTATGATGTAAATTAAACAATTGTGTTCTAACGGTTGATATTTATGTTCGAAATTTAATTTAGTGTTGCAAATTTGATTGTACAGTACAACATGGTTAGCTGTTTCAATGTCTGGTAGAAACTACTTTTAGCGTGATCCAGCGAAAACGACCTAGATGTAGTAGATTTCAGTTCCCTTTGGGATTCTTGATTTTCCGGTAGTTCCCCTGCGTCTTACTATTGGGATGTTTTATCTGAGTGAGTCCCCTTGCCTGTTGGGGTGTTTGATATTGGTGGGTGTCCACTCCAGGTGCGTCTGCCAGTAACACTTCCTCCTGTTACATGCTTGTGCTTTGTATCCCGCCGGTAGTCGCGCAGCAGCCAGTGCGAGAGTTAAGCGACTGGATGGAAACACACACCGAAATCATCTCACTGATGGCGGGGTTTGAGGGAGGCCACCGAAATCAAGCATTCCGATGGTTTGGGAACCCACCACAGTAACCCCATAGGGAACAGAATATTGCGTTACCATACAAATAGCTTATTTACCAGAAATGTCAGTATCAATCCATATTATTTGTGCTGTACAATTACATTTGCAACATTCGACTAACATCAGTATCAACTGTTACAGCACAAAGGTTTGTATTTACATTGTAAATGAAATGTAAAATCAAATGCGTCGGTTCTTAATCGCAAAACCGGTGACAGTTGATATTTGTCGATTACACAACTATCTACCACGAATGAATAAATTGTACATATATTTTGAACTCCTAATACACAATAAAAGTGGAGCGTTCCCCTTTGAAATTGCAAAGTTGACCCCGCCCACGCAGGAGGAGTATAGGAGGGTGCCAAGCTGTAGCACAGAAAGATGTCCCCTTTACTAATATTGTCTTCTCAGCTGAAACGTTTTTGTCTTACGATGCGTCGTTTTCGAAATATTTAGTTTTTTCACGTTTAAAAAATCCTCCCTGTAGACTAGACTTGTGCTGTATAATTCACGAAGGACACACGGAACGTTTTTGTGAATGTGACCAAAAAGCTTTTTGAGATGCTGTTTTTATTCAAATAACACAGTGTCTCAATAATAATATCTTATCTCAATACAAACATTTTTACGGCCACTAAGAACTGTTAAGATCATTTTGAATAACCTACTATTTAAATTATGAAGGCGATGACAGAAATAGCTCCCAAAATATTATTTCATCTTGCTGAGGATCTTGGTATTTACTTACAGCGTGTATTATAATTATAGACAGTGAACAATTCTTTCCATCTACCATGACAGACTACTTACTATTTCCGGCAAGCATTACTATCATCACTGCTGAATGACATATTAATGACCAGTCTTTGATTAGTCACTACTGCTGAATGACTTTTTAATATTCACTCTTTGTTTAAGACTGCGAGAAAAGACTCATTAGAACAATTAATTGAAAGCCAAATGTACACATATAAATTCATTAAATGTGGCTGATTTTCACTTAAAAAACGAATTAATCTACTGGCTACGTAGATCTGTTATTGTCCTCTTTGGAAAAATAAAGAATAATGTACTATTCCTTGCATTATATGACGCAGCAAGTTTCTACGGTGGATGACGCTGTAATCGACAAAGTGCCTGGTTTTGCAATTAAGGACCGACGCATTTGGCTCTACATTTAATTTATGATGTAAATTAAACAATTGTGTTCTAACGGTTGATATTTATGTTCGAAATTTAATTTAGTGTTGCAAATTTGATTGTACAGTACAACATGGTTAGCTGTTTCAATGTCTGGTAGAAACTACTTTTAGCGTGATCCATCGAAAACGACCTAGATGTAGTAGATTTCAGTTCCCTTTGGGATTCTTGATTTTCCGGTAGTTCCCCTGCGTCTTACTATTGGGATGTTTTATCTGAGTGAGTCCCCTTGCCTGTTGGGGTTTTTGATATTGGTGGGTGTCCACTCCAGGTGCGTCTGCCAGTAACACTTCCTCCTGTTACATGCTTGTGCTTTGTATCCCGCCGGTAGTCGCGCAGCAGCCAGTGCGAGAGTTAAGCGACTGGATGGAAACACACACCGAAATCATTCTCACTGATGGCGGGGTTTGAGGGAGGCCACCGAAATCAAGCATTCCGATGGTTTGGGAACCCACCACAGTAACCCCATAGGGAACAGAATATTGCGTTACCATACAAATAGCTTATTTATCAGAAATGTCAGTATCAATCCATATTATTTGTGCTGTACAATTACATTTGCAACATTCGACTAACATCAGTATCAACTGTTACAGCACAAAGGTTTGTATTTACATTGTAAATGAAATGTAAAATCAAATGCGTCGGTTCTTAATCGCAAAAACGGTGACATCTGATATTTGTCGATTACACAACTATCTACCACGAATGAATAAATTGTACATATATTTTGAACTCCGAATACACAATAAAAGTGGAGCGTTCCCCTTTGAAATTGCAAAGTTGACCCCGCCCACGCAGGAGGAGTATAGGAGGGTGCCAAGCTGTAGCACAGAAAGATGTCCCCTTTACTAATATTGTCTTCTCAGCTCGAACGTTTTTGTCTTACGATGCGTCGTTTTCGAAATATTTAGTTTTTTCACGTTTAAAAAATCCTCCCTGTAGACTAGACTTGTACTGTATAATTCACGAATGACACACGGAACGTTTTTGTGAATGTGACAAAAAAGCTTTTTGAGATGCTGTTTTTATTCAAATAACACAGTGTCTCAATAATAATATCTTATCTCAATACAAACATTTTTACGTCCACTTAGAACTGTTAAAATCAGTTTTAATGACCTACTATTTAAATTATGAAGGCGATGACAGAAATAGCTCCCAAAATATTATTTCATCTTGCTGAGGATCTCGGTATTTACTTACAGCCTGTATTATAATTATAAAAATGGCTCTGAGCACTATGGGACTTAACATCTATGGTCATCAGTCCCCTAGAACTTAGAACTACTTAAACCTAACTAACCTAAGGACAGCACACAACACTCAGCCATCACGAGGCAGAGAAAATCCCTGACCCCGCCGGGAATCGAACCCGGGAACCCGGGCGTGGGAAGCGAGAACGCTACCGCACGATATTATAATTATAGACAGTGAACAATTCTTTCCATCTACCATGACAGACTACTTACTATTTCCGGCAAGCATTACTATCATCACTGCTGAATGACATATTAAAGACCAGTCTTTGATTAGTCACTACTGCTGAATGACTTTTTAATATTCACTCTTTGTTTAAGACTGCGAGAAAAGACTCATTAGAACAATTAATTGAAAGCCAAATGTACACATATAAATTCATTAAATGTGGCTGATTTTCACTTAAAAAACGAATTAATCTACTGGCTACGTAGATCTGTTATTGTCCTCTTTGGAAAAATAAAGAATAATGTACTATTCCTTGCATTATATGACGCAGCAAGATTCTACGGTGGATGACGTTGTAATCGACAAAGTGCCTGGTTTTGCAATTAAGAACCGACGCATTTGACTCTACATTTAATTTATGATGTAAATTAAACAATTGTGTTCTAACGGTTGATATTTATGTTCGAAATTTAATTTAGTGTTGCAAATTTGATTGTACAGTACAACATGGTTAGCTGTTTCAATGTCTGGTAGAAACTACTTTTAGCGTGATCCAGCGAAAACGACCTAGATGTAGTAGATTTCAGTTCCCTTTGGGATTCTTGATTTTCCGGTAGTTCCCCTGCGTCTTACTATTGGGATGTTTTATCTGAGTGAGTCCCCTTGCCTGTTGGGGTGTTTGATATTGGTGGGTGTCCACTCCAGGTGCGTCTGCCAGTAACACTTCCTCCTGTTACGTGCTTGTGCTTTGTATCCCGCCGGTAGTCGCGCAGCAGCCAGTGCGAGAGTTAAGCGACTGGATGGAAACACACACCGAAATCATCTCACTGATGGCGGGGTTTGAGGGAGGCCACCGAAATCAAGCATTCCGATGGTTTGGGAACCCACCACAGTAACCCCATAGGGAACAGAATATTGCGTTACCATACAAATAGCTTATTTACCAGAAATGCCAGTATCAATCCATATTATTTGTGCTATACAATTACATTTGCAACATTCGACTAACATCAGTATCAACTGTTACAGCACAAAGGTTTGTATTTACATTGTAAATGAAATGTAAAATCAAATGCGTCGGTTCTTAATCGCAAAAACGGTGACATTTGATATTTGTCGATTACACAACTATCTACCACGAATGAATAAATTGTACATATATTTTGAACTCCGAATACACAATAAAAGTGGAGCGTTCCCCTTTGAAATTGCAAAGTTGACCCCGCCCACGCAGGAGGAGTATAGGAGGGTGCCAAGCTGTAGCACAGAAAGATGTCCCCTTTACTAATATTGTCTTCTCAGCTCGAACGTTTTTGTCTTACGATGCGTCGTTTTCGAAATATTTAGTTTTTTCACGTTTAAAAAATCCTCCCTGTAGACTAGACTTGTGCTGTATAATTCACGAATGACACACGGAACGTTTTTGTGAATGTGACAAAAAAGCTTTTTGAGATGCTGTTTTTATTCAAATAACACAGTGTCTCAATAATAATATCTTATCTCAATACAAACATTTTTACGGCCACTTAGAACTGTTAAGGTCATTTTTAATAACCTACTATTTAAATTATGAAGGCGATGACAGAAATAGCTCCCAAAATATTATTTCATCTTGCTGAGGATCTCGGTATTTACTTACAGCCTGTATTATAATTATAGACAGTGAACAATTCTTTCCATCTGCCATGACAGACTACTTACTATTTCCGGCAAGCATTACTATCATCACTGCTGAATGACATATTAATGACCAGTCTTTGATTAGTCACTACTGCTGAATGACTTTTTAATATTCACTCTTTGTTTAAGACTGCGAGAAAAGACTCATTAGAACAATTAATTGAAAGCCAAATGTACACATATAAATTCATTAAATGTGGCTGATTTTCACTTAAAAAACGAATTAATCTACTGGCTACGTAGATCTGTTATTGTCCTCTTTGGAAAAATAAAGAATAATGTACTATTCCTTGCATTATATGACGCAGCAAGTTTCTACGGTGAGTATTTACCTTCGTCGTCACTAAGCACCTGCGCCCTAATACTTGCTACATCGTGATTCCAAAACAAAAATAAAATCAACAGTTTGCCGACTGTTTTGCCTATTCTAAACAAAGGAAATGACTCCCACTTTTGCACTAACTTACGGTACTAGTTGGATACAAACATTAACAGAATACCATACCAACAGAAATTTAGTATTTCTCCGGCTAGTTCAAATGAAAACACGTCTTCTTCACAGAGGCTCTATGTGGGAACTTTTGACTACTATTACCACTGCGAACAATGGAATGCCATCGTCAGCTGGAATTTTCGTCGGGAGCCACGTCGAGTATTCGGGGCCCTCTTCATTATCCTACGGAACAATGCGCAACTTTCACTTGCAGTTTCAGCTGTAGCGGCAAGCTTTTACCGACATTATACGCTTCTGGCGTAACTCATTTTAACGTCGCGTGATATAACAAGACACTATATACAGTACATTGATGAGCCGGACCATTATGACCGCTGCCCGCAGGGAGATGGAACGACGCACGGTAGCGTTGATGAAGCGCCACGCGGCAAACAAAGTGTATAAACGGAGCAGAGGAATGGGGAGTTATTCTAGTGAGGATACGAGTCTCAGATGGGGGATACCCACTGATATAAGCGACTCTGAAAAAAGTGCACAGCGTTATGGCGCGGTGCTTGTCATGGAGCATCTCGGAAACAGCGGAGCTGGTCGGCTATTCGCCTGCTATTGTCGTGTGCACTACTACATCTTACATCTACATCTACATAATTTCTCTACAATTCACAGTTAAGCGTCTGACAGAGGATTCACTTTCAAGCCATATACAGCGCGCGAGAAAAACGAACATTTAAATGTTTCCGTGGCGGCTCTAATTTCTCTTATTTTGTTGCGATGATCATTTCTCCCTCTGCGTGTGTGTGTCAACAAAGTATTATCGCCATCGAAGGAGAAAGTTGGTGATTGGAATTTAATGAAACGACCCCGCTACGGCTAAAAACACCTTTGTTTTAATTACTGCCACCACAAATCGTGTGTACATCTCTCTCCCCTACTTTGCGATAACACAAACGAGCTTGCCCTTTTTTGAAATTCTTCGATGTCCATCAGTCCTATCCGATGCGGACCCCACATCGCTCAGAAATATTCCAGAAGATCTGTTGCATTTTCTAAGTGTTCTGGCAATATATAGGAATTTCTGGTTCGCTTTCCTTCAACATGATCTGTGTGAACTTTCTAGTTTCAGTTATTCGTAATTGTGATCCCTAAATGCTTAGCTGAATTCACAGCTTTTTGATTTGTGTGACTTATCGTGCAGCCGAAATTTATCAGATTCCTTTTAGTATTGATGTCCATGACTTGAAACTTTTCGTCCTGTAGAATCAATTGCTACTTTTCGCACCATATACGTAACTTGTCTAAATCCCTTTGCAATTGGTTTTTACCATATGATAACTTTCCAAGATGGTAAATGACAGCATCACTTGCAAACAGTGTAAGGGGTCCGTCCAGATTGTCTCCTAAATCGTTTATATAAATCATAAAAAACAAAGGGCCTATAACACTTCCTTTTGGGACGCCAGATATTATGTCTCTTTTCCGTCAGTTACTACGAATTATTCAGTTACTACGTCAGTTACTACGAGTTATTCCGTAGGCACGCAACTTGGTTAGAAGTTGCTTGTGAAGAACGGTGTCAAAAACCTTCTGGAAACCTAAAAATATAAAATCATTTTGGTATCCGCTGTCGACAGCACTCATTACTTCGTGAGAATAAAGAGTAATTGTGTTTTAGAAGAACGATGTTCTCTGAGTTCATGATGGCTGTTTCCCAATGAATCGTTTTCTTCGACGTAATTCATAATGTTTGAACATATTGTATGTTCCACAATCCTACTCAACATCGACACTAGCGATATGAGTGTGTAATACAGCAAATTTCTCCAATTTCCTTTTTTCAGTACTGGTGTGAATTTTTCAACTTTCCAGTCTTTAAGTATGGCTCTTTCGACTATCGAGCAGCTGCACATGACTTTCAAGGACGGAGCAATTGTATCAGCATACTCTGAAAGGAACCTAACAGATACACAGTAGCCGATCGGGGTGGCCGAGTGGTTCTAGACGCTACAATCTGGTACCGCGAGACCGGTACGGTTGCAGGTTCGAATCCTGCCTCGGGCATGGACGTGTGTGATGTACTTAGGTTAGTTAGGTTAAAGTAGTTCTAAGTTCTAGGGGATGATGACGTCAGAAGTTAAGTCCCATAGTGCTCAGAGCCATCTGAACCATTTTTTTAATACACAGTCTGGACTGCAAGCATTGACTTTATTGATTTAAGAAGCTTCACTGCGGGGATATCTACTTCAGAGTTACTCATGTTGGCATTCGTTCTTGATCCGAATTCTGGAGCATGAACTTCGTCTTCTTTGATGAAGGAATTTCGGACAACTGTGTCTAGTAACACTGCTTCAGTGGCATTGTCATTAGTAACAATTCACTGCGGGGATATCTACTTCATAGTTACTCACGTTGGCATTTGTTCTTGATCGGAATTCTGGAGCATTAACTTCGTCTTCTTTGATGAAGGAATCTCGGACTACTACGTTTAGTAACTCTGTTTTAGTGCCATTGTCATTAGTAAGGATTCACTGCGGGGATATCTACTTCAGAGTTACTCATGTTGGCATTTGTTCTTAATCCGATTTGTGGAGCACTGACTTCGTCTTCTATGATGAAGGAATCTCGGACAACTGTGTTTAGTATCTCTGCTTTAGTGGCATTGTCATTAGTAACGTTTCCATTGTTATCATACAGTGGAGGTATTGATTGCGTCTTGCCGCTGGTGTACTTTATATAGGACCGGAACATCTCTGGGTTTTCTGCCAGATTTCAAGACATAGTTTCATTGTGGAAACTACTGACTGTCATTGAAGATCGCGCTGAAAATGGACCTATGGAAAACGGTTCAAGGGAATAATCGACAAGGTGTCGGACGTCCATGTTTCAACACAGAATTTGGAGGTCGGTGACTAGAGCGCTGTCTAAAGCAGAATAAGCGGCAGTTTGTGGCAGAGCTGACGACAGGGCACAATTCTGGTGCATGCGCAAGTGTTTCAGAGCACACCTTTTGTAGTGACGTAACAAGACTGTTACGCCACACGGTAGTAGCAGTAAGAAAGGCACACGTACACACACGCCGACGGGCGTCAAGTCTGGAACAGGATAACTATTGAATGGTAGCAAGAAAAGTACGTAGCTGCTTTATACTTAACTTTTATTATGTGATGAATACAGCGTTCTTCTTGAGACATTTATACTATAACTCTCAAAGTAGGTAAGGCTAATGGCGCCTTGCTAGGTCGTAGCCATGGACTTAGCAGAAGGCTATTCTAACTGTCTCTCGGCAAATGAGAGGAAGGCTTCGTCCGTATTGTCGCTAGCAATGTCGTCGTACAACTGGGACGAGTGCTTGTTCGTATCACGAGACCTGCCTTGTGGTGGCGCTAGGTCTGCGATCACACAGTGGCGACACGCGGGTCCGACATGTACTAAATGGACCGCGGCCGATTTAATCTACCACCTAGCAAGTGTGGTGTCTGGCGGTGACACCACACCTTTCAGCGCACGTTGTCGAACATGGGGCTCCGCAGAAGAAAACTCCTACGTGTTCCCATGTTGACATAACGTTATTGTTAATGACGACTGTAGTGAGCTCAGGATCATCGAGATTCAACCGCAGATCAACGGAACGTGCTGCTCGTCAGATGAACCACGTTCCTTCTTACGCCAAGTTGATGGTCGAAATCGGATATGGTGTCATCCAGGTGAAGGGTTGCTCGGAACAGGAGTCCTGCCACAGAGGCCGGCCGATGGGAAAAGCACTAAGTCTGAAATTCCATGAGAACTGTGGTAGTAATCTAAGGCACAGCTGTGTACTACGAGAACGTTATTGAGGACTATGTGCATCCGTTCATGCTTGATGTCTTCCACAATAACATTTTCATCTTCCAGCAGGATAACTGTCCATACAATAACCCTATAACCATGCTACAGTGGTCTGAGTAGCATTATAGCCAACACACGTTGATATTTGGACAGCAAATTCTCCTGATATAAACCCGGTGGAACACATCTGGGATGCTGTCAGATGCTAGCTATAAAGTCACAAACCACCGGCCCATAAATACCGAAATTGAATGACGTGTGTGTAGTAATTTAGCGCGATGTACCTCCGAAAACCTAGTAAGTACACTACTGGCCATTAAAATTGCTACACCACGAAGATGACGTGCCACAGACGCGAAATTTAACTGACAGGAAGAAGATGCTGTGATATGCAAATGATTAGCTTTTCAGAGCATTCACACAAGGTTGGCGCCGGTGGCGGCACCTACAACGTGTTGAGATGAGGAAAGTTTCCAACCGATTTCTCAAACACAAACGGCAGTTAACCGGCGTTGCCTGGTGAAACGTTGTTGTGATGCCTCGTGTAAGGAGGAGAAATACGTACCATCACGTTCCCGACTTTGATAAAGGTCGGATTGTAGCCTATCGCGATTGCGGTTTATCGTATCGCGACATTGCTGCTCGCGTTGGTCGAGATCCAATGACTGTTAGCAGAACATGGAATCGGTGGGTTCAGGAGGGTAACACGGAACGCCGTGCTGGATCCCAACGGCCTCGTATCGCTAGCAGTCGAGATGAGAGGCATCTTATCCGCATGGCTGTAACGGATCGTGCAGCCACGTCTCGATCCCAGAGTCAACAGATGGGGACAGCAACCATCTGCACGAACAGTTCGACGACGTTTCCTGCAGCATGGACTGTCAGCTCGGAGACCATGGCTGCGGTTACCCTTGACGCTGCATCACAGACAGGAGCGCCTGCGATGGTGTACTCAACGACGAACCTTTTCGGATGAATCCAGGTTCTGTTTACAGCATCATGATGGTCGCATCCGTGTTTGGCGACATCGCGGTGAACGTATATTGGAAGCGTGTATTCGTCATCGCCATACTGGCGTATCACCCGGCGTGATGGTATGGGGTGCCACTGGTTACACGTCTCGGTCACCTCTTGTTCGCACTGACGGCACTTTGAACAGTGGACGTTACATTTCAGATGTGGTACGACCCTTGGCTCTACCCTTCATTCGATCCCTGCGAAACCCTACATTTCAGCAGGATAATGCACGACCGCATGTTGTAGGTCCTGTACGGGCCTTTCTGGATACAGAAAATGTTCGACTGCTGACCTGGCGAGGACATTCTCCAGATATCTCACCAACTGAAAACGTCTGGTCAATGGCGGCCGAGCAACTGGCTCGTCACAATACGCCAATCACTACTCTTGATGATCTGTGGTATCGTGTTAAAGCTGCATGGGCAGCTGTACCTTTAAACGCCATCCAAGCTCTGTTTGACTCAATGCCCAGGCGTATCAAGGCCGTTATTACGGTCAGAGGTGATTGTTCTGGGTACCGTTTTCTCGGGATCTGTGCACCCTAATTGCGTGAAACTGTCAGTTTTAGTATAATATATTTGCCCAATGAATACCCGTTTATCCTCTGCATTTCTTCTTGGTGTAGCAGTTTTAATGGCCAGTGGTTTGTGTATTGATTTCGTACCTTGCAGAATCGCTTCTGAATTCCAAATGTGAACCATCACACCATTAAGGGGGAAGTCATGATTTTTTGGCTCATCAGAGTTGAGTAATTCCAGTACACGGAGCCTGATTATCTGATTCTTGTATGCACGAAATTGTACTACCATCTATTGGAAGATAGTAGTACATGTAGTTCATAGTCGTGTAATGGGCTTTGGACGCAACAACGTTTTGTACGCCCTCATCAGTCTGTGATTGCTGCGAATCAGTTTCTCGAGTGCCAGGACTTTGGCGCCTGTGGCTGATGTTGATGTAGATGGTCTTTGCTGTGACCAAACAAAACTACTTTCGACCGGACATAAATGGAGGCTTTTTGAAGGGTCGGTGACGTGGCACATAGGAATTGTAACTTACCATATATTAGTTCACTTTATTGTTGTCCTGAGTGAAAGATTTGCTTAACATTTTACACACTTCTTTGCCACAGGAGTACTGGACGTTTACAATTGCCATTGACTAGCATAGCGTCACATCATGCACTTAACAACAAATTATTCTCTTGAGCTGCAATGTTCAACGTTTAGTATAGTACAAGTTCATCAGAAACTTTAACAACTCATTGGTCCTACACTATGATACTGATTTCTTCAGATGAGGTCACGAACTGGGGCAGACTGCTTCAGTGGTTGGTTGTACATTGACCTCCGTCGCATTGCTGTGCTCAAGGGGGGACCCGCGGAATTCAGGAGTACCTCGCGACCCCGTCCCAGTAGGCCATAGCACCACTCCAGAAGATCCTCTTGCCATCCAGCCAACCACAGCGTCTGTGTCTATGGCTGTTGGCGTGCTCCCTGTGACCCGATTTTCGGCTGCTGTTCCCAGTCGCCCTTGCAGTGAATACCCAAATGCGGGCAGGGAAGGGAGGTGCCATCGGCCTCATTTATCCTCCCACCCTCCTCATCTGCATTTGCATTCATTCCGTCTCCCTGACCTCGTCACTTGTGTCCGCCGTACATGACGGCGGTGCTGAGGTTGGGAGAGGGGGGGGGGGGCATTGTGGTATCTTCCATAGATTGCAGGGCCACACCAAAGTCGGCAACACATTTCGATACCATTGACATCAGTGAGGTCTCACTCCAACCAGCAATTTGACAGCAGGGACGGCGACTTTTTGGGGGAAGGAGATGGTGTTCGAGAACACAGAGCAGACAGGTCCAGATGCCGGTGTTTTTCATCGTTGTGATATTGATCATGAACAAGGAACACGTTGCATTCAGGGTAATACGTATCCCGTTGAGCCACGCCGTTGGGATCCTATTGAAGCCACTGTAACAATACAGAACCCGTTGCAAACAGACAAGAGGTTAGCCAGTCGGTGGCAGCATAATAGCGAACGAGAGTCCAGAGCTGTAGCCCCCGCTACCAGTGTGGGATATGAACTATCGGAGGATCTCATTTTAGCTTTTCTTAGAGAGATGGGAAGAAAAAGAGAGGAAGCAGATAAAAAATGAAGGATGAAAAGGGACAAGATGAAAATTTGAAAGAAATTACGAAGCTAATGTCCACTGAAATTAGTGAACTCGGGGAAACAACGTTGAAAATAGAGAAATGTATACAGAAGGAAAAAAAAACTGCAACTAGCGTAAAAACAGACACTCGTTTAGCTAAATTAGAAGCGGCGTGGGCCAAGAAGATTGCTATCACTGCAGCCAGGAGAGCTGAGTACGTGAACCAAACAGCAAATCAGAACACGGTGCTCTTCACCAGTTGCCTAGTGGTCGAGAGCATGTCGAGCAAAGTCACAAAAATAAATGAGCGAGCGGCTCGCCTTGAGCAAGTGTTCAAAAGAGGGAAGATGTACAGGAGCCTGTACAGTTATTTAGGTCACTGTCGGTTCAGTCTTTACCGACAGGTTCCAGTTTAAGCAGCGGCCAGAGCTGCAATCAATGTGCACTCGTAGATTCATTCCAGACGGACGCGAGAAGCAACAGCAGACACCCTTAGCGGTAATTCGGGTCTATATGATGGTCGCTATAGGCATGATTTAGCACATCACGTCAAACCTGTTCAGATATCCGAGTCAATGAGACGTGCAAGCGCGGACAGAACACTCACGTTCGATCTCAAACACTTTACTGTCTTCCGCGAAATTTCACAACTTCATAGAGGTAGGGAGTACTTTACATCCTAAGATCTGGCTCGGACATTTTATCAAGTCACTCCCCCCTTTTTGGTCGCTTAATACAAAGCTAAAATTCGCATGTGCTCACATTTCGCTGTGGAAAAAATAAGAGACGTCGCAGAACGCTGCAGATCCTTCGAGGAATTTAGAGACGAGTTTCTTGCCACATAGTGGTCGCGAGAAGTGCAAGACCACATTAAGCAAGAAACAGTGATGTGAGCAGATCTAGAAGTATCCGGATACAAAATTCCTCCCAAAATGCTCGGCACATTACTTAGAAAAAAATCTGTTGTTAGACACCCCATGTAGCCCGCCTGAGATGATTCGGTTTTGTTTCAACAAGCCCCCCAACCACTACCTGAATCAATGCTAGTTGGAATCATTTAAATGTTTGCTGTCCGAATTAGAACTTGTCTTTGACATTCAAAATTTAAAGAAAAGAACAAGAGTTAACGAAGGGGATAATCAGCAACGCCACAAGAATAACGAAAGGAGGAATGAACTAAAAGAAACACAAAGTGTGCAACAGGAAAATGTAGGACAGCTGGATCACAGGAATTACAGGGAGCAGGGTTACAGAGCTGAGAATTCCCATGGGTTTGACAAAAACTAGCGCGAACGGGGACATGGCCAGCTGGGAGACAACCGGTGGGGGAGACAGAACCACAATAACAACAACGGCGACAGAACTGAAATTAGGGGTCCGAAGTGACAATCATTACTGATGCCAGATGTCAAATCTTTTCTAGAATAGGAACTTAGTCATTTGTTGTCTTTTTTTTAGTATTGGGTTTGATTTTCTCATTTTTGTGAAATTTTCTGTATGTGTTACTGTGTGTAGGAAACAGTCCACATTAATCTCCTGAATATCACTGTTTTTTGTCGTTTTGTGTGTTTCTCTAGGTCTCATTTTACTTGTTTTCTGTGAATGACAGTTGTGCGAGATACATCGTTCCTGGAAACATTCATGCGTATGTCAGGATAGGTTTTCAAAGTCATCGTTTTGTATTGTAAGGAAATACCTCGACGTGTTCATTAAGTGTCTGCTTCGTAGGGATCGACACCCCTCCATTTCCTGTGTTTGTAGTCGAATTGTCTTTGGTTTGGTCAGAAGCTTTGGTTCAGTACTGGGGTGCGTTCTATATGAGAGCGTAAGTGGACGAGAGATTGGCGCTCGGCTAGCTGCGCGTGTAAATCTGTTCTCGGAATATTTGTTACGTGCTTCGGATGCTAAGGTGGCCACAGTGCCCAACCCCGCGACAAGTGTGCAGGGCCCTCAGGAGTTGTTTTTGATAGGAGCATAAGGCCCTCCCAGCTTTGGGAGCACCACGTTCCATAGTTGTACGCTTAAGGTGTTAAAGAGACCATAGAGCCCACCCTCGCCGGTAGTTTCGAAGGGTCACCTCATCGTTTTACGATTGTCACGATGTCACAAGGCCCTTGGGCGCATGCACAATTTACGTTGACCGACAGTGATGTGTCTGCAATGCAAGTACCCCATACTGATACCAGAACTGTGACTCGATCAACTCACACTTTGAATACTAACTCGTCGACTTCGAAACTTTCGTGTGCACTGGAACTGTAATCAAATCTAGCGGGTCTTCGTGACTAGACAACAACTTTTGAGTTTGAGGAAAATCAAATAATCCCGATCGCAGCATGCAGACCACAGATAGAATCACAATTTACAGAAAGCAAACAGGTGACACGCTGTCTCACGACGGAGCTCCCCACCGTCGTGGCAGCACAAGGAGGATAGCAGTCTGCTCAGTAACTTTGAATGAGAAGAATATAATATCACTCCTCCTTTGTCATTCGTTTTCAGCTTATGTATATCAGTCAAATATCCATACTCATTTATAACTGCGGCCACGTCGATGAGAGTGGCGGTTGTTGTCCATTTTGTTTTTTTGTGCCTGTAGTATACTCGTCGGTACTGTAGTGTGTTGTACCGTAGAAAGCTCAAAAAATGGTTCAAATGGCTCTAAGCACTATAGGACTTAACTGCTGAGGTCATCAGTCCCCTAGAACTTACAACTACTTGAACCTAACTAACCTAAGGACATCACACACATCCATGACCGAGGCAGGATTCGAACCTGCGACCGTAGCAGAGCGCGGTTTCTGACTGAAGCGGCTAGAGCCGCTCGGTCACAGCGGCCGGGCCGTAGGAAGCAAGGGAGAGGAAGCTGCTATGGGTGGCCGGTATCCTCTTTCTACAACACAAATGCACACGTGGATTAATACGGTTCTTTATTTATATGAACATTTACTTATCTTGTATAGAGTCCATGTGTTATGGTAGAAGCTCATCAGTAATAGTCCTCTTGCAGACAATATCTGTAATTTTGCTATTACTAACCTCAGTCTCGGTATAGTCACTAATCTGGTCGCTATGTACTGTCGTAACCTGCAGTGAACTATACCCGCTTCGTGATTGAACTGACAGATACCAAACTGGAGCGTGAGTTAGTGAGGCCCTCCCATCAGCGCCGGCGGCCTAAATACGTGCTGTCGAGAGAGTGTTGGCGGCGTGTTGCTTGTCGGTGTGTTTCTGGCCTCTCTCGTGATATCCAGCACCTACTATGGACCTTCGCGCTACATCTTTGCCGACAGTTGTGCTGGCGACAGCTTATGCCAGCACAGTACCGTAGTGTGAGACATGTTTGAACTATGTGCAAAGGTGCTGTCCTCACAGAAGGGAAGTGAAGAATCAAGCAGAAAGAGCCTAAGCCTGACGCACACACACACACACACACACACACACACACACACACACACACACACACAAGGAAGAGGACGAATTATTATTGTCTACTAAAAAAAAGAAAAAAGCAGATGCAAATAAAAAAATGGTATCATGTAAAGAAAACTTATCTTAAACTGACAGATTCCACATCAATACGAAACGTCGTATTCATGACGTATGGACCAAGTATTAATGCAATGTAATGAAAATAATTGAAGCTACACTAGGGTAATTACAAAGGCATATTTCATTTAATTTCCTGCATGTAGATTTTTTGTGTCTGGTTATTCATAAGGCGTGTTTAAGAAGTTGGTGGTGAGATGTAGCATTGAATGTTGCTGTTAGTCGTTCTGAGTTGTGTTCCCCGATTTCCGATGAGTGCAGTGCCGATGGCTCCTCTATCAAATCGGAGCTTGACGTTCCCCCAACCCTTCCACATCAAGAGTGTATGTTTTCACGGAGTGGTGTGAAATAGTGTTTTCAACCTGCGCGTGCAGCAGCGCGTCGTAAAAGGAAAAACGAGGATTCCTCGGCTTCCGGTGGGGAGGATTAGAATTATACCTTCCTTCCCCCGCCTACGGGCGTTGAGGAGAGAAGGACGTGATGAGTAGGCTACTTTTTCCTTAATATTGTTTCATTGACATTACATGTGCTAACGGATGCAGGTATACATATCTAACTCTCAATGTTAATAGGATATGTTCCAAATTACGGATTGCTGCGTTACGCCGGTTTATTTACGATTCCCAAGCTGATATCGTGTTTTTACAACAGGTATTATTTGACGTGTTTTGTCTTCCTGGATACTTTATGTTTTTCAATGAAAAGCCTGAAAATTCTAACGGTATGGCTTTCCTTTATCGAGATGGAATCCCGCTGACGGACTTCGAAACGCTAGATGATGGTCGTGGTGTAGGCTGTAGTTTTTATGGCCTCACCTTCATTTTTCTTTACTCTCCGTCTGGATCCGGTCTTTCATCCGATCGCGGGCGGTTTTATAAGGAAGAAGTTTTTTATTTACTCCGACGGAACCCGTCCAAGTTTTTTTTTTTTTTCTTCTTTTGGAGGGGGGATTTTAACTGCCTCTTACGTCCTTGCAACTCTAAGTTGCTTGGGTTTGCAGATATCCTACATTGGTGCGGTTTACGTTTTTCACAGCTACTTCAGGTAGCCGATTGGATCGCTTTTATTTATCTGCCTCACATGTAGTCAGCTTCTATCGTCTCATATAATTCCTGCCAGTTTCACTGATCACAGTGCTATTTCAATGACTTTCAACCACGTCCCGCAGCGGGTCCATCTTTCGCGCCCTTTATGGAAGCTGAACACTCTACATCTGAGGGAATTCTCTCTGGAAGGCATCATCGCAGACATATGGCGGCGGACAAGCCAGTCCCAAGCGCGTTATTCCTCCATTCTAGAATGGTGGGTTCCCTTTGCTAAACCCCGGATTTGAAATACACTCAAACATTTTAGCTCTGAAAAAACGGCTGAAATAAGGCGAACGAGGGAATTTTATTATGCTGTCCTTCACGGTCTTTAAGATAACTCTCCTGATGTCCCATTGAGAGTCGTCGACGTCCACCGTGTGAAGGCAAAACTTCTACAACTCAAAAGTAGGCAAATGGATGGTGTCCGATTCCGTTCCCAGCCTCGTTCAATAGTACAGAATGAGTTGACCTCTCTCTATTATCTTCTTCGGCTCCACAAGCGACCTCAAAGGTCGTGACTTTCTACCATTCGTTCTCTAGATAGGCGTGAGTGGTCCTCCCAATCTGATATCATGCGTGAACTTTACCAGTACTTTTCCGAACTTTATACTGAAAGGGATTCAGACGATCCACAGTCTGTTGATTTTACCTCCCTCCTTGATAGTGTTGTTACGCCAGCTCTCCAGGAAGAGTTTTTCTCTGTATTCCATCGCGATGATATACTTGATATTGTGGCTCGTTCTCCCTCCCACAAATCGCCTGGCTTCGATGGCCTTCCCAAAGAATTTTATATTCGATTTAGGCCCCTGATAGGAGATACTATATCTTCTATGGTGAATCAAGTATTCCACGGAGGCCTTCTCCCGCCCAGCTTTAAGGTTGCTAAAATTGTCGTGATCCTCAAAAAGCCGGGACGTTCGGATGTGTATCAGGTCCGCCCGATAATCCTATTCAACTATGATTATAAAATAGTGGTGCGAGCGGTAAATAGCCGACTATCGGTATTGTTGGCAACCATCATCGCGAGCCATCAAAGTTGTCTTCCGAATCGTGCTCTCCTGACTCCCGTTGCTGAATGTCGTGATTTAATTTCGATTGCTTCCATGATTCTCGTGCCAAGCGCTTTGCTTCTCATTGATTTTCACCAAGCGTTCAACAGCGTTAATTATGGATTCCTTACGCGAGTATTGATGACTGTTGGTTTGAACGATGCTGCACGACGGCTGTTTAGCTCTCTAATTACTGGTATTCGGGCGTCCATTGACGTAAATGGCCGTCTTACTTCCTCCAACGCGGTGTGTCAGGGCGTCCTTCAAGGGAGTGCTGTGTCTGGAACCCTCATTTCGATCTATAACTGCTGGTTTGGGTGGCTGGTCGCTGTTTGGAGAAAGGTTTACCGTTCGTGCATTTGGTGATGACGTTATGGTTCTTCTCCGTACCCATGATGATATACCACTGCTGAAGGAAGTTCTGGATGCCTTTTGTCGTCTTGCGGGAGCGCAGATTAATGAACAGAAATGTCGCTTACTCAGTTTGCGAGGATTTCACGCTGTTGAAATTCAGTGGGCTTTGTAGGTCACCCGATATCGATCGTTAGGAGTTATAATTGACAGTTGTTCGCTAAAGATGGCTACGATAAACTGGAAGTGTGTCACGGACAAGATTCAGGGTGCAATCATTGAACACGTGCGTCGCTCCCTCTCACTTCTTCATAAGGTCCAGGCCACGGAAACATATGTATTAAGTAAGGCTTATTTTATTACACAAATCTTTCCACTTCCTGCGATGATGTACCGCAAGTCGCAAAGTTTTAACATGGCAGGTTTATCTGGCGCAACTCTATATTTCGCGTGCGTTATGGGGTCATGGCACGCCCCTGTCTGCTGGAAGGTTTGGACCAGTCTGACATTCGGGTTAAGGCTTTTGCCTTATTCATCCGTCGAACAGTTTTAACATGTCTACGCGTCCCCCAGTCACAGCTCGCCTTCATGACTGTATCCGACTGGCAAGTTTAATACCTCCAGTAGATATTGGTAGGATTAGTTATAAACTACGGCACGTTAAGGAAATTCCCCAGTAGATATTGGTAGGATTAGTTATAAACTACGGCACGTTAAGGAAATTTTTCTTGAAGTAATTTAGGAGTAAATATCCTTTCCCAAGCGTATCTCTCCCTAAAAATGATGTTAAGCCGGTGGCCAATTCCTCATAGTATTCCATCTGTGGAAGCTCTGTCGCCAGAAACGAATTGGAAGATTGTTTGGTCTAACGTTAGCCTCCCGATTTTCCCCATGGAAGTGGCGTGCTCGTGGTACCAAGTTGTTCATGATATTGTACCTACCAACGTGCGACTTTCTGGGATTGGTCTCAATGTGACGGATCGTTGCAATCGTTGCCATGAAAACGATACATTATATCATCGGTTGATCTCCTGCGGTCATGGGCATTGGAGATCGCTTCGCCGACAACTGGCTTTTCTCCTCAGGAAGTCGGAGGCGTCTATCACGGGGGAGATTCTCGTGCGTATCGATTCAACCTTCTTTCCCCGATCGAAGAACAATGCCATTATGTGGCTTGTTCGACATTATGTCCACTGCGTGATGGTGAGTGTATATGACGCAGATCCGTGTGCCTTTTCCCAATATATGGCGCAGCCCATTAGACGTGTCTCAGGATGCCACGTTATCGTGAGCTTTTTTCTAATATGCTGTATCTTGTTTTTCATCGACAAGGAGTTGAATGAGTTGAAATCCTCCTTTTTTGTGAACAATCGTGTTTGGATTTACATGTTCCACGATGTAGAAGTGACGGAGAAAATAAGGTGGGGGCACGTTAAAATTATCGCCATATTCCTTCACATACGTTTTCCTGATTTAATCCTTTTGCTTTTGTCGAAATGACTTCTTTTTTTGTTTATAAAAAATGGCTCAGTCCGATAGAGCTATGCCATGTAAGCAGGAGATCCCGTGTTCGAGTCCCCGTCGGGGCACACATTTTCAACTGTCCCCGTTGATATTTGTCAACGCCTGTAAGCAGCTAAAGGTCTGGATTTCACTGTCGTTTCAGACTTTGTGTTGGTCTTCATATTTATTTTTCTTTGTGGATGTCTGTGGTGTTTTTCTGCTAGCATAAGTAGACGTTTTGATTATTGTAATGTGACATTTGTGCACATTATGAGTAAGGACCTCGGTCCAAACTGGCACAGTCACTTCAAATGTCTTGGGCGGCAGCCTGGTGCCTGTTTCTCCGAATGTGTGTGATAAACTGAGTGAACTCGTGTGATGTCCCAGAGAATGTCTCTGTGTCGTCTGTCTCAGTTGTGGTGAATGGAGAGAGGGCTGACAATTCTTAAGATCCGTTTCTTTATAGGACCCTATGGGTCCTTAGGGAGTGCTCTGAAATTTTCCAGTTAGGTGTGATTTTTCTCTTAGTATTGTGCTACACTATCCCCATTTCTGAAATGAAGCACACACGCGGCACAAAAATGTAGTGTGAGTGGGGAGGCTTGTGCCAGATGGTAAGCTACCTGGCCTACCATAAAACCAACCTATCTTGCGATTCTAAAATCTGAATTTGGGCATGTACAAATTAATGTGGTTTCACAACTGTAGTGCACTGTCACGCAAAGAAGTTATTGGACGCTATGTTCTAACATGTTCGTGATTAAGAGTAGGATGCATGCACTTCTATATTCTGCCCACTTCACACAGCAGACGAGCGGTAACTGGGCTGTGACGAGGCCAGCCGCTCGCAACAGCAGGAGGTGGGAGGACTTCCGGCCACTAGGAATTGCGGACATAGTCTCAACCCCTGGCTGGCGGCTTTATGTTTTGATGTCGCGTCTCAGCAGGAATGAGCTAAAAATATCCAATGCAGAATTGTTTTTACGTATCACATTGCCGCCCGCGGTGGCCGAGCGGTTCTAGGAGCTTCAGTCCGGACCGCGCGACTGCTATCGTCACAGGTTCGAATCCTGCCTCGGGCATGAATGTGTGTGAAGTCCTTAGGTTAGTTAGGTTTAAGCAGTTCTAAGTTCTAGGGGACTGATGACCTTAGATGTTAAGTTCCATAGTGCTCAAAGCCATTTGAACCATTTGAACGTATCACATTAAGCGAAGTGTTGTAAGTAGGCTGTTTAGGTTTTTATGTTGGTAACGTCACGTAGCGCTCTGTATGAAAATCACTGACTGTGCTGTGTGCAGTCTGTGGTTGGTTTGCATTGTTGGAACATTTGCTATTGTAGTGTTGGGCAGTTAGATGTGAACAGGGCGTAGCGCTGTGCGTTTGGAGGTGAACCGCCAGCTGTGGTGGAAGTGAGGAGAGAGATGCAGAGTTTTGAGAGCGGACGATCTGGACGTGTGTCCGTCAGAAAAACGAAATTTGATTGTGATTTTCAGACAGAGCGCTACGTGGCGTCACCAAGATAAAAACCCAAACAGCCTTCTTACATAGCCCCCATGATCCACACGAAAAAATTTTACAAATTCTTTAGGGCAGTGCCCAATACAGATTTGAAAAATTTTTTCATAGTTGCCTGGACGTGTGTCCGTCAGAAAAACGAAGTTTGTAAGACCGGATATAATGAACTGATGTATATATTATGACTTTTGAACACTATTAAGGTAAATACTTTGTTTGTTCTGCGTAAAAATCTTTCATTTGCTAACTATATGCCTATCAGCAGTTAGTGCCTTCAGTAGTTAGAATCTTTTATTTAGATGGCAGTATTGGCGCTCGCTGTGTTGCAATAGTGTGAGTAACGAAGATTTTTGTGAGGTAAGTGATTCATGAAAGGTATAGGTTATTGTTAGTCAGGGCCATTTTTTGTAGGGATTATTGAAAGTCAGATTGGGTTCTGCTAAAAAAATATATTGTGTGTCAGTTTACTGTTGACCAGAAAAAGTAAAGAGAGAAATGTCTGAGTACGTTCAGTTTTGCTCAGCTGTTTAAAAATCAAATGACGTAAGAGGTTTACCAGCACTGTCATTCTTAATTTTTCTAAGGGGACATTTCAGTGTTTTTCATTAATACCTTATAAACATTTTAATGCCTGCTATTTTTACAACAGCTGGGGACAGTTTTCTCGCGAAAGCCTCATGCTTTGCGCGGGAACACGCCAGCTCGGCGCCACGGCTGTGCTATTGTCTGGGACGTTTCAAGGAAACGGTCGCTGAGCTCCAAGAGATAGCCGACAGAATGGCGCCACACGTAACGCCCCAATTATCATATTCTGTTGGCACCCGTCGCCAGGAAGATTCCTGCGCAAAGTCCTGGCGGAGGCTGTGATAGGTTGCTCGACTGTTTCATCATCAGATGTTTGCAGTCACCGTCGGGTACTGGCCGGAAGGAATGGTATTGGCACCTAGGCTGTCGGAGTATTGGCGAATTTATTGTAAGGCCAAGATTGGCGAAAGCTTCGTTTATCAGCGATGACTGGCCGAGTTTTGGCACAGCGAAGCGGTCTCTCTCTCGGCGTGGGGCGGAAGAGAGTAGGGAGTTGGTTCCTACCCTTCGCTAGAGAAAGTCTCGTACTTCGCCATCGTTGCGGCAGAGTAATTTCATTCGCGGTTTTAGTTGTCCGGCCTCCCGTGGAAACACTTTTTTTTCGTGCTCGCGCTTCGATCGGTCTTCAAAGCGCAGTACCATCTCCGTGCAAAGCAGCTGAGTACAAGCAAAAACCGTAACCAGCACGCCGCCTTGCGCAGTCATTTTGGTAATATACGCAGCTCCGGCCAGTGATGTTTCAGTTGATTTTTGAGCCGTCAAAAACTCGAACTGAGCTTTCTCTGTGGCGGCATCCATAAAATTACTTAGCCTCCTTAGGTGCTATCTTGCTACTGCATCCGGTCACCCACTTGTTTATCGATATTATACGTTGCACCTGTCCTCTTTGCTCGCCCTTCTCGTAGTAGAGAAGCACACTAGATTCCATGCAGAGTCATTTCTGCTAGTTCTTCCCAAAACCTCTATCAAGTGAGGACTGTTTATATGTTTGGTTTACGTTAATATACATGACTGTTTCTTGTACAAATTCATGATCAATTTTGTATTCCATTGACAAAAAACAAATGTAATTTTTAAATTTTTAGGGTGAGATTTATCTGTGAAACAGTTACACTCGCCAGAATCCTTTCCCACCATCATTTTTGGAGAAAACCTTTGATTCATTAATTTAATTGCTTGAATTATATGAGAGGTTTGTCACCCACTTAGGATTTATACATTCCATTACAAGATCGCATTACACACTTTGTACAGATTCAGTATAATCTCAGCTGGGTGTGATTTGCATAATATCGTGATTCTGCCCTATAGCTTGCATGCCGGTTAAGAGTACGAAGGTAACAAACATAAGGCTAGTTTCCAAACTAACACAAATATGTTTGTACTGTTTTTAGAAGTGATTACATGGAAAATAACACATTTTGTCTCGCTCTGAAAAGTTGCTGCCAAATTACACACGCCAAGAACTAGAATTTCTTGTCCAGTGTAGATAGACAATACAGAAGTAGACTGCTGTAGCTGTAGGCTTACCGATTCTGGCATAAGAGTCTTTATTTATCAGGGAAACAAACACCAGTGTTCAGCTGCAAGTTAGTTGTCTTCTGTTCTACGTTTAAATGAACAGGAACTTTGTTCGCCTGTCTGCAAACAGTAGCAGAATAATTCTTCGATGCTGAAGTGCGAGGTTCGGCTCATGCGTGAGTGATGGCGTCACTTCATTCTTGAACTCTTGTTGACAGTGAATCTGTAGGTGCAGTACACTTTCATGAAGGTAGCTGTTGCCCTTGTCTCGCTTGCCATGTAAACACATAGTTTGAATGTGACCTTCACGACCTCATTGAATTGAATAAGCATTGCAACAAGGACAATCTTTCGAATCACACCTCGAAAAGCACTGAGGATGCGATTTTCTCCTGGAGTTTTGTAACACACGGAGTGTGCTCCAAGAGTGGAAGTTTTTACTCTACTATTCTAGCTGTTTGTCTGAGCACTGTTCTTAATCTCTTTAACGCTATGCTATTCATGAGACGGAGTGTCTGTGCACTAGGAACAAATGAAACACAAGGAGCCTCAAAATCAACCTCTGTTGAGTCCACAGTTGTTCGAGATTCCCTCCCTACTGACAGAACTGTTTTTAAATCAGGGTCAGACATTTTCAGAATTACAGCGCATACGCATGCGTAATAGTATAACATAACATGGCGTCACTGTAGTTCATTCCACACGATCATTTAAACTTGCTAACCCAGTGAGACTTCTGATATCCACAATCCACTGTTTGACTGTCTGAGCAGGCTGCTGCTGCAGACGAAAGACTTTGAACCACGCAGCTCCTACATGGATTTCACTGTCGTAATATTCATGTAGCAGTTTCACAAGATCATTGTACGTGACGTTATCAGGAACAGATTCACCCAGACCTGATAAACTGCAGGACCAATAGTGATAAAAAGTAAGCATTGCACTCAATACCTGTTATTTTGTAGGCGTCGAAATGCGCCTCTAATTGCGCCATGTAATCTGGCCGTTCTTTGCATGTTCGTTGAATAGCGACGTTAATTAGCTGACAGTGAACAGCAGGCCTTCAATCTGCTGCACCTGAAACTGTGATTTCGGTTTGAGACATTTCTTGTGGCAGCTCAAACATGGTGCAAAATAGAACACACACAAATACAACATGAACAGCAAGAAAAACGTGCGCAGCTCATTCATAGGCAGGCAGCTAGGGCGGATGAAGCCACAATCATCACCATTTGTTGTCACGAGACGAAACCACTTTTATCCGGCCGTAACTGTGCGTTCTCTGAATGCTCGGTTAGATGGCACCTGCGAACTATACCTTTTGAAATATTAGTTCACTTTATTATGTGGTCTTCAGTCCTGAGACTTGTTTGATGCAGCTCTCCATACTACTCTAACCTGTGTAAGCTTCTTCATCTCCCAGTACTTACTGCAACCTACATCCTTCTGAATCTGCTTAGTGTATTCATCTCTTGGTCTCCCTCTAAGATGTTTACCCTCCACGCTGCCGTTCAGTACTAAATTGGTGATCTCTTGATGCCTCAGAACATGTCCTACCAACCGATCTCTTCTTCTAGTCAAGTTGTGCCAGAAACTCCTCCCCAATTCTATTCAGTACCTCCTCGTTAGTTATGTGATCAACCCATCTAAACTTCAGCATTCTTCTGTAGAACCACATTCCCAAAACTTCTATTATATTCTTGTCCAAACTATTTATCGTCCATGTTTCACTTCAATGCATGGCTACACTCCATACAAATACTTTTAGAAACGACTTCTTGACACTTAAATCTATACTCGATGTTAACAAATTTTTCTTCTTCAGAAACACTTTCCTGGCCATTGCCAGTCTACATTTTATATCCTCTCTACTTCGACCATCATCAGTTATTTTGCTCCCCAAATAGCAAAACTCCTTTACTACTTTAAGTGTCTCATTTCCTAATCTAATTCCCTCAGCATCACCTGATTTAATTCGACTACATTCCATTATCCTCGATTTGCTTTTGTTAATGTTCATCTCATATCCTCCTTTCAAGACACTGTCCATTCCTTTCAACTGCTCTTCCAAGTCCTTTGCTGTCTCTGACAGAATTACAATGTCATCGGCAAACCTCAAAGTTTTTATTTCTTCTCCATGGATTTTAATACCTACTCCGAATTTTTCTTTTGTTTCCTTCACTGCTTGCTCAATATACACATTGAATAACATCGGGGAGAGGCTACAACCCTGTCTCACTCCTTTCCCAGTCACTGCTTCCCTTTCATGTCCCCCGGCTCTTATAACTGCCATCTGTAAATAGCTTTTCGCTCCCTGTATTTTACCCCTGACACCTTCAGAATTTGGAAGAGAGGTTTACATACAATGTTGTCGGAAGCTTTTATAAGTCTTCAAATGCTAGAAACGTGGGTTTGCGTTTACTTCGTCTATTTTCTAAGATAAGTTGTTGGGTCAGTATTGCCTCACGTGTTCCATCATTTCTACGGAATCCAAACTGTTCTTTCCCGAGGTCGGCCTTGTTTCGACTCAGGTCTTTCAGTGCTCTGTCAGACTCTTCACGCAAAGTGATACGTCCCATTTCATCTTCATCTACGTCCTCTTCCTTTTTCATAATATTATCCACAATTACATCGCCCTTGTATAGACCCTCTATATACTCCTTCCACCTTTCTGCTTTCCCTTCTTAGCTTAGAACTGGGTTTCCGTCTGATTCTTGATATTCATGCAAGTGGTTCTCTTTTCTTCAAAGGTCTCTTTAATTTTCCTGTAGGCAGTATCTATCTTACCCGTAGTGAGATAATCCTCTACATCCTTACATTTGTCCTCTAGCCATCCCTACTTAGCCATTTTGCACTTCCTGTCGATCTCATTTTTGAGACGTTTGTATTCCTTTTTGTATGCTTCATTTACTGCATTTTCATATTTTCTCCTTTCATCAGTAAAATTCAATATTTCTTCTGTTACCCAAGGATTTCTACTAGCCCTCGTCTTACAGTTTGAAACCTGGTTCCTAAATCTCTGTCTTACCATTATACATCTATCTGATACCTTCTAGTATCTCCAGGCTTCTTCCATGTGTATAACCTTCTTTCATGATTCTTGAACGAAGTGTTAGCTATGATTACGTTATGGCTCTGAGCACTATGGGACTCAACTGCTGAGGTCATTAGTCCCCTAGAACTTAGAACTAGTTAAACCTAACTAACCTAAGGACATCACAAACATCCATGCCCGAGGCAGGATTCGAACCTGCGACCGTAGCGGTCTTGCGGTTCCAGACTGCAGCGCCTTTAACCGCACGGCCACTTCGACCGGCTTGATTACGTTATGTTCTGTGCAAAATTCTACCAGGCGGCTTCCTCTTTCATTTCTTACCCCCAATCCATATTCACCTACTACGTTTCCTTCTCTCCCTTTTCCTACTATCGAATTCCAGTCACCCATGACTATTAAATTTTCGTCTCCCTTCACTATCTGAATAATTTCTTTTATCTTATCATACATTTCATCAATTTCTTCGTCATCTGCAGAGCTAGTTGGCATATAAACTTGTACTACTGTAGTAGGCGTGGGCTTCGTGTCTATCGTGGCCACAATAATGCCTTCACTATGCTGTTTGTAGTAGCTTACCCGCATTCCTATTTTCCTATTCATTATTAAACCTACTCCTGCATTACCCCTATTTGATTTTGTATTTATAACCCTATATTCACCTGACCAAAAGTCTTGTTCCTCCTGCCGCCGAACTTCACTAATTTCCACTACATCTAGCCTTAACCTATCCATTTCCCTTTTCAAATTTTCTAACCTACCTGCCAGATAAGGGATCTGACATTCCACGCTCCGATCCGTAGAACGCCAGTTTTCTTTCTCGTGATAACGACGTTCTCTTGAGTAGTCCCCGCCCGGAGATCCGAATGAGGGACTATTTTACCTCCGGAATATTTTACCCAAGAGGACGCCATCATCATTTAACCATACAGTAAAGCTGCATGCCCTCGGGAAAAATTACGGCTGTAGTTTCCCCTTGCTTTCAGCCGTTCGCAGTACCAGCACAGCAAGGCCGTTTTGGTTAGTGTTACAATGCCAGATCAGTCAATCATTTACACTGTTGCCCCTGCAACTACTGAAAAGGCTGCTGCCCCTCTTCAGGAACCACACGTTTGTCTGGCCTTTCAACAGGTACCCCTCCGTTGTGGTTGTGCCCACGGTACGACTATATGTATCGCTGAGGCACGCAAGCCTCCCCACCAACAGCAAGGCCATGATTAATGGGGGGGGGGGGGGCATCTTATTATGTTACTGAATAAAAGGTTTCCTTAACTTTGACGCATTTATTTGCCGCAGGAGTACTAGATAAATTGCAGCTGTCATTGACTAGCAAAGCACCACTTGATGCAAAGCAGCACTTGAATTAAAAAACTTTCTCTGGAGGCACATTGTGTGCAACATTTACCAAAGCTTTAGTTCATCAGAAACATTAACAACTTATTGGTCCTATACCATGATGTTGACTCCTTCAGATGAGGTCAAGAACTGGGGCAGAGCATTTAGATGTTAGGCTGTATTTTGACCTCTGGTGGGAGGGTGCTGCTGCGCTGAGAGTGGATGTGTGGTCTTCAGGAGCGCTTCTCGTCCGTCGTTGAGGGTAGCAGCGAGAACTCTCTAACGTACGTGGTATCGATATGTGTTTGCCGACTTTGGCGAGGCACCGCGATTTCTGGACGATATCAAAGCCTTCATTCCCACACAGAATCACCCACATCTGTGTGTCACCACGTTGGCACAATGCCGATAACATTGCGTTTGTTCCATATACCACAAGAATTTCACACTGAATGTCCAATTTAGATGTTTTACCCACAAAAATTGTACACTCCCCCTTACATCTACATCCACATCCACACTCCGCAAGCTACCCGACGGTGGTGAGGTAACTTGGGTGCCTCTATCGGTTCTCCCTTCTATTCCAGTCTCGTATTGTTCGTGGAAAGAAAGATTGTCGATATGCCTCTGTGTGGGCTCTAATCTCTCTGGTTTTATCCTCATTGTCTCTTCGTGAGATATACGTAGGAGGCAGCAATATACTGCTTGACCACTCGGTGAAGGTATGTTCTTGAAACTTCAACAAAAGCCCGTACCGAGCTACTAAGCGTGTCTCTTGCAGAGTCTTCCACTGGAGTTTATCTATCATCTCCGCAACGCTTTCGCGATTACTTAACGATCCTGTAACGAAGCGCGCTGCTCTCCGTTGAATCTTCTCTATCTCTTCTATCAACCCTATCTGGTACGGTCCCGACACCGGTGAGCAGTATTCAAGCAATGGGCGAACAAGTGTATTGTAACCTACTATTTTTGGACTGCATTTCCTTAGAATTCTTCCAATGAATCTCAGTCTGGCATCTGCTTTACCGACGATCAATTTATATGGTCATTCCATTTTAAATCACTCCTTATGCCTACTCCCAGATAATTTATGGAATTAAGTGCTTCCAGTTTCTGACCTGCTATATTGTAGCTACATGATAAAGGATCTTTCTTTCTATGTATTCGCAGCACATTACACTTGTTTACATTGAGACTCAATTGCCATTCCCTGCACCATGCGTCAATTCGTTGCAAATCCTCCTGCATTTCAGTACAATTTTCCATTGTTACAACCTTTCGATATACTACAGCATCATCCGCAAAAAGTCTCAGTGAACTTCCGATGTTACCCCAAGATCATTTACATATATTGTGAATAGCAACGGTCCTACGACATTCCCCTGCGGCACACCTGAAACCACTGCTACTTCGGAAGACTTCTCTCCATTGTGAATGACATGTTGCGTTCTGTTATCTAGGAACCTTTCAATCCAATCACACAATCGGTCTGATAGTCCATATGCTCTTACTTTGTTCATTAAACGACTGTGGGGCACTGTATCGAACGCCTTGAGGAAGTCAAGAAACACAGCATCTACCTGGGAACCCGTGTCTATGGCCTTCTGAGTCTCGTGGACGAATAGCGAAAGCTCGGTTTCACACGATCGTCTTTTTCGAAACAAATGCTGGTTCCTACAGAGTAAATTTCTAGTCTCTCAGAAAAGTCATTATACTCGAAGATAATACGTGTTCCAAAATTCTATATTTGATCGACGTTAGAGATATAGGTCTATAGTTCTGCACATCTGTCCGACGTCCCTTCTTGAAAACGGGGATGACCTATGCCCTTTTCCAATCCTTTGGAACGCTACGCTCTTCTAGAGACCTACGGTACACCGCTGCAAGAAGGGGGGCAAGTTCCTTCGCGTACTCTGTGTAAAATCGAAGTGGTATCAAATGGCTCTGAGCACTATGGGACTTAACGTCTGAGGTCATCAGTCCCCTAGAACTTAGAACTAGTTAAACCTAACTAACCTAAGGCCATCATACACATCCATGCCCGAGGCATGATTGGAACCTGCAACCGTAGCGGCCGCGCGGTTCCAGCCTGTAGTGCCTACAACCGCTCGGCCATTCCGGCCGGCCGAACTGCTATCCCATCAGGTCCAGCGGCCTTTCCACTTTTGAGCGCTTTTAATTGTTTTTCTATCCCTCTGTCATCTATTTGGATAGCTACCATTTTGTCATCTGGGCGACAATCTAGAGAAGGAACTACAGTGCAGTCTTCCTCTGTGAAACAGCTTTTGAAAAAGACATTTAGTATTTTGACCTTTAGCCTGTCATCCTCTGTTTCAGTACCGTTTTGGTCACAAAGTGTCTGGACATTTTGTTTTGATCCACCTACCGCTTTGACATAAGACCAAAATTTCTTAGGTTTTTCTGCCAAGTCAGTACATAGAATTTTACTTTCCGAATTCGTGGAGCGCCTCTCGCATAGCCTTCCTCTCACTACATTTCGCTTCGTGTAATATTTGTTTGTCTGCAAGGCTTTGGCTATGTTTATGTTTGCTGTGAAGTTCCCTTTGATTCCGTAGCAGTTTTATAAGTCCGTTATTGTACCACGGTGGCTCTTTTCCATTTCTTACGATCTTGCTTGGCACATACTCATCTATTGCATATTGTACGATGGTTTTGAACTTTGTCCACTGATCCTCAACACTATCTGTACTTGAGATAAAACTTTTGTGTTGAGCCGTCAAGTACTCTGATATCTGCTTTTTCTCACTTTTGCTAAACAGAAAAATCTTCCTACCTTTTTTAATATTTTTATTTACGGTTGAAATCACCGATGCTGTAACCGCTTTATGATCGCTGATTCCCTGTCCTGCGTTAACTGTTTCAAATTGTTGAGGTTTGTTTGTCACCAGAAGGTCTAATATGTTATCGCCACGAGTCGGTTCTCTGTTTAACTGCTCAAGGTAGTTTTCAGATAATGCGCTTAAAAAAATTTCACTGGATTCTTTGTCCCTGCCACCCGTTATAAACGTTTGAGTCTCCCAGTCTATATCTGGTAAATTAAAATCTCCACCCACTTTGGACTACGTTTCCAGCTGCTGTGTGTGTTCCTTCACTCTCACACTGAGACGCAGTTGTTATCCGTACTGCACCAGAACTGTGTCTATAGGGTACCTGGAAGGTGTACCTTCTCGTGACAATGTGCCGCTCTTACTGTGCAATGGTCGCAGCGTGGGACGACACGTGCAATTTACTTTTTGATGTCCTCACACTCATACGTTTCTACTATGACTACAATGCTACAATTAACTATCAAGTGGCCAAGTGGTCAGGAGTTCCAAAGGTTCTATTTTTCATGATGTAGCTAACTTGAATTACTGTGTTTGAAATTTCGGTATGCTAAAGCTGACGTTTTATGATGGAAATTGGATTACTGTTATTGACATTCCAGTCTGTTAAAATTCATGATCCATTAGTAAAGACCTAATGCACTAGTTATGGGCTCACTGGACACTGGCTTGTCATTTGGAGGATACTCATTTCTTGCTGATCTCGCAGGTGACGTCTTCTCGACGTTTCAGCTGCAACGGGCGTCGGCACTCTGAATTCTTACTTTTCGATCTCTACACAGTCTGCATACTAACGCTTAGAACTGATTCCAGGAGTGCGGAAAAAGTTGGATATTCTCGGTTGAGCCGGAGTAATACTCGTGGAAAGTAAAGAATGTGTTCAGTGTCTTGAATTTTAATATACAGCTTCACTTGTACAGTTCACCATCAATACTGGAGCAATATCAATTTATTGACGTGACAAAGCAAGCTTCGCATTGTTTTTATCAAAAGCATTCGCGTAATCGTTTGCCACATAAAACGGCCTCGACA